>NW_022900926.1:72518045-72537848 GCF_012274545.1 Fukomys damarensis
TTTTTTTTTTTTTTTTTTTTTTTTGGTACCGGGGATTGAACTCAGGTCCTTGCGCTTGCAAGGCAGGCCACTGAACCACTGAGCTAGATCCCCAGCCCTAGATCAGTTTTCTTCTTTCTGAACAAGTTGTGTCTTCCATCACTTATCCATGTGATATGATGTAGCATCTTCATTTTGTAGGTTTCAGTTTGAATTTTCTTGAATGTTTGCAAAACTGGTACTAGACTTTAGACGTTTGGCTAGATAAAACAAAAGTATATATTTTAAATTTAATTCTCTAACCAACATTATTTATCATCCCTATGAAAACCAGTTTTTGTCTTGAATATGAACAGGTCCAATCATTTTTTGGTTTTTGTTTTTTGAGACAGAGTCTCGCTTGTGGTGCTTGTTGGCCTTGAACTCACTATATAATACAGCTGGCCTTGAACTTGCAATCCTCTTTGCCTTAGCTTCCCAAATGCTCAGATTACAGGCATGTGTGTATGCCATCTGACCCTGTTTGAAAAGATCAGTCTTATGAGAAATAAAACCTAAGCTTTTTTCCCCTAATTTAAAAAAAAAAAAATAACTTTGAAACTACACGATGATTTTGTTATAAGCAGTACAAATAAAACAAGCATCACACATCTTCTTAAACATCACAATCTTAAATATGTAACATAGGTGAAAGTAAATTACTTAGAAAATAAAATAAAAGTGCTATAAAGTATATAATAATAAAATTACACATTTAGTGCTAGGCCCTGGGTTTGATCCTTGGTTCCAGAAAGGCAGGGGGGACCAAAAAATGTATTTAAAAGTCTAAACTAGAATCTAATCCAAATTCTTCTTAAAAGAATTTAGTGAAAACCACCTGAATCTGATAAAAGATATCCTCAAAGATTCTGCAGCAATCATTACCCTTAATTATGAAAACCTAAAACAATGCCCCTAAGATCTTGAACAAAACAAGAATACTTGGTCTTATTCAACATCATGCCTCAATTTAGTGAGTGAAACACAGCAAGAGAAAGAAAATGAAAGGTATACATATGGAAAGAAAAAAAACTGTCTCTATTTTCAGTTGAAAATAAACAAATTCAGGGGCTGGGAATACAACTTGGTGGCAAAGCCCATGCTTAGCAAATGTGAGGCCCTGAGTTAAATCCCCAGAACCACATGCACACAACTTAAATTGTCAAAAATGTAATGAGGTACACATTACACACACATACATAAATATAATGGCCATGAATGAAATAGGGTACAATTAGTTTTGTTTTGCTTTATTTTGGTACTGGGGATCGAACTTGGGACCTTGCACTTGGAGGCAGGTGGCGGCCCCACTGAGCTATATCCCTGGATGGGGTACAATCAGTTTTGATTATGATGTTCATGGGATTGAGTCATCAGGGTTAATAGAAAAAGTCATAATTATTTGGCTTGGCAGTATATTTTGCAACTTGTCTTGCGTTGGATAACTAGGAATCTCCTGACTTCAAAAGTCCCTAACACTGGACTAGAAGTTCTGATTAGGAAGATCTACAGTGGGCCCCAGGTAACTATATTTTTTAAACAGATAATTCTGACACACAGCCAAAGATGAGAGCAACTGCTCTAGCTTCTATCAGGGTCTCCCCTGCCCACCACAGTACATACAAAATAACAACACAACTCCCTGAACCAGTGCGATGCTTCAGCCTAAAGGGCAGACAACATTAAAATATAAAACTAAAAATAAACTAGCAGTCTATTTCTTAAACCTTCAATGGGTTTTGAAGCCAAACTAAATCTGTAGTTTGATTTTTTTGGTTTATTTTCTATTTACTTTATTTAAAATTACTAGAAGTGCTCTAGCTTCCAATTACTTAACAAACTGGCCAGGTAGCAATATTCATAGGTACATATAAAACTTTTTTCTCTGGTTGGATTAATCCCCACAACCTTTAAAATTTCACCCCTAGGATCATACAATGGTGAATTCCAAAACCCTTTACAGTGATCACTTTGGCAGCACATACACCAAAACCCTTAACAGAGTCTTACTGTGTGGCCCAACCACACCGTGTCTCTACCTGCATCACATGATATGCTTGACAAGTGCTCTCTACCTCTGAGCTATGTTGTCAGGTCCCTAGCATTTCTTTAAATGTGTTTAATGAGCAATGCTTCTGTGAAACACTAGTAATGTTCTACAAAGGTTCTACTCTCTAGTTTTGACACGTGCAACCTCAGGGTCTTTACCTTGTATTCCTGTACAATATGAAGCTCCTGAAAAGGACATGGTATGCAGTATTTCTCAATCTTATTTGACCCATACACTTTTCACAGGACTAGCAGTCATAGGACTAGTGTTTTGAGAAACACTAACATTAAATAAAATATAATGTTTCATTATCAAATATGGGCCAGTACTTTCTAGACACTGATATAATAGTGAACAAGGTAAAATTCTTGTTTTGATGAAGCTTAAATGACTTAAATTATTTAACTTACATTAGCTTAGTGATTGAATGCCATTAAAGATACATAAGAATGAAGGAAAGGATATATTTTTGGAATGAGGAAAGGCTAAAAGATCTCTGAACAAGTAACCTTCAAGTGAGACCTAGATGACCAGGAACAGGTTAGGAAAGTGAGCAGGGCATTGGACAGGAGTGGAGTGAAGAGCGAGAAAGACACGCCCACATAGCACAAACAAGGAGGAGAGGTGTGATGAGCCAGACAGCGGGAGGTGGGGCCATGTACAGCTTAGAGGGAGCACTATGGAAGAAAGCTTGGACTTTGATCCAGGTACAACAGGAACACACGGAGGGTTCCAAGTGGGAGAGGGACATGGAAGTCTGTGTTTAAAAAAATGAATGTGGCCAGGCACACTGGCACACATCTATAATCTCAGAACACAGGAGGCTGAGACAGAAGGATTGTAAGTCCAAGCCAAGCCTGGACAACCTAACAATTTAGCAAAACTTTGTCTCAAAATTTTAAAAAATTATAATAGCTCAGGATATAGCTCAGTGTGAAGGCCCTGGGTTCAATTCCCAGTACTGAGGAAAAAAAAATCAAATGGCATGTTAGCTATAATATCTTCTGTCACCTGTACTGTAGGTGGCTCTACAGCGACTCCCCAAAGAGCTGTCTCCATCTCTGTCTACTACTGCCATGCCAGGACCACAATGCCCTGTCACTGTTCCTCTGCTGCTGCTAACCTTACTCTAGGGGAAATCTAGACTTAGTCTAATTTGGTTAATCATCTGAAAGATGCTGTCCTTTGATTTTTAGTTATCTATGCTTACACAAAATTCTCACACATCTCTTCCATTTATAAGCATAACTGTAAAATGTAAAGCAGAGATCCATTTTAGGCTAATATACTTCAAATCTTTTACATACAGGCTGTTATCTAAACAAATGAATAACTATAAAAAACTTACGTAGAATGAGTTTGCGTTTCTTTTGTTCTGAGTGAAGAAAGCTGCTAAGGTAGAAGACAACAGGGAGAAAGAGGATGAACACAGAAACAGCAATTATAGGCACTGTGTCACTGTGAGGGTGCCAACAGTTGAAAGTTCGACTCCAGAGTTTTCGAGTAATGTTCATCTGGGAAGAACAAATGATATTATTCTAGTTTGTATTTTATTTGACTTCGTCTTCTTATAATATTTTGTTAATGTCCAAACAGGCACTCAGAATTTAAACTAAATGTACTGAAGGTTGAGGACAACTTCTTTTGCCAGGGAAATACACTGATTATTAATAATTAGTCACTGTTTACATTTAAATACTGACCAGAGTACTCCAGAATGTCAACCATTCATAGCTTTCAAACAGAGAACTTACATGAGTAGAAATGTAGTTGATTCTATTTTCTTCCTTAAATATTACTTACCTATTGAGAGCCTACTACAAAATAAATACTATTCTAGGTAACAGTAATAGAGCAATAAAAACAAAAGTCCATGGCACAGCTATTTTAAGTGCTTTTATCATCTTGAACGTTACTGTCCCACTACAGTTTCTCTGAGCTGCTATAACTCATGCTCATTATTCTCAACTTGCAATCTTATTAATTTGATTTCTAATTCTCTACTCTGAAACTATTTGTTTCCTCTAATTGCTCAATTCTCAGCATCAGGGCCTAAAAAGGCATGATCGCCACCTGGTGGTGTTCCATGTAAAGGCAGGCTATAAAGACAAAAGTTTTTTGTTGACAATTCAATCGATAATACATTTATTAAGAACTCACTATATTCCAGACATTATCCTACATACTGAATGATGAAAACAAAAGATTAGGTCCTTCACCTCATGTGGCTTACATTTTAGTCAGTGGAGCCATCCTATAAATGAATACTGTCAGACTATAATAGATGTAAAGAAATAATATGATAGAAAGTGACTGAACAATAGATTCTGAAACACATTATAGCAAAACTAGAAACTTTTTTTTTTTTTGGCACTGGGGATTGAACCCGGGTCCTTGCTCTTGCAAGGCAGGTGGCAGAACTACTGAGCTAAATCCCCAGCCCCCCTAGAAACTTCTTTAACAAGTGTACAAGAAACTGAAATGTAAACATATCACAATGCCCACACCTTATAAAGTGCCTCATTAATTTCCATTCAATTTAGTAGGACAGAATATTCTAAAACCTTACAATTTTATAACTACCATAGCTGTTTCTGATTGAAGACAACATATGCAGACTTCAATGAAGCTCTGAAAGAGGTAACACCAAGGGTACATTGAACGACATTGTAAAATATTCATCTCCTGAGGAAAGTACTTACTGCATCTTCCACATCAATGCATAAATGTGTTCCAGGTTCAGCCTTATTTTTAAGTTCGTTCATTTTTTGCATTTCACTGTACAGACTATTTAGATTTTTGTAATTTTCACAGCAGCTTTTGCATACCTCTGAGTAATTTCTGGGTGGTAGAAGACTGTGTGTGCTCCCCTAAAATGATAAAGGCAGACGTAATGCAAAGAATAAACACTATATACACCTCTGTAACGTAAACTACTGGCATTTGCCCTCCCAGGACAGGTGACAATATGGTATGCTGATGTGCTGAGGTGTGATGGGCAAGATCTCTGTGCTACAGTCACAAAGGATTCTAGGCCTGGTCTGTGAAGCCCATGGCAAAACATTTGGCACTTCCTTAGGTGTACTTAAATTTTGAAAACCACTGCACCAGCCATTGTTAAATGAGGGTAATACAATCCACCAATATGAAAATAACAAATTTCTTGTTATCTCATCATTAACATGTCTGCACTTCTCTATTCTACTCTTGCTGAATAAGTAAAATATGTCCTTGCCAGGGCTAACTTCATCAAAATTATTATGATTAAGGCAGAACTTTTATAATGAGAAGATAAAGGGCACTAAAACTGTGCCATGAAATTCTTGTCACAGGCTCAGAATCCAGGCCTTTGTAGTCAACAAAAAGGGACATATTTCAAAAAGAATTGGTTAGCCTACAATATGGGTAGAGATAACATATAAATTAGTAAATTAGCAATCTCAATTTTTTCTACTTTTAGATTGACTCCTGTTTTCTTAAGAACAAGATTATAACTCTGCTTTCTATTTACTTTCTTCTTTACCATAGCATGGAGAAAAGACATTAATTCAATGGTAGAGTCTTGCCTAGCATGCAGCAGGCCCTGAGTTCAATTTCCTAGCTCTGCAAAAAATAAAAAAAACAAAAAAAAGAAAGGAAAAAAAAAGATTTTAAAATTTTTAAAAGGAATTTATACGTTAGATATAATACTCCTAATTTAACAAAAATCTCGATTTAAGGTTTCAGATTATTTCAATTAATTATGAATATGGAATTCTATCTTGATTTAGGAAAGAATAAGTAGATACTGTTTAATCTTACAAACTGAAAGAGAACTATAGATTCAAATATATTTCTTTAAAATTTTAAGATAAAAACATGTTTAAGGGATAGCGATTTAGCTCAATGATGTTGCAGCCTGCCTTGCAAGTACAAGGTTCGAGTTCAATGCCAGGTACCAAAAAAAAAAAGTTTAAATTGCCAGATATGGTGGTACAAACCTGTAATCCCAACACTTGGGAGGCTGAGGTAAGAAGACTGCCATGAGTTAGAGGCCAGCCTGGGCTACATAGTGAGTTTAAACCCAACCTGGACTACACAGCAAAATCCTGTCTCAAATTAAAAAAAAAAAAAAAAAAATGTTTAACTGCAAAAAATGGAACTACAGAAGTACTAAAACAAATTTTAGAATTACTGTGTGAAAAAAGCCTTTTTAATGAGTCACAAATAGCACAGGCCATTTTAAAAATGGAGGAATTTAACAAAATTAAGATTTTTTTCTTGACAAAAGAAAAACAATAAAAAACTAGGAAAAAATGTGCAACTCGTACCACATGAAAAGTGCTAATTTCCTTCAAACACATCTCTTAAAACACTAGTCTGAAACCAAAAATTTCCTGGTAAGTTCCAATGCCAAAATTCAAAGATCAGAGAAGGAGAAAACAAAAATCTGTAAGGTAGGATCCTTAAAGACTACTCTGATATCATAATTCAATATTCAAAGTTATTTTACTAAACAATGCCTTTTAGAGTACATGAAATATATATATATATATATTTTTGTGTGTTCAAAAAAAAAAAAAAAAAAAAAAAATGTTTAACTGCAAAAAATGGAACTACAGAAGTACTAAAACAAATTTTAGAATTACTGTGTGAAAAAAGCCTTTTTAATGAGTCACAAATAGCACAGGCCATTTTAAAAATGGAGGAATTTAACAAAATTAAGATTTTTTTCTTGACAAAAGAAAAACAATAAAAAACTAGGAAAAAATGTGCAACTCGTACCACATGAAAAGTGCTAATTTCCTTCAAACACATCTCTTAAAACACTAGTCTGAAACCAAAAATTTCCTGGTAAGTTCCAATGCCAAAATTCAAAGATCAGAGAAGGAGAAAACAAAAATCTGTAAGGTAGGATCCTTAAAGACTACTCTGATATCATAATTCAATATTCAAAGTTATTTTACTAAACAATGCCTTTTAGAGTACATGAAATATATATATATATATATTTTTGTGTGTGTGTGTCTGTGGCGGGGGGACACATATTTTATTTTTTTTCTCATTGAGTTGGTACATTTTAGGTATACAGTACAGTTACATTCATCATTGAGATCTTGTACCTTTACATGATAGGTTTTGATTCTCATTTTTTCCCCTTATCCCTGCCCTCCCTTCACCCCCTCCTCCCTTCCCTATTTACAAATACTTTATTTCCATTTTTTCATTTTCTCATTTTCTTCTCTTATTACATGAAATATATTCTTAAAATATTGAGGCAAAGAGTAAGCTTCCCATAGACAGAATCACACTGCATCGCAAAATACTTTATTACATAAACAAAGTTCAAGTATATAACTGTGTTTTAATTAGATAACTACATGTCTCAGCTAATGTTTCCACATTCATTATCTTATCAGATCTTCACTACAAAATACTGAAGGAACACAGAGTAGATATTACTATTCCTACTTTTAAGTGAGAGAACTGAAGTTTTAATGATTTGTAACTAGAACTCAAAAGAAAATGCAGGTCTACTAATTCCTCTACATCACAAGTATGCACAAATATCAATTAATGCTATAAAAACTCAGAAATACATTATGCATTTGTACAAGATAGCATTTTCATTTCAAATATATTTAAAATACCTGAAGGTTACTCTCAAAGCAGGACAAGGTTTGATTAAACAGACTGAGGAAAGATACTGTAGAGTTTGATAATTCTTCACTGTTGTTTGTTAAACAATCTGTTAAAAAAAGAAGTGTGTATTATCAGCAACAATCATCCAGTTATTGCTATTTTATGGTGTCAGGGCCTTGTACATGCTAGCTACACTACGTTGTCATTTGGTTTGTAAGCTATCGCCTCTATTTTTCACTACAGAAATTCTTTACTCCAACAAACATGAAGTATTCCACCTAAAGTGTTCCAAGTACACTGAAACATTTCTTTCTCCAGTTAAAAAAAAGAGAGAGAGAGAGATAACCATTTTCATGAAAATCTTAAAATAATCACATACCCAGTACCAAGTAAAATTTAAAGTGACAATGAGGCTTAGAAAAAAGGATTACAAATTCAAGATCAGCCTGGGCAACCTTAATAAGATCCTATCTGAAAATAAAAGAAAAATTTAAAATGGACTGAGGACTTGCTAAGAACTTGCCAAGCATGCGTGAGGCCCTGGGTTTAATTCACAGTGCTGCAAACAAACAAACAAATTTTAAATTGCCCTTTAGTGGTGAAAAGGGTCTTAATCATGAACATCAGCTATTAAATGTTGCTTTAATATTGCTGTTTAGCTATAAGACTGCTTATCCTACCTTAATTTTACCTAAATTATGATGTCATTTTATCCTTGTATCAAATCTAGTAGTTCTGTGTCTCTTCCAACTTCAATAGTGGGTAATTTTTTTTTTTTTTTTGGTGGTACTGGGGATCGAACTTGGGTCCTTGCTCTTGCAAGGCAGGCTCTGGAACCACTGAGCTAAATCCCAGCCTCAATAGTGGGTAATTTTTATACCTACAATGTATTAACTATTATTATTCTCTAGTTATTGTTATGAAATTTTGTTTTATTTTTCACAGCAGAGTGCTTCTTATATATTCTTTATTAATATTTACTTGTATTACAGTAAAATAAAAATTTCTTCTATTCAAGACAGTTAAAATTACAGTATTTATAAAAAAGAAATTTACAAGGAAAGATTCTGAAAACCAAAAAGATTCAATCTTTTCTGTTTTACTGACAGACATTTACTTTTTTTGTTTTGCTATTTGTTGTTGTTTCTGGTGCCCTGAGGCTTGAACTCAGGTAGTTATTTACTTTTTGCTTAAAATAATTTGAAAATTGAATTAAAAGGTAATGTAAACTGGTCCTTTAGATAAGTACTGCATTAATGCTGTAACATTAAAATATTTTTCAGCAACTGCTAGAGAGGTGGTGTTAGAAGGCATAGGGAGTTCCTGTATATAATGGGGTTAAAAATGTCATTATTAAAGAGCCCTGACTTTCTGATTCAAAATAAACAAAGTTCAGTAAATTCTTCTTATCCTTTTGCAGAAATTGGGAGCACAAGGTTAAAAACAGTAGGGAGATATATATTTCATAAATTAGTATCTTAGCCGGGGATTTAGCTCAGTGGTCCCACCACCTGCCTTGCAAGCACAAGGACCTGAGTTCGATCCCCGGTAAAAAAAAAAAAAAAAAAAAATTTGGTATCTTAACAACTATTAGTAATAACAAGGCTTCCTATAAGCACTAAGTGAAGTGGTCATTATGAATATTCCTCTTCTCAGATAATCAATGATGCCTCATCGAGGACAGATTAATATAGCTTCTGTCTCAGCGAGGGCTCCATCTTCAGCTGAAGAGACATTCTTAATGTGGTAAGGACTCATGCTAGGACCGTAGATACTAAACCTACTAAATCACCCTAACAGGAATTATGTGCCTTTAAATATAGTATTTGGCATCTATTAAGAGCTTATATTAAAGATGTTGGCTGTTTTCAAAATTAGTTTTATAGACAACACAATCACCAACTCCTGAAACACATGTCAAGTTTCAGAAAATACAAAATAAACTGGGGAACTCTGTAATCAAGAAAAGTTATTTTCTTAACAAGAAAACTAAGACATTTAAAATTATCTGATACAAATAAATGACTCTAACACTTAGTAAATTTCCATCAAATAATGGGAAAGAAGGGGCTGGGGATTTAGCTCAGTGGTTCGGGTGACCTGCCTTGCAAGCGCAAGGACCCAAGTTAAATCCCTGGTACCGCCCCCCCAAAAAAGGGAAAGAATTCTGATTCACTGACCTATTCAACCAGTAAGTTTTCCTGTTGATTTTTCAATCACCAAGGCATAAGTTATATATGCCAATTTAAAGTTAATTTTCAGTTCAATCCCCGGTACCAAAAAAAACCCCCCAAAATATAGTTAATTTTCCTTTGAAGAATCAGAATGTACATCAGAATTGCACAATAGTTCAATAGCATCATTATGCTCCCTATAGATACAGGTTGCTCAAAAAAAAAAAAAAAAAAAAAAAAGAGTGGGTTTCCAGTAGATAAGAACAAAACAAATATCTGAACTCATTAATTTGGGGGCTTATCTTATTACAGTAGTACTTCATGTTGCCTTATTTTGGAGGGTTTTTTTTTTTGGTACCGGGGATAGAACTTGGGTCCTTGCACTTGCAAAGCAGGCTGCAAACCACTAAGCTAAATCCTCAGCCCTATGCTGCCTTGTTTACCAAAGATCTAAAACATTTTTTTAAAAAGCAGCCCATGGTCTCACCAAATTTGGTCACTCTTACTACTCGACTGTCCTATGCACAAGATAACCAACAAGGGTCTCAATAACAAGGCCATCTCTATGTCAACAGTACCTTCCTGATAACAGGCTTTAATCCTGTACAGGAGATAAAACCTTTACTTCTTACCAGTCATTCTCCACAAGAAAACAGTTCTCATTTTGAGTACTGGGAGAAGGAAGTACTGGGCTCTTGAAACTTCTGACTTTCCATCAACATCCAAGAGCTCATTTCCTACAAAGACTAGTGTCTTTCAAAGACATGGGGATTCTAGAGAATAGGGAGTGGAGTGGTACAGGGATGGCACTCTCTTCTCCATTCAACTCCTAGGGTGCCAACCCCTTTTCAAGCTACATCGAGCAGAATGGAAAGGTTTTGGGTAGCATACCATTTTTGTTTTTTGGTGCTGGGGATCAAACTCAGGTCCTTGTGCTTGCAAGGCAGGTGGTGGTATAACCATTGAGCTAAATCCCCAGCCTGGTAGGGCATTAATTTTAATAATATTCCTTATAATAATATTTTATATTTTTAAATAATACTTTACAAACATTCCAAGTGTCACTAATGGTTTGAAAATTGTCACACATCACTTAACAATAGGGCTACATTAAGGTGTTTACTACAGTGTGTGGACATGACACATCACAAATCTAGACAGTAGCTTACTACACACCTGGGAAGTAAGGTAGAGCCTATTGCCCCTTGACTACAAGCCTACACAGCATGCTACCGTGGGCAATTATAAAACAATAGTAAGCATTTATGTAAAAAAGCATCCAAACACTAAAAATGCACAGTAAAAACATAGCATAATAGACAGAAAACGGAGCTACACCTGCACAGGGCACTCACATGAATGGAGCCTGCAGGACTGTAAGTTGCTCTGGCTAAGTCAGCAGTATTAAGTGGTTAGTGAGTGTGAAGGCAGAGGACATGAAGACAATTACTACAGTAATAGATTATGGAAATACTGTTCACTAAGGCTGTACTATATTTAATACTTTTTCTTCAACAGCAACAAAAACAACAATCCTTAGCTTGCTGTATAAACTTTTAAATTTTTTATCTTTTTGTCTCTTCTGTAATTTACCTTTAGCTTAAACTACAGATACATCAGTCAGCTGGATAGAAATGCTCTTTCCTTTAAAAATGTTTTTTCATTCCTTTTGTGCTTGTGTATGTGTTTTCTGGAGATTGAACCCAAGGGCATATGCATGCTGAGCAGTACTCCACCACTAAGCCACACCCCTAGCTTTTTTTTTTTTTTTTTTTTTTTGTGGTACCTGGAATTAAACTCAGGACCTTGCACTTGGGCAACAGGTATGGGGTCACTGAGCTAAGTCCCTAGCCCTATTTTTCTTTCTTTATAGCCTTATCCTATAAGCTTTTTTCTTTTGTTTTTCTTTTTTCTAACTTCTTTTGTTAAAACCTAAGGCACAAATGTGTACATTAGTCTAGGACTACACAGGGTCAGATTGATTACTATGACTCTTTCATCTGCACATCTGTTACCCAGTATATTGCCTGTAGGCTAGAAATTGACCTAACTTAACTTCTACTTCACCCTAATCTTGTTTCTTTTTTTTGGTACCAGGGATTAAACTCAGGACCTTGTACTTGCAAGGCAGGTAGTGGCACCACTGAGCTAATTCCCAGGCCCCTGATCTTGCTTCCTTAAGAACAGGATGTCTGGAGGCCAGAAGCTTCTCTTCAAATAGCCAGTCAAAACTGGTTGCATCTAAGATGGCTGCCAGAGTGACCATCAGGTAACCTCCAACTCCAGTTTGTTTGTTCTTTCAGTGCAGGGGATCAAACTCAGGACCTTGCACTTGCAGGCAGGCATGGTGCCACTGAGTTAAATCCCTGGCCCTCCAACTCCATTTTAATTCTATCTGCACGCTAAATGACACATTTCCTATCTCCACTGACATGATGGCCACTGGAGAGAATCAAAAGGACTAAAATTCTCAGAAAATCTCTACCCATTCCCAGAAAAATCATGAATATTTCTTCTCTTTATTTAGCCTATCCATGTTCCTCACTTCTTTTGACTTCCCTAACTTTTAAGGTTTGAGAAACTGATTTGCAAGTTTATTTTTCACTCCTCCTATATTTGGCCAAAAATAAAAGTCTCCTTTGGTACCAATGAGAGCTGAGTTTCATTTACTGGGTTCCATGCTTATGAGAGGGAAAAGACTCTGGTTTGGAGTCAAAAACTGTTAACACTGTCTCACTGGAAGGTCTTCAGGGATGATGGCAATCATGGAGCTCTCATCCCCTAGATCAGTGATGGTGAACCTTTTAGAGTTTTCAATGATAACAAACAGCCTCCTGTGGCATGCAGGCAATAGGTTCACCACTATTGCCCTAGATAATGATACTTTCACTAGGCAGCATGAGGGATCTGCCTGAAAATATAGTAATTATCAATGACACAGTAATTACATTACTATCAAGTATTGTGCACTATAATATGCAATTATATGCACTATCTTTTCATATGACTGGCAGCAAAATAGGTTTGGTTGTTTACATCACCATCACCACAAAAAAGTGAGTAGTGTGTTATGTCTGGACCACTACAGCAGTACAAGGAATTTTTCACCTGTCATCATTTAACAGGATCAACTTTGTATACATAGTCTGCTGTTGAGTGAAATGTCACTATGCCACACATGACTATATATTCCCTCAAATTCATGTGTTGAAAATATTTTTTTTCAGGCAAGGGTCTATGTTGTGCAGTCTGGCCTCAAGGGCTTAGGCTCCAACAATCTTCTTGCCTGAGCTTCCCAAATTAGCACTACAGGTACCACAATACCTGAGATAGATAGGTATATATAGATATCTGTATCTGTAGATCTATATCTATCTCTCTCTCTCTCTCTCTATATATATATATATACATATACACATACATATATACATATACATATATATATATATGTATATGTATATATGTATATGTATGTGTATATGTATATATATATAAATTTTTTTTTTTTTGGTACTGGGGCTACAGATGCAGTGCTTGCCTAGTATGCATGAGGCCTTGGCTTTGATCTCACTGAAAAAAGAAAAAACCAAATAGGTGAAAGCTGAAGTACATTTGAAAAGACACAACAAGGAAGGGTTTTTGGAGGTGATTAGGTCATGAGGGCTCCCCTCTTGTGAATGGGATTAAGGCCCACACAAAAGCAGCTTCTCGTGCAGTTTTGTCATTTTTTTGCTTTTCCACTTTTCTCATATGTGCAAACACAGCATGTATCCCTTTTGTCATGTGAGGACAGAAGAGACAATGCCACCTTTGAGGAACAGAGTTTCATCAGACACTGAACCTGCTAGTGTCATGATCTTGGATGTCCAGCCTCCAGAACTGTGGGAAATATATTTCTGTTGTTTATAAATTACTTCATTTGTGACGTTCTGTCATAACAACACAGACTGAGGTAGCCCTTTTAATTCATTGAAGAATATTTTTACCTATATAATTAGTTTTGCATTTAGTAGCATAAGAGAAATAGATATTTTCTGCCAGGTACAGTGGTACACACTTATAATCCAGGCTAGTTAGGAGGCTGAAGTGGGAGGATTCCAAGTCTGAGGCCAACCTGGGCAACTTAGTAACATCCTGTCCTAAACTAAACCAAACTAAAATAAAGTAAAATTGGCTGGGGATGTAATTCAATGGTTAAGTACTTTCCAAGCATGATGAAGCCCTGGGTTTAATCAGCAGTACTGGGTGGGGGGGTACTGATCTTTGTTCTTTGGTAACTTTTTTTCTTGCCCATTTTTACTTATAGGTACCAGACTAAAAACTCTCAAATGTTGTCATCAGATCAGCTGTGTATCTGCAAATTCAATAATAAGATCATTAGAAAAAGGTAACAGATGGCAAATAATCCAGAAATTTGTTTTTGAATACTTACTCTACTACTTTTGTATGCATATAAAAAGACAGCATCCTAAGCAAACTTTTTTTTCTCTAGGCAAACTTTTTTTTTTTTTTTTGTACCAGAGAGCAAACTCAGGACCTTGTGCTTGCGAGGCATGTACGCAAACTTTTAACTGGGCACAATTAATTTAAAATTTTAGCATGTCCTGATTGTCTTCTTCCATTTTATTAAAAGAGCAAATACACTTTATATTCCTTTACACTTTTTGAAAGACTCATGATTAAAACAAAATGACAGATTCCTACCTAGATAGGTAGGAAGTTGATTTATTTAAAATAAAATAAGATAGCAAAGATCCAACAAAATGAACAGCTTTGATCAAGGATCAATGCAGTTGCATGAGAAATCTGATGCTGCTGGGGATATTGCTCAGCAGAGTGCTTCCCAAATATGGAAGGCTCAACCTCGGAAGAGAGAGACGGAGAGCAAGCAGGGTTGGGGACATTTGATACTTATGCTTTATCACTACTGGAAACTGACATTAGAAAATGTAAAATTAATTCTACTTTAAAATTTTTCTTTCATATTATGCAGTATTCATTGATATTTAGGGGGCCTGGGATTTAGCGCAGTGGCACCACACCTGCCTGGCAAGTGCAAGGTCCTGAGTTCAATCCCTGGAACTGGTGGGGGAAAAAATTGATATTTAAGGGGAAAAAAAGCATGTTAACATAATTTTAGTAAAAGATTAGGCTTTCTGCCATATGAAATATGTCTGCAGTACAAAAGTTGAACTTTAGCCTGAAGCCTGAGTCTATCCAGAATGGATGGAACCAATTTTGACATGTCACTGATAAATAAGCTTTGAAAAACAAACCAAAGAACCACAGTATATTCTACCTTTACCTTTTTGTAAACCATGTTTGTGGATACCTTCTGTTTTACCATAAGGCTGATATATTTCAATATTTTGAAAAATCAGTATAAGTTTTGAATTGGCAGAGGTAACCTAATCAACTACCATTATGTTTGGTACTAAGAGATACACCTTTCAATAAAATTATTGGAATGCAATCCAAAAAAAAAAGTTGAACTTTAGTGGGTCTAATTAGAGTGTCTTTATATTTCTTAAAATGGGAGACTGCAATTAATTTGTCAAATGGCAGTTTAAAAAACAAAAGCTCAGTGGTAGAACATGTGCTTAGCATTCTCAGAGCCTTGGGATCAATCATACCATATAAAAAAAATACAGATATTAACTTATAAAAAACTGTCTACTCAGATGAACAATCATAAAGACTTTTGGATTCAGTGATAGACTATCTGCAGTTTATTCACACCCTTTCATCCTCCTCATCTCTCACTCGGCTTATTGTGAAGTTCAAATTTAGACAAGGGTTATGAAAAAAATGTAACGGGAAATTATATTGAGTTGCTGATTTGTTATTTACCTTGCTTAGTTAGCGTCCATGTTCTCCTTCCTTTGGATTCCTTTCCTTATAGCATCAGTATCTCACTACATTCTAAGAGACTATGCTTTAGGTTAGAATGTTTTGTTAAATCTTGTCGTTTTTTAAATGATCTGAGTAACTCTTTGAATTTTTCACAAAATTTTCCTATTACCCTTATTAAATAGGAATACAAAGAGCATTATTAGAAGCGCTTCCATATAATGAGGTAAAGATTAAGTTAAAATCATTATTTAGTAAGATGATTCTATAATTTTATTAAAGCATTTATTTGCTGGCCTTCCTTTGGTAATATCTGTATATCTTTCTCCCTCACTAAATTATAAAAGTGGGAAGGTACGAATACCTAGCAGTATTCAATACATCTGAATTCAGAACATATCTGAATTTGAGCTGGGCGTGGTGGTACACCCCTGTAATCCTAGCGGGAGGCTGAGGCAGGAGGATCTCTGTGAGTTGAGATCAGCCTGGGCTACATAATGAGTTCCAGGTCAGTCTCAACTACATAGTGAAACCCTGTCTCAAAAAACCGAAAAAAGGGCTAGGTCAGCGGTTCGGTGACCTGCCTTGCAAGCGCAAGGACCCAAGTTCAATCCCTGGTACCAAAAAAAAAAAAACCAAAACCATATTTTGTTACACAAAAACACAAACCTACAGAGTTGGTAAAATAGATGTAAAAGCCTCATACACCACTTGACATATTATAAATGTTGCAACTATTACTGAAGTTAATATTTCTTAAACATGTGCCAGGGAGTGAGCGGAATGCTTTTTTATAATTTCTTTCACTTAATTTTTAAAACAATCATTTAAACAGGTTCCAATATTACCACCAATTTACAAACAAGAAAACTGAAGTTACAAGAGGCAAAGTTATCTGCCCAAAATCTGACAAGTGATAAGTAGTAGAGCTTAAAATCAAATCCATGTCTGACTTCAAAGCTCCTTATTATTAATGGCTACCCTCTTCGAATGTTCAGTATTTGCCCAAATAGTTACCTCTAGCACCCTATGTGCTAATGGCAGTTCATTTGAACTTAGTATAAAAAGTATCAGTCGGGCATGGTGGCACACGCCTATAACCCCAGCACTCAGGAAGCTGAGGCAGGAGGATCGCTGTGAGTTGGGAACCAAAATGTGCTACGTAGTGAGTTCCAGTTCAGTTTCAACTACAGTGAGACCCTGTCTCAAAAAACAAAAAACAAAAAACAAACAAACAAAAAAATCACCTAGCTTCAGAGATTCTAAAATTCACTAAATGATACCTGATATCCATACTACTGTATCATAATTGAAACATGAAAATGAATTACTTACTTGCACAATTTGCCTTCTGCCATGTGGTATTAAAAAACTCAGAGAGAAGTACAACTATGTGCATTCTATCTGCCATTAAGAGACTTCTGGCACAACTCTGACTTTCTGAAGTATTCTGCAACAAAAGAAGATAGAAAAATACAATCTGAGTATTTTCAGATTTCCAAACAACAACTTGGGGTAATAACTTTATAAGAATAATTAACATATTCATTAGAAATGTTTTAAGATTTTGTTTGCTATAATCAGATAATGATGGTATTAATAAGTGTTAAACAATGGTGGTAATTATAATGCTAAGTTATGAAAATTATATAAGATAAAACAAAATTATAAACCGTAGGCCAGGAATTTAGCTCAGTAGCATCACACCTGTAAAAATGATAATTTGTTTAAAAAGTGAAAATGGTAAAAATAATAGTAAATAATTAGTAGTTGATATCAAGTTCATTTGCAAAAGAAGATCTTGCTTCTGAAGTATGTGCTGTCATAATAAAACTCTCAGCGCATGGGCTGCGTGTCACCATCTTTTTGTGCACAGGAAAAGTTCTGTTACACTAGTCACCAAATGCAGCAACAGATGTCTCTGGATAATGAAAATGCGACAATTTTAATTTTCACTTTTGCTTCTCTCATGCTAAATTTTTCTACAGCAAAACATTTACATATATTTTTAAATGCTGGGTAAATGATCACAAATTATTCGGTTTCATCTTTTGGGCAATTCCTGGTTCAAAGTCTTATAATCCACAAGAAAATCAGTGATACATCCAGTGAGCATACAGTTTGTACTGAGATTTAAAAATACAAGTGTTTTAGGCAGATGAAGCCACATGCCGACTTAATCATCTATTTCCTTTCCCTTGTGCCTCAAGTGAAGAACTAAATCCTGCAGGTCCTTCATTCTTTCAAAGCTACTGGATGGCTACTTAAAAAATCCTGGAGTTTTGCAGATGAAAACTCCCACGTATATCCACCCATAAAATATAAGAGTGCCATCAACAACGGCGCTTCAACAGCCTCCCTGCAGACAGACTGACCAGAAGTTATATACTGTGATGCCTATCAGTGCAGTATCTCCAGAGAAAGAACTGACCAGCCACACAAGGGGATAAAGGAAGTCAGGGGGGCTTAAAAGAATTCGTGCTTTAAAATACTGCTGACATTCATTTTGGAAAGATTACCCTCTTACTGTCATCTCGTTAAAAGATGAATCCAAATGAGTAATGCAGGGCTAGGGATTTAGCTCAGTGGTGCTGCACCTGCCTGGCAAGCATAAGGTCCCAAGTTCAATCCCTGGTACAAAAAAAAAAAAAATAATGCAAACAAATCCCTTGTTTGTGCAAAATAATAGATTTCTTATGAATAGCAGACTGACTTAAAGCAAGATGCAATTACATACAAGTTTATATTCAGATCAACTATGATTTATGAAATTCCCACCATATCTTCATTAGATTATGTGCTGTCTTCACATTACAGGAGGAACTTTCACATGCCCCAATCCCAACATTATTGCACATGTTTTTCCTTTGTCATCCTCATGACTCTCACCAGTCCTGAACTCTAATCCTTTCCTAGTCCATACCCTCTACAGTACATGGGGCAGGGACTGTGCCTTCCTTTTTCTGGTCCCACAGCACCTAGCAAATGAGCAGAAGAGCTCTCAAGGTATCGAAAATGGAGGGCAGATTTAGCATACCTTAAAGTTTTAAATCCCATACACAGAGAGTTATTTCTGTCAGTTTCCTTTTATCCCCCACTTTATAGATGAGAAAACAGGCAGAGAGAATGCATCTTGCCCAGAGTATAACTGCACTCCTGACCCAACTAACTCCGCACCATCTTCATCACTGACATGGATGCCCCAACATATTTCTTTTAACCCTTGTGAAAGCCACATCAAGGCAGCTGGTGGTTTTTGTTTTGGGGTTTTAGTTCCCCCCTCCCACTTTACATGGGAGGAAACTAAGGTTCTGAAAAGATCATTAACCCAAAGTCACACTGCTAGAAATTAGTGGGGCGGAACATTTCTGGCTACAAAGCTCAACCTTCTAACCAATACCAGCTTCTCCACTTCACTTGTGGTTTCAGGAAAATATTCTTCCTGGGAACTCCAGGCTTTACAGGTGTTGATTCCTAACAAGAGGATGCCGCACAGCACCTATAGTGGTAGAAACCGACCCCCAAAGCGCCATATGCCACCTTTTACTGCTGCCCCAAACTACACAGACAACAGCCCAACCCCCGTTTCTGACGCTGGAAAAACGGAGACCCCTAGAGTTGACCATCACCACCTCCTCTTCCTCTGCCAGCCCTCCCCGCCACAGCGCCCGGGTGTCTCTTCTACCCACCCCTACGGCGCGGCTGATGATGTCCATCTTGCCGGCGACCTGTTGGAAGAGCGGGTAGCAGGTCTGGCAGAGGCGCACGGGCCGAGCGCTGCGCACCAGGCACCCGGTCAGCTCTGCGCTGCTGTTGGCGAAGTCCAGCAGCATCTCCCGGCACTCGGGATTCAGGTCCGGCAGGTCCGGGGGTAGCGACAGCGGCCCCAGAGCTCCGCCCCTCATCAGGGACAGGGGCAAGTCCTCCACCTCCAGCAAGTGCTTCTCAGACAAGAGGTCCGGAAAAATCCCGCGCGGGCTGCGGACGAAAGGGAGCGCGCCCAGGGCCAGCCTCGACCACAGCAGCGGCACCAGCGGCAGCCGCCGCAGCAGCGACGACCTCCGCGACGCCACAGTCCGGTCCGGCTCC
>NW_022900926.1:72537973-72555279 GCF_012274545.1 Fukomys damarensis
CCCATTGGCCGCCACCGTTCCGGGCCTCAGGCGGCGAGCTGGGGAACTACTGTGTACACTCAGAACTTTGGAGATGGGCTCCAGGCTGCTCCTGGAGTAGGCCTCTCCCGCTTTAGACCTTCTGTCCCGGTCTTGGCCTCGGAGCGCCTACTGCTCTGAGAGTTTCCTGCCTTCTAGAAGTCTGCGGAGTTCCTACAGTCACCAGACCGACAGGGCCTTAGCGTGAAGATTACTGTCGAGTGAGGGCCAGAGAAAGCCAGCTGACACTAGGGCTTTTGCAAGAATTTTGCTGGGGAGGTTAGGGTTATTGGGAATTGAACCCAGGGCCTTCTCGCTGAGCTGTGTCCCCACCTCCCCAATTCCCACTTTTTTTTTTTTTTTTTTTTTTTGGACAGAGTCTCGTTAAATTGTCAAATTGCCCTAACTGAGCTTGGATTTGCTGTTCTCCTACATCACGCGTGGCTGGTATGATTTTTACTTAGTGTTATCAGCATTTTCCCCTATTTCTCCTACATCTGGTCTGATACTGTATTATTGGTATTGGAACTGGTGGGTTTAAAGGTTTGTTTTTTGTTTTGTTTTGTTTTTACCGTGTGTGATACTGAAGATTGAATTCAAAGCTTCCCATACACTAGGCAAGGGCCCTAACACTTCGCTGCATCCAGCCCATTTGGGTTTTTAGACAGGATCTTGTTAAATTAGCTAGACTGGCCTTGAATTTGCATTCCTCCTCCCTGAGCCTCCCAGTGACTGGGATTACACCATGCGCCCCAGCGCCGGGTTTATAGCAACGCTGCAATGTAAAACTTCTTGCTGTGTTGGAAATATTCTACATGTCTGCCTTAACACGGTAGCCACTGGGGGCTATTGAGCCCTGCTCAAATGTACCTGCTGCTACTGAAGGACTGAATTTTCAATTTAATTTCAATGTGAGTAGTCGCTCCAGCTGTTAACAGCCACACTGGGCACAGGACTGGGAAGAGACCATTAAGTGTGCTTGTAACTGAGTGATACACCAAGCTTAGTGCTAAAACCCTGAAAATCCTAGTCAAAACGCTGAATTTAGGAATCCCATCCGAGCTGGATGTAGTGGTGCACGCCTGTAATCCCAGCACTGGGGAGGCTGAGGCAGGAGGATCGCTGTGAGTTCAAGACCAGCCTGGGCTACATAGTGAGTTCTAGGTCAGTCAACTACATAGTGAGACCCTGTCTCAAAATAAACAAACAAACAAAAAAGAATCCCATCCAGTTTCTGACATGGCCAGGGCAATTGTAAGGGCTACTCTAGTAAGCATCTTGATACCACTGTTTGGCTGTAAAAAGAATTCAAGCTCAAGCCGCTTTCTTACCAGTATCTGAATAACAAATTTGGTAGAAAAAATTGCTTCTGGGCTGTTTTGTATCGTCCTACTTTACAGGTTATCATTTCTGCCTTGTAAATGCAGAGCTACTGCATTAACTCCTGTTTGATTTAGGGTCCTAATTTATGTTTCTGAGGGTTCTTATAGTTACTTTTTACCTCATCTTTTTTTTTTTTAGTTACTGTTTTGTGTTACTAAATTTGCTTGTGATAGCTAAATTTTGTTTCATTTTTGTAACCTACAAACAAAATAGAAAATTTGATTTATGTAATAATAAATGTATTTTTAAAAGAGAAAATAGGTTGTCTTAATCTTCTCAAATGTCATTATGTAACTTTTAAGTCTATGTCTTAGAATAACCATTATGTTTTTGGTGGATATGTACATTGTTAAACTTCTGTAGAAAGCAACATAGCATAACCAACACTACACATGTACATAATCTCTAACCCTACAAGTTAATCTCTAGAAACTTATCTTAAATGTACAGTAGCCTTGGATAGACATTAATGTTCATTGCAATTTTGTTTGCAATAGTAAAAAAGGGGTGGGAGGTTCAAAAGGCATATTAAATAAATTAGAAGCCCTTTTCCCTTACCTTCTTTTCTCTTCCCTTCCTGGAACCATTAAATCATAAAGGTCAAGAAGAGCAAGGTAGTCATCTGTGATTGGTGGGGTCAGAGAGCATTCGCACGGAGGGGAGTAATGTCAGCCTGATGCAGGTATTGGGTCCTCAGTAGGATTAGAAGGGTTCCATGCAGGTGCAAGAACAGCAACAGGAATTTGCTTACATTCAGATGTACTGATCAGATAAGAAAGTATATTAAAGAGAATTAGGGTCCAGTGCCTCACTGTCAGAAATATGAAAAGAAATGAACTCTCTATCATGTTAGATTAGAATGAGAAATAATGCAAACTCATGGCTTAAAATATATAGAGAGATAAATAAATGTAGATGTAAATATATATGTATTTGTGTGCATGTGTTTCTCCTGGTTCTGTCCACTGAGGCCTGCTTTCAAAGGTACCACAATAGTAATGAGCACACATAGTGATCTTGGCTTCTAAGTATCACTCTCCACTAAACAGAAGCAAGGATCTGACTTAACCAATGAAACAGGAGAAGTGCAAGTTGATCCTGGATTATCTTGTGCCAGAAAGTAAGGAAGTGCTCCAGGAATGATAGGGACATATCAGGACACAAGCCAGCTTGAATAGTTTTCCACTTGTCCGACCCAAGACTACTTGAGATCAAAATAAATAATAGTGGCTAACAAGCTATAAGCCATTGAATATAACAAACCATAAGTCATTGTAATATATTTAAATAAATGAATAAATTGATAAGAAATATGATATTTGCATATTTTCAAAGATACCTGCCACCAAAATGTTTCTTAATTACAAACTTCAAAAAGAAAATTTACAATGGAGAAGTCTTCAGATCCCGTGTTAATTAAATGAACATGAATGTCATCATAACACAATGCACAGAAATTGAGTGACACCTGATAGAATGCAATTAGAAGAACCCTGCATCAGTTCTGTCACATTTCTGCCAAATTAATATTTTATACTAATGTATTAGGAAATATTAAGCCAAATTAAGTTCATTGTACAAATTCTCTACCCTATAATCTTTAATAGGGCTGCAGCTAGAAAAGTCAAAAAAAGATTGAGAAGCTATACTTGACATAAAGAACGTTACTGGGACAACTAGCAAAATTTGAAAGGGTTCTTAAAATTAGGTGTTATAATATATAATGTTAATTTCCTGATTTTGATAATTGTGGCTGGGTAAGAACATTTTGATTTTTAGGAAATACAATGGAAAGTATTCAGGAGTCACAGGACATTGAATCAACCTTCAAGTGGCTCCAGGGGAAAAAAAAATAAGGTAAACTTTATATTATGTTAGCAACTTTTTTTTGCAAGCTTAAAATTATTTCAAAATCTAAAAAATATATTGAAGAAAACTAGAGGAGAAATGCTATACAATCCCATGCACGTGAAATCTTACGTACTGTATGGCACAATTGCCAAGGTAAGTGGAAAAAAATTGTGCATGCATCTGTATAAACGGTCTCTAGAAGGAGTAACCACAAAAAGGGTCACTTTGGTAGAAGATGAATTAGGTAGTATGGGAACAGCACTCGATGAAAGATTGTTTCTTGTCAGTTTTAGTACTTCTAAAGTTTTGTTCATGAGACTTCTTAAGAAATGGAAAGATAGACCTGGGGCTGTAGCTCAGTGGCACAGCGCCTGTCTTGCAAGCACAAAGCCCCAAGTTCGACTCTCAGTACCAAAAAAAGACAGTTTGTGGTCAGCTATTATCAGGCTTGAGATATTTGTGAATTCCACAAAACAGAGTTTTGTAAGTATGTATTTTTTTCTGAAAGTCATAATTTGTATTATTTTTCAACAGAAGTCTATGATTCAAAAGATTAAGAAGCATAATATTGAAATTAATTTTTTAAATGCCTTCCTCCAAGTCTGAGTTGCATTAAATCTGCTTTTTATCTCATATATATAGAATATGTGGAAAAACAAAGCAAAACAAAAAGCAGTAATTCACTGTGGTAGACACTAGAATAAACAAAACTGACTGGAATATCACTGTGCTTAAAGAATAGGACATAAAAACGTGTATAATAAAAATAAATATTAAAGGAAATAAAGTAGAGGGGTTTGGGAAGCATTAAAAATAAAACATACTCTACCCAGGGATTTTGAGAAAAGTCAAAAATTTCTTCAAAGAGGAGGTAGTTTTTGACTGATGTCTTACAGAGTAAGTAGGAATTCGCCCAACAGCAGCTCTAGAATGGCTAAAAGTAAGTAGCAGCAGTCTAGACAGAAGGAAAGACTACAGAACTTGTCTTAAAACTGCAATTGCATGGCAAGCTTACTATTTTTACTTCGAGCTTGTTATTTGTGCTGATTGAAATATGGTGCTAAAGCCAATTCACCTACTTAGTACTCCATGCTAAAAAGCCTCAGTTTTAGCCTACAGGCGGTGGGTAACAGTTGAAGGACATGAGCAGGACAGTGACATAATCGTGTGGGCATTTTAGGAACTCTAGCAGCAAGGACATTTGGGGTGCAGGCTAGAGACTGTGGTAATTAAAAGACAATAAAGGCTTAACTGGAGGCTATGGTTAGGGTGGGAAAGAAAGATTTGATAAAAGATATGTATGGTACAGAAAGAACAACAACTGGTGGTTAGTTAGATCTGAAACATGATCCAGCAATGGTTACAAATTTGGAGAACTGAGTAAGTTATAGGCCATAGACAGGAATAGGAATACAGGAAAAGGACAACATTTGAAGTGGAATGGAAATAATTCAGCTGGAATCATCAGCTCAGAATCTTTTGGTAGAGACAGTAGGAAGAATTTTAAGCTTCAGATTAGATGCCTGGTGGAGGTAACTGGACTAGGGATTTAGAGCTGCAAATCTTTGAGGCTTATGTGTTTTTTATTTACCTGGAAGGTAAATAAGTCACCCAATGACTAAGACAATAAGGTTAATTAATGATTGTTAAATTATATTCACTATGATCTATATAATGGTCCCTGAATATAAGAATAAGTTCACGATAAAGGTCTTATTTTAAAACCTAATAACAAAAAAGTAATGCCCTTGCCCAAACAGGTCATTTATTGCTCTTGCCTACATTATTATAATAGCAAAAGCTAACAAAAGGAAAAGGCAGGAAACTCAGCGTGTTAGTCCTCTGTTACTGAAATAAGTACCCAAGATGGTTCAACTTTTATACAGAAAAGTAAACAAAAGTTTACATTTGTAAACTGCAGAGTCAGCATGGGATTTTACTCTGAAAGTGACTCCTTCATGACAGGCTAGAGTTGGAGAGAAATGCAGAGCAACACCAGCCATATCTGAGAGGGTTTAATCAGGAACCATTTTGGGGAAATGTTAATTGATTAAGACTGAGCCATAGAACAACTACATTTCAAGGTTTCTGGTGTGACCCAACCACCGTTCCTGTGTGGGAGAAGGCTACAAGAGACAGTTTCAGAGAAGATGCTGGCATAGACACCCCTGACAAGATCCAGCTGGGAAGGACACAGGGGCCCTACCCTTCATGATGAGAAGTCAGGCTTGTCATGTGCTGCTGGGTCTGAACCATGTTGGCCATTAGGTCCAGTGGTCTGCCTGAACCTCCACCCCATTGCCTACATCCAGAACAGAACTCAGTGATCTGTTTGTTTTCCCCATCTACTAATATGAGCAGGGATCTACCTTGGCTTGGATGGTTACCACAGCCTAGGGAGTACGGACAGAGGCACTTGGGATCAGGCGGAACCCCTGACAGGCCCACATGCGGTGAAGCTGGGTGGAAAAAGCTGTGAGTTTGGGAGCACAGAGAAACACAGAGGCTGGGAGCAACAGGGATGACTACAGCCTTGGGGCAGAAACCATTAACCAACCATGCCCAGTGGGAAAGGGGGAGCAGAATTCAGCATTCACACAAAAAAAGTGAGTGTTGAAACAAAATGTCTTCCAGTGATTCATTATACCTCCCCATATCTTTTAGATTCCAATACTACAGACTTCAGAAAGAAACCACTCATTCAAAAACACAGAGCACTATTTTTTGGTCTCATTTCCTTTTTTTTGCCTTTATTGGTTTTTTGCAGTTTGGATGTTTTCTTTTTTATTCTATTTTCTTATTCTACTTTTTTCTCCAAAGTGCTTGTATACCAAAGCAAATTTCCCCATAAGAAATAATGGAAACTCAATTGATTCATTCCACAATCCAAAAATATTAATATAAAAATGATTATAATACTAAAATATAAAACAAAACAATAAAGAAAACACAAAATATAGAGAAAAGTAAATTAATCTGCACTTGACTTTGTGGCAGGCGTGAGGGAAACAAGAACGAGGATGGTAATTGCACAGGACAACTTTCACTAATAGAATCACTGCTGTCTATTGGCTGATTGATTGAAATCTTTTGCTTTTGGTGCAGCTCTAACAAAGAATCTATCCAGTGACACTTGGCTTTTACCTCCTTTTGAGGATTTCATACAAATGTGACTTTGCATTGTTGTTAAACAAATTCATCATTCGCACTGCCACAAGCTTATTCCAGTGGTGCTTTTCTACAGAATTTCGCACTGTTTCCCACATTTTACACATCTCCCTAATCTCATTTGAAGTGAGGGATTCCTCCACCTTTTTCTCTTTCTCCTCTGCAGATGAGATCTCCTCCATATGTTCTTGTTGTTAGGAGATGATCACCCACGATTCTGCAATGAGAGAGAGAGAGAGACAGAGAGACAGAGAGAGAACCATTGACTCAGTTGTGATCATGTGATGTTCACATATTACTCATATAGCAAGACATTATTTGTTTATCAAGTTAAAATTGATTAGAAATGGTTGCTCATCTCATGGAACATTTGCAGATCAACTTGCTTACAATCCAAGGTTTTACTGTATTTGGTTTTTCCTTGTGTCTATATGATAACTAGAGATCTCTTTTCTTTGGTTAAGGGTGGTACAATGATAGCTTTAATTGCTTCTTACAGTATTTCAACATCTAATTTGTCTTGGACTCTAGTATTTTTATTAATTTGTTGCTATTGCCAGGGTGGCATAGTTGTTGCTATTAATTGGTTTTTCACTGTATGCCAACAGCTGATTTGTCTTTGTGTCATCAACATTACTGTGGTTCATTTCTGGAAAACTTGATGCTAGACCATTTACACTCCATCCTCCCTTCCCAAATTAATGGAAGTGGTTGAATCTGGGACAGAGGCAAAGTAGTATACTTACCAATGGTCAGAGTATATCAGTGAAAAGCAGACACTAACTAAAGGTATCTTCATAGTTACAACAAAGTCTTTGCACTATAATTGCAAGCCTCAGCACAAAAAGAAAAGAAATATGAGAAGACAAGGCAACAAAAAAATCCCAACTCCCCTGAAGTTGATCCACAGGGCATCAGTGGGGAGGAAATAAAATGCCAAAGAGCCAAATTATAACAAGTGATAAAAGAGGAAACAAAAAGATTGATAAGACCCCAGTGAGCTCAAAAATGATATAACTGAACAGATAATTTACTTAATAAACAATGTGATCAATGGGCTTACAGAAGACAATAATAAAAAGCTAGCTGAGCTACACAAAATGATATAAAACACAAATAACCACATTATCAAGAAATTGGAATCCATAAAAAAGTAAACAGGAGTCCAAGAGATAAAAAATGTTATTGAAGGAATGAGCGGCAGAAGTGACCAATATGAGTGTCAAAACTAGAAGATGGGGCTGATGCAAGTGACCATATACTCAGAGATACCTTAGGAACAAAAGAGAACATGGAAAATGGATCTAGCAGCTGCTAGATAATGCAAAGAAGACTAATACAAGCTTAATTAGAGTAACTGAAAAATCAGAAGACAGCACAAATGGCATATAAAACCCTATTTATAAAATTAATAAAATGTTTCAAATATAGAGAAAAACATAATGATAAGTGCATAGAGAATCCCAAATAGCGATGATCAGAAAAGTTCTCCACATCATAGTCAAAATCCCAGTAGTCCAACACAAAGACACAACCTTAAAAGCTGTTGGACAAAAGCAACAAATCATTTATAAAGGTAAATCCAGTGCAATTGCAACGTACTTCTCAATATAAATCTTACAGGCCAAGAGAGCATTGAGTAGCGTTTGAAGCCCTAAAACCTAGACTGATACATACTTCAAAATCATCTTCAACATTGTCAGAGAAATACGGTCTTTCATGACAAAGAGCTCATTTAAAAAATTCATGGCCACCAAACCAGCACTCAAAAAATTCGCAAGATATCCGAGAAGAGACAATAAAGCCAACAATGCCATAAAGTGTAATGAAATAAACATTAGGAAGGATGAGCAGCTAGGCAGAAAGGGAGAAAAAGGGAATCAGCAATAGGAAAATAATGCAGTGAGAGAAGTCAGTACTTTTCAGTAATAACTCTCAATGTGAATGATCTCACACCACCAATCAAAAGGCATAGGTTAGCTTAATGGATCAAAAAACAAAACCCAATGATGTTATATATAAGATACACATTTAATCCAAAAAGAAATACATAGACTTAAAAAAAATCAAAGGATAGAAATCAATATTCCATGCAACAGGAGCCCCAAAACAAGCAAGAGTAGCTATCTTACTTTCAGACAAAGTGTACTTCAAGCCAAAACTGATCAGAAAAGGCAAAAACTACATATTGGTTAAGGGAACAATTCTACAAGAAGAGAGAATAATTATAAATATGTATGCACTGAACACTGGCATACCCAACTTTGTAAATCAAACACCACTGGACATAAAAGACCAGATAAACATCAACAGAATTATAGTAGGGGACCTCAATACCCTATTATCACAAATACACAGATCAACTAGATAAAAAGTCAACAAAGAAACATCAGGCTTGAACCACACTTTTGAACAAATGGATTTAACAGATATCTACAGAGTGTTCTACCCAACAAAACCAGACCACACATTCTTCCCAGCAGCTTGTGAAACTCTTTCCAAAATAGATCACATAATAATCCATAAAGCATGCTAAAGACAAAATAATCTAAATTGTCCTTTGCATATTATCAGATCATAGTGCAATGAAACTAAAAATCAGTGGCAAAAGAAACCATATAAATTATGGAAACACACAAAGATTAATCAGTACACTCTTGGACAATCAATGGGTCACAGAAAAAATCAAGTGAAAAAATTAGACAGTTGCAAGAATCAAACAATAGCGCCAGACAACATACCAGAACCTAAGCAGGTACAATGAAAGCGGTCCTAAGAGTGAAGTTCATAGCTGTGGAAGTCCACATTAGAAGCAGAAGGTCCGGGAGGCGGGGAAGGAGGGAGAAAGACCAAATAACCTAATGGTGCACCTCAAGGTCCTAGGAAAACAATAACAATCCAAATCCTTCCTAGTTAGGAAGGAAATGATAAAGATGTGAGCACAAATTTAGGAAACTGAGACAAAAAAAAAATCAATGAATTATAGAGCTGATTCTTTACGAGAATAAATAAAATAGGCAAACCCCTAGCCAGTCTTACCAAAAAAGGAAAGAAAAGACCTAAATCAATGCAATGAGAAATGAAAAAGGTGAAATCACAATAGATATGGCCAAAGTACAAGAGATTTTAGTAACTAGTTCAAAAATCTATACTGTAATAAATTGGAGAATCCAAAAGAAATAAATAGATTCCTAGATACACATGAAATACCAAAAACTGAACCAAGAAGGTATAAAAACTCTAAATAATACAATAACAGGTGATGAAGTTAAAGCAGTAATTAAAAACCAACCAAGAAAAGATCAAAACTCGATGGATTCACTGCTGAATTGGGCAAGAACTTCAGAGAAGATCTAACATCAATATTCTTCAAATTTTTAATGAAATGGGGAAGGAGTACTCCCAAAGTCATTCCTGAAGGCTAGCACTAGCCTGATTCCAAAATCAGAAAAAGACTCAACTAAAGAAGAAAACTATAGACCAATCACTTAAAGGAACAAAGACACAAAAATATTCAACAAGATACTAGCAAATAGAATGAGACATATCATTAAAATGATCATATGTTGTGGCCAAGTAGGCTTCATCCCAGAAATGTAAGGATAATTCAACATGTGCAAATCAGTAAGTGTAACGTGCTATATAAACAGAAGGAAGGACAAAAGTTACATAGTCATCAAAACAAATGCAAAGAAAGCTTTTGACAAAATCAACATTAATTCGTGGTAAAAATCCTGAAGAAAAGAGGGAAAGAAGGACTTTATGTCAATGTCATAAAAGCCGTTATGACAACCCTACCGCCAGCATCATATTAAGGGGGGGGGGAGTTGAGAGCCTTCCCTCTAAAATCAGAAACTAGACAAAGATGTTCATTGTCACTGCTCCTGTTTAATACAGTACTCACATTAGCAACCAGAGTAATGAAGGAAGAGAAAGAAATCAAAGGGAGACATACAGGAAAGGAACAATTACTGTTGTACCATTGTACGTACAGGAAAGTCAAATTACCACTATTTCCAAATGACATGATCCTTTACAAAGAAGGCACAAAAGTTCCACCAAGATTCATAGAATTAATAACCAAGTTCAGCAATGTAGCAGGATGTAAAATCAACACACAAATATGAGTAGCATTCCTGTATACCAATAATCAATTCACTGAGAAAGAAATTAGGAAAACACTATCATTCACAGTAGCTTCAAAAAAATTAAATATTTAAGAATTAAGCTAACCAGAGAAGTGAAAAACCTCCACAATAAAAACTACAGTAGTCTGAAAAGAGAGATTGAAGAACGTCAGAAAATAGATATCCCGTTTGAGTAGGTAGAACCAATATTGTCAAAATGACCATACTTCCAAAAGTTATGCATAGATTCAATTCACTCTGAATCAGAATACCAGCAACATTCTTCACAGAAGTATAGAAAACAATCTTAAATTTCATATGGAACCAGAAGATACTCTGAATAGCAAAAACAATCCTGGGCAACAAGAGCAAAGCAGGAGGTATCATCCCAGATTTCAAGCTATATTACAAAGCTACAGTGAAAAGAACAACATTGTATTGGCACAAAAACAGGCCTATGAATCAGTGGAACAAAACAGAGGATGCTGAGCACATTATCCATCTGAGCTTTAACAAAGCGACCAAAAACTTAGGCTAGAAGAAAAATAGGTGCTTTAGCATTTGGTGCTTTATTTAGCCCATGAAGAACATTGAACTGTGACTCACATCTCTCACCATGTACTAAACTAAAAACAAAATGGACGAAAGGCCTAAATATGCAAACAGGAACCCTTGAAGATAAAATAAGTAAAAATATTGAATACATAGGCACAGGCAAGGTCTTTCTGAACAGAGCCTTAATTACACAAGAAATAGCATCAAAAATAAAAAATGGAACCATATGAAATAAAAAGCTTCTGCACAGCAAAGAAAAACCCAACAGAGTGAACAGGCAACCTACAAAATGGGAAAAAATTGCCAGCTATTCCTTGGACAGAGGGATGATATCTAGAATATATAAAGAATTTAAGGGGCTGGGGATTTAGCTCAGAGGTTCAGTGGCCTGCCTTGCAAGCTTAAGGACCTGAGTTCAATCCCCGGTACCAAAAAAAAAAAACTTAAAAAAGTTAGACCAACCCCCTGCAAAAAAATATAAGACCCAATCAGAAAATGGGCAACTGAAAGGAAGAGACACCTCTCAGAAGTACAAATAGCCAAAAAATACATGAAAAAATGTTCAACATCTCTGGTCATTAGAGAAATGCAATTAAAACAACACTGAGATTCTGTCTCCAGAAAGAATGGTAATCAATAAGAACTCAAACAATAATAAATGCTGGTGAGGCTGTGGGGAAAAGGAACCCTTCTATGTTGCTGATGGGAATGCAAACTAATACAACCACTAATAATTGTGAATATTCCTCAAAAATGGAAAAAGAAATTCCATTTGATCCATCTGTTTTTCCTTCCAGGTATCTTCCTGAAAGATCTCTTATAATGAGGCATGCATTACCTGTTTGTTACAGCAGCACAACTCAGAATAGCTAAATCTTGGAAGTGGCCTATATGTCCATCAACAAATGAATGGAGAGCAAAAATGTGGTATTGACACAATAGAATACTACTCTGCCATAAAGAAGGATGAACAGAATCATTTGTAGGAAAATAATGCACCTTGAGACCATAATTTTAAGGGAAATAAATCAGACGCACAAGCTTAGATATTGCGTGGTTTCTCTCATGTGAGAAACCCAAAGTATAAGTAAGCTAACCAGCAAAATGAAAGGCAGATAATAATATAAAGGGAAGTGGATCTTTTGTAAAAGGGAAGGGGACCAGCACATGGAGGGGGGGAGACAGGGAAAGGGAATGAATTAAAATGTGGCGTGCACATGTGCCAGATCCCCATGATGAGTGTGATCATTGCGTACTGCAAACGTACTAAAATTTTTAATTAATTTTACATTGGTACATTTAAGGTATATAATACGACACCCATCATTGGAGATTTGTACATTTACATAATATGTCTTGATTCTTACTTTTTCCCCATTCCCCTGGCCTCTTATCAACCCTTCCATCCCTCCCTACTTACAAAAAACATTGCTTCCATTTTTATCTTTTCTCATATTAACTCCATTCCCCTTTCCTTTCCCTGTCCTTCCCACTTCCCCTTCCCTTTTGCAGCTTTACTTCCTATTTCACCTTATCTATTATACATTTTCATTCTTATTTACACTTGCAATTTCTCACACCAGAGAAACTGTTCAGTATTTACACGTGTGTCCTATTTATTTCACCTGTGAGTATCACTTATTCTTTGCATCATCTAGCAGCTGCTGGATTGATTTCTCATGGCCCCTAACTATTTTTAAGAAATTTTTTAAAAATAAAAATTTTTAAAAAGCAAGACTGAAACAAGTAGGACAAATATTAAACCCTGTTTCTCCAGTCTGGCATCCTGAGCACACTGGGATGAGATGTGGGTTTCCAAAAGCTCAGGCAGCCCCACCCCTCTGCCTTTGCTGAATGCAGCCCACATAGCTACTTTCTTGAACTGGCTTTGCACACTGGCTACACCTTCCTAAAACAGCCTTTCTGTGTTCTTAGCATTGCTCCCTTACTGGGATCTCCATTACCACCTGTTTCAATCTTACTGGCCCACATATCACTCTGTCGGAAGCTGCTTGCAGGGACTGCCTGGCCTCTGAGGCTTTCCTTTGAAATCTCAGTGGAAACCTCAGTGATCACATAACTCTTGTATTCTTTATGCCTATAAACCAACATCAAGTAGACAGTACCAAAGTCTGATGCCAGCATGAGCTGCATCTGGGCCTACTTGAACCATGGCTGCAACAGCATGAATCCCTTGCTAGCTGAAGACATCCACAGACCCAGATGAGCAGGGTGCTCCAGGGCTCACTTCTCAAAAGACTGGCCTGGAAAAAAACTTTGAAAGAAATTTACATTATGAGAGGGTCTTGCAGTTCCTCAGATGCCCAGCCTTTGCTGTTGTCCTGAAGCACAGTACCTGGCTTCTTTTTTAACATGCTAATTGCTTTAGCAACTGCACGTCTTTGGCAGCACCTTTAAGCTTGCTTCTTTTCTAGTCAAACTGCACGTTTTCCAAATTTTTCCACTCTGCCCCTCTGTGCTCTTGATTCTCACAGTAAATTTGGCTAAAAGCAGCACGTAATACCATGTCACTCCTCAAATACTATGCTGCCTTGAAATTTCCCCTGCCAAATATTCTAGCCTGTCATCTTTAAGCTTGCCCCCCCATAGTCTCCATGCATGCAAATTCTTTGCAGTGACAGAACACAGGTGGTCCTCAGTCCTCATTTCCATCTGAAATCTGTCAACAGCACCTCTACTGTCTGCATCCTGCTAGCATTCTGGTCTTCTGACCCCTCACAGGACTCATTTGTTAAGCTCCATTCATAATGCTCTCGTCCACTCCTCCAAACTCCTCCTGGAAACCAACTTCAAAGGCCTTTCCACATTGTTAGCAGTAAGAAGTCACCTCTCCTCTTGGCACCAATTCTATGTTAGTCAGCTTTCCATTTCTATAACAAATACCTGAGATGCATCAACTTTAATAGAGAAAACGTTTATTTTGGATCACAGTTTTAGAGGCTGTAGTACATAGTCAGCCCTGTGGCATGTGGAAGGGCAGCACAACATGATAAAGAGTACATGGAGGAGTTTCTTTTTATGTTTGAATACCTATAACAAATTTGAACGACTTTAATGAGCTAATAAACATTTGATAAAATTTCATTTTATATTTGTGTATGAATCATGCTTTGTTTTTTTTTTTGTTTTGAGACAGGGTCTCACTATGTAGTTGAGGCTGACCTGGAACTCCCTATGTAGCCCAGGCTGGTCTCGAACTCACAGCAATTCCTCCCGTCTCAGCCTCCCGAGTGCTGGGATTATAGGCATGCGCCACCACAGCCGACTGACTCATGCTTTTAAACTGTTTGAAAATTATACTTTTCCCCCGTTAAAATATGTGAAATAAAGCCAGACATGCTGGCTCATGCTTGTAATCTCAGAACTCTGGAAGGCTGAAGCAGCCTCAGCTGAGCAAGTAAAATGGGGGAAAGCAGGGACATAGGCTTGAACCCTTCCTTCCCTGTGGTCTGTTTTCACTACAGCGGGCAAAGTGATCCTTCAAAATCTAAGCTTGATCATGTTACTCTGTGTTCTGATACCTCTGGAGGCTACACAACTTGCTAAAAGTCAAAGGCAAAGGCCTCCTTGTGTCCTAGAATAATCTGTGTGACTTACCACTCCCACCAAAGTACCATTTTCCCCAACCTGTTTTACTTTTCTCCATAGCACTTAACACCATGCAAAATACTACACATTTTTTTGTTTATTTGTTTCCTGTCTCCCATTAGAGGGTAAGCTCGTGGAGGGCAAACACTGCATTGGTTACTGCTCTCTCTCGGTACTTAGGAGACAGTACTTGGCACATAATAGATGTTCAATAAATATTTCTTGAAAGGTTATTTCATTTAGAGGGGGTAGCGTGTAAGAAGTTTGAGGCTTCAAAAGAAAGTATGAAGTAATCATTTTGGATAGTGAAAAAATTAATGTTCTAGGTAAAAGTGCTAGGCAATATTGATTGCCTACTTGAGATTTGGGGGCACAGTTTTAAGATCTGACCAGTCAGCCTAATATGAGTTGTCTTCAGCAGTATTCAGTTGTCAGGTAGAAGCACAGAGCAACATAATGAGCTTAACTTTCTTGGAGCATTGCCTAGACCAGTGTAATGAAAGGAGAGTGCTACACCTCTTCCCTGGACCATCTTATAGTGCCTTTCCACCTTCCCAGATCATTTGTATCAGCTTCCCATTAATGTGACAAAATGCCTGGGTTAATTTATAAGGAGTAAGCATTCATTTTGGATCACAGTTTCAGAGGATTTAGTCCATGGCCACTTGACCCTGCTGCCTTTGGGTTTGTAGTGAGTCAGCGCATCACGGCAGGAGTGTGTAGCAGAAGAATCTGGTTACCTAATGGCAACTAGGAAGCAAGAGAGAGAGGAGGGACCAGTGTCCCATTATCTCCTTCAATGCACACCCTCACTAACCCGTCTTCCTTCCACCAAGCCCCACCTCCCAATAGTGCCACAGACTGGGAATGGAGCTTTTCACATAGAAGCCTTTTGGAGCCTCAGTTTTAGGTGATATTTTTAAAACAATGAAGTTTAATTACCTATATCTAACAGATTATCTAGTTGTGGGTATATATTTCTAATAGATGGATCTTATAACTTTAAATTTGTACAAAGATTTTATAAATATTCCCTACATTTAAAAGTGAATGAAAAGACACATGCATGTGTGTGTATAGGTGCTTCAGTAAATTATCAGTGACCAAAATCTGATCACTGACTCTATTTCCTAATATAACAGGGAACTGCTATTGATTTGATACCTTATCTGTGGTTGCTTCTCCCATAGCCATGACTCATAGGTCCAGAAATCAAATGGTAGAGACAACAGTGATATCATTTTCTATTACCCCACTACCAACTCAAAATTGTTGCCTTCATTCCCCACAGGATTTTTGTTTGTTTGTTTGTTGTCCAGCTGGCTAGAGGTCTTTATTTCAAAGAGAAGAATGTTTCCACCAGGAACAGTAATAATTCAGTTTAGCTGGATGTTAAGACTGGCATCGGCCACTTTGGGTTTCTCATATCTCTGAATCAATGGTCAAAAAAAAGTGGCTACTGGACTGGATAGGGTGATCTATACTTACTACCAAAGGGAAATTGAATTTCTCCAAAATAGGGGTAAGAAAGAGTACGTCTAAAATACAGGAGATCCCTTAAGGTATCTCTTAGTATAACCCTGCCCTAAGAGTAATGTCAATGAAAAACTACAACAGCCCAATCCATCAAGAGCATGAATGGCCCAGACCCTTCAGGAATGAAGTTTTGGGTGATTGGTTTATTGTAGTTCTGGGTGTGGATATCAGGAAGGCCCACCCTATCCAGTAGGCGTGGAGCCTGGATGGGACGAAAGAGAAAGAAAGTTTTGCTGCTGCTCCTGCCTTCCTGCCTTCCACACCTCGGACTGTTTCTCCTCTGCAGTGCCACTCTATTCACGCCACCCTGCCTTGGAGCCAGTCAACCATGGACTGAACCTCTACAACTGTGAGCCAGAATCAGTCTCTCCTCCTTTAACTTGTGACTGTCAGATATCTTGTCCCAGCAATGCGAGTCACCAAGATAGGTCATGAGGGCATACTCTTGGGTACTATATCTGGTCCTTTGTCCCTTCCTGTCTGGTGCTACTCCCTTGCTTTGCTTCCTGGCTCCCTTGAACTGAGCAGCTCTTCTCTGTCATGTCCTTCTGCCATTATGCTCTTGCCTCAGTGCCAGCAGATCACGTACTGAATTCCCTGAATCCATGAGCTAAACTGAATATCTCATCCTTTAAGTTGTAGGTGCTTGGTCTTGTGTGAGTCAGGAAAGCTGACGCAGAGATATTTTGAGGGAGTTTTTAAAGATGAAGTCTTGCTATGTAGTTCAGGCTGGTCTTAAACTCACAGCAGTCCCCCTGACTCAGCTTCCTGAGTGCTGGAATTACAGGTGTGTACCACCATATTTGGCCCTGTATTTATATTTAATGGTTAAAATGTTATTACTTTTACATCATTGTATTTAAGTTACACAATATCGACTTGAAGATTAAACATGGAAAGATCTTTTGTAACACAGAGTGACTATGGTTAATAATATGCTTAAGTCTTGAAAAATACCAAAGAGGGGTGGGGACAAGGGGAAAAAATGAGAACCAAGACCTGGCATGTAAAGGTACAAGATCCCAGTAATGAATGTAACTGTACTGTCTCTAGAATGTA
>NW_022900926.1:72555442-72567484 GCF_012274545.1 Fukomys damarensis
GGGGACAAGGGGAAAAAATGAGAACCAAGACCTGGCATGTAAAGGTACAAGATCCCAGTAATGAATGTAACTGTACTGTCTACCTAGAATGTACCAATAAACTCAATTAAAAAAAAAATACCAAGAGAGTGGATTTTAAAGTGTTATCATTACAAAAATGAGAACTAGGGGCTGGGAATTTAGCTCAGTGGTTCCATCTCCTGACTCGCAAGCATAAGGTCCCCAGTTTGATCCCCAGTACAAAAAAAGAGAGAACTAGGTGAGATAATGCATATATTAGTCATATTTGTCATTCTGCTATTATATAATGCATATGTTATTCAAAACATCATGTAGGTAGTACATACAACCTTATGTCAGTTTAAATAACTAAATAAAACTGTCAGCATTCTCACCAAAAAAACAAACAAACAAAAAGTTGAAGACCAGACATCACTCAGGGATTTTACGTCCCATTCAGTGTTAGCGCATTTTCAGTTGTATGAAGACAGCTGTATCATTCTGGGTAGAATTATGACCTTGCCATTGTCTTTATTTGCTGATGTGTACAGGTGCCAAGTTAACAAGGAGTGGACTTGTGATGGTTAATTTATTTGCTCAAAGACTGTTCTTGATATATTTGTTTCTGGATGAGACTAACATTTTATCTGGTAAACTAAATAAAGTAGATTGCTCTTCCTGATATGGGTAGGCCTCAGCCAATCCTTTGAAGATCTGAAAGAACAAAAATGGGCTGAATAAGGGAATTTCTCTTGCCTTGAACTTGGAAACTGTTTTTTTGTTTTGTTTTGTTTTTTGGGGTTTTTTTTTCAGTCTTGGAACTCTGAAACATTAACTTTGGGGGCCTTGAGACTCCTGGCCTTTAGACTGGAACTTTCTCCATCAGGTCTTCTGGTTCTTAGGCCCTTGGACTCAGACTGGAAATATAGAAAGGCTCTCCTAGCCCTCCAGTTTGCTGAATGCAGTGTACATAATCACATAAGCCTTTCTTTTAATAAATTTCTTCTATATTCTTTTACACTTAAAGCCAAAATATGCCTGATATTTATATAACAATAGAGAGCAACAAATGTTACAAAGAAGATAGAGTATATGACTGTCTGGGTATCATAGAAGTAGATGCTTCTAAATTTATCTCTGACAACATTTGGAACAATTACCATTTATTATCATCCTTCCACTATGCTTACTTGAAGATGGGGCCAATTTAAAACATTTGCTTCTTTTATAAGCTATTTCATTTTCCTTCCAATTCTAGTTCTGCCCCACTGTTCTAGTCAATTAATTCCCCCTGTTTTGATTGATATTTTAGTTATCCAATTCTTTCCAGCTGCGTCCACCTCAGCTCTTTATAAATAAGGAAGAACTGTTTTCTGTATTTGAATGATAAAACTATTAACAGGGTCATTTTATTCTTCCAAAAAGGTAGAAAAAGAATGACCCAACCAAAGAAAGAAGGAAAGATAGGCAGACACAATGATCAGCTAGATATGACATACATAGGTACATGGACACAAATATATAGATACACTCTGCTGCTCTGAATAGCATGGGAAAGACGGTCATCAGTTCTCTCCTATTAGTCTAACATTTTAAAGACTGTGACAACTATTTAAAATAATTATTTGGAAATATAGAAAGACTCTTCTAGCCCTGCAGCTTGCTGAATGCAGCATCCATCATCACATAAGCGTTTCTTTTAATAAATTTCATCTATATTCTTTTACACTTAAAGCCAAAATATGTCTGATATTTACATAAAAATTGGGAACAACAAATGTTACAAACACGATAGTATACTTACATAGATAAGTATATCAATCAGCCTTGATTCAATTTATGTGGTTTATTACATTATTGACTTACATATGTTGAACCATTCTTGAATCCCTGGGATGAAGCTGGCTTGGTCGTAGTATATCATCTTTTTAAGAGATTGTTGTGTCCTCTTTACGTGTATCTTATTGAAAATTTTTGCATATATGTTCACCTGGTTTGTCATGATAATTCTGGCTTCATGGAATGAGTTTGAAAGTATTCCTTCCCTTTTAATTACATGGAAAAGTTTGAGGATTATTGGCCCTAGTTCCCTAAACTTCTGGTAAAAGTCAGTGGTAAATCCTTTGGGACCTGGCTTTTCTTGGTTAGTAGAGTTTTTATGATTTCATCAATTTCATTGCTTGTCATTTGTCTGTTCATGATTTTTATATCTTCTTTGTTCAATTTTAGTAAGTCATCTGTATCTAAACATTGTTCACTTCTCCCAGATTTTCCAATTCCTGTAAATTTTCACAATAACTTCTTCTTTTTCTCATTGAGTTTATTGGTACATTTTAAGTTTACAGTACAGTTACATTCATCATTGGGATCTTTTTTGTTTTTTGGTACTGGGGATCGAACTCAGGTCCTTGCACTTACGAGGCAGGCCACCGAACCACTGAGCTAAATCTCCGGCCCCATCATTGGGATCTTGTACCTTTACATGACAGGTCTTGGTTCTCATTTTTTCCCCTTGTCCCCGCCCTCCCTTCACCTTCTCCTCCCTTCCCTATTTACAAATACTTTATTTCCATTTTTTCATTTTCTCATGTTTTTTTTCTTTTCCCTTATTACCTTTCCCCTATCCTTCCCACTTTCCCTACACCTTTAGCCCTTTTCTTCCCATTTCACATTGTCAATTATATCATTAGGATCTTATGCACCATTATAGTTTTTCATACCAGAGAAACTATTCGGTATTTATACATGTGTGACTTATTTATTTCACTTAGGAGTATATCCTCAATATGTATCCATTTTCCTATGAATGACTCTAATTTCTCTTTTTTTTTTTTTTTTTTTGGTACCGGGGGATCAATCTCAGGTCCTTGCGCTTGCAAGGCAGGCCACCAAACCACTGATCTAAATCCCCGACCCTCTAATTTCTCATTCTTTATGGCTGAGTAGTATTCCATGTTATAGAAAAACCACATCTTCTTTATCCAGTCTCCAACTGATAGGCAAATGGGCTGTTTCCAAGTTTTAGCTATTACAAACTGTGCCACTATAAACATAGGTGCACATATATCACTGTGATATGATTCTTTTAATTCTTTTGGAAAGATACTCAGCAGAGAGATGGCTGGGTCAACTGGAATCGCTAATCCCAGTTCTTTGAGGTATTTCCATATAATAACAATCTTGTAGATTTCAGTGGTGTCTGTTGTAATTTTACTTTCTTCATTTCTAATTACTCACCATCAATGTGGGGTTTTCTGTCTTTTGGTAAGTTTGGCTAAGTGTTTGTCAATGTTATTTATCCTTTCAAAGAACCAACTCTATTCATGGTCCTTTACACTTTTTTAGTCTTAATTTTATTAATTTCCATTCTGATCTTTATCTAATTTCTTTCCTTCTACCCATTTGGGGTTTGGATTGTTGTTTTCCTGTAAAATTGGATGCATCATAACATTATTTACTTGAGATTGCTGTGTTTCTCTAATGTAGGCACTCATAGTTATAAACGCCCTTCTTAGGACTGCTTTTGTTGTTTCCTACAGATTCTGATATGTTGTATTTATGTTGTAATTTCATTCTATGAATTTTAAAATTTCTTCTGTGACCCATTGATTATTCAAGAGCATATTATCGAGGCCCAGGGGCTTGGCTCAGTAGTTCTGCCATCTGCATTGCAAGCACAAGGGCCCAAGTTCCAGCTCCCATACAAAAAAACAACAACAAAAAAAGTATATTATCAAATTTCCATGTGTTTGTGTAGTTTCTGTGGGGGTGTTTTTAATGGGATTGTATTTTGGTTTTGGTTTTTGCTGCTGACTTCTAGTTTCATCCCCTTGTGATCTGATGGGATGCAGGGTGTTATTCCAGTTCCTTTGTGTTTTCTGAGGCATACTCTATGGCTTAAAATCGGGTCTGTTTTGAACAACGTTCCATGGGCTGCTGAAAACTGTGTGTTGTGCTGCTGTTACATAAAACACTGTAAAGAACTATTCGATCCATTTGTTCTGTGGCATACTTTGAGTCTGATATTTTTTAGTCTGTGAGAATGTGGTACTGAATTCTATCACTATGGTTATATTGATGTCTATCTGTCCTTTTGCATTAAGAAGTTTTTGTTTTATGAAGTTGGATGAGCCCATGTTTGGCATATATATTTATATTTATTCTCTCTTCTTGGTGACTTATTCCCTTTACCAATATGTTGTAAACTTATTGTTTCTTCTGACCCATTTTGGCTTGAAGTCAACTTTGGCAGAAATTTTCATAACTACTTCTGCTGGCTTTGGGGCTCCAACTGCTTGAAGTATTGTTTTGCATCCTTTCATTTTCAATATGTGTATCTTTCTGGGTGAGATGTATCTCTTGTAGGTAACATACAGTTTGGGCTTAATTCTTTATCCAGTGTGTGCCTTGCAAGTGGAGGTTTAAGATCATTTACATGTTGTGTTAATATTAAAAGGTATATACCAGTTCCTGTCTTTATGATGCTTTTCCAGTGCTTAAATTATTTCTCTTTCTTTTTGTTTCATTATCATTCCAGTAATTTATTCTTTCTCTTGACCTTGTAGATGCTGTTGTCCTCCTTATCTCTGTTTAAGATTTCCCTAAGTTTTCTGCAGTGCTGGTATGGTGTTCATGAATTTATTTTATCCTAGCCTTGCCAAACATAGTGATCTGGGTTGGCAATTATTTTCTTTTATGGCTTAAAAGCTTTCACTCTAAGATCTCTTGGCATTTAAGGTTTATGTTGAAAAATCTTCTATTATTCTGATGGGTTTGCCCTAATAAGTGATTTGGCACTTTTCTCTAACAGCTTTAATATTCTTTGTTCCAAGTTTCTAACTTTTTGACTATGCAGTGTCATGGAGAAGTTCTTTTCTGGTCATGTCTACTTGGGAGTTCTAAATGCCTTCTTTACCTGGGTGTATATCTTATTCTCTAGATTTAGAAATTTTTCTACAATAATTTCAGTAAATAAACTTTTTATGCCATTATTTTGACTTCAAATCATTCTCCAATTCTGATGATCCTTAAGTTTATTTGGGGAAGGCAATATTGAGACAAGTTCTCAGTATTTAGTTCAAGCCAGCCTCAAACTCACTATGTAGCCCAGGCTGGCCTCAAACTCACAGCGATCCTCCTGTCAGCCTCCTAAATGCTGGCATTACATGCATGCACCAACATACCAACTATTAGTTTGTTCTTTTAGAGTCACCTAGAAGTTCTTGGATAATCTTTCATCTCTTATTTTTCTTGCTATTTCTAACTAAATATTCTATTATATCCTAATTCTATTTAAAGCCTGGTATTTTTTCTTGTGACCGATATTACCTATGCCAAGCCTTTCAGCCTTTTCATAACCTCTAAGTCTTTACTCAAGCAAGCTTTCATTACTTGCATTATCTTCCTTGATTCTTTCAGCTTGTTATTTGTGTTTTCTTTAACCTTATTGATCGTCAATTCAGCTGCTTGTCTTTTTTATTTCTTTGATCATCTTTGTTTGTTTGTTTGTGTTGTTTTTTGAGACAGTGTCTCCCTTTGTAGTTCAAACTGGCCTTGAACTGGTGCTGTAGCCCAGGCTGGCCTCGAACACATGACAATCCTCCTGCCTCAGCCTCCTGAGTGCTAGGATTACAGGAATGTGCCACCACCACATCCAACCAGCTACTCTTATGATAGGGTACTAATATCTAGAATATTTGAAGAACTCAAAAACTTAACACCCAGAAAACAAATGACCCAATCAAATAGTAGGCAAATGAACTGAATAGACACTTTTCAAAAGAAGACATATAAATGGTCAATATGTATATGAAAAAATGTTCATTATTCTGAGGGCCGGGGATTCAGTTCAGTGGTTCCGCCACCCGCCTTGCAAATGCAAGGACCTGAGTTCGATCCCCAGTACCAGAAAAAAAAAAAAATTCTGAGATTCCGTCTTCGCCCAAATACATTGCAGTCATCAAGAACACAAAAGCAACAAATGCTGGCAAGGATGTCAGGGAAAAGGAACCCTTCTACATTGTTGGTGGGAATGTCAAATAGTACAACCTCTATGGAAATCAGTATGGAGAGTCTTCAAAATGCTAAAACTAGAATTTCATTTGACCCAGGAATACCTTTCCTGTATATATGAATATTATTCACCCATAGAGAGGTATGAAATCATTTGCAGGAAAATGGATGAAACTTGATACCATAAAGCTAAAAGTGAAACAAGTCAGAACTAGAAAGTTAAACATGCCATGGTTTCTGATATGAGAAACTTTGCTGAGTTTGGTGGCACGTAACTGTCATCCTAGCTCTCTGGGAGTCTGAGTGTGAGCTTAGTCTAAGCAAGACACCTAGTCTCAAAATAAAAATATCGAAAAGGACCGGGATGGTACAGTTCAGTGAGAAGGCCCTAGGTTCCTTCCCCAGTGTTGGGGGGAAAAAAGCATAAAGTATAAATAAATAAATGAGGGGTGGTGGAAATGACAAGCAGACCTTCTTGAGATGGGGAAGGGGATAGTGGGATAAAGGGGAAGGGGATCAAAGGATTGAAAGTGATGAAGACATATCGTACGCATGTGCCAGTTCCCCAAAACAATCATCACTGTTATGTACTGCAAGCATATACGAAAGAAAAAAGGAAAGTCCACCCGTGTGTGTAACATCTGCTCAGCATCTGCTGTGGGCCCCATGCTGCCCCAGCTCGTGGCAGGAAGTACAAGAGCAAGTGGGCGCATGCTGTAGAGCAGCACATGTGCAGGAGGGTGAGGACAGGGCCAGGCTCGCCTTACCACAGCCTGCTAATCTGACAGTAACCTTCCCACTGTTGGGGGACCACATGAGTCCCTTAATAAGGCGGAGCCCCCATGGCCAGACTACTACATCTCAACACCATTACCTGACTTTTAGAGAGCGCAAACATTTTCAAACCACAGTACCATTTAGATATGTGGCCACCATTATGAGATTATATTCTAAAGACTACAGAAAGAGAGATCTAAGGCTTAAGTTACTAAAGTCACCTTTCCTGGAGATCTTTAAACATGAAATAATTAGCCATCACTCTAAAATAATGACCTTCGGGAGATCCTTTCAAAATAGAGTTGGCCAAAAATATGCATTTACACTTCAAGTAAAGAAAAACTTGTATAAACTTTTTAATACTAACTTAATTGAGACATCATGAAAATTCTAATGTGCATCTGAACAAAGCAGTCAACTTACTGAGAGTTAATGTCTGGTGTGTATTAAAATATACAAGTTTTTCTTTTTCTAAAGTGTATATACATTTTGTTGACAGACTCTGTATATTAAAATGCCATCCACTTCATTGTTAGGGAAGTGGGGAAGATTGTTTCGGCATGCTTGATTGTTCTGTATTGTTTTCTGACAGAAGGTATTGCTGTTAGTTCAGGCTGGCCTCAAATTTTCGGCAATCCTCCTGCCTCAGCCTCCCAAGTGCCGGAATTACAGGCATGAGACACCATATCATGTCCAGCTAAAAGTTTTGTGGATTGAGTTAATCTATTGTCTTAGGGACAGAAACAGTAAGTTGTCTGTGGAAAAGTTGTTTTCAGAAATTATTTCCCTTTAGAGCATGAATCTGGTCATCCTGTGCACATCAGAACTTTAGATGTCAGGAAATCCACAATTTTTGGTCTCCAAAATGGTCACAAACACTCAGTTCTTTCTCTGCTTCATCCTAGATTGGCCCTCTGGGCCCAGGTATAAAGAACAAGATGGACAGGAAAGTTTTTAAAATACTGATTCTCTACTTACAGTCCAGGCTGTCAGAAGCCTTTCAAGCCCTAAAAAGTTATACATATAATTGCCTGAAATCCACTTTGGAGCAAAGCCTCTCCTCTCCCTCTAGCCAAGCGAAGTCAGTAGACCATTTTCAACAGCTTTAAACTCTACTCTCTTACCTTAGGAGATTCATAGTTCTACATTAAATTATTATGCCAATACATCTTTCAGAAAAGTAATTAATCCCAATTCAAATGAGAAGGCCCGCCAGGCGTGGTGGCACACACCTGTAATCCCAGCATTCAGGAGGCTGAGGCAGGAGGATCACTGTGAGTTCGAGACCAGCTTGGGCTACATAGTGAGTTCCAGGTCAGTCTCAACTACATAGTGATATCCTGTCTCCAAAAAAACCAAAAAAAAAAAAAAAAAAGAGAGAGAGAGAAGGCCCATAATTGCAAATCACCTTTAAATGTACCCTCTATTTCAGTCTTGAAAATAATACATTTAAATTTGAGGGAAAAATGTTAATGGGGTTAGAAGCAAAAATGAAGACCCGAATTCTAATAAGTATCATTTTTTAAAAGAATTGTTTAAAAATAAAAGTACATATTGATTCAAAACCAATTCATATGTAAGACACAAATCACTTCCCAAATGTTCTTTGTGACACTATGAAAAGTGGGGGAGAAGCAGGTAGGACATACATGAGAGTGAGGTCTTTTCCTCACCCTCAAATTCCTGTACAGAATGTTCTTCATAAAGCAAATGTACTATAAATTCCCCTTTCTTCTTTGATGCATCTGTGAGTCTTTCTTCTTTAGATGAAATGGTCTTTTTTTTGGTGGGCACATGACAAGGAAGAGATTCGATGTAACAAGCAATCAAGCTATTTTAAAAATCTACACTCAAATTATGTTTACATATGGTAGCTTTCTAAAGAGGGAGGATTGCAAAATATAAGCAATTTAAAGTGTAGCATTTCATTTACAGGTTCAGTGTAGCTTCCAATTCCCTTACTAGTGTGCTTCTAATTAAATCTTAATTGTACCATCCATTATAAAATGAAAGCAATACTGTTATACTGGATTTTCCCAAAGTGGAAGTAAAAATGGACTTCATAAAATAAATAATACATAGAAAATGGAAAAAAAACTATGTGGAAATGAACTTTAAAATTAAAGCCTAATATTTGTATTTGTATAACTGTAAAATTAGCAAAAGTAATATTTTGTTTGGTAAAACCAAACTGTTCAATTATATGAAATTAGTTATGGTAAATCACCCAAATGCACAAGGAACATTGAGTAGGTAGCAACTGAAAGAAACCGGAGCCTGCCAAAGATCACTCCACACACCGACAGAGCTCGTATGAGAGATTTACCATAGAGCCGCTGCGGCACAGTGGCCTCTCGGTCTAGGAGGAAGAAGAAGAGAGAGAGCTGGGTGGAAGGGGCTTGGTTATATAGTGGATGGCTGGTGTAAGTAAGTCGGGGAATTGCATCAGTTGCGCGGGCAGCCACTGAGGGGTCATTATTTGTTATTTGTGATCCATTCCTTATATGGACAAGCCTTGCTCGTGTGTGTTGGTTTCACTTACGGCCGATGACGCATGATGTAGGAAATAGAAATTTAAGGTATAAAATGGCGGTCGCTAACCAAAATGGCGACAGCCATATCAAGGCAGTTATAGCAACATGTAATGAAAATAATACAGTCAATAACTTAAGTTGCTACTTTATCATATGCCAGTTTTTAATTATATCCTTCTGAAATAAACTTTTAAGTTGGTTTACCTTAAAAAGGTGTGTGAGGGGATATAGCAGTTCCAATACCTTCTAAAGCACTGGGAAAGAAGTGTTTTGTCTGAGTTGTAGGAAAATTGTGACAGTTGTCTTATTATACCTCTTTAGCATGTGCTTGGGTAACTTATTTCAAAGTTAGCATGAAATAATTTTCTGAAATAAATCAATTCCCCTCCCATTTTTAATTCCTCCCTATAGGGTCTATAGAGTCATCATTCCTGAAATCTGCTCATTTTCTATTTAGAATTTAAATGAACTCAACACTTCTTTCTGTTATCTTATGTAAATAGTTATAACTTTTTAAAAATAAGTAAAATAATAACTTACAGAAAGGGTTAGAGATGTCACTCAGTGGCAGGACACTTACCTAACATGTATGTGGCCCAGGGTTCACTCCCCCCTGCCCAAATTTAAAAAAAAAAAAAAAGAAAAAGTAAAACAAGAAAGTCTCCAATTACTTTGTGGAACTGTTTTAGGTTTCTTATCAATAATAAAAAAATACCTGAAACCACAATTTAAAGGAGGAGGAGAATAATTTGGCTCATGGTTTTGGTGAATTTGACACATGATCTACTGACTCCAAACTGGAAACAGCGTGGCAAAAGGCAAGGTGGAGTAGAGCTGCTCAGTTTGTGGTTGGAAAGCAGAGCGGGGAAATCCAGCCCCAGCGATCCAATGGGTGTGGGACCATGTGTATTACCAAAGACCTCACCTCCATCACCACCTGGACACCCCCAGGAGCATGCTTCACTAATCTGCCCTGTGTTCCTTATGTTGACAGATCAGGATTCACAGTTGCAGAGCTGAAGTTGAAAATCTCCTATCTAGAGAGAGAAGACAACATCTCAGCCCTAAGCTTTTCTCTAAATCTGGGACTGGGATTTAAATGAATACAGAAGTTAATACGGGAAAGACATATGATAATGTGCCACATACATATGCATCACAATGCAGAATTTAGTGACTTTCAAGATTTTTCTCAAACTTATTTAAAATCATATTTTTTAATTAATTTTTTCTTTAGTACCAGGGATCGAACTCGGGTCCTTGAGCTTGCAAGGCAGGTGGGGGAACCACTGAGCTAAATCCCCAGCCCTACAATCACCTTGAGGAGTGGTTATGCAGACATACCACAGCTTGTTTCTTTCTAAATTCCCCTTCCCCTCTCCCTCCCTCCCTCCTCTTCCAATTTTGATTCCACTGTTCATTCTTATTGATACTGTTCTTAGCTCATGTTATAGCATATAATGTTTACATTATTTGAAGTATGTTCCTATACATGGTGTATCTTTATTCTACTTATTTACCCTTCCTCTCCTCCTTACCCCTCACACTTTTTTCCTTCAACCACTTCCCTGTGACAAAAGATCCATCTCCTTGTCCCTTTCTATTCATCCTTATTATTCTCTTGGCTTGTACTTTGCCTCTCTCAAATGAGAAATACTATCCATTATTTAAGCTTTTGTGTCTGGTTTATTTCACACTACATTATATTTTCCAGGTGCATCCATTTTCCTATAATTGCCTCAAATTTGTCATTCTTTACAGAGTAATATTCCATTATATATAGATAGCACATTTTCTTTATCTAATTATCTGTTGGTGGTATATAGGCTGTTTCTGGATTTAGCTATTATGAGTTGTACTGCTATAAATATTGTTATACATGTAGAGTAGTATGAAGTCTTAAGCTTTTTGGGGAAATACCTAGTAGGGAAATTGCTGGGTTATATAGAGTTTCTAATGTCAGTTTTTTGAGAAATCTCCATACTGATTTCCATAATGGTTGTACTATTTTACATTCCCACCAACAATGCAGGAGGGTTCCCCTTTCACCACAGCCTCACCAGCATTTGTTACTGTTTGATTTCTTAATGATTGCCATCCTTTCCAGAGGAAGCTGGAATCTTAGCACTGTTTCAATATGAATTACTCTGATGGCCAGAGATGTTGAGCAATTTTTCATATATTTGTTGAGCATTTGTATTTCTTCCTCTGTGAAGTATCTACTGATTTCTCTTGCCCATTTCTTGACTGGGTCTTTAATTCTAGGTGGATTAATTTTTTGAGTTCTTTGTATATTCTAGATATTAGTTCTTTAAGGAGTAGTTGGCAACATTTTTTCCAATCGGTATGTTGTCTTTTCACTCTTCTGATTGATTCTTTTGCTGTACAGAAGCTTTTTAGTCTGATATAATCCCATTTGTTGATTATTGCTGTTATTTTTTGTACAGTTGAGGTTCTATTTAGCAAATACTTTCCTACACTTATACCTTCAAGTGTTTTACCTATTTCATCTCCTAGTAGGTTTAATGCTTCTGTTTTAATTTTTAGACCTTTGACCCAGCTTTATTTTAATTTAGTATATGGTGAGATAAATGGATCCAGTTTCAACCTTCTGCACACAGATGACCAGTTTTCACACACCATTTGTTGAATAGGCTATCTTTCCTCCAATGTATGCTTTTAGCCCCTTTGTTTACTTTTTTTTTTTTTTTTTTTTTTT
>NW_022900926.1:72567532-72580420 GCF_012274545.1 Fukomys damarensis
CCCTTTTTTTTTTTTTTTTTTTTTTTTTTTTTTTGGTGCTGGGGATCGAACTCCTTGTTCAAAGTCCTTGCTTACAAGGCAGGCGGCAGAACCACTGAGCTAAATCCCCAGCCCTGTGCCTGATTTTATAAAGAAGGCTTTTAGTTTTTCCCCATTTAGTATGCTGCTGGATATTGGTTTGTCATTATAGTTTTTATCACATTCAGGTATGGTCCTACTATAGCTATTTTCTTCAGGGTTTTTATCTTGAAGAGGTGTTAGATTTTGTCAAAAGCCTTTTCTACATCTATTGATAGGATCATATGGTTTTTTTAACCTTGCTTCTGTTTATGTGATGCATTACATTTATTGACTTACATATGTTGGACCATCCTTGTATCTCTGGGATGAAACCTACTTGATCATAATGTATTATCTTTTTGATAATGTGCTGCATTCTATTTGCTAATATTTTAGTGAGGATTTTTGCATCTATGTTCATTAAGAAGACCTAGTAAGGAGGAGAGGAAGGAGGAGAGAGGTCCACAAGACATCCATGGAATTTTTAGGTCAGGAGTTTTTATATGAACTATTTCCAGTAGAAAAGAAAGTTATCATTGTTCATATGGAATATTTAATTTTGAGTAGTAATGTGTCCCTATTTAAACCAAAGTGTAATCTGACAGGTAGAATTGTTAAAATTATCCAATTGATTCTTGAGTATAGTGGTTTTCAAGCTGGGATCTGAAAGTCTGTCAATATTATTATGTGTTGAATTTTGTCTCCCCTCATTCCAGTTCTTATGGTGAAGCCCTAAGCCTAGTACCTCAGAATGTGACCCTGTTTTGGAGATAGAATCTTTACAGAGCTAATCAAGTTGAAATGAAGCCTTTTGACTTGAAGCCAATATGACTAGAGATTTTTATTCAAAAATAAAGAATATATTTGGACTCACAGACATGCAGAGAGGGAAAGCAATATAAGGAGACATCGGGAGAAGTCAGCCAAGGAGAGAGGCCTGGGAAAGATCCTTCCCTTACAATCCACAGAAGGAACCAACCCTTGATCTCAGACTTCCACTCCTGCAAATGTGGGTCAATAAAAGTTTGTCGTGTAAATTTCCCAGCTTTTGGAACTTTGTTACTGCAGCCCTAACCTAATACGAACACCTCTGGGGCACGTTCGGAAGAAGGATAAAATGGAAGACCAGTTCTTTTTGTATGTTGGATTTCTTGAGTAGAATTTCTTTGCATGAAGGATTCCAAACTAGTGTTTGAAAATGATTCTGACATAACTGGCTTCTAATGATAGGTTCAGTTGCTTCTGAAGACCATTCCTTGACAGGAAATTCCTGTTATTGTCTTAGAGCAGCTGCTTCCAAAGAGTAGAGCCTGAGAAAAACACTTGTCCTCAGGTAGTTAATTTAGGAGGTGATTCTAGAGTACCTGTAACTGCCTGGCAATCGCAAGGTCCTGAGTTCGATCTCCGGTACCAAAATTAAAAAAGAAAGGGGAGAGAAATGCATAGAGTATCTTAAATGCTTTTCCAGTGCTATACATTATTCTCCTTTTGGATAAACCATTGCCATTTCTGATTTATAGTTTTTACTCAGTATTTTTGTTTCTAGATGCTAGAATACTAGACTTCAAAGTAATCAAAATTCCATACTATTAAAGTTCCAAATCTGAAGAAACCAAATTACTTTGTAACATATACCATATATGATGTCGAAAATATTGTGGTGTAGAGGAAGGTGGTATAGCTCAATGGCAGACTAACCACTTAGCATTCATGAGGTTCTGGTTTCAGCCACCAGCACCCACTCCCAAATTGTGTTCTATAACATTGTACCAGCCAGGGTACTCTGGAGAGACATGTGCTGTGTGTATTAAGAGAATACTGGAGATTGAACCCAAGGCTTGTACTGAGCTACATTTCCAGCCCTTTTTAAATTTTTCATTTTGAGTCAGAGTCTCACTAGGTTGCTCAGTCTCAGTTTAGACTTTCAATCCTCCTGCCTTAGCCTCCCTGAGTGCTGGGATTGCGAGTGTGCACCAACATGCCCAGCTAAAAGTTTTGACTCACACAATTGCGATAGCTAACAAGTCTGAAAGTCTTAGGCCTGTACTGTAGTTAATGTTGCAATCCTGAGACAGAATTTCTTCTTGAGGAAGCTGTTTGTGCTCTTTAGTCTTTCACTGATTAGATGAGGACCACAAGCTAGGCATGGGGGCACATGCCTGTAATCAGGAGGCTGAGGCCGAATTGCTGCGAGTGCAAGGCCAGCCCGGACTACATAGTGTGACCCTGTCTCAAAAAAAGAAAAGGAAAAAGAAACAGAGACCCTCATGCATTGTTGGAAGTAATCTCTTTTATTCATAGTCAACTGATTGTAGATGTTAGCCCTGTAAAAAATGCCTGCACAGCAATGCTGAGATTACTGATAAACAGGTACACGATGGCCTAGCTATGTTGACGCAAAATTAACTACCACACACAAAAACCTGCATTTCATCTCCTGTGCAACCCTGAGAAAAACAGAAAACCTTCCTGCTCAATTTCTTTTCAGACGCAGCCACAGTGATGCCATCATGTCAAACCACCCAGGTAGCAACACGGAACAATGGATAAGGAGTTTAGTGAAACTATGGTGCTTCTGCAGGTAAAGAATGTCCCCTTAAATAGAAATAATGTCTGTGATTATGATAGGAGGATTTCTTTCTACCTCATCCCATAATTATCTGAAAATAGAATTGACTAATCTGAGGCTGAATCTTTTAGGACTACAGGCTAGTCTGTCTTCATTGTCTACATGCAAGAAACCTGAGACAAATAGAAATTAAGCAACTTGTATTATCACAGATCTATGCAGATCCCCCAAAATAGAACCCCGATGTCCTCTGCCCTATGGTGCAACTCACCTTTGTGGACAAAAAGGTAATGATTAGTACCTAAAGAGTAGGCTTTTCCACATCATCTTCAGAATTCCACTTGACCATGAAATGATGTGATGCTTATTTATTATTATTATTTTTTATAAGACAGGGTTCCACTATGTAGCTCATACTGGCCTCAAACTTGCAATTCTCCAACCTCAGCCTCCTGAAAGCAGAGATTACAGGTGAATACCATCACACCTAGCTGTGAAGTGTATTTTGTAGATATTTGATAGTATTAGAAAGTACTTGTTAATTTTTCCAAATGTGATAAAGGCATTGGGGTTATGTAGACAAATTATATTTTAGAGATGTACATATACTGTATGTCTTTTCTTCAAAATACTTTGGCAAAAAATATGAAGCAAATACAACAAATTATTAATATTTGTTAATGTAAGTGACAAATATATGGGTATTATCACATCATTGTCCCCACTCTTTTGGGGGGATTGTTGTTAGAGTTTGAACCCAGGGCCTTATGCATGCTAATCACATACTCTACCACTGAGCTATACCCCAGTGCCCCCCCATATGCTCTGTATTCTTTTCTTCAGAATAAAAAATAAAGCACAAGAAAAAAGTTCCTTTTCTTTCTGTTCCTAGGCTTGTTGTACAGTATGTCTCCAAGCACAAACCCATTCAGTCACTGGTCTCAGGTAGGAAATCTCTCAAACTGACCCTACCAGAACATTTCCATTCTCTCTTGATGCTTGCTGTACTACTATTAAGAAGAAAAATCATCACAATGTGTTAATATCTCTTAAAAAGGTATAAAACCTTTCCTGGTTAGGTCACCAAACGACACTAACGATACCTTGACGATGAGGTGGAGACGCAAATGCTTACAGTGATCTTGGTATTTTCATTCCGACTGGCAATATAATATACAGTGGAGCTTTTATCATTTTAGGTACTTTATGTGTGGAAAGATTTGACAGAGTGGACCATGCTACTTACATAGCAGATAAGTCTTCACCTCATCATTAATTAATTAGTTAATTAAGCATCCTCTGTGTACCTATGCTAAAAACTAAAGTGATTGACATGAGAATACCCGGGCCTTGAATTCTGAGATACTCAGATAAGCTATCTAAGAGTTCAAGTGAACCACATATGAATTTCTAGTTCTTTGATTCCTATTTAATTGTAGTTTACTCTGTTCCAGAGTTACACATTTTGCAATCACATTCCAGGGACAGTTTGGAAAGGTGCAGTAAACTGTATTAACTACATTTAAATTATATAATCTAGGGCCTGGGATTTAGCTTAGTGGTTCTGCCACCTGCCTCACAAGTTTAAGGTCCTGAGTTCAATCCCTGGTACAAAAAAAAAAAAAGATAAATTATATGATCTAATGAGCAGAAATTGCACTGTCTGCTACAGTAAAATTGGAAGCACTCCATTTTTGTGATTATCATTTGCTTGACCTTCCAAAAACATTTTTTAAACCCAGCTCAGAACATTGTGCTATTTTGTTAAAGACTCACGGTGGGAAGGAAATGTTCCAACTCAAATTCATTTTTTTTCTCTTTGATGGTTAACAGTGAAAGCCCAAGATTAACAAGAAAGTATTCTTCAGCTCTTCAAGATAGAATTGTTAACTAATATTACAAATACAGATATGCAAATTCCCACCCATATAATCCAGCTAAATTGGCCCTGTCACTCACCAACTGTGTGATTTAGACTAGTCATTCAATCTCTCTGACCCTAGATAAGAGAGGAAAAGACAGTTATAAGGCAACTTCAAAACATAATGCTTTATTGGCTCTATAATTTTAAATTATATTTTAATATCATTTTAAATATTTTTGACATTTTAAATTAATGCTGTTACTTAAACAGAGTTTTGATGAATGTTTTCAAAAGTATTTCACCTATTCCTCTCTTATTTTTACATGTATTTTTATATGTGTGACACGTGTTTTTTGCACTTAATGTTAGCTTTTTCTGAGGATCCATATGGTAGTAGAAAAATAGAAAGGTAGTGAGGTAGACAGAGCTCACATAACAAAGGTCACAGATTAAGCCTGGCACATGTGGGCTCTGATAGCCACACATCTGTGCATGTTTATATCTAGATGTCGTCAAAGCCTCACTACTCATAGGTGGGGCTGAGGGGAGGTGCCTGGATCATGGGTGTGTGATATTAGATTGGTCCACAGATGAGTTTATGGCTAAATTCAAGGTTGGGAGGTGAAGCTTGGGCAGAGGACATGGGTCACTGGGGGTGTGGCCCGGGAGGGCCGATTCCCCACACCCCACCCCACCTTGATTGCTCCTTCTGCTTCACCACCTTGCCAAAAGCAAACCTTCTCTGCTACACCCCTCTGCTGTGCTGCCCTGCCTCAGAGCCAGCCAACTATGGACTGAAACCTCTACAGAGTGAGCCAAAATAAACCCTTCCACCTTTGAGTTGTCTGTGTCCCAGTGACAGGAAAGTAACTAAGACAGGAAGGGGAGACAGCCTTCTACAGGCCTGGAGTTTGAGAAACCCAGGGATACCTGAGAAAGCATGGATTCCAAGCAGCAGGATCTTGCCATATGATGCAAAGACAAAGGGCCGTGCCCTATGCCTGTAGAGTCCTAACACTCAAGAGGCTAAGGCAGGAGGATCTCTGTGAGCTGGAGGCCAGCCTGGGCTACACAGTGAGTTCAAGGCCAGCCTGAACTACACAGTGAGTCCCTGTTTTAAATAAACAAAAAGGTGGGGGGCTGGGTTGAACAGAGAGATGATCTTGAGCATACCAAGAAGTCTGATATGGACTCACTCCCCTAAACCAGTCTCTTTAGCCTTCTCCTCTTCTGAGCAAAAGGGCGGCAATAGAACTAGCCAAGAGCTGAAAGATGTTTCATTTTTTATGGAATGCAATTCACAAAAAGAACATGAGTACCCAGATACACACATATCAACAACTCTGAAGCCAACATCAGGAACTTGTGGGCAAATGGAGAAAGGTGAGGAATGTACACTAAGGACATCAGGGCACTTGCACAGCCAGGCTGTACACAGGCTGGGGCTTTGGCATGTGACATACGGCCAGAGTGCACCGAAGGAAAAGAGAGATGTTCTAGTATGGTCTTGAACTCACTGTGTAGCCCATACTCACCTTGAACTCACGGCAATCCTCCTGCCTCAGCCTCCCAAATGCTGGGATTACAGGGGTTCACCACCATGCTTGGCTCAGCAAAGCATTTTCAAAAGCTATAAGAGCCATATAAACAAATACAATGAGCAGATTGTTTGGATCCTGATTTAAACAAAGTTTTCAAAGCCCTTTTCTTAAACAATCAGGGAAGTTTTAACATGTACTGGACGTTATGAGACAATAACTTTTTTGTTGTTGTTAGCTGTGATACTGGCATTGTAATTAGGAAAGAAATTAAATACACAGTGAAGTGTACCTGAATCAATGGTAAAAAGACACTGATGTCTGGGGTTCATTTTAAAATCTGCTAATGAAACCAAAAGCGAGGTGTAAATTAAGGTAAAATATGATGGCCACTGAAGGTAGCCGACAGATTCATGGGGGTTTATTCTACTTTGTGTATGGTAGAAAACGTTCAACACACTATATTAAAGTTTGATGTTTTCAACAATAATTTTTATTTTTTATCTAAATAGAAATAGTTTTTAGATTTCATCACCAAAGAGATGATGGGGTCCTAGGAAACCATTTAAAGTACTAAGCTTCCCTCACACACACTGAGAATGCCCAAGAAACTTCTAAACAGCAAGCTTGTGTCTACAAAGTACAAAGCAGAGAAGAATTCATCTGGCCACAGAGAGAGTAGAGGTACACAATTCAGATAATTTCATCTTGCAAGTGTACAGACTGACCTGAATTACTCAATTTTGACTGTCTCCAAACTAAGTGCTTTGATAATTGTACATTCTTCTCTTTGCTTTGTACTGTTCAGACTCAGTCCCATCAGGGGGAAAAAATGAAATCATCTTTGAAATTAGCCGGAGCAGCAATGGGACATTCAGGCTGTTTTTAGGATAGTGGTTAAAATACTAATAAGAGCCCAGTGTGTCACGGTGCTCTGATGATCAGGAAAAAGACGGGAAAGGTAGCCAGCTGACAAAGTGTCCTGAAAACCGCAAAGATGAGACAAGGCAGGCTGGGGAGAAAGCTCTATGCCAAAGTGGGGTCACCGCAGCTCTGCCTCTGGCTCCCAGAGTGGCCATGGGGGTCCCTTTGTTGACATCATAGCCTCACACCTTACATCTAGGCTTTCCTGGCTCTTCCTGTGCGCTCTCAAACACACCCTCTCGCTTTGCTTTCATCCTCCCTTCATTACCTCAGCAACTGCTGCTCTCATCTCCCACTCCCAAGAATGGCTGTGGTTAACACCAGATTCTTTTTCTGGGGAGGTACTGGAGTTCGGGTCCTTGTGCTTTTGAGGCAGGCCGCAGCACCGCTGAGCTAAATCCCCAGCCTAAAAGACCAGACTTTGACTCTCAGAGAATAATCAATAATTAGGTAAACATTTTTTGCAGGGCAAAGACCTGGATTCAGTGTTGTGGGCAATATCAGCTGCTGGTACTTACAAAGGAGTAGAAAAAGCAAATACAGAGCCTAGGATTTAGCTCAGTGGCACTTTGCTGACCTCAAAAGAGCAAGAGCCTGAGTTCGATACCCTGTTCCACGAAAAATAAACTAACTAAAAGAAAATACATATACAACTAACTACTTTATGGAGACAGTTATGATAGGAGAGGAAAATCAAAGGGAAAGTTATTTATTATATCTAAGAGTTGAAAAGTGGGGAAATAATGACGTCTCTATGGAAAAGTAACATTTGAGCTTTACCTTAAAGGAAGGGTTAGCTTTCAATAAATGGATGGACTAAGGAGGTTTCCAATTTTAAAAATGTGTATGGTTTGTCACAGATGCTGTAGAGGCCGGATGTGCACAGTCCTTACAGATTATCAGTACACAGCGTGCAGGAGGGCATGGAATTAGAGGCACAGGGATGAGAAGGGAACAATTCCAAGGCACATCTTTGGAGTGGATTCAGGGAGGCTTTAAAAAGAGCTCAAGGACACAAATGCCACCCTTTGCACTTCCTTGATTAACCTGAAGTGCTCACTCCAAGTAAACAGTGACATGCTAATCAGTGAGATCTTATTCTTTGATGTCACCTTTTCTTTCTTTTATTTTTAACTGTTTGGCCCTGGACATCAGCAGAGGATTACAGAGATTCATTCTTTTTTCCCTGTTTTGCTCCAGTGCCTAAAATTCATCCATCGCTTAGACTCAAAACTACGCCCCACCTGGTCCTTACTAAAAATGATTAGGACATAAACGCCAGAGGGATGGGGCTTTCATTCTTAAGCCACTACCTCAATTATGACCTACCGAAGACTGAGAGGTTACGATGGTGAGGGCAGAGGTTTGTTCAGAGGAAAGACAGGGACGGTTCTGGCATGTGGATGCTCTCTGGGACAGGCAAAGAATCAGCAGCCAGTGTCCTCCACCTGTTCTCATGATCACAGAGCTCCCAGACCTGCCCTGGGGAGAAGGGAAATCAGACCTCCCTGCCTGGCCCCAGGATGGCCAGACCGCAGGATGACCAAAGCATGTTCAAGTCAAGGTCCTAAAGAAACATTCTCCCTGGGTCTCATTTTCCCCAGCTGTTTCCCTCAATTCCACCTGCTGTGTGGCCTCTCCTGTTCTCTGCCTCTTCCAGTTCTCCAGTTATCCTTTTCCTCTTTCTCCTCCTTTCTTCTCTGCTCCCTCTTACAGACCTAACTAAGGCTATGAAATCCCTAAACTTTAAAATTCTTAAACTTTCATTTTCTTCCACCAGGGGTCGGCTTTGTTTCTTTTTTCCAAAGCTGACGAGGCTATACTGTGAGAGATTTTCGTTCACAAGCAGCTTCTTCTCGGAGGTGTCAAAGATGCCCCTGCCCCACGGGCCGGAGATGTGGGCGGAGGGGGCCGCCAGAGGGGAGGCTGGACCCGTGAGCCACCACAGACTTCTCCGTCCCACGTTTAGTATTTGAACTAGATGGAGTCTCTGGGTGGGGATACTGGGAGATGTTGGCCTGCGTTCAGGTGAGGTCAGAGCAAATATTTGGGCGGTGTGCGCCGTGGCTTCAGCGGCTGAGCAGGACATTTCACTGAAGAAGTCCATAGGTGAAGCCCACTTCCAGGCAGCCTGGGGAGCGAGGGGCTTGGCCCCTGGGTCACAGGGCAGAAGTGGGGTGGAGGTGATGGAAGGTCCTGAACTCCTCAGCCCTAGCCGGCCTCTGCCAAATCCTCCGTCGAGGTGGAGGCTGGGACTCCACTGCCAAGGTCTGCACCTGCGACCTTCCACCAGCCCGCATTCGTCTCCAAAAGCCTTTTCTACTTGTTCCTCCTCCAGTTTGTTTCTTCCCGCTTGTATCTCTCTGGCTGCAAACCAAGAAAGGCGCCCAAATATAAAAGTCAAGTTAAATTAAAAGCGTATGGCTTGAGTGCTCCCGACGCCCCCCACCCCCTTTTAAATTGTGTTTCAAAACAACATGGTGACTTTTGGACAACATTTTCCTATTTCACCCACACCACAATAGAGATGCGTTGAATGCGGCTGGTGAAATGTTTGGCTATGTCAAATTCAGTCCCGTAGGCTGGCTTGGGCCAGCACTGGGGCTCCGCTTTGTGTTATGTTCACGGAGAAGATATTAATTAAAAGAAATACATGATTAAAAAGTAATGAGTTGAATAAAAATTATCTCAGCTCATTTTCTGATTATGTTAATTGTTAAAAACCCTTCAATCACGCTGTTGCAGTCAATGGGCTTTAATGTGAAATTAGTGGGCTCTTGATAACTTACAGTCCAGAATAATCCTGGCGGTTTAGTCATCATTCCTAATAACAAGGATGTTGCTAAGAACAGAAATTGTACATGATTTTGATACATTCAGCCCTTCCCCCATATGTCATTTAAAAAAAAAAAAAAAAAAGCTTAGCTTGCGGGCGATTTCCAACTCCTCCTTCCGCGATTGGCCGCTGCCCAGGCGAGGCCAGGAGTTCGCCTTCCGGCCTCCTGGGCTCCTGAGCTCAGGTCTCGCTAGAGGCCTAGGTTCCCGCGGGTTCCAGCTCCGTGGCCAGGCGCCTTTGGGAACAGAGCTCAGCCTCCCCCCATGGCGAGGCCCGGAGAGCCAACTGCTCCCTGCGCTGTGCCCGCGGTGGGGTTGACGAGGGAAAAGAACTACTTCGCAGCTACCAGGCTGGAGCGGGCCCCACGGCTGGGCAGCCCTCGTGCGCCCCCAGGGCCGAGCCGAGCGGGGCGTGTGGCCCTGTGCTCCAGCCTCCTGATCGAGCTAGCTTGCGGGACTTAGGACGCCTCGGATTCCCAAAGCCTTGAAAGGGCAGAGGGTCAAGCAAGCGGAAGGTCTTTGAGCCTAGCCTGTACTCCAGACAGTGCTTGGTGTAGAGTAGGCCCGAACAGGTGTTCGTTGGCTTTCCGCGGGTACCGATGAAATCCGTGCGTGACTGTGATCAGTGTCAGTGTACGCAGCAGCACGGACCTCAGGAAAGCCCTGAAAGCTCCTCCCCTACCTGGGACAAAACTGCCTGGGGTGGCAGGGAGATGGGTACCACGGGCAGAGAGTGAGGAGGGTGGTCTCCTGTTCTCTTTGGATGTGTCTCACAATACAAACACTTTTTACTCTCAGTGGATCAGGAAAGAAGAAATACTCTGCATCCTGTTTGGCTTCTGGGGAAAGAGAGGCATTTACCACTCCAACTGGGCATGTGAGGCCGGCCATTGTAGGGTTGGGATCTTGGGCTGGTGTGGGTAATGGGGCTGCTCTCCGTGGGAGGCATGGGTCTCAAGGCCTCTGGTGCTAGATGTTCACACAGTTTGAGGCTCTTGGGCTCCTTGGCCAGCCACCACCCACCACAGAACTAGACTGGAAATCACCATCCGCATAACTGAAGGGGCTCAACCCCACTTTTCTCCCAGAAGTAGATGGGGAGGTAACATTTCCTGAAGTCCAACTGCCTGAGAGTATATATCCATACATCTCTATATACACAGAAATCTAGAGATATTGGTACACAGAAAGTCAGTGGGGGGATTGTGGAAGGAGGGTGGAGAGGTTGTGTGCATGTGTGTCTGTGTTTCAAAATGTCTTTATTTTTTCTTTCAAAGCTTCCACATTGAAGACTGCCTGGACAGGGTGTGGGTCTGGTGGTTCTTAATTTGTTTTCTGTTTCTCTGGCAACTTCCAAAGAGCAATTTTCTTTCTATTGCTTTTTTTGTTTTTTTCACCTCCTCAAGCCTAAATGGAGGAATCTTCCCTAGGAGGGTGATGGTGGTGGGGGTGTCAGGGCCTGGCTGGGACCAGTCCCAAGGCTAATTCTCCTTGTTCATCTATTTGCATCCGCTGTTAAGCTGAGGATCATTTTAATAAATAACAATGAACAGGAATGGCATCTAGAGGGCTTGTCGGCAACATTTAAAAGCCAATAGAGTTTATAATTCTACTCTATCATTTCTTATTGATTAGAGTAATCAAGATAAAAAGCTAGCCAGGCTCCGAGAACTTCAGCAGCATATCATTAAAGATAAGAGTCAGTTAATTCTGGAGCCGGGGTAATGTGGCTGAAATGAAGAGTTCATTTGCATGAGATGCTGAGCCCAGTAACAAGGGGACAAAAATCACTAATTAGGATTGCAGAATGTCGCCCTCTCTGCAAGCACCCTTTCCAGACTGCAGACCGAGCTAGTCCGTTTATGTAAATCTGGGGCAGGACTGAAAGCTCTCGCCTGCTTTGTAGATGGCAATTATCACCCCCGCCCTCCCCATCCTCCTTGGCTGGGCTCCCAACCTGTGCAGGGATGGGGGGTCACTGAGGTCGTACCCCCTCCTTCCCTGCCCACCCCACTCCCTCAGTCCCTGGAAAGCGTCCTGTGCATCCCCTTAGAAGGCACGTGGGCAAGTGTCAGCACCCAGTGAGCGGATCTTACCTCCTGGTCCTCGCCTTGGGCTTGGGTCTGGTCGCAGAGGCCCTGGGAGGCCAGGTCCGTGTGGCGCCTGCGGGGTGAGGGGTGTGAGAGCTGCCCGGGCCCCACACAAAATTCAAGGCACTTTAAGGACCCCCAACAAGACCCAGGTCCCGAGTCTGTGACCACCACCCAAGTGGCTCCTGCTAGTCCCTTCTGTCTGCCTGCTATTCTGGGCAGAGCCGGTCCGTGGGCACCCAAGGGCATGTGCTTGTGCACTGATAGCGCACTGGCGTGTGTACGTGCGACGTGAGCCTGTGTATGCAGAAATGTGCGAGTGTGCATTTGCGTGCGGATGAAGTGTGACTATGTTTTGTAAGCTTGTGCCGTGTTTTCTCTGCATGCGTACACACGTGTGTGAAGGATGGTGTGAATCGTGTGGGATGTGTACGCCCCCCATATGGTGCGTGTGGTGTGCTCTGTGGCTGTGGCGCGAAGTGGGGGGCAGGGTGACAGGCCCAAAAGGTTCCTCAGAGGCAGAAACCCAGCAGGCTTCACAGCAGGGGTGCGGGGCGAGGAGGAACCCGGGCGCAGCCCTAGCGCCCCGAGCGCCTTAGGAGACCAGGCGGGAGCCTGGAAGGAAGGAAAACGCCCTCTGCCTCCGGAAAAGTAGCTTCACCTTTTGGCCGGGAAGTTTCCTCGACACCCCCCCCCGGAAAAATGAAAGTAACCACGCTGGCACCCCAAGGTGGGCCTTTTATCATAACGAGAGAAATGGGTGTGAAAGGCTGGGCCCCGACCCCTTGCTCCCCCAGGCGGGCGGCCTGGGCTTCAGGTCCTCGGAGAGAAAGGCAAAGAGGGTGGCGCTGCTGGGGCGACCCCGCCCGGAGACGAGCGGGCCGGGCCTGGACTGGCCCCGGCTGCTTGAGAACGAACTTGCGCCGCACTCTGCTGCGACAGACAGGGATCGCGGCCTGTGTCAGATAATTGTAGGCGTCAGCGTGGAAAGTTGCAGTGTTTGCATAC
>NW_022900926.1:72580645-72594307 GCF_012274545.1 Fukomys damarensis
AGAGGGGGCGATTCCCGCGTCCGCGTCGGCGCCCCGCCCCCACCCCTCCCCAGGGGACTCTTGTGGGTCGGTGCACAGCTGGGGCTCCCCCCCTACCCAGCCCGGCCTCCCCACAGAATAAAGTCAGTCTGTATTTAATGGTTATGGCGGATGCGAGGGGGATTTGGCAGAGGCAGGAGAGGGGCCCTCCACTCTCAAACATCGCTCCTTACGTCGTGTGAGTCTACCAACCCACCACGACCCCATATTCTTGTGCGGGTGTCTGACTCGAATGACAAGCGAGCTGATTTTTTCAGTACATAGCTGGGAAATGTAGTGAGTGATAATAGAGATTTCTCTTTCATTTTTTACGCTTGACTTGGTTATTGTTGCTTTTCTTTTCCCGTGATTCCTTCTGAGGATTAGCTCTGACTTCCCCGCTATTGGCGGTCAAAGTGGCCCCGACTCGGGATGACAATTGACGGGGATCAAGGGATTGCCCATTCTGTGCCTGTAAGAACGGATTCGTGCCACAGAAACTCATCAAGTGGAGGCGGAGAATAAAGACCGTTCGGGGGTAAATGTATTCATTGAGAAGAGTTCTCCCAAATTGCTTCTAAGTTTTTTTAATGAAAAGTAACGATTGCAGCAATCAGCGGCTTTTTGGCGGATTACAAATCTGGAGGGAGCTGCGGCGCGACATTGAAAAGTGCCCGCCCCCCTCTCCCCGGCCCCCGCCTCCGCGCGGGGGCAGGCGGTTCACAGGGGCGGCGGGGCCCGGGCCCACACCACGAAAAGGACGGGAGGGGGCGAGCCGAGGAGGGTGTGGGCGCTCCGGCGCGTCCCCCACTGCAAAGGGACGCGGAGGTGTCCACCCTGGCGCGGGAGACGCGGGGAGACCCCGCGAAGGAAGGCGAGAGTTGGGGAGCGGAGAGGAGGCCGGGGGAGGCCCGCCCGGCGGCACCCCCACCGCGAGTGGGCGAATTCCTGGCATCTGGAACGAAAAGGGGGTGGGGTGGCGGGCGAGCCCATCATCCCCTAGAGGGAAGGGGAATGCAAGTGCCGCCTACTCCCCTACCTTCGATCCTAGCCCTTGCACGCTCACTTTTCTTTTAGGGACGCCCAATTCTGCACCTGTAACTGAAGCTCGGGAACCCCCGCTCTGCAGGGCGGGGACTTCCCTCCAGGCGGGCAGCAGGAGGAGGGAGGCAGGGTCACCCCCGGCGCGGTGTGGGGCTTGCACACTTAGGACTCACCTGACCCAAGGGCGTCCATCTGGCGCGCGTGCCCTTGTCCTCATCGCGCACGGGTGCAGCTTCTCCAGGTTGCCCCGCGCGCGGGCCTAGGCGGCGCCCCGCAACCCAGAAGCAGGGAGCGGCCCTGGAACCGGGGGGAGGTCGGAGGCAGGAGGGCACGACGGATCTGCGTTCCCACAGAGGCCGAAATCAGCCACGGCGGCCTAAGCCAGCCTCATTCTGCCTGGTGTTTAAATGTTCGTTTATTTTCTTAGTTAGCAGGGGAGTAGAAGGTAAATCTTTTGGTCTTCGACTTTTTGAAGGCTCTCTGAAGTAAATAAGGGGAGCAGAGAGCACAGGGCCGGCAGAGGAAAAGAGAAAGAAAGACTTGCCCTTCGCCTTGCCCCTCCTCAAGGGGAAGAATACATCTGCAGGCAGGTCCACGTCGCTGAAGGTTTAACTTTTTTTCTTTGCAGCTTGTCAATGCGACCATTGCTTTGATGGGACGCTCCTCAAGGTGACACATTTCTGAACTTCACCCCCTTTTCAAACTAACTCCCTACCTCCTTGTTAGTGGCCGGCTCTGAACTTCTGCAGTGTTTTTGTGTGAGTCAAGGCTCATTCACGGTGCCTTTGTGGGCCTCTCCTCCTTTCAGGCCTCAGCGTGTTACACCAATTAAAGGGCGACGTGCTGTAAATGTAATGGGCCGCGCCGCGATTGTTTCTGACAAGCAACAAAACACATAGATCCACCCCTTAGATTAGGCCGTTGAAGGGGAGGTTGAGGCCGGTCAGTTTACTGAATAGTTTGTGAACTGTAATTCTGAGGACTCATGTGAAAAAAAGTCTCTTCCCACCTCCCTCACTTTGCTCCCCCTCCCAGAAAGTGCCAAAAAAGAAAAGGAACAAGGAAAAAAGAAAAAAAAAGTGACATCCACGGGGCGGAATGGGGTCACTAAAGAAAAAACCTGTGTGAGGGGCTTGTTCTGTCGCTGGGACAGTCCAAAAGCTCCTTTAGCTCTTCACACCGCCGCTGCCTTGCTCTCTGAAAGCAGCCAGCCTGGCCCCCATTTTACTGGCCACAGCAGCCTCTGCCGGGCGGAGGTCCTGGTCATCCACAGTTTAGGACTTGAGATCAGACAGGAGATAGTAAGAAGTCAGTCAGGTTGCCTAGGGATGTCCACGGGACCCTGAAGGGGCAAGGCAGCAGCTCCTCCCACCCCCCATCCTCTCAGCCCTGGCTTCCCCTTCAGCCTGGATCTTCCCACACTGCACTGCAGAGGCCCCTCACCAGCTCTGACCAGGCTCTCTCCGTCCTCCTGGAAGTTTCTCCTCACCTCCACGCAGAGGTCTGCACCCCTCAGTCATCACCTGAACCTCAAGGAGCACATTTCACCTAGAAAGGAAAGAGAGAGGATTACTTCACCTTCCTTACAAATTCTGAGACCCAGAAGAGGAGTGACTAGATCCCAGTCACCAAGCGAGTCCCTGGGCCACAACTGAAGATCAGATGTCCTGTCCTCCAGGGAACCCAGGCTCCTGCCGCAGTTTTGCTTCCATGCTTCTCCTGCCCCCGCGTGTTCTCAGCCTGCCACCCTTTGCCCGCTCCAGCCCTCCCAACCCAGCTCTGCTATCAGAGAGGGAAAGTCAGTTTTGCCTTTTCTTTGACACTTTTCCCAGCTACTGCTACTCAGTGTGTCCCTATTCCTAAATTCCCCCACCGCCTTCCTTTCTACACTCTCAGATCTTTTTTTTAATTTACTTTTGTGCGTGTGTGTGTGCGCGCGCGCGCGCGGGCACACAATTTAGAGACAGCCTCTAAGCTGCCCAGGCTGGGCTCATACTTGCAATCTTCCCACTTCAGCTCCCCACAGAGTCTTGGGATTACAGGCCTGTGCCACGCTCAGCTACAGAAATCTATTCACTTTTCAAGATGCTGTGCGAATGACACTTGTGTGAAGCCATCGCAGGGGTGCAAAGAGCCTAAGGAAGGAAGGAAGTGTAGCCTGATGCAGGCACTGAAATGAAGAATCCCCGGGGGTTGCTGGAGCTAAACTGGAGAGAAGGCAAAGGCCAGATCCCAGCAGCTTTGCGGACTATGCGAGGACCTTGGATTGTACCCCAGATGCAACAGGGAGCCACTGTGCGTTTGGAACAGTGAGATCCTTTGCAAGACTGAACTTATAGAGAATGTTTCTCTATCTTTGCTCCTTGTCCCATTGTCTGTATATAATGCCCAAGAAATATTTGCTGAACTGGTGAACCAGTGACTCATTAAAACTCATACCACTCGGCCCTGCCTCATTCCTTCCTGTGGAAAACCAGGGTGTGAGAGCTAAAGATGGCAGGGACCAAGTCACTGTGAACAGCACCTGACTGAACTGGTTCCATGCTGGGGATTCAGGACTCCTTCTCCATCAGAGAAAGATATGCAAGCAAAAGAACTTGAAATCAGGAAGGCAGACACTTCTTCCCTTGCAAGTTCTAGTGGCCTTACGCTTACCTTGGGGAACAAATTAACTTAGTCATGCTGAATCCTTGATTTCTTCACCAATAAACTGAGAATGATACTACTTAATTGTAGCAGATGATTGTGAGGACTAAAACTTTTCCTATGAGAATGACTTGCTTTTGAAGGAATACATTAATGAGTGAAAATTAGCACATGCCCTAGAGCCAGGGCAAAACCAGTAATGAAGGTCCTACTTTAAAATGATAAAAAACTGGTCAGAAGCCAGCAGAGTCCTCAGAACCCACCCCCTTGGTGGCAGGTTTCCCCTCTTCTGAAGTTGGGTCAGAGCCCAGCTTGGTCCCACATGTTCCCCCAGGGCAGCCAGCACGGCTGACACCCTTCACACTTGGCTGCCTTCTCTTCTCTCTAAGAAGCCTGATTCAAAAAGCCCACATTCCCTGTTGCATGTAGAAGGCTGCACTTGGATACAGGACAACTGGATTCTGGGAAGCCATGGCAGAAATCATGCAGCCCCTGACTCCTGCTGAGAATCAAGCTTACAACCACTCTTGGCAAGAGGAGACTGGCCCCCCAGCCTCTGGCCTCTCCCCAAACTCTTTCGCCTGGTGACTGTGGGGCTCACGTCCTGGAGGCTCCCAAGGGGGCAAAATGTGAGTACCAGAGCCAGGACTGCCTGCAGGCGCCTGAGCTGTGCGTGTGTGTGTGTGTGTGTGTGTGTGTGCGCACGTGTGTGTGTGTACATGTGTGCACATGCATGCATGTATGCAAGTACGTGTTACAGACTATGTTAGCCTGACAGCTGGTGAGAAAAAAAGAACCACAAAGAGGAAAGGAAGCCTTTAAGTTTCTATCTTCAAGTCAAATTTCTTTTAAAAACATCGCTACACCTTCAGTTAAAGAGAAAGGAGGGTAGAGTGCTTGCTTAGTGTGTGTGAGGTGCTGGGTTCCATTCTAGCACCATGGCATGGAGGGAGGAGAAAAGAGACACACTGGCTGTCTAATCATCCATAGGCATAGGAGTAAGTGTGTGTAAAACCCTGAAGTCAGCTAGCCAATCTGCTGGGGTGACACCCTGAATGTGAAGAGGGTGCCCACAGGTGCTGGGAATTGCTTGGCAAGTCCCTAGCTTCCCCGTGTCCCCAGCCTAAGGAGAAGGCGTCATCTGCATCCTAAGAGACTTTTCACTGCAATCTGATACTGTCTATGGAGTTCCAGCTGCCAACCTGATCGTTCTTACTTTTGATTCTCCAATCCCTTAGTACTGGCCAGTGGGATCGTAAGCAATCACAGTCAAAGGCCCTAGGCGTCTTCTCATATCTACTCTCCCACATTCCTCCCGCCCAGGTGCGTGAGAGGACAGAGGCATCACTGGGGTTCTGGAAGGTTACTGTGATTGAGAGCACAGGTCTGGAGGGAGCTCTCAGAGGCAGCGGTGACAGTGGTCAGGGAGGAGAAGACGAAGCACCTTGGAGATCTCTGTGGGGGGCGGGCCCTGGAGAAGAGGGGCCCTGCACGGTCTGCAGGCGGCGCTGTGCGCCCGGTGAGAGCTGGACAGTGCTCAGATGGCCAAGGGGAAAGGTGAGGCAGCAACCTAAACGAGTGAATTCACTTCCATCTGAAAGAGAATAGTCTAAATTAGGACTCACTCCTGGGCCTGTTCCAGGAGATATTTGTGAAAAGTTGGTTGAAAGAATACCACCATCCAAACCCTAATTTTGCTATTATGTTCAAGCCTCGATTTCTTTGCAGTTTCTAATTAGAAAAATGTTTTCCTGATTTTGTGTCTGCTACTGGCAAGTGACCTCTTAATTTAATTTTGGCTTTTGTTTATACAAAACAATCGCCATGGACACTTTCCTGTGGTGCAGTCAAGATGGGGAAAAAGTAGAATATTAGTAGGTATATATTATACAGTTAATTTAATTAATATCAAGCACCCTTAATGGTTCATAGCCACAAAGTAGGTTTGTGTTAGAGGACATCAGCCTGCTTTGGAGATTTTTGTTTTTCTGAGGGAGGGGTGATGGCCTTTGTATTAAGCTACATCCCCAGCCCTTTTTAAAAATTTTTTATTACAGGGTCTCTCTGAGTTGCTAAACTGCCCAGGGTAGGCACCACCTTGCGATCCTCCTGCCTCAGCCTCCCAGAGGCTGGAATTACAGGAAGGCACCGCCATACCCAGATACTTTGGAGATCTTCAGGGGGAACTTAGAGTTGCAAAAAAGAGAATCCTCTTGAAGAGGACATTAGTGACTGAGGTCAGGACCACCAGCCTGATGCCCTCACCCTTCCTGTCACCTCCTTCCTGCCCCTGGGCCCCAGAAGAACCACTGAGGTTGGTGCCCAGTCAGTAAGTCTATATCCATTTTACCCAAACAGCCAGACTGGAGGAGTGAAGATCTAAAACCTTTTTAAAGACTTTTTTAAAAATTATTTTTCTAAAATAATTTTTTTACTTTTCTATCATGTGCCTTGAGCTGATAAGGGAAATGCTTCTCATTTTCTCCAGTTCCGCAAGAGAGCTATTAATCCTTTGAGAGAACTCTCCTATACAGGAAATGCACATTTAGACACAGAAGCTAAAATTACGCATAAAGTTCAGATTTAGTATTCATGGTACACTTTGCTGCCACGTCCTCTTTCATGGTGAATGAAATTCAGGGCTGCTGAACACAGTTGTATAGGTTTCACCACTAGAAGGAAATATTCATTCAGACTATGGATAGGATGGTATCGTTAGCTCATGGGAGTCGGGAGGTGGTGAGTACAGAAGGGGTTTCTTCTGATTTTTATTTTATCAATTTAAGAAAACTGTGATAGATATTGAAACTAGTGTTTCCTCTGGATGAAATGTTGATTTTTAAGCTCTGGACCCAGGCAACTTGTATCTAAATTCTGCCTCTGTTATATGCTAGCAGAGTCTCCTTGGACAAATTACTTAACTTCTCTGTGTCTCATCTATAAATTTCTCATCTATAAAACCATAGATAAAATTAAGTAATAAGATCAAACCCTCATCATTTTGTGAGGATTAAATGCATTACTCCACAAAGAGTACAGAATAGCGTCCGGTACAGTTCCTCTTGGTTAACATCAGCTATTGTCTGCATCATCCCTGATATGTTGAAAAGCATGTGCACATATCCCCAAATTGTTGGAAAGGGCAGGAAAATGAAATTCCCACTGTTCTGGTAAGAGCATATCCTAGCACTCAGGAGGCTGAGGCAGGAAGATCACACATTTGAACTCAGCCTGAGCAACTCAGCAGGACCCTGTCTCAAAAATGAAATAAAAGGAGGTGGGGATGTAGCTCATGGGTAGAGCCTTTGCCTCCCATGCATAAGGACCTAGGTTCAATCCCAAGTACGAAACAAAACAAAAAAACTGCATTTAGTTGATTTGTAGCCACCTGTTATAACCTTGGCTGTGTCTTCTATAAATTGCAATGTCCTTCTATGCAGACTGAAGATAATAGTATCTGCCTCACAAGGTTGTTTCGAGGATTAAAAACAAAACATGGAAAGTGTTCTGCAAAGTGCTGGCTTTTGAATCATCACGGGCTCCCTAAAGTGTTTGTTTCCCAGACTGAAGTAAGCAGGTCATGACATTGGATACTATTGTCAAAAGTGACATTTGCAGCCAGACCTGGCCGTGCACACAGGTACTCCCAGATACCCAGGAGGTGGACGTAGGAGCACTGCTTGAGCCCAGGAGTCCAAGGCCAACCTGGGCAATACCAGCAAGTCCCAGTCTCAAAAAAAAAGATACTTATAGACCTCTTCAATTTGTTGGTTTTTTTTTGGGGGGGGGTCTGGTTTCCCCATCAACCTCCAAAGTAAAGTGGAACTGCAGGTGTGTGTCATCATGCCCAGCTTTTCTATGCGCCCCCTGCCACCTGATACTGGGGGTTGAACTCAGGACTTTGCGCTTGCAAGGTAGATGGTGACACCACTGAGGTAAACCCCTGTCTCCTTCTTTGCCTTTTTGATGTATCTGAGAGCCACATTGCCAACTCTGTGAGAGAGCAACCATGTTTGTGTCTGCACAACTATTTGTTCCCAGTGTCCTTTGGCAATATTGGTTTGTCCCAGTTACTTCTCATTGCTGGGACAAAATCCTCAAAACTCCTAACTTAAAGTAGGACAGGTTTATTCAACTTACAGTTTGTAGAGGTTTCAGTTCATAGTCAGCTGGCTGCATGAGGGCCATGCAGAGGAGAAACAGTCCATGGCATGGTATGCAGGAAGCAGAGAGGAATCAAGGGATAAAGAGGGATATACATCCTCCCAGGCAATGCCCCCACCTGTAAAACCATCAATGAACTTCTCCAGTATTACACACCCCCGATCCAGTCGCCCCCCAAAAGCCCAACTTATGAGTGAATCATGCTTTGGGGGGACATCTAGATATAAACCATAACATGGTTGCATATATTTTTTTCTCACTGAGTTTATTGTACATTTTAGGTATATAGTACAGTTATGTTCATCATTGGGATCTTGTACCTTTACATGACAGGTCTTGGTTCTCATTTTTTCCCAATGGTTGCATATATTTTTGAAAGAATATGCTATTAATGATATTTTTGTACAGTAGCAGCTCAGTTAAACCTGAACACAGTAACACAAACCTCAATCTATCTGATTATTTTTCTTCACCTTGCTTTGTGAAAGAAGCGAACAGAATTAGCTCATATGAGGTATTTAGTATTAAAAAAAACTGACTTGAGTTTTTATTTTTATTTTTATTTATTTATTTTTTGGGGGGGGTACCTGGGATCGAACTCAGGTCCTTGCACTTGCAAGGCAGTCACCAGAACCACTGAGCTAAATCCCTGGCCCTTTTTTTTTGGTTTTTTTGAGACAGGGTCTCACTGTATAGTTGAGACTGACCTGGAATTCACTATGTAGCCCAGGCTGGTCTCAAACTCCCAGGATCCTCCTGCCTCAGCCTCCTGAGTTCTGGGATTACAGGCGTGTGCCACCATGCCTGGCTGACTTGAGTTTTTCAAAACTCCATTGGGATCTGTATAGATGCAGCCTGATTTCCTATACCTTACACTTGGAGATCATTAGCACTGTGGAAATCATGTGTCAGACATTAATAGGGCAAGTCTAGATGCTAAAGATTGAAATGATAGCCAAAACTTTCAGCTTATTAACTTCATATATAAATGTAAAGTAACTACCCCTGAGCTAAAAAGACAAGCATGATCACCTCCACTTCCCCTCATCAGTTTGGGAAAGTAGGGCTCAGAGAGGTTCCTGTCATGACATAGCTGGGCAGAGGGGCATTCTGACCCCAAACTGGTACTGCTCATCCATCCCTGTGATCTCCTCCATCTGTCCATCTATCTCTATCTACCTACCTATCTATTACAGTACTAGAAACTGAACCAGGGCCTTCACACTGAGTTACATTCCCAGCCTTTTGCCTTTTTCCTTTCTTTCTTTCTTTTTTTTTTTTTTTTTTTTTTTTTTTGATATCAGATTGAACTCAGGACCTTGTGCTTGCGGGGCAGGTGGCAGCACCACTGAGCTAAATCCCCAGCCCTTATTTTTTTATTTTGAAACAGGACCACACTAAGTCACTAAGTTGCCCACGCTGGGCTTGAACAGTCCTCCTGCCTCAGCCTCCTAGTGTGCTGAATTATTGGCATTATTGGAATTATTGGGTGCCACCCCACCCAGCAGAATTTCATTTAAACTCAAGACTGGCATATCATCAGGAGAATGCAAATATAGTCACTACATTTACAAAGAAAGGAAAGGAAACATTTAAAAAAAATTTTTTTGATGCAAGTTTGTTTTTTAAACATTTTCTGGTTTACATGAAGATTTTTATCAGAAAACATTATGAGTCAGAACATCATTCCCTAATGTACTCAGTAATCCAAGTTTGAATCTAATGATCTAGGATTTGAAATAGAAAAAAAATGTTTTCTTGGGTTTTGTTTTGGGTTTTTTGGGTTGGTTTGGGTTTGTTTGTTGTTGTTGTTGTTTTGGCATTTAGTGAAATGTGAGTAGGAATTTTCAGCATGAGTCTCCTCGACAGGTGTTTGTTGATTAAGCCCTCCACCAGCCCCATCCCTGCCTCGCGGTGGCTGAGAGCTACTGTGCAGAAGACTGGGCACACCTGCCTAGGCGAGCAAACACAAGAAGCTGCAGGGCCAGAGGCAGACAGCAGCAGAGAGAGGGAAGGGAATCACTGTGGCTTCCAGAAACTCCCCTTTCTGCCTCTGTATCCACCCAAACCACTGCTGACCCCAGTACCTATGCACGTCTGAAAGGATGCTCGACCCTAACAGTCACATAGGCTTGCTCCAATGAGGACAGTTATGGCAGACCCTCGGGATGATTCGGGAGGGAGATTTTCATAGCTCTGGAGACTCAGATAAACAATATCAAAGTGGCAGTGGAGTCAGTGTTTAGGGAAAACACTCCTGACAGAGACAAAAAGGAGGAAGAGGAGCGGGAAGAGGAGGAAGAGAAGATATGAATATGAGTATTATAAGGGCACCGGCTTTATTGGACCTGAGCCCTGCCTTAGATCTTATTTGCCCTTTCTCACCTCTTCACAGAACTAATCTCCATATCCAGTCAGTCACTCCTCCGCGGCCCCAGTACTGGGGATTGAACCCAGGGCCTCTGTACTGAGTTATATCCCCAGGACCTTTTTATTTTTTATTTTGAGACAGGGCCTCATTGTGTCACTCAGTTACCTAGGGTAGACTCAAACTTGAAATACTGCCACGGGCTCTCAGAATGTTGGGATTATAGGTGTGCACCGCCATGCCCGGCTCCGGCTCCCGTGTGAACCTGGAGGAGACGTGAACTTGTAGTCCATAACACTCTCGCCCTGCCCTCGCCAAATGCACGTCCTGCTTAGGAATACACACATTCCATCCCAACAGCCCCCACAGCTTACCTCATTCTGGCATCAACTCTAAAGTTTAAAATCCCAAGTCTCTTCTGGTCCTCTAAGTCAGTTGCCGAGGAAATTTAAGATAAAATTCACCCCGAGGCAACTCCTTTCCAGTCGTGAACCTGTGCCTTCCAATGGAGTGCTTCCAGAGTGCAGCCCCGGGACGGGCGCAGGGTAGACACGTGTCCCTGTCCCCAGGGAGAAACAGAAAAGAAGGAAGGGGCACGAGGGCTCCCCACCAAGGCAAATCCCAGCAGCTGGAAGGACCGAGAACAGCCCTGCCTCTCTGGGAAGGTCTTCCAGGGCCACCTGCGGCACAGTGCTGCCTCCTCTAGGTTTGTGACGGCAGTGAGAGCCTGGGGACCTCTGAACTGGCTTCAGGTCATTCTTCTGCCTTGAGTGAGAATTCACGAGCTCACTGTCTTCCTTCGCCTGCCCACTTCTCCCACCTGGCCGTGTTTCTGCTGCTGTCATTGTTCACGAGTGCTGAGATGGCTGAGTAGGTCCCCGCCACACACCTGCGTGACTCTCCTCAGTCAACGGCCACTTAGCCACAGGCAGGGAACCTTCTCAGAATGAGCTTCTTCGTCCCATTTTTGCACTAGGGATGGACTGGGGTTCTTCTGGCTCTTCGACTTGGTTCCTTTTTACTGAATTTCTTCTTCGATTTATCGCTCTCATTATCCTCCCCTCCAACACTTTGCTTAGAAATGTCCCATTTCACTGCTTGCAAGTTCTATTTTCCACAAAACACCAAAACACAGTTCAGCCAAGTGCTTTGCCACTTTAGAACAAGGACTCTCTTTCACCTGCTTTCCAACAAGCTGTGCCCAAGGCCATAATGGCCTTTACTGGCCATGTTTCTACCAACATCCTTGTCCATTGTAATTTGTGTATTCTCTGAGAAGATGGAGGCTTTCTCTCCACCTTTCCTCTTTGGAATCTTCACCAGAATTGCCTTTAAAGTCCACAATTCCACCAACAGTTCCCTTGTGGCAATCTAGACTCTGTCTAGAATGCATTTTAAAACTCTTCTAGTATCTACCCTTTACCACTTCCAAAGATGCCTCTATGTTTTTAAGCATCTCTTACAATGGCACTCCACTCCACCCCACCAAAAACTGTATATCGGGGAAAGGAGGAGATGACACAAATTGAGTCACAAAGTTATAGGGGCTGACAAGGGCCAAGATTTGCAATGGGAAACCTGGACCCCGAAGAGTTGGCAGGGGCTTCCAGTCTGGAAGGCAGCAGACGGTGGACTCAGGAAGCACTGAGGTTTTAGTTTAAACAGGCACACACAGAGTCATATTTTGACTGACTACCTAGGCCCAGGGAAGCTGACACATAGAATTAACCTCTATGGTTCTCAACCCTGTATGTACTTTAGATTTATAGGTGCAAGCTGGAATCCCCCGGGGAGCTTTAGAAACACATCATGCTCCAACCCCACACCCCAGAAATTCTTATGGAATAGGTCCAAGATGTAGCTTAATTCCTGGAAGTTTTAAAAGGCCCTTGGGTGATTCTAAGACAAGGTAGATTAGGGGCAGACATGGGACCTCAGCAGGCAAGGTTAGTGGAGCGGGAAAGCCACACAGAAGCACTTCATGTGACTCAGCCCCAGAGGCACCTCCGACAGCTAACAGGTCCCGTCCTGCTGGGGATGTTGCTCAGTGGGTGAGCCTGTGCTCAGCATGCATGAGGCCCTGGGTTCCATGCTCAGTTTCTCCACAAAGGAAGTAGAGTCTCCTGGGCTGGTCTAAGAGGGCTTCTGCTTAAGCACTGAGCTCCCTGTGCTGCAGCACAGGCTCTGTTCAAATAAAGTCTCACTCCAGTGAGCCTGCCTTTTAAAAAGGTGTGTTGGGGGTGGTCTTCTTGTTCAGTTGACTGAGGGTCTCCAAATTCTCCTAGCTTTAATGCTTAGGCATATCAAGCAATTTAACAAGAAGTGCTGGGTACACACACACACACACACACACACACACACACACACACAAACTGTGATGTCATAGTCACAGAGCTCTGGGGAGAAAACAGAGGTTCTTTGGATATGGGAACGGTGGTGTTGACACATAGAGCTGTGGCTTATGTTTCATTTATGTGGTCAATTACTGAGCTGACAGTCCTTTAGCTGATTTTTGACAGTTACTGCTTCTCTTCTGTAAACTTGGGTGCACTTACTGTCCCTCGTGTGCTGTGCCCACAGCCAGGAAAGGAGAGACAGTCGACAAAAAGGCAGGGTTTCTGTTGTGGTTGCCACCCACGGTTCTGCCCTGGTTGGAGCTTTGGGCCTCCTGCAGGGGAAGGGAAGAAGGGCTGGGAGGATGCTGGGACCTCACCAGAGAGAGACTAAAGCCTGATGTGGCTGAGGCCACCAGAGATGGCTTTACGTGCTTAGAGTGGCAGTTCTGGTCTGGTCCTTTCTTCCATGCTGCTAAGAGCTGAGATGACATTTGCCACCTCTCTGGGGACAGCATCTCTTCCCACTCTGCCAGGGAGGGGAAAGAAGGCAAATGAAAATGTCCATACAGTCCAGCGAGTAGCAATCTGAGCAGTCTGGGAGGCGGTAAATAAGGGCCAAGGCACAGAACAATGCTGATCTCCCAACCCGTCAAAAGACGAAAATTCCTTACATAGAATTCCCTGATCATTTGAAAACCCTTGGAACCAATCCTGGGATGTAGTTTCAAAAATAAGTCCCACAGTGCACCCCATACAGACGCCAAAGTGCTAGTGGTAAGAGCTGCGCGGCAATATGAAGGCATCTCGGGATGCTTTTAAAGGGTTAAAAAAAATCCACGTTTCGAAAATACAAGCATTCCACACCCAGAATTAACCTCGTCCGTGCGGACACACTACCCAACTGGAACCCTGCAAGCTCCGCCGCCCAAATCGGAAATTCCGGGTTCGTATCTGTCTTCGTCTACGCAGCCAGCAGCGCGCACCAGCTTCCCACGGGCCGAGCCCTGTCCCGCCGGCTTCGCCCCTCCCCAAACCGCGGCTGCGGGGTCCAGACCCACCCAAGGGGAGCGACGGAGCGGGGAGATC
>NW_022900926.1:72594351-72597426 GCF_012274545.1 Fukomys damarensis
CGGAGCTCACCCCCCCCACCCCTCCCCGCGCCCCTCTCCCACCCCAGCCCTCGGCTTTTCGTACCATTAAGGGTAGAATTATGGGGGAGAGGAAAATCTGATCAAAACTGTGGACCGCCACCGACAGATTTTCTATGGAGTCTATAAAGGCCACCTTAAAGATTTCCCTAATTAATGGATGGCATCTTTGGCTGAAGGAGAGGCGATGGATTCGCCCACCCCTCCCCGCGCCCCTCTCCCACCCCAGCCCTCGGCTTTTCGTACCATTAAGGGTAGAATTATGGGGGAGAGGAAAATCTGATCAAAACTGTGGACCGCCACCGACAGATTTTCTATGGAGTCTATAAAGGCCACCTTAAAGATTTCCCTAATTAATGGATGGCATCTTTGGCTGAAGGAGAGGCGATGGATTCGACTCTGTCTTCGTCTTTGTTAACCTTCTAATTAACTTTCCTAGGTCACCCAGGTCTCCCAAACCTAAAAAGTGAAGAGGCCTATTGTGCTGCGGGCAGTAAACTTACTTTTCTGCTGGGGTACTTAAAAGGGAGACCGATTATAGGCCGAGAAAAATAACTCCATTTAAAAGCTTTGTAGCTGCAGAGAATACATAGGTCCTTCTCTTAGAAAATAATTGAAACACCTTTTTATACCAATATTTCTATGCATAATAAAACAAATTAGCCAAAAGCATCTAAATTCAGCAGCGCTCTCAAATTACCTTTTTCGGAATGTGAACAAGTCAACAAAAGAACTCCGGTTCAGGGAGAAAATTGCAACTGCAACAGCTATCAGTTTATGCTGAGTGTGTGCCAGGGGCAGGCACCTCCAGGCACCTCCCTGGAGAAATGCTCTGAGGATCAAAGACTTCCCAAGACTTCTAGCAAAAGAGCAGGGCTTTTTCTGGAGAAGGGTCTTTAGGGGTTCAGGGTTTTTCTGATTGTTGGTTTGTGTTTTCTGGACAGTCTCACTGTGTTGCCCAGGCTGGTCTTGAACTTCTAGACTCAAAGTATGCTCCTGCCTCAGCCTCCACAGTATCAGGGAACACCACACACCCACCTGCGGGGGGGGGCTCTAAGACCCCCCCACAGGCTAGGCACATCCTTTACCCCATTGCCCACCTCTAGCTCTCTGAGAATTTGTGAAGAGCTTAGTAAGGAACAAGCCACAGTGGAAAAGCCAGAAAGCAAGATGAAACCTCATCCTAAAAGTTGATAAACCAGAGTAATTTTTAAAAAGGCATTCCTGTGGCAGACTTGGGCAGAGGGGCAGTGGTGCCGCTCCAGCCCCTTGGGGTCCTTGAGGCCACACAGAGGGGGCACCGAGGGAGCAGTGGGTGCTCACCCTGACCCCAGACCCCACAGAGCGACCCTCATAGGGGCCTTCACCCCAGGGGCCTTGCAGAGCTTTCTGTCAGAATGAGATTTCTAACCAAGGACGGCGACAGCAGCTCCTTCTGTCTTGTTTTCTGGTTGTAATCAAAACCACAGCTAATTATAGAAGTGTATAAGCCTTTAAATATGGTCAGTGTTTGATTATGCCAGTGCATTGGTTTCTCTGTGCACACCACAATTTTTAAACAGTTCAGATTTGTACCCTTCCTTTTGTCACCTTAATACTCTAGCATGAGCGTTTCTCATTGTTATTAAAAATGGGAGTGAGGTCCTTTTCAGGACCTGCCCACACCCTCAGATGGAAGCAGAGGGCAACTTGACAACCTCTCTTCCAGAAAACTGCCACAGTGGGGAAACCCCCTAGTGCTCTCCTGTACTGCGCTGGACACTAGGAAGCCTGCAGCTCTCTGCAGGGCAGGTTGGCACTATTAAGGCTGTGCAAGTACACACATCTGGGGCTGGGGCCCAGCCTAGAGCACTCGCCAGCATGTGTGAGGTCCTGGGTTTGATCTCCAGCACAGGAAAAAAAAGAAGAGAAGAGAAGGGGAGAAAAAGGAAGCAGGGGAGGGTAGGGGAGAACTGGGAAAGGAAGAAAAGAAAAGAGGGGTTACAGCACATACCCATATTTCCAGCTACTCAGGAGGCTGAGGCATGAGGATTGCAGTTCAAGACCAGCCTGGGAACTTAACAAATAAGACCCCATCTCAAAATAAAATAGAGGGCCTGGGATTTGGCTCAGTGGTTCTGCTGCCTGCCTCACAAATGCAAGGTCCCAAGTTTGATCCCTGGTACCAAAAACAACAAAACCTCAAAACAAAATAGAAAGGGCAGGGGTGTGGCTCAGTAAGAGAGCACTTGTATAGCATGTGCAAGATCTTGTATTCAAGCCCCAGTATAGTGGCAGGGGAAAAGTCCTTTGATGCAGCAATCTTTCTGTAGAAATTTTCTCTAGAGGTTTACTTGCATATGTACAAAATATTATATGCATAAGCTTATTCTTTAAGCTTATTGTTTACTTGAAAACAATCTAAATGTCTACCAGTTGGAGAGTGGTTAAAGAAATCATACCTCCACTGGCTGGAATATTATGTAGCCAGAAGAAATAAATGGGGTTGCTCACTATTTACCAATTTGGGATGGACTCCAAAGTGTCCTGTTAGGTAAATAAAACAACAACAATAAAAGAGCAGAACACTGTATTGTGTAGTGTGCTGACATTTGTACGGAAAGGTGGAGTCGACATAAAATTATTCTGTTAGTGTTAGTTGGTCTGGAAAAACAGAATGAATAAGGAATAGCTGTGGAGGGAGACTTCACCATAACACCTGTAGTTTTTAGTTTTGTGCTATGTTAATATAACACCCATTTTTAAATAAATAAAACTATAAACTTTAAAAAGAGAATGGTTGTCATTTTCCAAAGTGGTAGAGTGCTTGCCTAGGATGCACAAGGCCCTGGGTTCACTGAAAAACAAAATGAAACAGAAAAGAAAATATGCTCTGTGCATCCATCTGTACAGCACAAAGACTGTGCAGCCTTCAGAGCATCATCATCCCTGTATATGAACGCATTTTACATTTCTCCAGGCCTGCCTCCATCAAAAGACCCCTAAAGCGGGAGGTCCACCTCACTTTCTCTTTGAAATCCTTAAATGTTTCTTTCTTTTTTTTTTTTTTTTTTTTTT
>NW_022900926.1:72597566-72625303 GCF_012274545.1 Fukomys damarensis
TTTTTTTTTTTTTTTTTTTTTTTTTTTTTTTTGTACCAGGGATTGAACTCCGGTCTTTGAGCTTGCAAGGCAGGCCACCAAACCGCTGAGCTAAATCCCCAGCCCCTTAAATGTTTCTTAATGAAAACAGAATGATGCGTTCTGTGATTTAATTGGTCAAAATTATAATTGAACAGACTGTTAAATCTGTGTAAATAAAACACAGGCTTCGTTGGCATGTGCATGAGGACAAATTTGGGGGCCTTGGAACTGGGGAAATATTTCCTAACATTTGAGATGTGCCAAGAAGTAGATAAGGAAATCAGATAAGATCTTGTGTTCTGCAAATTCCTCTTGCTCACTGGAGTCTGATTTACTTGTATCATTTTAAGTGACTCACACTTAGGGGCTATATTATGCGACTGAGCTAAAACCTGGGGCCAATATTATTTTCCCCCACCCCTCAGGCCAATCTGCCTAAATGGTATTGGAAATTAGTAGGTTGAACCATATGGAATGCATGTTATGTTAGGTGGTTCAAGAGCAGAGATTTCAAGATTCGGCTTAGTACCTTTGACCGTCAGGATGTTTCACCCTGTAACAGAGACACTGTCAGCTGCCTACTTCAGCTTCTATTTATCCTTTCTCAATTAGCAGCATTCCCACTTGCTTCCCCTGTAGGAAGGCATAAACCTGACTTCAGCTAAGTGATACATATGGAATTCTCATTTCTTTTGCCTGTGAGTGGTTCAGATTTGGGCTTGCCATACAGTTCTAAGCCAATGAGATGTAACAAAAGGTAATGTGAGGCTCTGGAGGAAAGGTTTCTCTTTGTGGGGCATTTTTGGGCCCAGAGGGGCTGTCCAGGCAGCCAGGTCGCCACTGCAAAGGTAGGAAGCATCCTTACAAAGCGGGCATGCTGAGGCAGCCAAGAAGAAACAAAGGAGGCTGGATATCATGATAGCACTGAGCTGCTGTACTCAACAACTCTGCAATTCCCGGAACCTGGCCTCCTTGCTCTGTAAAATAATAATTTTCCTTATTGTTTAAGGCCATTTTATTTTGTGTTTTTTGCTTTTCTTTGGGTACTGGGGATCAAACTCCGGTCCTTGCACTTGTGAGGCAGGCGGTGGAACCACTGAGCTAAATCCCCTGCCCAGGCCACTTTAAATTGGTTCTCCACTACATTTAAAACATTGATACAGGGCCAGGGATGTAGCTCAGCAGCACCGCACCTGCCTAACAAATACAAGGTACTGAGTTGGATCCCTTGTACTTGGGGAGAAAACACTGATACATCATTCTGGCAAATATTCTCACCACTTTAACAGTGTGAAGCCCAGGCAGTATTTGTAAAGGCTCATTAGGTGATTTTGCGGTACTTCACTGGTCAATGTTATTTTTATTTATTTGTTTGTCCATTTGTCTGTGTTTTGCAGTGCTCAAATTGAACCCAGGGACTTCACACTAAGGTACATCCCCAACCCTTTTTTATTTTTAAATTTTGAAATAGGGTCCTGCTAATCACTGAGTAGCCCAGGCTGGGCTTGAACTTTTGATTCTTCTGCCTCAGTCTCCCAGAATGTCAGGATTACAGGTGTGAGGCACCACACCTGACTAAGATAATATTAGATCATAAAAATAAATGTCTTCTAAATATCATTAGTTATTAGGAAAATGCAATAGCAACCACACTGAAATACTATTTTATAACCAAGAATGAGTATAATAAAAAAAGATGGACAATAACAAGTGTTGGTGATGGTGTAGAGAAATTAGACCTGTCATGTTTTTACATTGAGAATATAAAATGGTATAGCCACTTTGGAAAGTACTTTGGCATCTCCTCAAAAAGTTAAGCATAGTTACCAGCAATCTTCCTAAGACAACTGAAATCATACATCTACACAAAAACTTATACATAACAACATTATTCATAGTGGCCCAAAAGTTGAAATAATCAAAATTTCGGGTAGGGTTTGTTTGATTTTTGGTGGTACTGGGGATCAAACTTGGGTCCTTGTGGTTGCGAGGCAGGCTCCAGAACCACTGAGCTAAATCCCCAGCCCGAAATAATCAAAACTTTTATCAATTAATGACTAAATAAAAAGTGGCACGTCTGTACAATGGAATATTACTTTGGCAATAAAAAGAAATGAAATATCAACAAGTGCTACCACAGGATGAACTTTAAAAACATTAGGCTACATAAAAGGACCTAGACAAAAAGCTGTATAGTATAAGATCCCATTGAAAGACAGTGTTCTGAACAGGTAAACCCTTAGAGACAGAAAATAAGATTTTAGCTGCCAGGGACTAGGAAGAGGATGAAATGAGAAGTGATTCCAGATGGTAATGGTTTCCATTTTAGAGTGCTGAGAATGTTCTGGAATTTGAAAGCCATGTTGGACACACGATTCTGAATAACCTGAAAACCACTGAGCTGTGTACACTTTTAAAACATGAACTTTCTGGTACCTGAATTATGTCTCAACAAAGCTGTCGTGAAACAGTAAGAAAATAAATGTCTCTCAAAATTATAATTGTTTTAAATTAAAAGATCCCCAAACTAAGACATAACTAAGAGCCAAGCTTCAAAAATAAATATGACCAGTTTGTTAGAAGAGAGACTATTGGGGCTGGGGATTTAGCTCAGTGGTACCCTGCCTGCCTTGATCCCCAGTACTACGAAAAGAAAGAAAGAAAGAAAGACTATTTTTCCTCTAATGAGATCTGCATTTTTTGGAGATGCATTTTTTGCCTTTCAGCAAAAGTGAGTGAAGATTCTAACCCTCTGCAGGCTGTCTCTCTCAAGAGCAGTGTCTACATCTGTCTCTTGTGCCTGCATTCTACACAGTAGAAGGGAATGGGCGGATCTTAGTGAGCCTTTCTGGGTCTGGTTTCTAAATTAGCCTCTATTTATCTGTGAAATGGAGACAAACAGTAAGGACTTCTGAGGATGAAGTGTGACAACATAACTAAATCTTTGTATCATTCTCCACACATTGCTGCTTTATTTTGTTATTGTTGTATTCTGGGGACCTTATGTCCACTCATCATAAGAGACAGAAATTTTTTTTTGCTTGTTTTATTTTTTACTTTTTGTTTTTCAAAGCAGTGTCTCACCATGTACTCCAGACTGGTCTCACACTCACAGCTCTCCTGACTCAGCCTCCTGAAAGCCTGGATGATTGGATGCACCATTATGCGCAACAGAAATTTCTTACACCTGGCATAAACAGATCTCAAGTACGTAATTATTTTAAATATATATACTTGTTCTTAATACAAAATTGGAAAAAAAAAAGGAATACAGCCCTCAGACTTTAAAGCAGAAAATTTGGAAATTCAGATTCAGCAATCATAAGTCTTCATAACGGCCAATCAGTTATAAATATGAACTATAATAGATTTAATTCCTATAAGTGATTTAGACTGGAACATTTTTTTTCTAAATGTCGATTTTTTTTTTTCATTTATTCCACTTATTCTAAAATACCAAGAGCCTTTTTGGTAACTGGTCAGCTTTCAACCTGTGTTCCTTGCAGGTGTTTAAGTGGCCTCCTTTCCTCCGCTCTGCTCCCTCACACTTGTAGAAATGCACCTTGTTTGAATGCACTCCTTTTCCCTTTGCTTGGCATTTAACCCCTACTGGTAGGACGCAAATTGAGTCAACAATTGTTCTGGGGTTGGGAGGAGCTTCCTGGAGGCCCCACTTCCGGTCCTCCCACCTCACAGAGGGAAGTGTGCAGGTGAGGGATTTACCCAGCCTCACCTAAGGAGGTAACTTAAGTGAAAAGGAAGCCCGAGACAAACTGCAGCACGCGGCGCTGTTCTGTCACACAGCACATGGGCAAACAGTGGGCAACAAGCAGCTGCCACAAACCCTGTCCCCCCTGGCCATGACGCTAAGTATTACCAGGGGACAAGCACAGGGGAAAACAGTACAAGATATTCAAGTGCATTCTTCCAGATTCTGGTGCAGAGTTTGATTCTTTATAAAGTCACCAGTTTCCATTAATCACTATGCAACAGTTAATCTTCCCATTTGCTTTTCTGGGAAAACAATACAATGGCCAGGGGAAAGTGAAGAAGAAATATGCCCAGAAATGATTTGGTGGTGAGGTTAGATTTTCTAATCTATGTCTCCACACCATGGCCACTCCCCACTGCACTTGACAAAAATACAGAGAAAAGAGGGTGGGACAGAAATAAGAGTCTTCGGACCCTGGGCATTTGCAGGGTTGGAAATCACCAAACTTGGCCAGAAATATTAATGGTTGGCAAACTCATTCTTGCACATCATTCCAAATATCAGTTCTCCTTGCTCTGTACTCAGTATCAGGAAGAGGAGGATCTCCCAGTGTGAGGAAAGCCTCCTACTAGCTGAGAAAGCTGGATGTTTTCTCTGCTAGCAGCTTCCACCTTGTCTATGGCTGGGCTGTCTATTTAGTCGACAGAGAGCTGGCCCTGTGGGGACTTCCCATACCCACTTCAGCCCCCTCGTTCACTCCTCCTTTGCTTTTCCTTCCTCCTCTTCCCTTTCTTGCTTCTCTCTTCCTATTTTGCACCGTCATTCTATTTCTCCCGTCTCACCAGTCTTTAGTCACGCATTTAATGCTTCCCGCCTAAGCCTAAGTGACAAGAAGGCCTTGATCCTGACACTAACTGTTGTGCTGGATGGAACTCAGTTTAACAGGAATAAGTACAGGTCCCCAAAATGAAAGCGTGTGTCTCTCTAGAGACATCTTGTAAAGCTTAATTCCATATACATACAATAAAGAATTTTCTGGATGTGTATAGAAGCCTTTGAAGTCTCTTATGCATGTTAATTTCTCTGCTAATGCAGATGCCACTGCTCTTTGTGACATTAGAGAGGTCACTGAGCACCATTCTGATAACCCTCCAGAGAACAGTGGAATGCCAGGAGAGAACCTTTTTTTTTTAACCTAACCATTTAGTACTCTTTTTCTTTTCAAGAGAAAACAGTCAAGTCCTAGGCGGTCTTCCCACAAATACCAATTTCACCCTAGCTCACCCATTAGCTACTCTGTGCCAAAAACTTCTAAGTATCCAGTGTTTGCAGATTTACTCAGCTCCTATCTATGTAATTACTCCACAGAAGGAACTACCTTGAGCCTTTGTCCCTAAACTGGTCTTTCTGGCCTTTCCATGATTAGTCATAGCTTTTATGAATGAACTTGCCTCCCGATTTGGATTTTTTTTTAAGGAGGTAAATTAATTTTTTTTAGTACTGCAGATCAAACTCAGGACCTTGTGCTTGTGAGTCAGGCAGCAGCCCCACTGAGCTAAACCCCTAGCCCCCTGATTTGGAATTCTTACAGCCCTATCTATAGCCAACTTATATAGAGACCATGGGGATTTGAAAGTTACAAATGTCAGACATTGGAGCTTTTAAGCTGTTCACTTAATAATATCAAGAAAAGTGCCAGTTTAAATTAGGAGCTTGAAAGATAGTTTTGCTTTAGCAAAAATCTAGAATTTCTAAATTCTCAGTAAAATTAATCTGAAATATTAATAATTTCCAAAGTTACAAAATTAACTTAATTTGATACCATTTGGTGAGTTTTAATTTTGCCAGCATGAAACAAGTTTGTTTTTTTTTTAATGAAATAGGGCTGGGGATTTCATCAGTGGTTTTACTGCGTGCCCTGCAAGCTCATGGGCCCAAGTTCAATCCCTGGTACCAAAAAATAAAAGAAATACCTTATTTGTATATGATTTTATAAAGTATAAAAACCTATGGCTAAACTGGGTGTGGTGGTGCACACCTGTAATCTAGCCCTCAAAAGGCCGAGGCAGGAGGATTACAGTGAGCTCCAGGCCAGCCTGAACTACAAAGCAAGACCTATTTCAAAAGGCGAAATAAGCCTGTGGCTGGGGATGTACCTCAGTGGCAGAGCGTGCTTTCTTTTCTTTCTTTCTTTCTTTCTTTCTTTCTTTCTTTCTTTCTTTCTTTCTTTCTTTCTTTCTTTCTTTCTTTCTTTCTTTCTTTCTTTCTTTCATCTTTCTTTCTTTTTTAAGAGTAGGAAAAATTTATTGGGGGAAAGAAAGCTTCTGTCTAAGAGAGACAGAAGTGGGAAGAGCATGCTTTCCTCGTATGCATGAGGCCCTGGATTCAATCAATCCCTAGCACCCCAAAAACAACAGATTTTATGTGGCACACAAACTGGCAATCCATTGTGTTTGTTTATTTGTTTATTTATTTTTTTTTTTATTTTTGGTGCCGGGGTTCGAACGCAGGTCCTTGTGCTTGAGAGGCAGGCACCCAAACCACTGAGCTAAATCCCCAGCCCCACCACTGTATTTGAAATAAAAATTCTTCAATATGTTTTAGATTCATAAAAATATGTTTTAGGTTCATGGTCTGTAAATTTAAAGATAACTTTAGTTTTAAATTTTATTTTATGATTATTGTGGGAAAATCTTTAAAAACACAAGAGTATATTGCCAGGCATGGTGGTACACACCTGTAATCCCAGCACTCAGGAGGCTGAGGCAGGAGGATCGCTGTGAGTTCGAGACCAGCCTGGGCTACAAAGTGAGTTCCAGGTCAGTCTCACTATATAGTGAAACCCTGTCTAAAAACAACAACAACAACAACAATGCAAGAGTATAAAGAAGAAAATAATTTACAACTCCGCCATTCAAACAACCATATTTCTTCCTGCCCCTCCAGTATGCATCTATTTTGGAATTCCTTCTTGCAGACTTTCAGTATGCTGGGTTTCTTGGTGGTTTAGTTGGCTTTTTGAGGCAGGGCCTGACTTTGTAGCCCAAGCTGGCCTTGAACTTGTGGCAGTCTCCTGCCTCAGTCTCTCTAGTGCTGGATTGCAGGTGTGTGCCACCAGGCCCAGCTGTCAGTTTGTTTTGAAGCATTAATGTCTCACACTGAGACGCGGTTCAGTTTCTTATGAGGGAGAAGGAAGAACATGAGAGGAATCAAGAAAAAGGGAGAAGAGGCTGCTGTGTTCTCTCACTTGGCCTTCCCCTGCAGGCTGTGCTTATTTTCCTACTTTTACATGGCCCAAACTCTGCAGAGCCTCTTTTCCTACCTTTAATAAATGTAAAAATTTGCTACCATTAAAAAAAGAAAAGACGGCTGGAGGGAGGTTACAGCATTCTCTTTCCTCCTTTCCAGAGGAGCAGGCCCCAAGTCCTTGAAAAGGGACAATACCAATACTCAGTGTGTGCTGCCTTGTGAATGTCTAGAAACTTAGATTTCTGTAGCCATCTGTTTCTAGACACTTAAGAAATTATGTGCTTTCTAATTTTTTGAAATTTAAAAATTTTTAAATTTATTTGTTTGTTTGTTTGTTTTTGCTGTCCTGGCGATTGAGCCCAGGGCCTTCTCACTGAGCTGCATCCCAAGTGTTTTTCTGTATTTTTAATTTTGAGTCAGGGTCTGTCTAAGTCAGGAAATTGCCCAAGCTGGGCTCAAACTGCAATCCTCCTGCCTCAGCCTCCCAGAGTGCTGAGATTACAGGCGTACACCACCTCACCTGGATTTTATTATTACAAATTTATCCCTAACTGATAAAAACATAAATCTTGCACATATTAATGAGGTACCCGCACATGTATGAACTGTGAATGTTCGGGTCAGGCTAATTATATTTGTCTCCTCAGGACATGGTCCTTTCTTCTAGCTTTTTGATTGTTGGTTTGTTTTGTTTGTTTTTTTGAGACAGGGTCTCACTATGTGGTTGAGACTGACCTGGAACTCACTGTGTAGCCCAGGCTGGTCTTGAACTCACAGCGATCCTCCTGCCTCAGCCTCCTGAGTGCTGGGATTTATAGGCGTGTGCCACCACGCCCGGCTAGCTTTTTGAAATATACGGTGCCTAATTGTTACCTGTAGACACCCTTCTGTGCAGTATAGCACACCACAGCCTCTTTCTCCTATTTGTAACTTAACCAAACTTAAAGAAAAGTCTTTTCAGTTGCTTGAAAACACCCTGTAGATTCTGATATGTGGGAGATCACTATTCTGACCACCCCCCTCCCCGGTCTCACGTAGCAGTTACCTGCTAATGGCCTGCTGTCTTCATATGTTTAATTTATGACACTTCCTGGAGGGCTGGGCATGTACCTCAGTAGTAGAGCACTTATCTACCATGCAGGGGGCCCTGGGTTCAATGTCCACCACTTAAAAAAAAAAAGCAATGGAATATTTTTTGGCAGTCTTGGAGATCAAAACCAGGGCCTTGTGTTTGGCATCCTGCCACTGAACCACACCTCCAGCCCCACAGGATCTTAAACTGCAGATCAAGGCATGCTTGAGGAAATAACACAGCCTTCCAGGTCACCTTGCATTGCTGTGGCCTAGAACGAGAGGTGACGACCAGAGCCCTCTCCTTCCTGTAATTCTGTGGGGAAGAGCACACATCCACGACCTATGGTTCCTGTAGCAAGCGCTGTGAGCTCACTGTGAGCGGAAGAAGGAAAACAGAAAAGCGTCCGCCTCCTACTGGGATGCTCAATATTACCTTGAGCCTCTCTCTGTCTCTAGCACAACAGTATTTTACCCTTTGGTTGTGCTTTGTATATAGCTGTGCCCTCCGTTTCCGGTGCTTTGGTAGATTAATATTGTAATGGTTAATTTTATGTGTCACTTGGCCAAGTCACAACACCTAGTGAAGGTGTTTTTGGGGTCAGGTTAACATTTAAAGCAGACGCTGAGTGTAGCAGATTATCCTCCACTGTGGGGCAGTTCTCATGCCCTCAGTTGAAGCCCTTAGGAGAAAGGACTGAGGTCTCCCAAAGAGGACAGGATTTTGTCTCCAGACTCAAGACTACAACACCCACCTCAGCTCTGGACTGAATTTCCAGCCTGCGCAGTACATCCTTACAAACCTTGAATTTGTCTTCTCTGTTTCTGTCTCTGGCTCTCTCTCTCTCTCCCTCCCTCCCTCCCTCCTTGCCTCTCCTCTCTCTCCTTCATATTTCTATATAGAATATATATAAAACATATCCCACACCATATGCATATAGTTTCTTTGGAGAACCTTCACCAATACAGATACCTTTGAATGATAATCTCAACTGACATAACTAAAATACGGCAAAAAAATATTTTTAGAAAAATCTTAAATGCAACACTGAGCTAACACAAAGGGGAAAGATTTTCAGATCCCTAAAAAATAAACAAAAGCTAAAGAACGAGAAATTAGATTCGTTCGTAGGACAATGGATACATTTTGAGGATATACTCCTAAGTGAAATAAATAAGTCACACATGTGTAAATTCCAAATAGTTTCTCTGGGGTGAATAAACTATAACAGTACATAAGATTCTAATGAGATAATTGACATTGTGAAATAGGAAGAAAAGGGCTAAAGGTGTAGGGAAAATGGGAAGAGTAAGAGAAAGGTAATAAGGGAAAAAATGTGAGAAAATGAAAAAATGGAAATAAAACATTTGTAAATGGGGAGGGGAGGAGGGGGTGAAGGGAGGGCACGGACAAGAAGAAAAAATGAGAACCAAGACCTGTCATGTAAAGGTACGAGATCCCTATAATGAATGTAACTGTACTGTATACCTAAAATGTACCAATAAACCCAATTTTAAAAAAACAAAAAACAAAAGCAAGAACCTGGTAGGTAAAGTTCCAAAGCCAGCTTTCCCCCTGACAGTTTCTTTCAGACCCCAGAGAATCTAAATTTCAACTCCAGGATAATACTCAGGTACCACCCAAGGCAGGGGGACTTGTTAGGAGAATCACTGTAAAAAAGCTGAAATCACAAAGAGCTACATCTCCCAAGGAAAGATAAAGAAAAATAAATAAATCCTGGCCCAAAGAGGGGTGCTACAGCAAGGGCATTTATCTGTCTTCACATTGGGGCTAGAAAACCAGAGGAAAATATCTCTCCTACAAATGCTACGTCTCAGAGAGGTTTTCCATCTGGATTCTTACCACCTATTCAGTCTCCCTTTCCCCCAATTTTTTTTAACCCTGATAATAGAATATTTCAGTACAAAAGGATCCCAGTTGGTGGTACAAGAAGGAGACTGACTAGAAACAGCAAATGCAACTCTCCCCTACACAAGTCATCCCCTGGATGCCCAGATAAAGTCCTCAGACCAGAGCAGCTCGAAGAAGAAAAGTATTGCCCAGCGTAGAAGGAAACATGAGAGCAGTTCCTCAAGGGTATCAAATGCTGACATTATTACTTGCCAAAGACAAATGCTATGTGCTTCATGAAATAAAATAACTGAAAACCTTATTGAGGAGCAAGAGACTATAAGGAACATCTAAGGAGATCAGAAATAAAACCAACAAGTACTTCGGGATGTGAAAATGAAAGTGATTCTTTTTTTAAAAAAAATGATTCATTTTTAAAATGGGAAGGTGGGCCTGAAGCAGTTGTTTGGATCTGGAAGACAAGAGAATTAGGGAACTGGAAAAATAGACATTTTCCAGGATACAGTTCAGAAACAAACAACTCAAAGACATTTTCTAGAAAACAATCCAGAAACAAAGAAAGTATGAAATAGATCTTAATAATTATAATGCCCAGTCAGAGTTCATGATAGAAATAATAGGAGCAATTCCCAAAGTGATAATAACGGAATTGTCCTTAGCCGTTGAAGACACCAGTCCTCAGTTCCAAGAAATCAAGTGCATCCCAAGCAGGATGAATAAAAAGAAATTCTCATGTAGAACTATGATCTTGCTTGTAACTCCAGCTACTATGGAGGCAAAGGCAACAGGATCACAAGTTCAAGGTCCTTGTGGGAAGCTTAGAAAGACTGGGGATGTTCCTTAGGGATAGAGCACTTGCCTAGGAAGCCTAAGGCCAGGGGTCCAGTCCCCACTACAATATGCACACAAGAAGCAGACCTCCCAAGGAAAGGGAAAATTTTAAAAGTAGACATAGACAAAAAGTTGTGTGGAGGTACAACCTTAAAAGTGAAAATTAAATACTCAACAGTAACAACAACCAAAAAAGGCAATACAAAAGACAGTGAAACCATATCAATATATTGAAACAAAATAACTGTGAATCAAGAAGTATATCCCCAGTAAATCTTTTTAAAATGAGCCTATAATGCTGGGCATAGTAACACACACCTGTAATCCCAGCACCAGGGAGGCTGAGGCAGGAGGACTGCTGTAAGTTTGAGGCCAGCCTGAACTACACAATGAGACCCTGTCTCAAAAAACAAAACAAAAAAATAAGTAAGAGAGTAAAACATACATATTTTCAGTTAGCAAAAAAATTGAGAGACTTTACCCTCATGAAAGAAAATTATAAAGGATAATTTCAGAAAGAGGGAGTTGAAATCTTTCCAGATGGAAAGTTTTTGAAATGAAGAAGAAATAATCAGCAAATATATCAGTAAATATATAGTAATATATAAGTAAGTCTCAATAAATTTTGACTGTATGAATAATAATTTCTGATTTGGGAGTATAGAATTAAGCTAGAACTAGATCCTAAAATTAGAAAAAGATGATGATCTATACAGATTTATATTTTCTCAAGCTGGGGGCAAGGTGACATACACCTATAATTCCAGCACTGTAGGAGGCTGAGGCAGGAGAATCAGAAGTTTGAGGCCAGTCTGGGCACCTTAAGGTGTGTCAAAATAAAAATTTTTTAAAGGCTGGGGATATAGCTCATTGCAGAAGCTCTGAGTTCAATCTCAGGAATTGTAACAACAAACAAAAAATAAATAAATAAAATAAAAATGGGGTCCAGGGATTTAGCTCAGAGGTTCTGGCGCCTGCCTCGCAAGCCCAAGGACCCGAGTTCGATCCCCGGTACCAAAAAAAATTTTAAATAAATAAATAAATTTTAAAAAATGGGGGCTGGGGTGTAGCTCAGTGGAACAGCAGCTCCCCAGCATGTAGTAGGCCCTGGATTCAATCTCCAGCACTGCAATCATCACCATCATCATCATCATCGTTGTCAGAAAGAGGCCTACCGTTCTCATACTGTTCAGGAAGAGGAAAGCGACTAGCTTTGCTGACGGAAAATATTAAATCAGATAAGCACTATAAGAAGAGGTGCACGAAGATTTTAACTTCCAAGCAAGAACAGGGGAGGCTAGATTGAGGCAAGGGTTGGAGAATCCTCGATCACGGCAAGAGAAGAGAAGACTGAGAGGGACAAAATGTATCCTGGAAGGCACCCGAAACACAACAGGAATACACGCAAGGAGATCAGTGTGCACAACAATATAAACACACCAAAGACTCCAGTTAAGGCCCGGGGGTGTAGCTCAATAGTAGAACCCTTGCCTGGTTCACACAAGGGCCTGGCTCAACTCGCATCATCATCATCGTCATCGCCCTCACTCCCGTGAAGTGAGAAAACGGACCAGCACAGTGGCAACCCTGAAGTTTCAGCTACTTACCCAGGAGGTTCACTTGAGCTCAGCTGGGGCAACACAGGAAGATCGCTGTCTTGAAAAACAAAGAATCTCAAACTTTTTCATTTGTTTCTTGTTTGTTTTGTTTTGTTTTTTATGGTACTGGAGACTGAACCCAGGGCCCTCACACTGAGCTCCATCTCCAGCCCTTTTTACTTTTTCTTTTGAGCCAGGATCTCACTAAGCTGCCAAGTTGTTCAGGCTAAGCTCAGACTTGTGATTCTCCTGCCTTGGCCTCCTAGTGTCCTGGGATTACAGGTGTGTTCCACCATGCCCTACTCAAATTGGATTTTAAAAAAAATTGTAGGTGGACTATTTACAAGAGATTCCTGGTTGTTGTTTTTTTGTTTTGCTTTGTTTTGTTTGTTAGTTCTGTTTTTCCCTTAGATCACGGTCTGACTATGTTACCAAGGCTGAGGTTTAATTTGCAAACCTTCCTCTTCAGCCTCCTGAGGAGCTCGGACTCAGTCATGGAGAACCATGCCCGGTTTACAAGAGATTTTTAAAACATCAAGTCATAGAAATGTAGAAAAGTCAAACAGCAGAAAAACAAATATTAATAGAAGAAAGATAATGTAGCTGTATTAGGATATATTTTAAAAGACTATGGTCAAAGCACTGCTACCTAATTCACTAAAAAGATCTACAAACGCTGCAGCCAATTGTACCCAAAATCATATGCTTCCCTTTAATGTCAGAGAAAATGCACTATTCAATGTCATATTCCAAGTTTCAGCCCATAGAGTATGACAAAAATAGAAAATAAACTAAAGGTTAAAAATAAATATCAAAAAGAAAAAGATGATGGTTGTATTTGTCCATGATATTATTGGCCACATAGAAAATCCAAGTGAAACTCCAGGTGACTCATTAGAATTAATGAGAGATTTTCAATCAGTACACATTTCCATACAATAACAACAACAAACAATAAGATTGGGTATGGTGGTGCATAGCTGTAATCCCAGCTACCTGGGAGGCCAAGGTAAGAGGATATCAAATTGGAGGACATCAAAGCAACTTAGTGAGACCCTGTCTCAAATTTTTTTAAATAAAATAAAATAAAAATGGCTAGAAATATAGTGGTGCATTCCCTGGGTTTAATCTCCAGTACCATCACCCCCAAGGAAAATGCCTTTTTTTTTTTAGACAAAGCCTTGCTATGTGATTCAGGCTGGCCTTGAGCTCACCGTGCCCTCAAATTTGTGCCAATCTCCCTGCCTCAGCCTTCTGAATGTTGAGATTATAGGCATGTGCTACTACACCCAGTTCCAAGGATAATTTTTAAAAGGAAGCCATTATGAGGGCAAAAATGTTTAAAAATTCTAGGTATAAGTCTAACAAAAGTGTGCACCACGTTTATAAAAAAATTATACCTTATTAAAGAAACATCAAGGAAAGACAAGAGAATGAAGAAACATCAAGTGTTAGTAGAAAGCATCAACAGAATGAAGATAGCAATTTAATCCATGCTAATTAAATCGAATTCCAATGAAAATCCCAATATTTTTCATGAAACTTCTGTAGTTATTCTTAAAAAAGCTAAAATAGCCAAGTCATTGTAAGAGGAACAATAAAGTAAAGAGAACTACCCCCAAAATATCAAGACACGCTGTGCAAGCAAGACTAAGGTGGGAAACTGGCAGAGGGGCCGAGAAAAGGGTTTATAAGATGGCAGAGAAACTGGATTCAGAGGAGGGCATGTGCATAGACTTGAGAGGGCCCCAGAAATAAGCAGAAAAAAGATCTAGTCAGTGCTACTGGGTCATTTTATTAAACGGCTATAAAAAATTAAATTGAGGACCAGGGATTTAGCTTAGTGGTTCCGCCACCTGCTTCGCAAGCTCAAGGTCCTGAGTTCAAACTCCAGGACCAAAAAAGAAAAAATTAAATTGGCAACTTCATACCATACACAAAAATCAATTCTAATTAAAGATTTAAATGTAGAAGTTTACCTTAATACAAAACACAATTTAGGAGAATGTCATTACAACTTTACAATAGGAGAGGGTCCTTAAAACAAGATGTAAAAATATCAACTCATGGCCAGGGATTTAGCTCAGTGGCGCCACCGCCTGCCTCGCAAGGCAAGGACCCGAGTTTGATCCCTGGTACCAAAAAAAGAAAAAAAAAAAATCAACTCACTAAAGAAAATGTCAGTAAATTCTACCACCTAAAGTTAAATTTTGTTTGTTTGTTTGTTTTTTGAGACAGGGTCTTACTATGTAGTTAAGGCTGACCTGGAACTCACTATGTAGCCCAGGCTTGTCTCAAACTCACAGCAATCCTCCTGCCTCAGCCTCCTGAGTGCTGGGATTACAGGCATGCACCACCACGCCCAGTTTAAAATTAAATTTTTGATAAGTGCAAGATTCCGAGTTCAATCCCCAGTACCGAAAAAAAAAATGTTTTTAAAGAAGAGTGAAAAGATAATCATTGAAAAAAAGAATTAAGATGTGGTATACACATGTACAAACTCCCCACAAATAACGAAATTGTTTTGTACTACAAACATGTACTAAAAAGAATTAAAACTGATAAAAAATAATCATTAAATGAAGGAAGAATATTTGCTATACATATAATCGACACAAATAATTAGTATCCACAATATTTTTAAAGTTCGTAGAAAGCAAAAGGAAAAAGAAAAACAATAAATGAGAAGACAAGTAAAAATCACAAGTATTTCATAGGAGGGAAAATACAAATGGTTCCATAGGTAACCTGAGAATTTTGACCACATAGCAATCAGGTAAATATAAATGAAACCCATAAGTAGATCTTTCTCCCATCTGAATAATAAAAATTTAAAAATAAACCAGTACAGGGCTGGGGGGTTTGGCTCAGTTGTAGAATGTTTGCCTAACATACTCAAGTCCCTCAGTCCAATTTCCAGCACCCCCCACCACAATACTAAGTGCTGATGAGCTGAAGGTATAGCTCAGTGGTAGGCTGTTAGCATGACAGAGGCCCTGGGTTCAGTCCACAGAACAGAAGGAAAATAGTGTTGGCAACCTGAGGATCAGGTTAAAGTCTAGCTGAGTCAGGAGCGCCGCACCCATCTCTCCTGAGAAAACTCCCGAGTCCTCCTAGGACTGGAATAATCCGCCCCCTTGGGTGTGTAGAGATCTCACTTTAGACAGATGAACTGTTCCTCTCAAGAACCTCTAAAGCCCTGACTCCATTCGCCTCAGCCTCTAAAGCATACATTCCTAGCATGTGGCCAATAACGATGTGCCAAATATCCCGGTGGCCAATAACGATGTGCCAAATATCCCGACGCCACCCTGGCTCCACCCCCGCCTTACCCTGCATAAACCTGTGCATTTGCTGAATAAAGCAGAAGCGTTCCAGAAACCTCCCTGGAGTCTGCATGGTGATTCCGTGCCTTGCCCTCCCAGTCTGGGCCCCCTGAGCTCTGTTCCACTCGAGGAGGAAAACAACAGCAACCATTTAGGAAACAGTTTGATGTATTTGACCCAACTGTTCCCCTTCTGGATATCTTCCAGAAAGAGCTAAAGACACCATGTTATAGTGATACATGCACACCGACATTTATAGCAGCACGACTCGTGATAGCTAAATCTTGGAAGTGGCCTCTATGTTCTTCAGCAAATAATTACATAGAGAAAATGTGGTATTTTCACACAATGGAGTAGTACTCTGCCACAAAGAAGGATAAACTGAATCATTTGTAGGAAAATGGCTGCATCTTGAGACCATAACGTCAAGCGAAATAACTCAGACACATGAGCTTAAATATCATGTGGCTTCCTTTACGTGAGAAACCCAAATATGTAAATAAAGAGCAAAATCAAAGATAGGTAATAGGAAGTAGATAGAACTTTTTCAAATGGGAAAGGGATGAAGAGATGGAGAGAGGAGGAGGGAGGAGGGGGAAGAGGATGAAAAAAGAATGGAGATGTGTGACACCCATGTACCAACTGCCCACTAGGAGTGTGAACATCATGTCCTACAGACACGTGCTAATAAATAACAAAAGCTGAAGGAAAAATTAGCTGGAAATACAACTTCACACCCACTAAGATGGTGAGAATTTAAAAATGGGAAAAATGAAGTGTTGTCTAGGATGTGGGGGGTGGGAAACTGAATAAGAAAGGCAGTTCTACTCATGGGTATGCATATTAGAAAAGTCCTTGCCTATGTATATCAGAAGGCTTAGAGAAGCACTGTTCCTAATTGCCAGAGAGGGTGAAGTGGAAGAAGGGAAGAAGTGAATTAGGGCAGGAGGAAGACATAACTATCACTGAGGACTAATCACATTCCCACAGTGGAATACTATACACCAATGAGAAATGAAGGCACTACCTTGTGTGAAGGTACCGTAGTTATTTAATAGCAACATAACACATTGAAAGAAAATATCCAAATCACTGAAGACTAAAGGATGCTTCTTTTTTTTTTTTAAAGTTTTTAAAAAGTAAAACTTGGCACTATTTTAGGGGTGCATACATACATAATAAAATGATGAGGAAAGCAAGCAGGGAGTAAAACACAATTCAGTATTTTAAATGACAACTCAATGTTTCAGTGATCAGGATGGCATTACTTCTCGTGTGGGTTTTTTTTTTTAAATAGTGACTTTATTTATTTATTTATTTATTCATTTATCTATTTTTTGGTACCAGGGATCGAGCTTGTGACCTTGCACTTGTGAGTCAGGCAGCCGAACCACTGAGCTAAATCCTGGCCCACTTCTCATGTGTTTTGATGGGGAGAGATGACGCCATTCAAAAGGACACAAAAGAGTCCCCTTGTGCACACTGAATTTCTAATTTTGTATTGTTGTTGTTGTTGTTGTTGTTGTTAGCAGTGCTGAGGGTCAAACCCGGGGTCTCACACTAGACAATCAGACATTTATAGCTAATTGGATGGACCTTGAGATCATACTCTAAGTGAAATAAATCAAACACACGTGTTTAAATACCGCGTTGTTTCTCTGGTGTGAGAAACTGAACATGGAAATAAGGACTGAGAGGTATAATGGACGTTGGGAAATGGGAAGGAAGTGTTCACATGGGAAGGGGAACAAGGGAGGTGGGAGGGGGAAAGGAAGGAAGGGACAAGGAAAAAGTGAAAATAGAAGGAAAAAATGGAAACAAAGCTTTTGTACAAGGGAGGGGAGGGGGCTTGAGCGGGGAGGGGATGGGAAAAATGGGGTGGGATGTACCACGTGCAGGTGCAAATTCCCTGTGATGAGTGTTATCATTATGTATGCTAAAAATGTACCAATACTTGTTTTGCTATATTAAAAAATAATACTAGGCAAGCATCCTACCACTCAGCTACATCACCAGCTCAAGCTTCTACTCTTTTTGGTCTGGGGGTGTAGCTCAGTGGTACAGCACTTGCTTAGCATACACTAGGCCCTGGGTTTGATCCCGGGCACCACAAACACAACAGGAAGCAAACAACAGCAACAAAGAACATATTTGCTACGCAGTACACAGCTGACTTCTTCATACAATGCATATGTTTAAATAAAAAATTTTTGTATAATGGATTTTGGGAAATGGGAAGGAAGTGTTCATATGGGAAGGGGAGCAAAGGAGGAGGGAGGGGGGAAAGAAAGAAAGGACAAGAAAAATGTGGAAATAGAAGGAAACCAGGGAGTCGGGGTTTTAGCTCAGTGGCCCTGCTGCCTGCTTCGAAAGCCAAAGCCCTGAGTTTGATTCCCTGTACCTAAAATAAATAAATAAGTAAAAATGATAGGTAAATTGAAAAAAGAAGAAGGGGAAAATGGAAACAAAACTTTTGTACATAGGAAGAGGAGAGGGCTTGAGGGGAAGTGAGATAAAATAAAATATAACAATTAGAAAAAGTGCTAAAAATAAAAAAATATTTTTAAAGATTCTATTTTTTAAATATAGCTGCTAGGATATGAGCATTTGTTTTCTTTCATTCTTTTAACTGCATGGATACACGCAGGCAGTGTTTTACATGTATGATATAGCTCACAATCAGTATTCTATATATGTTACTACTGGGGTGTTGGCTAACACCCTGAAGCCCAGCTCTCCCTCTCAGAGGGAAAGCCGTTTCAGAACTGCTCTCTATGAGGCTCTAGGCTGGTGCCACTCTGGGCTGAGTGCTCTTTTCTGGCTATGACTTCACATTCTAATTCTGGACCTAGTGCCATACTTGGGCCTGCTCTGTGATTATCAGATGTCAGAATTCTATGGCAACCTAAGCCTGAGGTTACCAAGATCCTTGTCCTTCCTTTCTAGCAGTGTTTGCTCAGCTTACACGAATAAGGGTGTGTGGGGGGGTGAAGTTTCATTATAATCAGAGCTGCAGGAGTTTCTTCCCTCTAATGATATCCACATTGAATGACTCCAAAATAATTCTTCTTTTCTAAAAGACAGAGAGGAATTCAAGCACTTGAAAGTTAATCAGGGAGTGACAGAAAGGCCTGATACCAGTATGTCACTCCCCTCTTCCGTGAGACCTCGAAATTACCCAGTGTCCCCTCTCTGAAGTCCTTCAACTGAAAAATAGAAACGATAAGCAGTTGTACTGGGTGTTCTCAGAAGCTGTGGTCATAAACTTTCTGTTAATACGGTAGTCAGTAGACAGAGACTGTTTTCAATTCTGTCTAAACCTACACTTTCCTTCAGTTGGGAAGTTTCCTCAGTCTGACTTATACCTGCATTTTTTTTCTTCCCCATAATGCAACATTCCAATCTTGTTTGTGTTTTTGTTTTTTGAGACAGGGTCTCACTATGTAGTTGAGACTGACCTGGAACTCACTATGTAGCTCAGGCTGGTCTCGAACTCACAGCGATCCTCCTATCTCAGCCTCCTCAGTGCTGGGATTACAGGTATGTGCCACCAAGCCCAGCAACATTCCAATCTTTTTTGTGTTTTTGTTTTTTGAGACAGGGTCTCACTATGTAGTTGAGACTGACCTGGAACTCACTATGTAGCTCAGGCTGGTCTCGAACTCACAGCGATCCTCCTATCTCAGCCTCCTCAGTGCTGGGATTACAGGTATGTGCCACCAAGCCCAGCAACATTCCAATCTTTACGCCCTCACTTGACTTTTGCTGGACTGGACGTTCAGCATTGTCACACTTGCTGGTAAGGGTGAAATACTATATTAATTTTTGGCAGGCAATAGCTTTCACAATAAACCAATGTTCTTGTCATTTGTTTGATTTGAACTTGCAAAGGCATCAATAAACTAAAAGAAAGCATACTGAAAACTGGTGGAAGAAAAATGTTGATTCCCAAATCTGTCTTTTGGGAATTCAAAATACACAATAGAGCAACAGCTGTTCTAGATTTCCATCAGAGATTAGCAGATAAACTATTATTGAAATTCAAAGTTGTGACATCTTTAGATAAATATTTATCCTTGATTTTCACAGCCTCTGATTCAACAGAAATCTGGAAGGGTTCACAGTCTGGCCCGTCGAAGTCCTTTTTAAATTGACAGCTTTAAAATACGGTTGAGAAGGAGCTGAGGTTGGCTGCTGCCTCAGGTCTGTCTGGCAGTCAACATCTAGGTCTGGCCTCGGCCTCTGTACAGCCTGTCCTGAAGATCCACTTCACCCCAGTTACCGCGCCTGCCACAGATTCACAGCCTGGCATCAGCGCTCACCGCCTCCTATGCCCACCCAGAGGGTGCCAACTCGCTGACAGGATGCCTTTGGAGGAGCTGCAAGCGAAACACTGACAGCGAAGGACTCCGGCGCTCTCCTAAAGCCACTCTGCCACCTGTAGACGCTAGAGCAGAAGCCCGCCCCTCTCCCCAAACCGACACCTCGGACAAACACCCTGGGGTCCCGCCTGCTAGGCGGCTCCCTCACACCGCACACAGTCCCCCTCCTCCTGCACACTCCCTCCCACCAGGCCGCACAGCCCACGTGGACCGACCACTGCCGCCCTGGAAGAGCTTCCGAGGCTGGGGAAGGCTTCAGTTCAGAAGAGCCCTCCGCACTTTCTCCTGTTCCGAGAGGCAAGACCGGAGGAGGCCAGCGCCTCGATCCGCCCTAGACCAATCCTTACAGTTTGTGTGTGTTTTAAACCACAGCCGCTACTCGAGGGTGGCGCGTCTACCTGGAGAAGAGGAGTGACCTTCCCCACGTCACCCCACTAAGCCAATCTCAACATTTTACAGCGGGAAATGATTCAGTGTCTGGCACCCACGTCCCTCACCTGCTGGTCCGTCGCGAACACTGTAGCTGCTCGGTACGGTACGGATCTCAGGTCTGGAATACCAAAGAGAGGCTCCCCTTCTCCTGAACCATTGTCACTGCCCCATTCCCGTTTCTCTGTGGCCACCAGAGCGGCGGGTCCGGGGGAGTGGGACAGGTGTTCAGAGGGGTTATGGGCCGGGCACAGGGACTCCTGGGCTCCCGCGGGGTCCCTCCCTCGCCAGCGCCTCGGGGGAAGGAGCGAGTGGAGCCTCGAGCCGCGGCCCCTCCCCCGCCTTATAAAAAAGAAATTGACTTTTGTTTGGAGTTTGTGAAAAGTGGGGCTCTGGGCCCAGTCAATGGGGCGCCCCGCGGTCCCGCGGCAGCGCAGCGCGCATTGTTCCCCTCTCCGGGCCGCGGGATTTACCCTTTTCAAACAGCCCGTTTTGTCCGGGGCAGTTCGAGCGGAAGTTTCTCACTGACAATTTGCCCCAAATAGATAGATTTGTCAGGAGCGACCTTCGGAAAGGAAGCAAAAAGCCACCGGCCTGAAGGTTGGGCCCAGGCGAGGACCCTGCGCCCCCAGCCTCCCTCCCGCACCCGGGCGCCGCACCCCACGCACCTGCTGAGCCAGTTGTTGATATCTTCATATCTGTGGGTTGAGGCAATAATACTGAAAGAGGAATTTTCTCTGTAAAAGAATAAACTAAGGCTGTCTGCACCCGGGCGCCGCACCCCACGCACCTGCTGAGCCAGGCGCGCCGCGGACCTGACCTCCGTTTTACGCATCTGTGAAATGGGGCCGCTTGGCGTCTGCAAGCCCTAAGTCCAGAGCTCTGCTCAAAGGCGTGGACAGCGTTCATTCCCTTTCTCTCTCCCCAAACTCGGTGGCGCTGGCGACGTGGATGGCGTGCTGCAGCCCTAAGGTGCATCTGGGGAGCGAGTTCCTGCTTGTGCACGTGCTGTCCCTCTCCTGTCCTCGCTCCTCCTTAACAAAGATGTCAACCTTCCTAATCACAGGTGGTGCCTTAGTACAGCCGGCTATTGTCTCCTCCTAAGTCAAGATAGAAAACGCTTTGTACTGAATGGCCCAGGGACTGGGCTGTTAGGGTTTCCCACCCACCAGAGCCCCCTTCTTCCAAATGACCTCACTTAATAAGCACACTCTAAACGGGGAGGGGGGACCCAACACGCTGCTGATGAAAAGAATAGTTACTGATTTCTTCACACTTAATGGCAAGTATGAGTCTTTTAAAATACAGTCTCATACCAAACAGATCTGTGAATTTTAAGCAGAACTGAATTGTATTAATCAGTTGATGGGTTTGTTCATTTTCTATCACTAGATGAGAAATACAAAGGTTGGGACTCTGTAGCATCTATTTCTACTGTACTCAAGCAATCTCTGCCTTCAGTCCAGAAAATATTCTGCTAGATTGCATGAGAGAAAAATTGAAACAACAAAAAACCCCACACATTTTTTGTTTATCCATCAGGTGAATACACACTTCAGCATCATACAGAGGAAACCCTAGGTGGTCTTTAACAAGATTTCAGTGGTTAAGAGCTACAATTTAGAGAAGATGACAATACATACACAGTGTCAATAGTATTTAAACAAACATCCCAGACAACAGAATAATGGTTATTAACTATGATGCTTTGGGCCTCTGACTAATTTCCCATGTCTGTCTACAGCCAAACAGCTGCAAGGTTTTCCTTCCTTTAAAAACTGTGTCTGCGCATCATTTTTAAAATTGCATTTAACAGCCATATTTTCTAGAACAGTTCTTCTGTGTGCAACTGAAGTGAGTGATTTAGTAATAGTGATGAACCCCATAGAGAGACTGTGTTTCAAGCCAAGAGGACTGGAGTTGCTCTGCTAGAAATCAGCTATTTTAAAAGATGTTTCATCTCTCTTACAAGGCTGACAGCCTTCTGTTTCTGTATGACCTCAGTGTGGGTTTACATAGCTAAGAAGACAGAACTCTATAACCCTGCCCACACTTGCACAAGTGCTTTCAAAATTGATCGAGTTATGTAACTACATTAAATCCTTCCCTTCCTAGGGTTTGAAAATATTAAAGAAACTAAAAGAGATGGCAATGCTATTTTGTGCAGCTCCTTTCTCATTCCTCTAGAGAAATATTAAATTTTTAAAAATTACTTTAGTGATCATGACATTATAATGAATCCATGTCTTGTGCACCCCAGATATGCACTGCAATCCCAATTATTACTAAAGTAATGCAATTGGAAAAATATATATACACATATACACACATTTATGGATACAAATATACACAATTATAAATACTTGGGTAATTGTGAATTATTGCTAGTTAATCATAAAACCATGAACTAGCATTGAATTGCCTGAACGGTTTTCAGTATTTATTGAGCATCCATTTGGCACTAAAAGATCGTCAAAATATATCAAAGAACCTCAACCTTCAAATAAAGGCTTTTAAATATCTATATCCTATCCCTGAGAGAGAGACATACATTGTATGTGTTCCAAGTGGGTATTTCAAATATCTCATTATGTAATGCTCTGGACTGACGAAAATGTTAGACTTCAAATCACTGTTTCATCTACCCCAAATTCATGTCTGTCACACCTGAAATTTTAGAGACTGAGGAGAAATGTCTGCAACCTAGCTCCTGAGCTGTAAACTCCTATACCTGAAAGGCCAAATCCTTTCCTCCCAGCAAGCAATCATCTTATGCCCTGAAGCATGAGATCTGATTACCCCTATCATCATCTTAGCTTGCATAGATACAGATGTTATTAACGGCTGTAGTTTATCCAACCCTTTTTTAAAACGCAGCTGCAGCATTTGACTTGGGGACCTCCTGTGAATCCCACTGGTTGACTCCTTCTTGCACAAAGCACGTGGGGTTTGGGGGAGGGAGAAGAGAGGGGGAGGTTTGTTTTGTTTTGGAGAGGTTTTTTTTTTTTTTTTTTTTTTTTTTTTTGAAACAGACTTCCCTAAATAGCCACTTGGCATCTTTGTAAGTGATGTGAATTCTGAAATTACTTACTAGAATAGGACAACAGAGTACTGTGTGAACTAGATCGGTTGGAAACAAAGCATAGGCGAATGTATGATGCTTTTCACTGCATTGGCAGAGATCAAATATGTGGTCCTGATATATTTATTCACATAATAAAGAATTGTAGCCTGTTCTCAAACACATTAGTCACATTTAAACTGGCTATCCAGTTTTACATAACAATTGTTTCTACTATTGTTGAAGCACTAATCTGTATAAAGCAGGTCTGAAACCTGCTGTAGCAGGAAGGCAGGGGTGTTTTTAATATCCAAGAGGCCCAGATCTTTAATCCACACTGACCAAATTCAGTGGTTACTTGCTCGATATAACCACTGACTTTTTCTCAACATCCATGTGTAGTGTTTCTAAGTATTTTTCTTATAGATCTCATCATCCCTTCTACAAAACAGAGAGACCTCCCAGTCTTTCTACCCTTGGGACATGGCATGTTTTAAGCACTGGCAGAGAGGGAATTTGAAGACAATGCTATGAAGCAATGGAGACTGGGTTTGCAGAAGTACTGGACTATTGCTTCAGGATGCACAAAACACCACTCTTAATTCTGATTGCGTCACTAACAAGTGGAAATGCCTTAATTGGAGTTTCTAGAAGCCCTTCTAGGAAGTGAGAGGTAGTTCAGTGTGGTGAAATGAGAATTTCAAAGCATTTGGACTCAGCATCAAGAGGATTGGGTGCTGGGGTGGTCTCTATTTCTAGATGAGTGAGCAAGGACAAATTTTGTCTCAGAGGGCCTCAGTTTCCTCATTTATAAAATGATTAAGTTAATGAGTCCCATGATCCTTTCTGATTTGTGTTCTCTGTGATCCTGGGTTATATGCAAACCAAGTCAGAGTGTGATAATCAGAGGAAATTAAGAGGCTGAAGAATTCTCCCCTGGAGGCAGTTTCTCTAGCCAGCCTTGGTTTTAGAGGGCTAAAGGGACCTGCACTGCTGCCCAAGCTTTGGGGACTCAGAGGGTCTGCCATTGCTCCCTTGCATCCCATTGTCTGCTGAATAAAGTCAGCCCTAGCTTCAGCTTGCTTTCGTGTGACCATCACCAGGCAGGTGCACACATCCTTCCTCCATTATAAAACATCACTGTGGGTGAGAAAAAGGAGTGTGGGCAAGAAAACTTTGATTACCCTTGGGGCAGGATGAATGTAAGGTGTTAGGGACTCTAGAAGCCTCAGCAGACCCCAATTGAAGTTCTGTGTGGTAAGAGCTGAATAAACGAAAATGCAGATCAAGATGTGCTGTTTGTTAAGGTGGGGAGAACCTCTCACATACAGCATTAACTTACTGCTGGTGGCCCAGCTCTTCTCCCCATAATAGGGAAGTAACGGAGGGCTCTTAGCTACACAGTTTGGAAATGTGTCAAGGAAAAACTCTGAAACTCAGTGCCCACTGGCTCCTGAGGACGTGGATCTCTTTTCTGGATTGTTCTTAGTGTTTCCTTCTCAGTCAGATGGGAGCCAAATAACTTGTAAGGAAGTTCACAGCAGAATCAGGAGCAGCAACATTTTCATTTTGTCACTTAGAAAACCCTTACTAAGCACCTACTACATGCTAGACACTGTCCATGGCCATTGTCCATTGAGCAAGCAACAGAATTGCTATGCTGAATTATGGCTTGGAAGCTAATGAAAATCAACTTTTTTCTTCATAAATGAGCAAAGCCATGTGTCAGAGTGTCTTTTGGAGACTGAGCATTAAATCTCAGCCAAGTTCAGCTGGTACATTTTTGTAACCATGTCCTGGGTCTGAGTATCTCTCAGCTGCTTGAAGCAAAGGGCATTTTTGAGGAATGAGTCTCAGAAAGCCTTTGAGGAAGTTGATCACTGACTGGGGAAGGGAGTCTCAGCTCCACACGAGCTTCAGCAGACTTACTTGCTGATGTCCAGAAAGCCTTTCATCTTCTTGGATTTTTCAACTTAGTTGGAGAGGCCATAATTGGAAAAAATAGCACCATTTTTTAGAGAAGCCAGTGAATAGAAAAGCTGGTGATCAAACCCAGATGGTCTGATGGTCAAACCCAGATGGTCTGATGCTTAAATGAGTGCTCTCTACACTTGCCTCTCTCATACAACCTAGTTTACAAGATTCTGCTCTCCCTTTTGCAACACTGAAAATTGAGCCTGGGTCCTTGCACATGCCTGGCAAGTGCTCTGCCACTGAGCTATATCCCCAGTCCTAGCCAGCTATATGTGGTGGTGTGCATCTGTAATCCTGTCACTCAGGAAGCTGAGGCGGGAGGATTGTAAAGACAGACTAAACTACAGAGCAAGACCCTGACTATAAAAACTAATAACAGTGATTCTAATAATAGTAGTGGTAATATATCCCCAGTCTTTTTAAATTTTTGAGACAGAATCTAAATTGCCCAGGCTAGACTCAAACTCACGATTCTCCTGCTGCAACTTTGCAAGTAGCTAGAATTACAGGCATGTGCCACTGTGTCCTATTTCTGCCTCCTTTTTTAAACTGAGGCATTAACAAGAGTGAGTTATAATAGAAGCCAGTTCTCAAAGGCAGCAGTTTTCCCTCAAGAAAGGGCAGTATTCCAGGCAGCCCCTGATAGCCCTTCCCACTGTACAGGGTTAGGAGCTATTATATATTCTCCTAGAATTTTATGTGCTTTCTCCAATTGCATGTGTTTTACCCCGACTTAAAACATGGATCACTTTTTATGTCTGCTTGCTTGTAGGTTCCTTGAGAAAGGGTTTATGTCATGAACTCCTGTCTCCCCAGGAGCTGGCCCGTGGTGGGTGTGCAGTGTCTGATAAGTGAGATGGGTTGAGCAATGAACAGAAACACCCTGTGATCTCACAGTCCTTCTCCTGCTCTTATTTCTTACCTCCTGGACCAGAATGTGACATCCTCTCATAAAAGATAAACTTCCCTGTGTTTCAGGCTCTGGTTGCAATTGAGAGTTCCAGACTCCCAAGAGAGGATAGAGGAGTGAGGGGCTGGGTCTGCACCTGGTCAGAAGGGTACCAGAACCTCTGGGGTGTGACTTCTCTCTCAAAGCTAAAAACTTATTCTTATCATTTAAGGTCTTGTATCCTGTTAAGATGTATTTCTGAGTTGATCAGAAAAATCTGGAGCCCAGAGAGGTTTGATCACTTGCCCAATGTATACAGCTCCCAGTGATTGAGACAGAGCTCAAATCCCGTCTCCTTGCTGTCTTTGGTTAGCCTTGCTATGCCTCCCAGGGGCTCTCAAGAGGGCCCTCAGGAAAAGTGCCAGTGACTTCCTTCACTCCCCCCGAATTAATAGGACACCTACTATGAGCCTGGCAGCAGCTGAGGCTGGTGGAAAGGAAGGTGAAAAGTCACAATCGCTGCCTGGCAGAGGCTGTCTTCTTTGGGCAGTGCCAACACACCAGCATCAAGTTTCCACAGCTCAGAGCCAGGTCCCTGTGGCCTCAACAGTTTGGCATGAGCAGGGGCGAGGACTCAGGCTGCAGGATTCTCTGGGACCTGGTAGGCCTTGGGGCCCCTGCCCCTCCCACCTATTTTGGAGTGTGCTGCTGCTGTTAGCACCGAACCAATCTGTGCCAGAAAGTCATCACTATGATTTCAGAACTGCATTGTGAATTATGCAAAGCGCCGGATAATTACAGCCGGGTGCTCAGAACTCAGGACGCGTATGCTATGGCTGTGTGTGTGCCTGCCTTGTGCCTTTTGCCAGGGCTAGATTGCTCCGTGTGTGTGTGTGTGTGTGTGTGTGTGTGTGTGTGTGTGTGTGTGCTTTCACTGGGCTTCTTCAGGCCCTGCTTGATTAGGGACTGGTAACAGGAGAGACAGAACATTCTAATTTTGATTTTTAGACGATTTGATGAGTCTCTCTCGGGGGTATTTTTCAGTTTTCTACAAATGGAGCAGCATGGCAGGTGTTGGAGACAGAGAAAGGGGAAGTTTGCAACCCAAGAGAGCCTTGATCCTGTACCTCCAAACCCCAGTACCTGTAAAGCAGTTAGTTCCTAGCTCTCCTCCACACACACCCCTAAACTTTTCCCTGTAGACAACCCCGGGTCTAGTGTCCCCACCGCTGCCCTCATCTTGGTCCGAGACAAATTAGTTGAAGTTCTTTGTCCTTAACCAAGCGCCCCCTTCCGCCTCTACACCATGAACTGTGGTGGT
>NW_022900926.1:72625357-72625764 GCF_012274545.1 Fukomys damarensis
GGCGGCGGCGGCGCAGCGTCGATGGCAGAAGCAAGTGGATTTCTGGCGGGAGCCAGAACCCGAAGATCTCAAACGGAGACTGGCATCTTAATTTGTTTCTCAAACCCTGACTGGAAAGCCCTTCATTCTCTGGGCGAAGAGTTCGAATTTGTGTTATGAAGTTGGCAGAGCACGTTTCTGCCCAACTTGACTGTCAAAAAAATTAAGAAAAAAACTGTTGGCTTCTCACCTTGCTTCCTAAAAAACCCTCAGGTTTATGGCCTTCCCCCATAATGCCATTATCTCGTCCCAATTCCAAACACCGAAGTGGGCCGGAAACTTGGGAAATGGTAATCCAGCCTCTCTGCTTCCCCGGGGTCCCCAGCTCCTGCTCCCGGGCGGCGGCCGCCCTGGCCTGGGGAGCAAGC
>NW_022900926.1:72625929-72627768 GCF_012274545.1 Fukomys damarensis
CCCAGCCCCGGCTACAGAGGAAAGTTGCGGTCGGTCACGTGCTGCGGCCGCACCCCCGGGGACACCGCGGCGGACGACCTGCTGCGCCCTGCTAGGGCTCGAGGGGGACGCGAGACTCCCCTGCGCTCCCAAACTGTTCGGAAGCCAGAGTTGGCGTTGAGTCCGGAGACAGCGTAGGGGCCGGGGTGGGCGGGTAGAACTGCTGAGCGTTGGCCCCGGCTCCCCTCCCCCTGAACACCGTGGGGAGGAAGGGAGGCTGACCCTGACCTCCGGCCAGGCCCACACCCAGAGATGCTGGCGAGCTCTTGTTCGACAAGTTCAAGCTGCCCAGAGAGCTTAAATAGAATTAATCTCTTAGAGATCGGGGATCACCGTTCCCTCGGTGCGCGCTCCCCGAGCGCCGCGTCAAGGCCAGGAATTGCGGGAGGGCGGGACGAGGGGAGCTCTCCAAAATCCAGGCCCTGGAGAGGGCGATCCCGCGACACTAGCTGGGGACCAGCAGAGGGGAGGAAAGCTCTGCCTCCCCGCCGCTCCAGAGCTTCTAACGGAGGCTAGGGGCGCTTCGGGCAGCTCCGGATGGGAAGAAGCTGGAGCTGCCCTCTCCGCGGCTGGTGCCCAAACCCACCGAGCCTGGGGGAAGCGGAGCTCCGGAAGAGCCAGTCCCAGGCCCCGAGCGTCCTGACTTTGCATAGATAGTTGCAAAATGAATAAATTACTCACCTCGGTTCAGATCCAAGTTGTACCCCACAGAAGGAGCACGGGACCAAGAATGAACCAATTCACATGGTCATGTCCGGCGTGCACAATCAAAACACAGCCACGCACTTTCTTCCATGAATCTGTCTGGTACTCCTGGAGAGAGGGAGAAAGCGTTTTGAGAAAGCCCATCACCCCTCCCCTTCTCCCTCGCCAAGAAATATAATAATTCATTTTTATTACAAGAGCAGTACCGTCTCACCTTCACGCACGTAGAGTCCCATATTCACACTCTTAACTCCTCAGCTCCAAGAGCGCCTGCATTTTCTTTGGGAGCCGCTGGGAGGTTCATTAATATCATTAGCATTTAACCCCCTCCCTCTTCCCAACTCCTCCCCGCACATGGCTGACGTCAGACCCCGCCAGGAGTTGGGGGAAAAGCTAAGTGGGCCAGGGACGCCCTATTCCCCTCCCAGCGGCTGCCTGTCAGAGCGCTTCTGGAGATATTACAGGGGACCCAGCCCGCAGCGACAGGCACAAAGTCACGGAGTAATGAACTTCGGGGACCCTTTGCAGCTGCGTGAGCGGCTCTCCCCGGAAACCCGGACCCGGCCACCTCTTGCCTCCGAAGATTTCCTAGCAATTTAGTTTTCCTACTCCGCTCTCAGGTTCCGGCAGCGCGGAGCCCATCTGCCTCTGAGACTACGGTTGTGTGTTTCATCTTTCTTAAAATCAGCGGTCTGTAGAGATTTGCCAACACTCTGCATGCCAGCGTAGAGGGAGAGATTGAAAACTGAGTGACAGGAATGGGGAAAGAGAGAGTTTTTGCCTTTTTTGCACCGTAGGAAGGCCATTTTCGTGTCTCCGTCCCTGTCCTTCAATTCTTCCCTCGTGCTGTCCTCCCTTCTTCAGCCTGCCTGTCCATCTCTCCGTCTGTGTGTGCATGTGTGTGTCCATATCGAGCAGCATTCCCAGCAGCTGCAGTTTTGCAAGAGCCGGGAATAAACTTAAGGATGCTTAAATTTCCACTGTGGAACGAATTTTGAGCGTCTGGAGAACAGCGCCGCACGCGAGCGATACCCACCTGCCCAGCCCCGGAGCTTCGCAGGCTGGAGGGCGGCTGGCGAGCTGCGGCGCCGGGCA
>NW_022900926.1:72627845-72628805 GCF_012274545.1 Fukomys damarensis
ACCAGCCGCTTCGTCCCGGGACCGCCAGCATGAGCAAACCGGCCGGATCAACAAGTGGGTACCTCTCAGGCCGCCGTGGGCCCAGGCGCGCTACCTGGGGCGGGCGATCGGGTGGGGAGGCCTGGGATGTCCTGCCCAGAGCACTGAGCTCCGAGCCCCAGAAAGGGACCCCACCGGGCCTTGTGCCCTTTGGCCCAGCCCCCTGTGGACCGCGAGAGCTGGAGCATTTCGTGGAGAGAAAAGAGCAATTTCGTTCCTTCTGGATTGCTTGATCCTCCTTCTCTCTGGTGTGACGGGAAGGTTGAGACCCATACAACTACTAGTCCAGCAAGTTGTTTCCATTTAGTCTCCGTGTGCTGGGGATATGAGGGGTACGGCGGGGGTGGGTATTGGGCAGCAGCTTCAGGCTGCAGCAAAACTTAGAGCTCCGGCGCGCAAAAGCAACTCTGTGCAAAGCCGATTTTGAATGGAATGCTTTGCACCCCGTTTCTAGCTATTTCAAATAATCCTGCAAACTAGGAAGCAGAAACAATTTAAAAGTCACATTTTCCTTAATCCTAAATCCGCGTAGGTCATAACTGGGGAATTTAAAGTATGGCGAACCACTCTAGCAAAGAGAGAACCAAATCCCTAATCCCAAAGACTTTTCGAGTCGCAGCTCTGCAGAGGCAGGAGTGCGCGGCCTGTTCCCTTCCTCCAACTTTCTTACCCTCCGGCTCTCCCACAAAACTCGGAGCAGCGCACCTGACCCCAACCCATCGCCAGACTCAGGAGCTACTGGAGCGTAACGAGTGATGGCATTTGGGGGCATAGTCCCTTCGGGACCCGGGAATATGCAGGCCTGCTCTGGCCTTGCGAAGGCGCGGCCGCGGTCCCCGCATTTCCACCGGGCTTCCCAGCTCCCGCCTAACCTGGCTTGGCGGCGGCGGGTTCCGCGGTCCGTGGGGGGGGAGCCACCGC
>NW_022900926.1:72629118-72681955 GCF_012274545.1 Fukomys damarensis
AGGCCTGCTCTGGCCTTGCGAAGGCGCGGCCGCGGTCCCCGCATTTCCACCGGGTCTCCCAGCTCCCGCCTAACCTGGCTTGGCGGCGGCGGGTTCCGCGGTCCGTGGGTGGGGGTAGCCACCGCCGCAGTCCCCAAGTTCTGGAGATCTCTCGCGGGCTGTGTTGTTTTCGCTGATAGATTTTTGGCGCTCTATGCGTTCCTTCCCGCCCCCTCCCCCCTCACTCGTCTTCATTGTGCCGAGTCTTTGAAAGTTAGGAGAGTCCGAGAGACTTCTGAGGACTGCGAATGAAGTCCCACTCTAAAGGGGTGCCATTCCCGACCCCACCTCCCACCCCCAAGAGAAGTAGGCTGTGTTTTCGCTTTGTCCGTTTGTTTTGGTTTGGTTTGATGCTGACATATTAAAATTTCAGCAATGTGACTGCAAACAAAAAGAGAAAGAGAAGAAATGTTTAGAGCTAAGCTAAAGAGAGGGGAGAAGGACCCTTAACTGCAGTGCCAATGCACAGCTGACACTGGCGTAGGACTGGAGTTTTGCGCTGGCCTCTGGCCTACCCTGGCCCTAGCTGTTTGATCTTGGGGAAGTGAGGCGGATTTGCTTTCTGTCTCCTGTGTTCCTGGGGTGAGTATCCTTCCCAAGAGGCTCAAAAGGGAGCCTTTGCAGCTGCATTCCAAGTATCCACTGCCAAAACCTAGCACACAGGCTTGGGCAGGCCTCCTAGCTCACTCACCCAGACGTCCTCAGCCTCAGGCACCGGAGGAAGCAGCCTTGGGCTCTTTTTACCTCTTGGGGGTACCAGTCACCCTGGGGGCTGGTAAGGTGTTGAGGCACAAGAAGGGGCAGGCAGGAAAGCCATCTCACCTGGGGTTGCTCCCGAACTCTGGGGGCCAGGACGCAGGAGGTTGGTTGAGGTTGCAGATTGAGCCCAGCAAGGAAACTTTAGAGCTTCCCAATTTGCCAGTCTGCGTCAGGCCTAGGAGGCTTCAGGCCCAGCTCAGGTTGGGCGGTGCTGCTGTCTCAGGCCCCCAAGGCAGCCCCCACCCACAGTGCTGCTGCATCCCTGAGCCCTTTGATCCGAGAGGCAGCCAGCTGAAACCTTCAGCCCTCAGGCTTGGGGCAACTGAAGGGTTTGGTGTGCACAGTGGCCCAGGTCAGGACAGTCAGGCAGCGACTTCTCTTCTCTCACCTTGCTGGTCTTTGCGTGGCTGGAGGGCAGAGCGAAGTCACCCGGAGCGCTGCCTGGGTGGTAACAAGACCCTGGCCAGTCACCCCTGCAGCCCAGACTAACTTCTTTCAACAGCCTCTGATGGTAATTACAGTAATCGAAGCTGCCATATATCTTTAGGCAATTATGACACACAAAAAGCCCCGAGGGGACCCCCTGGCGAGGGAAGTTAAGAACGGTTTTCCAGCCTTAGGAACCTCCGGCTTGCCTCACATCGGAGCTCGCACTGCTTGCCAAAAGAGAGGAGCTTTGCAACCAGCTTGTCTCGTGACCCGAAGTCACCTTAACATTGCTGGGTAGCGGAGGCCGAGATGCAGACCCGCTATGCCCCAGAATTTTCACTTCCCTCCTTCCGGCGCTTGGCCACAGCCCCATTCCTTGTCTCTAATCTTCCCAAGACCGCAGCTCGAGGTCTCGAGAGGCAGAGCCGACCTGCTGCCCTGGCTGCCCGAGTCCAGGCCCGGGGTGCACAAGGAGGGTCACCGCCAGCACTGTTCTTCCCTCCAACCCCAGCAGGTTTTCCAGAGACCTATATCTTTGGCTTCCCTTCTGGATGGGAAGTAGGGAGAGACACCACCACTGCTCCTCCTGTACACTCATCTTGGCATCAATATTGCCACCAAGAAGAGGACTGAAGGGGTGACAGTATTGCTGAGCCCCAAGCAAGGACCTCAGTGCAGCCAGAGCGCGTGCATTTGCACAGGAGAATGATTATAAAATATGGAAACTTAAAGTCTCTGCTTCCAGAGTGAGTGCGGTGCAACAGAACTCCCGATTCAGGTCTCTGGGTGTCTGTGAGTTCTTTTCTGCACAGTGACAAGCCCGAGGGGCTGGAGGGCAAGACCGGCTGCGGCCTCACTTAGCTCTCCGGGCCCCTCCCTCCCCCAGCACAACCACCCCTCTCGCCCTGCGGGAGAAGGGGTGCCCAGGCCACAGCCCTTGCTCCTCCGAGCGCCTCCCCCGCCGGCCTTTGTTGCCCTCCGAATTCCCATGCTACTCTTTTTGACGGGTCACTGGTGGTTCTATAGGCAGGTGCTGCCGGCGGGGTTGTAATTACCCCAACTGAGCCTGGTCGTTACCACCCCCCCACGAGCGGGCCAGCCGGATGCCCGCGCTCCCCTTCCACCTGAGGCCGAAGCCGGCCGGGTGATAGCCTACCCCCAAAGCTGCGGAGTCCGGGAGCGTGGTTGCACCTCCTGCCCGTGGGCCCTCCTCAGCCGCGCCCTCACCTCCTCTGGGGCCCTCTCCAGGCTCTCCCTACTCCAGCCTAAGGCTCCCAGGGCAGCTGTCTTGTTTCCGCCAGGCCTAAGGCCCCCTGGGCCCGAACTGGAGGCCCTTGGATGGGAAAATTAAGGGTTAGTAAGTTAATTGTTATTAACTGAGTTTTATTAAAATGCTGACACTTTTTCTTTGTTTTTGCTTTAGAAAGGATTTCTAAGTCCCTATAAACTGCCTCAGGTACTTTGTGGATCCTTGAACCACAGAGAAAAATAATTCCTCCCTTGAATTTTCGGATATTACCCTCAACCTACATATTCCTCCAGGGGCCCCAGCCACCCCAGGCTTCTGGGGATTCCAAAGAAAGTTCTCTTGAACCCGAGTCCAGTGAGGGTGAAAGAAACAGCCTAGAGAAATTAGAGTATTTTTAAAAATCAGCTTCCACCAGGACAGAAAAACTGGAGGAACACTACACAGAAGCAAGCCACAGGAGGCCAGGGTTTCAGGGAGAAAGGGTTTGGGGAGCGGAGGGAGCAAAGTAGCTGTCCGAGGGCAGTCGGGCAGGGATGCTGCAATCTGCTCTCTCGCCTCTCCTTGACCAGAGCAGGGCCATTTTACCGAGAGAATTTTTCCTCAATGAAAAAATTTCTCCAAAGCCATCCACCAAGCATTTTTTAAATAGGTGAAGAAAAAGTTGAGCAATTACCACTATCCTGATTATCATTAATAATCTGAGTATTAGCATCACAATAATAATCCTAATAATAACAACCGCCCGGCAGAGCTCAGAGAAAACTCGATTGCCTTCCAGCTGCCATCCCAGGTTCTAGCCTTGTTTGTTTTTCTTCTTTTCCCTTTTACATTTCAAGTTTGTCTCCTCGCGCGCTAACAACTTTCTCTGTTAAATGTAAGAGCTGAGGAGAGAGGTAGCCAAACTTTCCGAGGAGCAGAAAGGCAGTGGCGGGCTGTGCTGCCGCCTGGGCCTGCTGTAATCTTTTATTCCAAAATGGGTCTCGGCGATTAGAGGAGACCCAAATACATGTAGCGGTGCATGAATAATGCTCATTGTAGGAAACTGACACTTGCTCAAGGAAAAAAAGTTTGGCTATAAAATCACTTCATTATTTGCTTTTACCGCAGCTTCGATGCTAATCCCTTCAGAGGTCAGATTGCTTAGCATCTCTCTCCCTCTCCCCTTTCCTCCCTCTTCCCCGCCCTCTTCTCCCTCTGGCCCCTTCCCCCTTCCCCCTTCCCGGTCTTTCTGGCCTTCTCAGGCCGCATTTTAGATATCCCCTGCAAAGTGTGTGGCGACCGCAGCTCTGGGAAGCACTACGGGGTCTACGCTTGCGACGGCTGCTCGGGGTTTTTCAAGCGGAGCATCCGAAGGAATCGGACATATGTCTGCAAGTCTGGAAACCAGGTACCTTAGCCAGGGCTGCGTTGCCCGGTCTCCTTCCCCTGCCTCCTCCTCCTTTAGGCCAAGGCCTCCTCTAAGGAGAGGCCTAGCCCCCGACCTTTCCTTTGCTCTCCTCTCCTTCCACCCTCCACTCTGGGAGGTCCTTTGGCTCTGGAAGGGCCGGATAAGGGAAGGGAAGATAGATGAGAAAGATGTCTAAAATCCCCTGGCCTTTCTACACTTTTTTTTTTAATCTTCTGACATTCCCACAGTGGTGGGGCCCAACCCTGGTGGTTATAGAGCCATCCCAGGGCACCTGAAGTGCTTTAGAATCTCAACCACAAGTTACATAGCAGTGAGCTCATCCCACCCCCATCCCCAGCAGCACCCAAGCTCATTCTTCTGACCACTGCCTGGGAAGGCAAAAGTGAAGGGCACAGGGACAGACTCAAGGTCATACCTACAGGTAGCTGAGACCCCAAAGTGAGCCAGGGAAGACAGAGGCCATGATCTGCAAGAAGCTGTGCTCTTACAACTCCCCAGAAGCAGGGCTGCTGTATAAGTGGGCCATGGGACTTCAGTACCTGTTTAACTTTAGCTGGGCCTTGTCAGAAAAGAGAAGGACGAAGAAGAGAAGGCTCAAGGGAGAATGCAAATCCAGCTCTCTCCAAGTTTCCACATCTACTTCTTCCTTCTCTGCTTAGAAAATGTACTGGTGGATTGTGTTTTGGTCTTGAACAAACAGAATTGTCTCAAAAGAACAGGTGCATCAGGATGTAACAAAGTCCAGATAGAGTGAGGAGAACCTTGACTGGCTCAGTTTTCCCCTCAGCAACAGACTAACTTCAACCCAAAAGATCAACCTTCTGGTCCCATACTCTGCTGTACCCTCAGCCAGGTACACAGACCCTCGGTATAGAAGCCTCCACTTTCAACCCTGGGAAGATCACTGAGATGCATCAGTCAAGAGTCCTCCTTTGGTAACCAAACAATAAAAAGTTTTCACTAATGAATACATATGAAACACATAAACACGCACATACAGAGTCTGGTGCTAATGGATTATTCTGACTTCAATTTCTGAAAGATTTATATTTGCCACCAAATATAAGAAGATCTTTGCATTTGAATATGTGATTTTGAGTTCTCCATCTCTGTGTTACCTGTTCAACTGGGTACTCAGATCTGTGTCAGTCTCTAGCTTCATCCTGTAGATACATCAGGTCATGTACACACATAGGGCCATTCTCCAGGATTCCCACAGGGTTGGGATTAATGTGAGGTGTCAGGCTTTATTTTTTTCCTTTTTCAGTGTTGGGGATGGAACCCAGGGCCTCCTGCATGCAAATGCTATCAATCCAAACATTGATATCAGTCCAAATACTTGTAAAGAAATGATGATAGATCATCATGCCTAGTGCTCTTCTCCTAGAGAATCAGGAGGTTGAGTTGAGGTCCTTCTCTTACACTCCAGATATTTATATACAATTGATCTGATCTGAAGACACACTTAGGAATGAATGGAGGCTTCCATTTGCATTTTGTTCATACCATTCCAGGATAGGTGCTTGATTACATTTAGTAAACTCTTCAGACATCTTTAAGTTATTTTACTGACCAAAGATGCCTGAGGAATCGTCTTGGGAAATAAAAATTGTTTTGTTCCAAGACTAGGTGAATAATATTCAGTTGACCATTAACAATAACTCAAACATTTAGGCACTTTGTGAACACCTGTCTCACCTTTCTTTTAAGCAGGTAAACTTTCTAAATTGTTATTTGCTTTGATTTTTTGCTGGGAATTGAACTCAGGGCCTCTTGCATGCTGAATATGCATGTTTGTGCTCTACCACTTAGCTACAACCCTGGTCAAGTTGACATATTTTTAACTGGAAGAGTGTGATCATAGAAACCCATGCAGCCCAGTGTGTGATTTTCCTTATGGAACATCTCTGGGGGAAAATTACCCATTCTAACTCAAAGTATATGCATTTTTGAGATTCAGAAACAAAAGAAATGTGCAGTATTTTATTGTCTTCTTTCTTACTGCAAATGTAACAATGGCAACTTATACAAACAAAGGAAAGCACCAAAATTCTTTGACATTTTTGGTATATAAAATACTTATGGCTACTGTGTTCTCTCACTGCCCTCTCCTCTATGGTGTACTTCTTTTCCTACTTTTACTTGACCTAGATTTACTCTGCACAGCCTGTTTCTTTTCCTATTTTATTTTATTATTTTTCCTATTTTATTTATTTATTTTTGAAACATGATCTGACTATGTAGTTCAGACTGTCCTTGAATTCACTATGTAGCCAGGCTGGCCTGGAACTCATGGCAATCCTCCTGCCTCACCTTGGGATTACAGGCATTTACCACCACACTTGGGCTTTTCCTGTCTTTAATAAATGTGAAACCTTATTTTAAAATACCTATGCACAGAGTTGGAGAAGTAGCTCAGTGGTAGAGCACTTATCTGGCAACCCCCAGTACTATTTTTTTTAAAAGCTTATGCGCTTATGCACATATGATTGTCTACATGTGTGTTCCTCTGCAACACCAAACACCATATAAATCCCCAAAGAAACTATCTGTAAATTTTCCCTTTTAATTGTCAACACTACTTCAGAAAATTGCATTATTTTCTTCTTCATGTCAGATAAATATTTCTAAAGCTTTGACTGCCTTTTTATCAGTTATCATGCTAATATTCTCAGCCCATATTATCATTGTGTCGGACAGCCCATCATATCTTCCTGGGCATATTTGTACAGTGGAATCTAGATTTTTCTAGATTCCCCCAGACCTTGGTGTCTCTCCTTCACATTCTCACCCTGTATAAGCCTTGACCACTCTAGCTTCTGCAGACTTTCAGGGAATAACTGTGTCTCTATGAATATGGGTGAGGCTGGTTTTAAAGACTTAAGAGTTTTCTCAACCTGCTGATTTTAAGAATGGCTTACAGTGCAAAAGCAAAGTTAAGGTATCAGAAAAGTGAAGAGTAAGTGGGAGAGATTTGTCTGTTAGATGAATAGGCTCACCTAAAACAAGGCAGAAAGAGGTAGACCCGAGACCTGAAAGCAGAAAGAATATTTGGCAGTGGGGAGAGGAGGCATGGGTCTTGACCTGAAAGCCTGCTCCTCCCAGAGATCTGGCACAGGTCGCTGTCTTCGGTCCTGAAAAGTCTGGTCCCTGCTCCACCCCTTCGTAGCCACCGGAAGTTCCCATGGAGAGCGGCTCCTTTAAGCACTGGCGGATCTGGCAAGCCGGCGCTCTGATTGTTCACCTGTTGGGAGAGGGGCCTTTTCCTCCTTGTCCAAGTCCATAGGGTCGCGGGAATCCCAGCCCTTTTTCTACCTGACCCTGCTCTTTCCCAAGGCTCTCACGGGTCAGTGGCCCCAACTTGCTGCTCTGGGGTCCCCATGCCATTTCTCTCGCTGGGGAGCCGACTTCTGGGTCCCACCTAAGGGTGCTGGGGGCCACTTTGCTCTGTTGCAGGGTGGCTGCCCGGTAGACAAGACGCACAGAAACCAGTGCCGGGCGTGTCGGCTGAAGAAGTGTTTGGAAGTCAACATGAACAAAGATGGTAATCAGTACATCCCTTTATTCTTGTAATGTTGATTGAGTAGTAAGTAAATTATATGTACAGAAAATACATAACACTCTTATGCATGTAAATCATCTTCCAAACAGAACATTTCTTTCCAGATGCTGGAAATTGGCCTCTGTGCAAGAGTCCCCAGCCGACCCCACTGAACTCCTAGACAAGCCCATGCCCACATTGGAAACCGGTGCCGCAAACTGCCTCAGGAAGGCAGTGCTGGGGGAGGAGGAGCCCGCAGTACTTTCAGCCTCTGATTCTCATACTCTTCTCTAAGCTTTTTGCAGGCCTTTGTGGCCACTCCTGAGCCTGCCAGCCTCCCCCAGGATCTCTCGGTCTGTGTAGTCTCCCTCGGAGGAAGTCATGAGGGTTGGAGGCAAGAGAATAGAGACGTGAAATTTCACATTAGTTTGCAAAGATGCCAAAATCAGTATGGCCACTGGGTGGGTCTTGGCTTTTCCAGAGCCTTTTTCTAGCTCTGCAGAAAAGAGAAAAGCGGTTGGAGAGGCAGGTGACTGCTCAGGGGTGCATCCCACGCCCAGTTCCCCTGAGTATCCAACGAAGGTGAAACAGCTGGGCTTCAGGATGCTTCTTCCTGGGCCTGGAGCACAGACCCAGCTCCATCCCAGCACAGCCTGGTGAGGGCGCCTCCAGGTCTGTGCAGGACAGTGGAGCCTGGGTGGCAGCTGTGAGGTTCTGCTCCTGAACTGTCCTGTCCTGTCCTTGAGAGCTCCTTCCTCTGCCGCCCAGGAAGCAGAGGGGACGTTCAACCTGTTGAACTTGTGTACTGACAAGTCATCAGGCTCCAGTGGCGGGAAGAGTGCCCTGATTTAATTTGTTTGTTTAAACTGTTGGTGGTAATTGTTACATCTCCCCTGCCTTTCTCCAGCATACCCTGAAGACAAAGACAGGCTCTTCCTTTTCCCATCTCCCAGCGATCCGGTTAGGGTCCTTTTCTCCTGGGGCCTTGGAGGCGGAAGCCACTTCTGTGGGAGAGTCTGCAGTGGGGGACTGGAAACGTCTGTCGGGGAACTTGTGTGTTGAGGACCGTTGGCTACTTTGGCCCTGAGGGTTCCTGGCTTCCCTGTGACCCCTGGGCAGGGAGGAGCCCTGAAGGGACAAGGATGCACCTTGTCTTGTCCGAGGCTGGACCCCACTGTGACCCTTTAGGCCTAGGCTGCTGTGGGGCTCAACCCCCTCGTGCACGTGCACACAGTGCAGGACTGAAAGTCACTCAGAGCGCCTTGCGCCATGTCCCTCCGTATTTTGACCTCTCCGGTGACCTCGCCTACCCAGATGTGGCAGGAGGTGGAGTCTCTGAGAGGAACGTGTGTTCGTGTCTTTGTCTCCGCAGCCGTGCAGCACGAGCGGGGGCCTCGGACGTCCACCATTCGCAAACAGGTGGCCCTCTACTTCCGCGGACACAAGGAGGACAACGGGGCTGCCGCGCACTTCCCCTCCGCGGCGCTGCCCGCCCCGGCCTTCTTCACTGCGGTCACTCAGCTGGAGCCGCACGGTCTGGAGCTCGCCGCGGTGTCCGCCACCCCGGAGCGGCAGACCCTCGTGAGCCTGGCTCAGCCCACGCCCAAGGTCAGTGGCCTTGCTGGGCCCAGAGGTTCCTGCCGAGGGAGCAGAGGCAGCAGAGCACACCCAGTTCTGCGCTTTGATCCGGTCAGGGGAACAGCGAGGGCCTTAGCGGGTACTCAGCTTGGCCTTCTACCCTCCGGCTGGGCTGAAGCAGATGCGCTCAGACTTTCCTGCACGGTTCAGTCACCCTCTGAGTGACTACAGAGATAGACCCCAAACACATCCATCCCCCTTTGTCTGAAAGTTTGGGGTGGAAGCCAGAAACCTGCACCTCTAGGAAAGCCTAATGTGCTGCTTGGCTGTGGGTGGAGTCCTGTCTACACACAGAGAGCAGCTTTGGGGGTTCCCAGAGGGGGGGGAGAGACTTTGTTTTATTATTTTTAATTAATGTTATCAGACATTTGTTTCAAACAAAGTATTTGGCTCCAGCTGGAGGAAGGAGCCCTGAGTTGGAACTCTTCTGGGATCTGTTACCTTGGGCAAAGGAATGGGTCCCCAAGAAAAGCAAGAATTCTGCAAACTATCCTAACCCTGTTAGGATCTGACTTCATTTTACATGGACCTCTTATTCTCTTGTAAACCACACATCTTTGCACTAAGATTGAGCCCCTAGGAAACCCACCTAGAAACCTGCCACTTAGGGACTTCCCTGAGGGCTTCAGCTGACACCTCCCAGGGCTCCCAGGCCTGGGGGAGAAGGGCCTAGGATTCCCCCAGAGGAGGGCCAGCTGCAGCCCCACACTGCGGGGAAGCCAAACACCTGGGCACACACACACACACACGCACAATATTTAATATTGCTTTCTTACCCTTGATGTGTATAATAAGCTTGGGAAAGTAGTGTTATGAATATGTTGTCAGTTATGAATGGGAATGCTCTGTGAATGATTAAGATGTCTAATTGAAATATTTCCATAATATACTAATCCTTTCTAAAAATACTCATATGCATATTTGTATTTGGGATGCCTATTAATTTATACTTTTTTCACATCTATTTTTATTTACACAAATGCAAGCAGCTCTTGTCTAAATTGGGAGCCAGGCCTGGCACTTGGCTGAGTCCAAGGAAAATTTGATGCAGGGGAAAGAAAAGCCAGACTCCCTTCTGGAAGGGAGAGGCCCCTCGTGAGTGGAAATGTGACTTCCCCAAGAAGCATCATTCCCCAAACTCAATAGATACAAATGATTTTTTTTAACCCACCTATGGCAACTTATACATTAAATAGAACACCCAGGTTCCTTTTCATCCCCTGCCCTGCTTTAATTAGAAAATAAAATTTGGCTCTTCTTGCAACGCTGTGTTTTCCTCACATCCAGGCATCTCTTTTTTCTTTCTCTCCCAGTACCCCCACGAAGTGAATGGGACCCCGATGTATCTATATGAAGTGGCCACAGAGTCTGTATGTGAGTCAGCTGCCAGGCTCCTTTTTATGAGCATCAAGTGGGCCAAGAGTGTGCCAGCCTTTTCCACACTGTCTCTGCAAGACCAGGTATGACCAGCAGGGCATAAAGGCCTTTTGAGTAAGGAGATTGGGGGCAAAGCAGTTCAATCCTATAAGCATTCAATCTTAGAAAACTTGACATTATGTGGATAGATCACTAAGGCAAATATGCTTTCTTAACAGCAAAGAGGAAACTATTTTTACCAGCATCTTTCTATAGTTTAAAAATATCTACCTATAGAACCATTAGTAAGAAATGTAATTATGTTATTTCAAAAAGGCTGCATCTGGGGCTGGGGATTTAGCTCAGTGGTGCCACCGCCTACCTTGCAAGCACAAGGACCCAAGTTCGATCTCCTGTACCAAAACAAAACAAAAAGGCTGGATCTGGTCTATGAAAAACACATGGATGAGAATATTATGGCTTTTTTAGTTTAATTGAAATATCAAATTTAATCTCAAATTTTAAAATCTTAATCCTTTTCCTTTCTCAAGCTGGTGATAAAAGTATGCTTTCTTAGGAACATTGAAACTGAGAAATTGCAGGTGGTAAAAGAAGTCTCTCATGAGAGTTTTGAAACTAGTCTCATTATTTTATATTTTTAGATTAAATCATTCATCATTATACAGTTTTGGCCATTGATTTATTAACATGTAGCATCAAAGTGTGCATTGTACACCTCCTGCAAGTTGGGATATTTTGTGGTTCTAATGCCTTTAGAGATTTCATAAATAAATAGGCATTTTGTGTAATTCTGTGGTCATAAATGACATCCAGAGAGAAAATTGTGTGCAGCTATAAATTACTTTATATGAAAATGAAGAAATTATGTTGCTGGGAATGTAAAAAATAGTTCCCACCAGCATATTTCTAACCAGTAAGAGAGAAATAGAAAATGAAACTTTCACAACCATTGGCTGTTACTACTGTCTTCAAGGAAATTAGTGACAGAGCTCCCAAAAAGCTAAGTAGTTGTTGTGTTCTCACCATCCCTTGTGCTGGGGATCAAACCCAGGGTCTAGCACATGGTAGGCAAGTGTTCTACAATTGAACTACACTCCAACTCCTAATAAATAGTTTTAAGAGCGATGTGTAACAGTGCTGTTTAATGTGAAGTTTTTTTTTTTTTAAGACTTGGCAATGTGCTAAAACATTTAATTTTCTAGCACAAAACAGCCAGAATTAGATATTGTTTAACTTTTACACTAAAATAATAATTTCTTGTACTTACTTAATGCAATAAAATAAAACTATCTTGCAAATTAAATATTTTGGTTTAATTGTGATTTTTGTCACAAGCTTTCATGATTTTAGGAAATTCTTTCATTTACGTCATTGAGAACTGGTTGGGTTTTGAGAGTTTTTTTTTTTTTTTTAAGTGAGATTAAGAGCCGGGGATTTAGCTCAGTGGTTTGGTGGCCTGCCTTGCAAGCGCAAGGACCGGAGTTCAATCCCCGGTACCAAAAAATAAAAATAAAAAATAAATACAATAAAAAGAGAGATTAGATTTTCAAGATTTTTAGATCCTGTCTTTGACCAGGTGTTACTGGTCAGCTCTAGCATTTGCTTTGTGCGGGCGTGAGTGTGTGTGTAAATTGGCTATTCTTTTTTCTCAAGCAAGTATTTGTGTTCTTTAATCCAAACAAAATTTGCTTTCTGCCTGCCACTTAGCCCTTTGGTAGAAACCCTTTGGCAATAAGCAAACTGCAGTGAAGTGGAATCCAGTATATTAATTTGGAAAAGGAGAGGTTTTCATTTAAATATTCAATAGCATATTTTATTAGAATGAAAATGACAAGCACCTTGATGCTGTCCACTTATGAGTCTCAGAAAAATCAGGCAGTGAAATGAGGTAAACTCAGTAAAACCCGATTAACATAATTATACCCTGATTTTCCCCATGCCTCTTGGGAATTAGTGATTTTTTTCTCTCTCTCTCCCTCTCTCTCTCTTTCTGTCTCCCTGCCCAGCTCCCTTGGCCCTTCAGACCTGCAAGCTTAGTCATAATCAGTAATCCTTACCCCCTGACAGTATCAGCATTCTGTACCAGAGTAGTCCACCTGCTGAGCTGCTGGTGATATTTCACAGAGCCTGATCTCCAGACAAATTTCAGGTGGTCAGAAATGGGTGGGTGCAAGGACAAGAAGGATAGATCCTTTTCAGAGAGAATCAAACATTGAGGAATTGGAATGGCTGACTCTCCAATGCATGTGAATAGCTATAGGCACTTTTTAAAAAAGGAAAATATGGGAAATAAGGGAAAGCTAAAATATTAAAAAAAAATTTACCAAGACAGACATTTAAAGCACTTTTTTAAATAATGAAATTTACATATTGAAATTGTTTATAAATTTATAAATTACACACTATATTATATTATACATCTATTGTATGACAGCTGATGCTTTTGGAAGATGCTTGGAGAGAACTGTTTGTTCTAGGAATAGCACAATGGGCCATTCCGGTTGATGCTAACACTCTACTGGCTGTATCTGGTAAGAATTGCACAATTTAATGACTTTGTTGTAGAAATTACCATAAAAATACATTACTGAAAAAAGAACAACATGTAAAGAATAACAAATCCCTGCTGAACAATAGAGTATACCTGTCATTTATAAATCTATATTTAAATGCAAATAATGTTGTTTTGTTGTATTCATGACTGCTTGCATTGTTATTTAAATGCAAATTACTGTGTTTGTTATCATCCAAGAGAAGATTTTATATTAACTTTCATACAATATAGCCAGTTTACATGGAATCAGATATCTTAGAGTGACAATTGAATATTGATATGCAGTATTTTGTCAAAAATCAATATTAAATCGTAAAAATGCCTTCATATTAGAGTATTTAGCTCATATTTTTATTCTAGGCATGAATGGTGACAACACAGATTCCCAGAAGCTGAACAAGATCATATCTGAAATTCAGGCTTTACAAGAGGTGGTAGCTCGGTTTAGACAGCTCCGGTTAGATGCTACTGAATTTGCCTGTCTGAAATGCATCGTCACTTTCAAAGCTGGTAAGCCCATGCAGACTCCTGTCCCTTGTCATTCTTTAGTTGGCCACCTCATTAAACTCAGGTACCCCGAGGTCTAGATTGACCTTTGCAAAAAGAGGTGCTCTTTTGAGGGAAGCTGATTCTCAGAGGCTGACCCCTCCTTCCATGGCTGTGGGGGGACGTGTGTGTTCTGCTGGTGCCGGTGGGCATCCACTTCGAGAGTGGCATGTTCCCACCACGTTTCCTATGCTCCCTGCTACAGTTTCCCCATCTTCATTTCTAGTGCCCACACACAGTGGTTCTGAATTGAGAAGCTTCCGGAATGCTGCCGCCATTGCAGCTCTTCAAGATGAGGCTCAGCTAACGCTCAACAGCTACATCCATACCAGGTGACCCTTGTTTGCCTCAAACATGTACTTAAGAAAATGGCTTCCATTGTGAATGCATGAGCAGGCAGTAATAAGCCAGTTGAAACACTGTGACTAATTATCCCATTGCTAATCAGTTTATTTAGTTAGACTCTATCCTCACCTATCACAGTGGGTGAGAGAAGCAAATCAAATTAGGTGATCAAACTGAAAGCTTTGTCAGACACTCCACAGCCGTCCTGCCTGAACAAGTTGATCAACCAAAGTAGTGGAACACGTTTGTGTGAGTGCATTTGGGAAGGGTCAGAAATGGAGGCGAAAATGTTGTGGTTAATATATTAGAGAATGGTTGCGTCACCTTTGAAAAAAGACAGTTGCCATTCTCCAGATGTCAATTCCAAATAGAAGGACCAAGGAACTCTCTAGAGCAGCCATCTTGACCCCTATCCTTGGTGAATAGGGTTTTGGCTGTGGTGATTGGTGTCCCTTGAGTAATTCCAAGTCATAGCATCCACCAACTTACTTCTGGCCCCACCGGAGCCCTGGCAGAGGCTGTCTGTGGCTGTCTGTAGAAGCTCCCCAAAAGCAGGAGCAAAGCTCGGCTGACTCAGCACTGAGCAAGCTCTCCAAAAGGTGTAGACATTCTGATTCCATTTTCAGATGCAACAGAGCCAGGATTTTGAAAGAAATGGAACCTCTGTAACTTCCTAAGTTAGCAAGGTGGTAGATCTGGGTAGAATAGAATTATTGTTGTTTATTCTCAAGACTAACCTCTCCATCTTCTCAACATCAGCTGTAGACACTGATGGCAATGCTCCATCAGATGGGCAGAGGGCATGGATACCTCCTCCCCTAAAAGGTCTGAAAAATCCCAAGTTGACTATCTCCACTTGGGGTGATACCACTTCTGCTAGGATCTAATTGATTCTATCATAAGTTCTCTTTTGAATGCTAAGTGAATCAGTATTCCCTATCCACAGGATATCATTAAAACTGTGATGAGTAATAGTGCATATGTGTATGTTTTTCCAAAGTGAAGTGTCCTGGTTTAAAATTTTAAATCCACATTGAGTCCATTAGGCAGTTAATGTTTGTTCAAGATCACAAAATGGAGCAGTGCATGATTTGGGTACTTTTCTCCCACTGGAAACTGACTTGTACCTCATACTTGACCTTTGACATCTACAGCTATCAGGATGTTAAGAACACCTGAGAGCCGGGATTTGGCTCAGTGGTTCCACTGCCTGCCTCGTAAGCACAAGGGTCTGAGTTTGATCCCCGGAACCAAAAAAAAAAACCACCTGAGAATATGATATTCCTTATTGGTTCTGTCCAGCCTTTGCTGAGTATTTGCCCTGTGTGGGACACCAGGAAGAACAAAGAATTTCCCTTCTCATTGTGTGAAGTGGGCACAAATGTTACTTCAAACAGAGCAGGTGGGAGAGAAGAGCAAAGTGTGTGTGGGGCGGAGGGGTGAGTTCTAACTGGAAGGGAAGATCCAGAAAGCAGGATGAGTGGAGATGACCACTTGAGTTGGTACTGGAATGGTGGGAGGATTTTAGCAGGGAAGAGGGCGTGCAGTGAGAGCCAGCGGAGGAGCTGGTTGGAGGAACTGTAGGGTCGCTGGATAGGGGAGCCAGGGGAGTGGCCTGGAGCATTCCACCACAGGGGACCAACAGTCTGGTTTAGAGAAATGATGAGTGCACTACCTCTTCTTCACCCACAAAACAAAGAAATTTCATCTGTGGAAGGAAAACATCTGCTTTGTCATGGAGTTATTATTTCATGACATCGGCTATAGCTACAAATCCATATTAATATCTAGAGTCATCCAGGTGCTTTATTTCTTAGCTCAGAGTAAAATGAAAAGTTAGCATGCAAACTAAGCTAACTGTCATGATTCTATGCCCTATCTAGACCTAAGGAGAAGGCTAGTACTTGGCCTTCAACATGAATGCTATAAATGAAGGTCAAACACATACGTGAATCTGTAATAGACACAAAACGCAATGCTGAAAAGATACTTCTATTTTTGCCAGTGGCAGGAGTCAGGAGTATTGTCTCTCTCCTGTCTTCTCTCCTCTCCCTTCTCCATGCACACACAGGGGTTATTGTTTCTGGGTAGTGCATTACTCCACATATAACAGACAGCTAATTCTTTTTGACTGACTAACAAGCTCTTTCCCAACTAGAGAATAAAGGAAGTGGATGAGCAGGGGAGTGGAAAATGTATTTACAGAGAATCACAGTTAATTTCCAGGCTGGGGTGTATAGTTAAATGGTAGAAGGCTGTGCGTTCAACCCCCAGCAATACGCATACATGCACACACCTACACCCAAGTTAATTGTCTGTGGATTCTCCCAAATCCGTGACTTCTGCTAGTAATTTTTCCCAGAGTGGTTTTTTTTTTTTCTTTTTTTTTTTTTTTTTTTTTTTTTGGTACCGGGGATCGAACTCAGGACCTTGCGCTTGTGAGACAGGTGCCCGAAACATTGAGCTAAACCCCCGGCCCCCACAGTGATTTCTTAACTGTGGGAAATGGTCAGCAAGTTGGGTGGGTGCTGCAGACCTGGCAGAGCTTGTCTAGGCAGCTGCTGCCCACTACTCTCTGCGGGGTTATCTCTTCTCTGTCTGATTCCACGAGGGGAAGAGCAAATCTGCTGCAGAGAAGTGGTCCAAGTAAAGGGCAGACATGAGATACATTCAAGGAGAGGAAGTAGTGGGCTTTAGGTTTGGTTTTGTTTTAAACCTAGACAAGTTTCGCTGTTTGCATAGCACATTATTAAATGAGGCCCCTGTCCATGGGTGGTCATGAAGCTGGGCAGTGTAGGAACCAGGTGAGGCTGGCAGATTTACTAGCCTCATCTCTGGTTAAAAAGAGGGACTCTCTTGTCCTCAAAGCGGAAAAGTGTCTGTCTCTCATGGACTCTTGCAGTAGGGTGGCATCATGGGACACTTAGACACAGCTACCAGACTTCTTTGAAGGAATTTTGGTGTCTCTCGATTACCAGCACCCTGTGATCTATGTTGAGTGTGGTTAGTCACACGCACATGTCCCGAAGCTCAGTGTTTCACATGGTTTGTTTCAGGGAGGGAGCCCCCCTTGTGGAGCACATTGATCCTGTTTGCAAGCTATTGGTGAAAGAAGTGATGGACTGCAGTAGGAGGTGCCTTATAGGCATCTAAGGACATCAGAAAATTGAACTTTCACATCTGAGTGCATGTTGCACATCAAGAGAGGGAACTGTTAAGCAATTTCTCACATCTTTAATTATGTGCCAATTTCACTGACATGAAAGTTGGGTGGCATTGCCACCCAACAGAACTTAGTCTTTAATTTGCAGTGTAATAAGGATAGAATTATGCTTGAGAGTGACTAAGTATAATGCCTGAATAATAATTTGGAGAATTGCTTAGAAAAAGAAGCCATTTTAATTTAAGGGAAATAGTTTTGTGAAGGATCTTTGAAAATTAGAAAATGTGGATTCAACTGCTAGCTTTATCATTGGCATTGTGGTCATTTTCTACAATGGCAAACTCAGGTTTATTTTTTGGCCTAAAATTTAGTTTCTAGCTTCATCTTTCTTCTCTTCCTCTCCCTCTCCCCCTCTTTCTCTCTCTCTCTACTGGAGATTGAACTCATGGCCTTCCTGCTGACCTACATCTCTAGCCCTTCTTTTATTTTTTATTTTTGAGACAAAGTCTCACTAAGTTGCTAAGTTGCTCAAGATGATCATGCTGCTTTTCTCCTCCTCCCTCTTCTTCCCCCTTTCCCCCTTTTCTTTCTATTTTCTCCTCCTCCTTCTCCTCTGCCTCCTCTTCCTCTTCTTTTTCCTTCTTCTTCTTCATTTGGGATTGAACCCAGGGCTTTCTCACTGAGCTATATATATCCCCAGCCCTTTATTTTTTATTCTCTTTTTAGACAGGATTGTACTAAATCACTAAATTGTCCAGGCTTGGTTTGAATTTACAATCCTTCTGCCTCACCATCCCCAGAGTGCTGGGATTACAAGGATATGTCACCCTACCTGGACCTGGTCATGTTTCTGAAAACTGTGGTTTTTTTTTCCTCCAAATAAAATACAATCCCTTTGTTGATGTAGAGATAGCCACTGTCTGATTTGGGCATTCTCTGTGCCTCAAGTGTTCTACCTGCCCAACAGGGATGATGCTACCTATTCAGACTACTCTATAGGGTAGTGTGTTATTTAAGGAGCCTAAATCAGGAAACTGCATTGGAGATGATGTGTGTTCAAGAATAAGCTATTAATTCCCATTCATACTGGGCTCTGACGTGGCTTTCATGGCTTCTGACATTCCAGATATCCCACTCAACCTTGCCGCTTTGGAAAACTCCTGCTGCTCTTGCCAGCTTTACGTTCTATCAGCCCATCAACAATAGAAGAAGTGTTTTTCAAAAAAACCATCGGCAATGTGCCAATTACAAGACTGCTTTCAGACATGTACAAATCCAGTGATATCTAAGCTCTCATAGTACCGGCTTTTCAGGATGGGACAGTATCAGATGAACTTCTACCTGTGGAGAACAAGCTCAACTAACACACCCTTCAGGAAGCATAAATTGTGTAGCCTTCAGGAAAAATGCCAGTTAATACAAAACAATTCTAGTAGCTATGATCCGCTGTCTCAAGCTGGTAGAGCAGCCTGGAAGAAAGGGAACACAGTGGGACCACCTGACAGTGAAGTCATGGCTGCAGAGCCCAGGAGGGGACAAACTGGGGGACGCCACAGGCCAAGCCACTCTGCCTCTGACCTGGAAGATCCGGGAGAGCCATCAGAAGCTGAAAGACAAGTCATGCTTTCTTTTTCTTTTTAGCATATAAAGTTGGGTGACCAAATATAGCTCTGTGTATAACATCATACTGCGGCCTTCAGAAATACATTATGTGGGAGCATTTATTTTTAAAATAATGGTTAAGTTTTAAATCAAAAGTATTATCAAAAGTTTCCCTTCTATTGTAATACATCAAGTGGCCTTCCGAACCAAGGTAATAAGTGGAACGTAGCTTATGCTGTGTGGTTTGCTGTTATTCTCTTTTCCCCACCTTCCTTTCTCTTTTTTTTTTTTTTTTTTTTTTTTTTCTTTCTTTGCCTTTTCCTTCTCTTTCTTTTTTTAATACCACAGGCCAGGCAACCTTGTCAAAGGAATTGGTGGATGAAACTGAGATTCTCTGCGGGACTTTAGGTTGGATAACATCTCAAAAATAGAAGAGCCTTACTAAAAGAACACTATTTGAAAGAGGATGAGGACAAACAGCAAAACCAAATACAGTGGAGATGGGTTTTGAGTGAGGCAGAATGCTGTCCACTAGCATGGTACAGAGACCAGAGGCAGTGGGTCCAAACTCCTGGTTCAGCTGGTCACACTAGGCAGTGGAAAAACAGACATGGTGTCAGAAGGAACTTCAAGGAGATGAATGCTGAAAGCTTTCATGATTGATCCATTGCTGATGGCCTGGGACTCTTCAATGCCTTTCAGGAAACTCTGGTTTCTAGTAAAGCCTTGAATGTGCACACACACACACACACACACACACACACACACACACAGAGTGAATCGTCCCATGCTATCAGCTGCTCCTTTGGTATGAATCGATACTTAATGGAAATGTAGAGACAAACATTTTTAAATAGCTGCTGTACTTTTCACATTTTGATTTCTTAGGTACTAGCACTGAGGAAGAAAATTCAGCACTTGGACTATCATAGGATGAGTAAAACTTTTCTTGTACAAAGTGAATTAACTGATTTGTGAAGTTAAAAGGTTGTACTCATTGTATTTACAAAGAATAAAATATATTGAATTTAAACAAATTCTGCCTGATTTCCTTACCACTCTCCCTGGCTGGTTCTCGCTTGCCAGATCCAAAGGTGGTGGCGACAGCTGAGCTCCAACACAGCACCGAAAGAACTGAACTACAAAGGCAATTTCCTTTTTACAGTGAATCCCATTTGTAAAATGATGAATAAAGAAATAAAGCATAAGATTCAATTCTCTTCAGCTCTCCGATGTAATTGCATCTGTTAGAAAAATTGCTGTGTGAGGAAGAAAGAGACCGATTAAAAGTCTTCACTCTCTCCTCTAATTCTCTTGCCAAAATTTCAGTCCTGACCAGGAACTTTAAATCACTGAATGATCAAAAAGATGAAGTGTAAGGCCAGGGATTTGGCTCAGTGATTCTGCCACCTGCCTCACAAGCACAAGGGCCCGAGTTTGATCCCCAGTACCAAAAAAAAAAAAATCTTGGTAAGATGTGGAAGGTAGTCCAGATGTTCCCAGAAAATCTCAGGCACGGCCCTGCCACCAGAGGTTGGTGGTGATCAGGGGTACAAAAGCACTAGAGTGCAGAGGAAGCACCAGCAAGAGTTGCTGGTACCCCTGCTCTTGTGTAAGACTGTGCGTGTGGCAGGTCAACTAGCCATGCACTTGGCTACCGCTTCCACAGAGAAAGGGCTGTTTGTCTCAGAGAAAAGCAAGGTTGTCCCGGAGATGCAGCTGTGATACAGCATCTGCCTGGCATGCACCAGGCCTTGAGTTCAGCCCCCACCATACACTCACACACAAGCCCTCGAGGTACTCAGATATTTGTGTACAAGAATATTCCTGGCAGCCCTGTTCATATTTAACACCTAAATGTCCATTGGAAGAGAAGAGATACATTGTGGTAGATGATGTTACATTTGTTAAGGGAAATAGCTAGGGCCTGAGTTTCAAACTGGGAAAATCTGAATGCAATTAGAATGTAAGTGAATTGCCCAGGGCATGTGCAGCTTGCTATCCTTTATTATGTCGTACACCTACAGAAAAAATACTAGATCATGCTTATAGGTATATCCACACATCAAACACTTAAAACAAGCATGAGTATTTATGGTAAACACTAACTCATGATAGTGGTTACCTGTGGGAATAGATGGGATTGCTAACGGGCACCAAGAAAACCTTCAAATACTTCTATAACGATTTATTTCATAAGAAAAAAAGAATCGGAAACACCTATGAGATCAAAGGAAAGATTTGGAAAGTTGGGTGATGGGCTGAATACTACAGGATAACAAACAACCCCCAAAGCTTACAGAAACAAATTATTTCTTGCACATGAGACTGTCAGTCGTCCGTGGCTCTTCAGGGCTGGACTCCAGCCGGTCCTGTGGGTTTCAGTGTGCACCAGAGATCCCTCACTATGGACCGGCAGCCTCCCCAAAGCAGCTTCTTCCCATGGCAGCCTGCAGACAAATGCCAGAGGCCCAGCCAACCCGTGCAAACACGCTTAAAGCAACAGCTGGCCTCAGCTGCTTACTTTCCACTGGCCAGACACACAGCCAAACCCAATCTTAAGAACAGGAGTGCTCTCTTTGGAGGTGGGACAAGGGGCAGAGATTCACCAACTGTAATGAAATCCAGTATAAGCATAATCTATGAGTGTCAATAAAATTAAAAAGGAATAAGATTGCTGTGAAAGCCACAGAACACTGATTCCCACTGGAATGTCTTTGTTTTGGGCATTCTGCTGTTGAAAACAAGAATCAAATCTGCCTCTCAACCTTTGAAAAGGCTCAGAATTTAAAAATCAGTTGAAGTCCCTCCTGGGATTTCGGGATTTCTGTGGGACTCCTTGGCTGCCTGCCTGCCAAGACCTAAAGGTGGATATTGTTTGTAGCTTTTAGGGAGGTACTTTCAGTGGCCTCTGAATACACATATTCAAGATACACAATTTGAATATGTAAGTAAGAGAAGGTGAGCCCCACTGAGAAGTTACTATTGTCAGAGCTGCAGTGCTTCTTTGATAAACAGGCTTTCTAAATCTGGGAGAGTGGCTTTTCAGCAGTTCGAATCCATACCGTGTAGCATGGTGCGAAGCCTTACATTTGTGTTTGAATTACTTTTACTTGGTTTTTATGCAAGGAAAGAGAGAACAGCTGTGTTCAGGAACTGAATTGAGATGTTCACATTATTTTACTTACAGTTCAATGTTTTTAATCAAATTTAGGAGGCAAGAACTAAATCCATTGGCCAGAGACCTGCTTTTGAATGCCTTGTGCGCACGTGTGTGTGTGTGTGTGTGTGTGTGTGTGTGTGTGTGGTGCTGGGGATGACCCCAGGACCTTGCACATGCTAGGCAAATGCTCTACCACCGAGCCACAACTTCAGCCCCCTTAAATTTTTTTTTTTGGAGACAGGGTCTTGCTATGTAGTACAAGCTGGCCTTGAACTCACTATGTAGCCCAGGATGGCCTCGAATTCATGGTGGTTCTCCTGCTTTACTCTCCGGAGTACTGGGATAACAGGTATCTGCCACCATGCCCTGCTAGTCCCTTTTTATAAAAATGGAAACCTAGTTTTCTACAGGTTATTTGTGTGTGTGTGTGTGTGTGTCTGTCTGTCTCCTGATGAGTACTTAGGCTCTCACTGAACTTATCTGTTTAGTATTGCATTCTATGGATGCACCATAGTTTATCCAATTAATTATTTGTTGACAGACTTGGGTGACTTGCAGTTTTTCACTATAATGAATTAAATTTCAAAGAACTAACTTCCCATGTATACTTTTGTGGATTTGTGGGAGTATTTCTGTAAGATAAATCCTTAGAAATGGTATTTCTGGGTCAAAGATTATATGCATTTTTAATTTTGATAGATACAGCCAAATGGCTCTCCAAAAGGGTTGTATCAATTTGCACTCCTGCCAAGAGGATATGAGAGGGCCCATTTCATTGCTCAGAATTTAAAAGTGCTTAATCAGACACAGGCTTGATGAACACTTCAGAAGCTGTTAGAAAAATACAGAGAATGCATATGTTTCTATTATGACTGTGTCTGCTACAATGCTTGGTGGACTAGTTAAGTAGGTCTCACCCTGTACCCATCGTTAGAGCTTAGTTCCCCCAATTTTTCAACCCAGGACACCGCTGTGAACTTTTGGGAGTATCTGAATTGCAGTGAAGGTGGAGAATGTAGTAGATTGGCTGATGCTTTGTACTGCTAAAGCAGTCTAAGAATCTCAGCTGCTGGGGTGCAGGTATAGTGCAGTGGTACAGTGCCCGAGGCCCTGGATTTCTGTGTTCAATCCCAGCACTGAAAAAAGAAAGAAAAAAAAAAAAAGATGGCAGCTATTCGTTCTATACAAGAACTTTTAAAATATGGCAGTGTAATCACTTCTGGAAACTGAAAACAATATCTCTCCTAACTAAATAACTAGTACTATTAGCAAAAGTGACAATGGAGGATTCTCACGTTGTCTGTGCTTTTATGATGTTTTACAATTTGTAGAACTAACTCATCTTGGAGCACGCAGCAGCCCTTTTCTCTGCATTCTGCTGACCTCCACAGAGCCTGTCAGGAAAAATCATCAGCACTTGTAGCTGCACACCGTCAGCTGGGCTCGTCAGCAGCGTGGCAGGGGGTAGTGTCTTCGGTGAAGAAATCAGGATGTTGCCACATATCCTGGGCTTCTTTGTGATGTGCCAAAGTGCTGAAATGCTTTACTGGAAAATCGTGAGTGGCCAATGTGTTGGGGATGCCAAGGTTGTAGGTTTGCTCTTCGGACAAACAAGAGGGACTTTATTATTTCATAGCACTGGTGTCTCTAGTATCTGCCAATCACTGAGCAAGAGTCAGGCAAGTGACTTGGGTTCCTCTGTTGTGAACTCACAGATCCTATGCCACGAATGGCCAGTCCAAGGCATCTTCTCTCCAGCCACAGGCCCAGCGGAAAGAGTTCTGGCCAGGGTGAAGAGACCGGGGGTCTGGAATGACCAGTGTGATCCTGGGCAAGTCAATTAACCTCAGTGCCCCTCTGGGTTTCATCTGTAGGAAGGAATGCTGGCCTGGGCATTGCCTAACTTCCCTCCCTCATTCGAACATCTCATCAACATCTTTGAGGCCGGCACACCACCAGAAGTAAGAACTAATCAGAGTAAGCACATCTCTAAATATACTCAGCCTTAGCTAACCACCACCCCACTTCCTAGACCAATTACTCCAGTGTCTCTAGGGTGGAGCCCAGGCATCGTGGGTTTTTGGATGCAGGATGGGAGAGATTAAACCTGAACCTGGTGTATACTAACCATGTGCTCTACCAGCGAGCTGCACCCGTGGCCCTGCATCAGTGTTTTTAAAACTCCCCAGTGAGTCCAGCACAGCTAAAGATGAGAAGCACTGACACCTGGCTTGGATCCCATCCTGGGAAAGAGGGCTGTATCTTCAGGCTCCAGGATCACTGGTGCCCTTTATCCCTTTTACCTAGTAACTTGCCCCCTACTCTCTGGTGACCTTTTAAAAAGTTAATTCTTCTCATCTTTGCCTGCTCTGGCCTGTCATTGAACTCACCCAGCTGATTGTGGCGCTTGTGATTGAGAACCTCTTCTGACCGCTTCCCTTTCCCCAGAAATTAACGTGATCATTAAGGCTTATAATTTCACTCACCAGTGCTATCAATCAAGGGGCTGCAAAAACGGAGTTAAGAGTCCTTTTGTAATTGGCAGCAGCCTGTGATTCTGAGCAGAGCATCCAGGGTGTGTGGGGAGGTTGGAGGAAGGGAGCCTGGTGTGCAGGGAGGGGTTGCGCCCCTGAGCTGACTCCCAAAGCTTCCCCAAGGGTCCGGCAAGCCTTCACCTCCATCTTGCTGAATGTCAAAATGAGGAAGTCAGTTCTTGCCCACCCCATAGCTCTCTGCAATAGCAAGGATGGTCTCTCCAACATCCCTGCAAATGGAAAGATCAGCGTGTGTGTGTGTGTGTGTGTACCAGGGATTGAACCCAGGTACCTTGCACATGCTAGGCAGGCACCCTACCACTGAGCTACATGCCTGGCCTCAGTGGGTTCTTTATCCACTGGGCAACTCAAGTCTGATTAGAGAGGAGCAGTGTCCAGATTAGCCGTAGTTCAGAGGTGGGGTTCAGGCTATGAGCCCTGAGGGATGATCATTTCTAACTGATCCCTTGTTTAGAGATATTTTAGAACCTAATAAACTACAGATGAGACCAGAGCAGTGCATGCTCTGCCCCCTCCCTGCAGTCCAGTAACTCCAGGCTGCTTCCTTCATGCAGGGGGCTGCATAGGGGGCTGTTTCCTTCTTGGGAGAGCTGGGCTGTCTGATTCTGTTTCCAACACAGAGTGCTTGATACATGCATGGGAGGTGGCACATAGGCCGGAAGAGAAGGGACAGTTATTTTATTTCAAATACAACATTACAACAACATACAAAGTCATTCTTTGTAGATAGCACTACCTGAAAACCTGAAGGGGGAAAATCACCTGTAATTCCACTCCCTAACACAGCCATATTAATTTCTGCCTCCTTTTCTAGTTTATGCACATGTACCTATATATTTTAAAGCAGTTGTAATCAGAGTGAACATGTTTTGCATTCTGATAGCCTTTTTAACATTCTATCACTGACATTTTTTATTAGTAGTTATGAACTCTCAGAATTCCTTGTGGTGTTTGCATAATCATTCTGTTACTTGGTGTGTGCCATGATTTACCTGCCATTTGCTGTTTTGGATAATTAGGCTCAACAAAAATGTTTAATAAATTACATGTACAGTCTATGGAATAGTATGAATAAGGCCTATCCTTGGAGAGTATTTAAAATACAGGCTTCTGGTCCCCACTTCTTCTTCTTCTTTGTGGGGGTACCAGGGATTGAACTCGGGACCTTGCGCTTGTGAGGCAAGCAGTGGCACCACTGAGCTAAATCCCTGGCTCTACCATAATAATGTATTTTCTCTGAAAAGTCAATGGATTTTTCTCTAGCACTTTGGCCCTTATTTCGGAAAGAGTTCTTACATACACATTTTGACACGGAATTGGCAACTTTACTGAAAATTTCATTTGCTTTGAAATGTTTCACATTGTACAATTTTCTTTCTTTTTCTTTTTGAGACAGTGTCTCAGTATGTTCCCCAGGCTGACCTGAATTCCTGGCTGAGGTGATCCTCCTACCTCAACCCCACAAGTATCTGGGACTTTGGGTGTGTAGACCTTTGCCTGGCTTTGTGCACACATTCTACGAGGCAACACAATTTTTTGGAAAAGAAGAGAACAGAAGGAAGCATCACAACCAGGCTTGAGAGCCAGGAAGGCCAGGCCCTACACCTTGTTGACACTGCCTTCCTTAGAAGAGCTGGGGGCAGGGCTGGGGATTTAGCTCGGTGGTGCTGCTGTCTGCCTAGAAAGCACATGGTCTAGAGTTTGACCCCCCAAAGGCAGGCCGATGTGCTTTTGGGAAGTGACTAGATCACGGGGTACTAACCTCATCCATGGGCTATGAATATCCTATTAGGAAGTGGGGCCTACTTGAAGGGAGTGGGTCATGGAGACAAAATGGTGAGTGCTGTATCGTGGCCCCAGCCCCTTCCTGTCTGTCTGTCTCTCTGCCTCTTGGCTGCCATAAGGTGAACGGCTTTCCTCTACCGCTCCCTTCTGCCATGTTTCTGCCTTGCCACAGGCCTAAAGCAATGGATCTGGCTATGGACTGAAACCACAAGGTAAACCTTTCCTTTCCTCCTTTAAATTGTGTCTTGGGTATTGTGTCACAGAGACAGAAAGCTAACACACTAGATTAGTCCACTCTGGGGTGTCATTTGGGAGCCACTCTTGCCCTTCTCTGTCACATACTGGCAGGTGCTTCTGACAGAAAGACAGACCACAGATGAGTGTGCGGCTTGTGGGTCTCCTTTAGGTCGCTGTGAACTCTGGCTCCTGCCAGGAGGTTTTGACCCCAGCTCCGGCCAGGATACCCTTGTCCAAGCCGGGGTGGCAGTAGTACCCCAGGTCTAGCCTCAGGGGTCTGTTCCAGCCTGTGGCTTCTCCATCTTAAATTCCTCAAATTCTACAACTTGAATAAATATGAGAGAACAGCTGTTTTCTACTGTAACCCTGATGGGTACGGGTGGTATTTTCAGGATGATTCAATACGTTTTTGTGTTTGTGTGTCTTTTCTGAGCATCTCACCCTTGCCTCCTGTCTGGCTGGTATACTCATTTGCTGAAGAATTATTGGGACTTGTAAAACAAAGGAAAGAAGAGCAGGAAGATTAAAAGCTGGGGATGTAGATCAGTATGCTAGAGTGTACTTTACACACGGGGGCCCTGTGTTCAATCTCCAACACCACTTCCAAAAAAATTGGTTTAAACAGTATGATATTATAAAAGCAGACTTACCATTGAGTTATTAAAGGGAAAGAATAAAAAACAACAACAGAAAAGCTCTGTCCTTCAGTATGACAGAAAGAGAACAAGCAGGGCCAGGGATTTTGCTCAGTGGTTCCACCACCTGCCTCACAAGCACAAGGTCCTGAGTTCAATCCCTGTATGAAACAAACAAACGAACCTGACTCTCTCTGAATGGTCACTCGGGACCCCTTATATTAGCTCAAAAGTCGCTTGGTAAGTCATTTGAGTTATGACGTTGACAGGTTAGAACAGAAAGATTTCCTAATGAAAATTTTCCCATACAATGTATGTCATTTTAGTTTCTTTTTAACAGCTTGACGTGTCTATTATACTTACATATTTATATTTTTATACTTGAAAATCCATTTAAAACTTCTCACGTTGGCACATTGGATGATTTATTTTCAACTGCTGAATATTCAGAGGTACTGGCAAGTCTGTGGAGACGCACTTGGCCCAAAAGTGCTAGGAGTACTAGGGAGGTCCCTGCAGACTCGGGAATCCCTGTGCAAATCCAGGGAAAAATCGACCCCTCCATAGTGTCTCCTGTAATACCTACAAGCAAAATAGGCACCTGGCAGCCAAAGAGAGGAGTCTATGAAGGGTGAAAGCGAGTGGAAGAAAGATCTGAATAAACCATTGGTCTCCTGCTTCTGAATATGAAGGTGAGGCCTGGGGATTTAGCTCAGTGGTTCTGCTGACTACCTTGCAAGCAAAAAGACCCCAGTACCAAAAGTAAGTAAATAAGTAAATAAATAAATATGAAGGCTCATGCTCAGGGTCACACCTGAGACTCCCTCCCATCCTGCTCACAGTGTTTCTCCACCTCAGGCCCTTCCTGGCTCAGCACCAGGGTCGGAGGACTAAGGGCAAGTTTTTATTTGGGGTTGAAATGTGTTAGAGTGCTTTCTGCAAGGGGAAAGAGGGAGGGAGGGAGAAGACTAGTCAGTGGTGTCACATTTCTACAGAAAGAATGGGAAAACATACTTCCTCAATAAATTCTTAGAAATCTTGAATGCTTCCTCAAGGAACTGTTTCTTGTTTGATCTTTAAAGCAAATTATTGACACACTCAACAACATGGATGGATCCTAAGACCTTTTTAAAAAACAACAATGGGCTGGTGTGGTGGCGCATGCCTGTAATCCCAGCACTCTGGAGGCTGAGGCAGGAGGATCACTGTGAGTTCGAGACCAGCCTGGGCTACATAGTGAGTTCCAGGTCAGCCTCAACTACAAAGTGAGACCCTGTCTCAAAAAACCAAAACAAACAAACAAACAATAAAGGGCTGGGGATTTAGCTCAGTGGTTCTGGCACCTGCTTCACAAGCGCAAGGACCCGAGTTTGATCCCCGGTACCAACCCCCCCAACCCCCCCAAACAACAACAACAAAAAACAACCAAAGTATTATGTTGCTCTTTTAGGCCACAAAAGGGTTGCAGCTTGCCCAAAGATGCAAAGCTGGGAGACTTTAAAACCTGTGCTCTCTCAAATACTCTCCAGAAACCTGTGTCCCAGCCCTTCCCCTTGGTTTTTAGTCTGGGTCTGCTGTCAGGGGAGGACCCTGAACAAGGTGTTTCCCATGTCTGCCAGAGGCTTAGATTGGATCATTTTTGAGATTCATGACTGATTCTATTTTTTAAATTTTTATTTATTTTTGAGTTGTTAATTCTCAAAGGGTACACATCGCAGACCAGAGGACACTAAAAAGACATGACAACTACTCCAGGTATGGTGGTGTAGGATGAAATTCCAGCACTTGGGAGGCTAAGGCAGGAGGGTCTCTGCAAGTTCGAGGCCAGCCTGGGCTACATAGCAAGACTGTCTGCAAAAAATTGAAAAAAAAAAAAAAAAAAAAAAAAGGCCAGAACTAAATGTGATATAATTTCCTGGAAAAGAAACATGATATCATATCATAAAAACTAGCAAAAGTTTGGCATTTAATTAATAATTATGTACCAATATTGATTTCTTACTTTTCTTGTTTTTGGTTGGTACCAGGGATCAAACTCATGACTTCACAGGTGTAGGCAGGCGAGGCAGGTGCAGCGCCACTGAGCTAAATCCCTGGCATTTTTCTTATTTATTTATTTTGGCTTTTTGAGACAGGGTATCACTATGTAGTTGAGACTGACCTGGAACTCACTATGGAGCCCAGGCTGGTCTTGAACTCACAGTGATCCTCCTGCCTCAGCCTCCTGAGTGCTGGGATTACAGGTGTGTGCCACCACACCCGGCTTTCTTACTTTTTTTTTTGGTACCGGGGATTGAACTCGGCCTTGTGCTTCCGAGGCAGGGGCTGGCACCACAGAGCTAAATCCCTGGTCCTGATTTCTTACTTTGAACAAATGTGCCATGGTCTTACAAGATATCAACAGGAAGAGAAACTGAATGAGGGAGTGTATGAGAACTCTTTGTAACATCTTTATTTTAGTACTGGGAAATGAACTCAGGACTTTGAGTTTGCCAGGCAGGCACTGTGCTCCTGGGTGACATTCTTAGCTCTTTTTTTTTTAAGGGGGAGGATATTGGGGATTGAACTCAGGACCTTGGGCTTGCAAGGCAGGCAAGGTGCCACTAGGCTAAATCCCTGGCCCTCCCAGCCCTTTGTATTATCTTTACAACTTGTAAATTTAAATTATTTCAAAGCACGCTGCTTTGTATTATCTTTACAACTTGTAAATTTAAATTATTTCAAAGCGTACTATCTCTAAGTGTGGGTGTGTGCCTAGACTTGCATGCCTACCTGTGTGTGCAGTGCTGGAGATTGTATCCAGGAAACTCTGAGCTACATCTAGAGTGTTTTTTTTTTTTCAAACTTTTGACACAGGTTCTTGCTAATTCATCCAGGCTGGCCTTAAACCTGCAATCCTTCTGCCTCAGCCTCCCAAGTAGCTGGGATTATAAGTGTGTGCCACTGTGCCTGTTTTCTAAAGGGTATACAAGCTGGGTGTGGTGGCAATGAAAGAAGCTAAGGTAAGAGGATCACAGATCTGAGTCCCACTTGAGCAACTCAGTGAGACCCTATCTGAAAGTAAAAAAAATAAGTAAAAAGGGCTATGGACATGGTTCAGTGGTAGAGCACCCCTGGGTCCAATCCCCAGTACTACCTCTTCTGTACCTCAACCAGGAGCCAATGTTACCTATTTCTTACATAATCTTTCAGAGATACTCAATTAATACTTGCAATATCTATCTCCTAAAATTTTATAATTTCACAAGACAAAGTATGTGAGATAAATTCCTAGAAGTGAATCGCCTCAGCAATTCTGGTGGTGGTACTGGGGATCAAACCCAGGGCTTTGCACATAGTCAGTGCTCTTCCAAGTTACCTCCTCTATCCCATTAGTCTAGTTTGGATAGTTAGTGCTTTCCACGGAGGTTGTACCAATTTATTTCCCCGCCAATACCTGTGGTGAACCTGTCACCTTGGCTTACACTGTCGTCTGAGCCCAATTCACTTCCTTCAGATTCCGTCACTGTCCAAGAGAACCCTCTCTAGAATAATGTCAGAAAAAACAGGGCTGTTCTTGAGGCAGCAGAGGCCAACAGGTAGCTGCGTGCAGCAGCAAAGAGCAGCAAGGCGGGGAAGCTGCACAGCAGATGATTAACATTCCTAACATCCATTACTAACTGTCCTCTGGAGGAGAAGAAAAGCATTCTTTGCTTGCTCTGCGCAGCACACAAAGGGTCAAGCCTTACGGATCTATCCTGGTGAGGGAAACCCCTCCCCAGGTCAAATGTTCAGATTACAGGTCCAGGAAAATCCCTGTAGAAAGAAGACAGCAAATCCCCAGTGCAGCTGAAAGGACAAACTTTCCTCACCTCAGACACTCCAATGACTAAACCGGTTAAACGTGGTTAGGATTTACTGAACATGAAAACAACTGGATTAAAGTATAATCTAGCTAGAAAGGAAATGTACCAAGAAAGCTAAGGCAAAGCTGTAGTGTTCACCTCTGCCAATCAGGGATGGCCATCCCCTTATATAACCAAATTCTCTTACATGTTCAGGGTCCTCTAACTCGTGCGAAGGTCTCTGCTAGCATTAAGACTCTCATACCGCACTGGCATCAAGGCATCTGTACTAGGGCCGGCATCCACTGCACAGGCGCAGATTTTTGGATCAAAGACTAAGGTTTAAATCCTTCTTCTTCTTCTTCTTCTTCTTCATAGCTGTGGGACCCTGGACAAATTAAACTGTCCCAACTCTTCTGTTCCTAAAACGAGATTAACACTCATTTAATAAGGCTATTTTGATGACTAAATAATAATGTGAAGAGCATAGGTTGAGGCAGCACTCGGGAGATGGTATTAGCTGCCTTGCAACCTGTGTCTGTCTCTCTCTTCCTCTCATACCTGTACCCAAACACCAGACAAATCATTCCGAACCAGGCCGTCATGGCGCACACACAACTCACTGTGGCACGGGAAGGTTCAATTTCCCTACATCAGGGCTTCTTAACTGTTTTTGTTGCTCAAAGATCCCTACTCAGGTACTTGCTATACAAGCATAAAGTAAAATATACAAGATTACAAAATGCTTATTTATTAAAGCTTTTATTAAAGGATATTTAAAACTTTTGATAAAATGTGATTCTCTTCAAGACCTTTGTGGTGGGCCCAGTAACTACTGTAATTCTTAAGTAATGATCAAGATATGTATCAGGGCTACAGGGCGGAGTAGCTCAGTTGTACAGCACTTGCCTAGCATGTTCTATCCCATGCACCATACACAAAGCCAAAGCTGATTCTTTTGGAAATACAATAAAATTTATTTAAAAAAGAACCCATCTAAGTCATTTATTTCTTTTTTGGCATTCTATTACAGTGATTTTGATTTTTAGAATTTCCTTTTGATTCTGAGTGTTATTCTGTATTTCCCCATTACTCCCCTCCTCCACTAATTAGGGATTGAACCCAAGACTTTGTGGATATTAGGCAAGTGCTCACAGAGCTACATCCCCAGCCCCTACCCATCTATTTTTGTATGTTGTCTAATTTTTCTATTAAAAGCTTTAAGGCTGGGTGTGGTGGCACACGCCTGTAATCCCAGCACTTGGGAGGCTGAGGCAGGAGGATCACTCTGATTTGAAACCACCCTGGGCTACATAGTGAGTTCCAGGTCAGTCTCAACTACATAGTGAGACCCTGTCTCAAAAAACAAAACAAAACAAATAAATGTTTTTAAGGTAGCTGGGTTTGGAGTTGCACACCTGTAGTCTTGGGTATTTGAGAGGTTTAGGCTAGAGGATTACTTGAAGTTACAGAGACCAGTCTGGGCAACAAAGTGAGACTATTTCAAAAGGCAACAATGAAATCTGACATATTAGTCACCTTTAATTGCTTAATTCCAATATCTAGGGCCAGGGATTTAGCTGAGTGGTTCCACTGCCTGCCTCACAAGTGCAAGGTCCTGAGTTAAAAAACAAAACAAAACAAAAAAAACAATAAAATTCCAACATCTGTGACATATCATGGCTATGATTGCTTTATCTCGACTTTTTTCTTTTGGCATGGCTTGTCATTTTTTTGTTGAGAGCCAGACATATTAGCCTTAATAACATAAACTGATTTACAGCAATCTTGCTAGAATTGGACAGTGCTTAATGTTCGTGCCAGAGACTCGACTCTTCTCTAGTGTCTTTGTCACTTGCTTCTCAACTTCTGGCTACCCTAATACTCCTCAGAGATGACACTGCAGCCCCACTCGTGTGGCGGAAGATGTGGGTTAGGGGCACTCTGTAATCCAGATGAAATCTCAGCATTGCTGTAAACCTGTTTCTCCAATGGTACAGCTTTTAGCCCTTCCAAGTCTGCAGCACTGCTTATGTATTGAAGTTGTGACCCCTATTAAGTACGCTGCTTCTTCAGGTAAGAGGAAGGAGGTAGGGTAACAGAGGATGGAGTGGGAAGAACGCCCTTCCCCAAACCAGGCTAAGACTGGCAGGCAGTCTCAACCCTCTAGAGCAAGGCCTTTATAAGAAACTAAGTTCTGGGCATTATTTCACAATGACTGTTCATTCCATTTCCTTGGCAGAACCACACGGGGATTGTTCTAGACCTTCACTCTGCCCTGCAACCTTAATTCACTGAAGGGTCTGAGAGGTTCATTGTTTAGTTTTTCCTTCTTTCAAGCTCTATTTATGTAGGAGGTGAACTTGGAAGTGTTGGTCTCTTGGTGAATGCTCAGCCCCTTCCTTTTATTTGAATTCCCATGTCTCTTTGTCAAGTCTGCCGTATGTTTTGGGACTGCACTTTTCGTGTTTGTTTCATGGCAGGGTCCTCACAAGGAGCTTGAGGGAGGGCTAGGTCAGATATCTCCTGCTTGGCTCTCTACACATCCCAAGTGCTGAGTGCTACTGGTTGCTTCCATATGGTACTCAGTCTGACAGTAAACTTCCTTTCATGGTTTTGAGTTAACTTTTCTCGCCTCTAACAATGCTTTTTTTTGGGGGGGGGTATATACAAGGATCGAACCTATGCCTGCTGCCACTGACAAAGCTTTAGTTTTTGTAAGGCTGTAAATCAAGATTTGCAAAAAGTAGTGTCTCAAGAATTGATGAGACCTTTTTCCTGACTTCTTGTAATGACGAAGTCAGATAAGCTCAAATATGACCAACACAGACAAGCAGGTGGCACACGTTATCTTGCTTCAGCCTCCTGAGCCTGAAGGGTCTTAGAATTACCCAGCCATTGCTGTGTAATTCATTGGCAAATTAAATTCTATTCTCTTAGGAAGACTCCTAAGAGTCTCTGAAACCCTTTCCTATGTAGTTAGAATTAACAGCACGTGTATTTTTACTTTTATTTAACTTGGAGGGGAAAAGGTGGTTTTACTAGACCATAGTCTTAGTTCCCGAAGAGATAACACTGAAAAGTACCTTCCTGAATTAGGCAGAAATCTGGAATAAGTAATTTTTCACTCAGTCTAAAACCTTCTGACTTTTCAAGTGCTTATCTATGCATAGGAGACGGCGATAGAGACACTAAACAAGCAGGGCAGTACAGTCCAGACTAAGCCATACTATTGTATTTCCTTAGCAAGGACCCAAGTGGAAGCTCTGCACTGCTGACATTTGCACTGTGTGGGGCTGAACTGCGCAGTTCTGACTCTGGCAGCGTGCCCCAGGTGGGACAACCTGGGAGGCAGGATCACCCCGGCCTAGAACCACTGCTGTAGAGGAATTACTAAGTTTAGCAGGGCTATTATTTTTCAGTTATGTACATTAAAAAAATGGTGCCTTTGATATTCTCTAGCTCACTGAAGTAAAATTAACATGGTTAGCTTTGTATGTTCTTATAGTGATGGAAGGAGCCAGTTTTATGGAATAGTGAGCAACAAAATGCCTTGTAAGGTAGCTTTTTGACTTAACTCTTAATTTTGTTGGATTGGTAGAATCCTGGCTTTTGAAGACCAAAGCTTGTTTTCTCTCAAATGCACTGACTTATTTACAGAGGAGGTAGCTCTTGGTGGAAGGATAGTCTTTCTTTACACTGGGATTTAATTCTGGGTCACATGAATTCTCAAACCATCACAGGTTGTAGACTCAAATTGGAAACCACATTCCTGGCTGCAAAGGTCTTGGGCATAACACAAGTCAGGCAGCAAGGTGTGTACATTCTGGTCTCTTATCTCTTATACAAGTCAGGGTACAACTCTGTAGTACACCATTAGCCCAAGCCAAATTAAAGAGAAAGTATGCATGTGCTGACTGACTTACTATACTCTTGCTAAACCCACATGGACTAGGAAGAAAATTCTTCTCAGAAACAGGAGGCTTGGTGTTGACTTATCTTAAAAGGCCTTTTAAAGAATGACTTAGGATTATAAAGCATTTCTCCAATATACAAAGTGCTTTATAACAATTCAATAAGCTTTAAGGAATGCATTTTTAGCGCATCGCTTTTCTGTTGTTTAAAAGAAAATACCCCATTCAAAAGGTGGCTGCATACTTGATATCACCACTGTTTAAAGAGGAATGGAGTTACAGGAATGAGAAGTGTATAATTAGTAAATAATCCCTCTCAACAAGTGAGTTAAGTAGCTAAGCCATAAGGGAGAAAAGAAAAGCTGGAGGCAACACAATCAGTGCATATCAGAAATGCATTTTTATTTGAAAACAACTTAAATTTTTAGACAAATGATCTTAGTATATAAATCTGATTTTGTTTTTATATAGAATATAAAGATTTCCGTCATCAATCTTCCATGTGAAGGGTTTTATGGGGCGGAAGGAAAATACGTTCTGCACACAAGTGTGTATCTTTTGTGTGCGGCACTGAGAACGGTGTAGTGCTCCTACACATAAATTAGATCAAGCGACATTACACATTAAAGGGGGGGATATTCTAATTAATTAGAGTGAAGAAGCAAACATGACACAAAAACTGTGCAAATAAGACCATGTCAGAATCTTTAGTTAGGACACTGCAGATTATAGAGGAAGGTCTGTGTATACCACACAAAATCAGCAAGGAAGAGCTTATTTATATAGAAAGGCTGGAATGAGAGATTTTCACTAAAGCAAATTAACTTGTCAACTGCCAAACAAAACCGAGCACGCGAGTGTTACTATACGGAAGGCATGTTATACCAGTTTCTGTGCAGCATGCTAAAGGATAGTTAGAATGTCTTCACCAGTGCACATGAATCATTAAGGGTCACGTTTTTGCCTCTTGCCAAATTTCAAGCATGTCTTATTTTAGATGGAGTATAGCTTTTATCTATTATTTCATCCTGTAAAAACATGTGAAGACAACGTTCATTCTGTGCCAAAGGATGACCAGCGACCCTGGAAATCAAAAATAGAAATTTAGTCTAATGTTTTATAGAAGTGGTTGGTACTAGAAGTCAAAACACTCATTTTAAGGTTAGGAAGTATATACAATCTACTAAAAATAACTATTATTCTGGAATAGCTATATAATTTATGCTCTGATAGCTAATGGTATATTTTCTTTCATTTGGTTCACAAGAAAAGTTTAGAAAACATTTTATACCAGTCTAACTTTGTACTGCTTCTGGCACATTATCAGCTGGTGTATTCATAAGAAACTTAAATGAATTTACTGTTAAAAGTGAAATATGTCAGTGAATTCTACGAAGGCATCTGAATGAGAATAGATAGGATTGGAGTTAAAAATACAGGAAATGTAATAAAGCCCCAATACTGTACTAAAAGGAAGACACAAATAGCTGGCTTCTGGTTTTGTTGGCTTGCTTTTAAAGTTTTCCATCACAGGCTAAACACAATACCAGACTGGCCTGTAAACACAGCTACTTGAGAGGATGAGGCAGGATGGCAAGTTCAAGGCTAGCCTGGGCAACTTAGTGATTTACCAAGACTGTCTCAAAATAAAAAATAAAAAGGGCTGGGCCGGGGATTTAGCTCAGTAGTTCCACCACGTGCCTTGCAAGTACAAGGTCCCGAGTTCAATCCCCAGTAACAAACAAACAATAAAAATAAAATAAAAAAGGCTGAGGATGTAGCTGAATACAAAGACTCTGGGTTCAATTGCAAATACCACAAAAACAAATTAAGTAAAACTGAAAAGCTACATTTCAAATGGGAATAAAATTAAATGCTAGAGGTATTAAATACTAGAGATATTTAATAATGGTTTGAGCTTATCAAGAGTTTCTTAAAAAAGTTTCTAAAAGACGAACATTCCTATCTTTTTACATTTTCAAAGGAAACTTCTGGGGCTGGGAATTTAGCTCAGTGGTTCTGCTGCCTACCTTGCAAGCACAAGGACCTGAGTTCGATTCCCAGTACCAAAAAAAAAAAAATCAGGAACAAAGGAATCTTCTGTCATGAGAATAAAAAGTGCACCTTTATACAAGAGACACTGATATCTGTATCTGCAATCAAAGAAAATGATTGCAAGAGTACTGTGTGTTTTATTGTTCATTCCAGAACATATCTTAAATCAGAAAGAATCAGAAAGAATCGAAAAACTGTATTTTTTAAACACTGTAGTTTAAAATGTAATCTGCATAAATTAACCAAGAAAAACAAATATAAAACTCAGGTCAAAACAAAGCTACACATTTCAATCACTCAAGGGTGTTATATCACATGCTATTCAATTTGTTAAGATACTTTTACTTAGTTTAAATGCTATAAAAAGTTAGGATCTGGCCAAAGGGAAAGGCATTATTACAGTCTAGACTAACCTCTGAATTATTAGTAGGTACCTAAAATAGTCTCGAAACAATGTTCACTCTTAGCCCTTGAAGAACAGAAAGCACTTACTTGTTTATAAACTGCTCCAGCCCTTGCTTCCTCTCCTCAATAAAATTGTCATCAAATATTCCATCATCTCCTCTAAAAGGAAGTTGACGCAAAAACGCTTTCCCAGGAAGTGGGGGAACTACAACCTAAAACAACACCAAAATCAAGTTTTGATTCAATAAAGAAATAAGATGTTAATAACACGGTAGGTAAGAATTCTGTGGTTCCTTGACTCTTTCCACCTGCATGTTTTCTACACATGTCTGAAGTGATGACAAAACTATCAGCATGTATGTGTTCCATCTCGTAAACTAAGAAGTACGTCAACTTTCTCTCAAATCCCATATTCTGCTATCTTTTCTCAGAATGTTTCTTTTCTTCCTTCCCACATTATAAGAATATCAGAAATTGTCCCTTCCAAGTCTAAACTCGGGCCGTGAGCATGCCAGGCAAGTGCTCTACCTCCAAGCTACAACCTCTACCCCATCTCTGACAAACAGGTAATTCTTTGATGGGTGGTGATGGGGCTTCTTGAGTGCTGCAGAATGCGGAGCATTTCCAGCTACTCTAGTGGTGGAGGCGGGAGAATGGCAAGTTCTGGGCAACTTAGGGAGACCTTATCTCAAATTATTAAAAAGAAAAGAGCTTGGTATGCAGCCCAGCACTCCCTGGATTCAGTCCCCAGTACTGCACAAACACAATGAGACACAACACAACACATAAGTCAACCAGGCTTCTATTTCAGAATTTCAAAGCATGCAGTATAGCATCGTTCTGACTCAAAACACAGATACTCTTCGTTTAAGGACCTACCTGGTTAATGACCATTTGGACGAACAAGTTATGCAGTTCAGACTTACTGCCTGTCTTTTTTTTGTACAGCACTGTTTATACAGTACTGTAATTTCTGCTGATTGTAATGAGCAGTAGAGTATGTAGTTTAGGTTATTATATATTACAGTACTGCATGTTATGCAAATAAAAGCGAAGTGACAAAGTTGGAGTTTCCTTCGAACATTTCTTTGTTCTGAATATTTAATGTACATATTGTATACAATTCCTCATTTAGTGACCAATTCAATTCACAATCTAATCGCAGGACCATGACTCAGTCACTGAGGAATATCTGCATGTTCATAAAAATATAAGTGTGCTATAGTAGATAACCAAGAGTCAAAGGCTTCGTGTAACCCCCTTTTCTACCACTCACAGATCTTCAAATTACTAGATAAAAATTTATGTGTAAGTTCACATAATCATATGCTTGGGATTTGGTCAAACTTAAGGACAATGCATAATTAGGGTAAGCCCTTGTTTTGGCGTAACTCTCATCCTTCAGCTTTTTAAAGACAGCTATATTTTAGCCAGGTGTAATGGAGCATGCCTGCAGTCCCAGATACTTGGGAGGATTTCCTGAGCCCAGGAATTCTGTCCTACTTTAAGAAAGACACTGTCTGGAGATGTGACTCTGATAAAGTGCTTATTGAGCATAAAGGCCCTGGGTTTGATCCTCAGCAAAGAAAATTCTAAGAAAAGGTGGGCATACAACACAAGCCAAAGCTCAGGTATCTGCTAAATGACCAACCATTTAGCTTATTTTATCTTACATCAAAAGAGAATATAGAGAATTATAAATAGTAAACATATAGAAAATTATTCCATCTCACCAATAACACACATTATACATATTCTACAAGAGTTAGGGCCGGGGATTTTAGCTCAGTGGCACTGCACTTGCCTCTAAAGCGCATGGTCCTGAGTTCGATCTCCAGTACCAAAAAGAAAAAGAAAATTCAAGAGTAACTTTTTCTTGTTGCTGAGGTGCTGAGGGCTCGAACATGGCCTTGGCCATGCTAGGTTAGTCCTCTACCACTGTGCTCCACCCAATGCCTAAGAGTTAAAACGTTAAGGCTTTGAAACAAAGTTTATCTAATCTGAAAACAATAATTCAGTAGATTAAAAAAGAGAAATATCAATTCAACTTTATACAGATCAACAGAAAAAGTATGAAACCAAATGCCCAACATAAACTTTATATTCCTTTCCAATTAAGACATGTCAGCATTCACTGCCATAAGTTTGCTTCTGTAGTCACGAATCTCTCTCCTATATTAAGCATCTGTCAAGTTGAGTGTTTTAAGATCTGCAGGGACCGTAGAACTGAGAGGGGATCCTGAACAATGAGTTCCAGTAAAATGGCTATCTGGTGGGTGACGAATATTTATACCTACCAAAAGCTCTTATTTAAAAAAGAAACCTAGGGGGCCAGGCGTGGTGGCGCATGCCTGTAATCCCAGCACTCGGGAGGCTGAGGCAGGAGGCAGGAAGATGGCTGCGAGTTCGAGACCAGCCTGGGCTACATAGTGAGTTCCAGGTGAGTCTCAACTACATAGTGAGACCCTGTCTCAAGAAAAAAATAAAAAAAAGAAACCTAGGACCAGTGTAAATGGACAGGATTATAGTCGTAAGGAATAAATGACCTATGAAAGTCATGAATGGCTTGCTTGTTCAACCAAGATTTCAAAGATCCTCTTCAACATCAAAATATTGTTGCTTAAGCAGTCTGAAAAGATGTAATTAGAGTTCTTATACACATTTAATTTATTTAGAGACAGTCTTTCTACATAGTCCATAACAGCCCTGAACTCAAATTGTATAGTGCAAGCTGGACTCCAACTCATGATGCTCTTGCCTCAGTTTTTTTGTTTTTTTTTTTTTGAGATAGGGTCTTACTATGTAGAGTTCAGGTCAGTCTTGAACTGATTAAAAAAAAATAAATAAAACCTGAGAATCTGAAAATTAAAATTTCATTACAAATAATTCTTACCTTGCTCTCTCTTTCTAATTCACTTCGTAGCCACTCAAAGTCACTGTATCTTCTTCTAACAGTAGATTCCTTTAGCTTGAAAATAGGAAGATTTGTCTGAAATAAAAAGTCATACCTAAGTTGAAGCACATTAATGAAGGAGATGTCAAAAAAGGAGAGGAGGGCTGGGGATTTAGCTCAGTGGTTCTGCTGCCTGCCTTGCAAATGCAAGGTCCCAAGTTCGATCTCCTGTACAAAAAAAAGGAGAGAGAAATCTCTCCTTTGTAAAATCTCTCCTTTGTTTGTAAAACTGGTAGTGTGACAAGTCTGTTTACCTTAAGGAAAACTAATCATGAAGCTAATTTAGATATTTACCTATAACAAAACTTTGCTACTTGCTGAAAAGGTGTATTATTTACACTAAATACAACTTTCAAAATGCACCTCTGTGTGTATGCTCTAGGTATCACTCTGCCCGAGGTTATTAACATGCACACACACACACACATATTTTTTTTTTCTTGCTTGTTTGTTTTTGTTTTCCTTTTCTTTTTTCTGTTATTCTGTTAAAATTGTCCGTAGACCAGGGGTGAGAGAAGGCTAGATCTGATAGACTGCTCAAGCCAATACCTCAGCAGACCATCCTCACAGGGACTCTGGGATCTGCTCATCGCAGGGTGAGCTTCTAGCTGGAATTACAAGGTTCCCCACCAGCAGGCTCCTGTTTGGGGATGCCAAGACACCTCCTGCCTATTTTTTAGTATCTAAATTCTAGTAATACATTGAATGTTGCTTTTATAATACCAAGAGGAAATTGTGGCTACATCATCAAATTTGGATACCAGAGCCCAGCTGATAGTGGAAGAGTATCCCAGCAGTGTTAGCCTCTTCGGCAAGCAGACAGTGAAACAGAATACCCACTGTATCCAAATTCAGAAGGAGCAGCTCAGGGTATTGCCTTGGAAACAAAATTCATACTGACCAACCCATTTGATAAGAACCTGCGCTCCTAATTGTAAAATCCTTACGTGAAGAGGACAGTAAATACATTTAATAAATATCAGGTTAACTCTGACCTGTAGGTGCCAACTGTTTTAAAACTAAATGCGACATCCAAACATCTCTTTCTGCTGGAATTTGCAACAAAGCATTTCTCACTCATGAAACAGTCAAGTGCTTTCACCAACAAAAGGAAGAGGAAATGAGGTGTTCACACACCTCTGATAACAAGCTCTTTGTTTACCAGCTGGCAGGTCTTGAGAGATGCTCCACCTGGTTACTCCCATCAACAAGAAAGTACTAGCCTACCAATCACGCAGATGAAGGAGGATTTACTTCATCATGTGGGCTGCAGCACAGGGGCAGAAAGCTGTGGTGGAGTTTCTAATGCAGAATGGTGCCAATCCTTACTTTTAGGAAAAAGTTGAGAAAGCGCAGTCCTGGGCCTATAGTAAAGGCTACAGATGTTGTCAAAATGCTGGACTGCGGAGCTGGCATAAATGAAATGTGCCTGGAGTAGAGGGACAGCTTTGCTTTATGCTGTCTGTGGGAATCATTTCCCAAGATCCTATTAGAAAATATTCAAACTGACTCTGGGTCTGCTTTCTTGGATTTTGCTGTAGTCCTGGGCTACAAGAAGTGTTCAATGAGTTATCAAGTCATATTTGCTGAAGCTACTTCAAAACATTAAAGCGTGACACAGTTCTCAGAAACTGTTGCCTGCCCTTCATTTACCTTTTGGTCCTAAAAAAGATATTTTTGTGTGTACACACACAAGCGCACACACATACATGTACATATATGTATATAAATTTTTGGATTTTTTTTTAAAGACCGGATCTCATCCTGTAATTTAGGATGGCCTTGGACTGCCTCAGTTTCTGGAGTGCTTAAATTATAGGCATGCACCACCATGCCCAGCCTTGTTTACTTTAAATTTTTTTCCTTGGATGAAATATTTTGATTTTTAGGAATTTTTAATAAATACGTCTCTTACTTCATTGACTTATAATAAAAATTAATGTTGATACTTTTTAATAAGTGTATTTTTACAGTACATTTAAAGTTATGTATAAATGTTTTGTAGCCTGTAAATTTCATGGTATAGATAACTGTATGTCTATCAACTGTTATTTATAATCTGACACCTTCAAAAATTTTCTAGCCAGATGAGGGGTGCATGCCTATAATCCCAGTAGTAACTGGCAGGCTGAGGCAGGAGGATCACTGAGAATTCTAGGCCAGCCTGGGCTACATAGTGAGTTCAAGGTCAGCCTGCAATATATAGCAACGGTTTGTTATAACCGCTTCCCCCACCAATTTCCATCCTATTCATCTTCACTCTTGTATTAACTCATGGAGTTTACATAGGGTTTGCTACAAATTCATGGGGAAAAGACAGCACTGAATTACAAAGTGCAGTCTTTGTTTACAAAGATTACAAATACTCATTCTGGGGCCAGGGACTTAGCTCAGTGGTGCAGCTGCCTGCCTTGCAAGGGCAAGGTTCTGAGTTTGATTCCTGGTACCAAAAAAAAAAAATTCTGCTAAAATAGATTTTAAAATGTGCACATCACAAAGTTTGTAAAGACAAAAATAATTTAATCCAATAAATGCTGCCAAAATGCTATTTAATACTATATATTCCCTTAAATTTTGTCTTTAAGTCAGTCTACACTTACAGGACCTGAGGCTGTTTTATAGCTGAAAGTAAAATTTTAAGTACCATCTGAAGGAAAGGCTAATCTCTCACTTTGTATACAAGAGACATTATCATCTTGTAAAATTCACTCCTAAAACCTTCTACTTAATTGTTAAAGTTAGTGCTACTAGTAAACAGTTGTCATTCAGCAAAAGGAAAGCTTTTTACCCAGGATTTAAAGCCATTTTTAGTGGCATCCATTTTTTCGAAAATGCATTAACCTCTCTCTACACTATATACCCAGAGCCTGAGATCTTCTACAGATGCTGCTGGGCTTAACGGTATATAGGTTTCAAGCATGAAACCTAATCTCACAAGAGGTTTAAAAGCACTTGAATTTTCTTTCCCAGGTAACCACAACATTTGTTCAGTGTATTAATGACTAAGAGCAAAATTGCACATAACAAGACTCTTATTATACTTAAAGTCAAGCTTATATTTAGAGCTCCTGGCTTGTAATACAGAGGGGTATTCTCATTCCTCACAGGGAATAAAAATCAGGTCCCCTGGAGAGCAGGATGATGATTCCCAGAAAGAAATCACTGGATTATTTCTCTCTAATTTCACCCATTGGCTTTTTAGCCAAGTTCACCCTTCCACATTAAAATATTAAGTCTCTGTAAGTGTCTAAAGATAGAAAGGGCTTTACAGAGTTGAGTATTTTCTGCAGGTGAGATTTTACATTCTGAATTCCCTCCTCTCAAATTACTTTACAAAAGGGATTAACTGCTCTCTTTATTCAATTATGTTAAGATCAAGCTTGTGAAAAGAGTTCCCTACGAATTTTCATACTTCTGGGTACGGAAGTCTATAAAGTTAATCTCTGAAACAACATATCAAGCTTACAGGTACAATGTTGAGGGAAGAGTGCCAATTCAGCTCATCTTACCTTCCACTTTCCCTTTTGAACTTTTGACACAATCATGATTATATCTGACTCACTCTAATAGAGGGGAGACTAGAGGGAAAGTCCCTTCCCTTCTAAGATTGGCTTAGCTAGTAGTTGTGTATTTTTAAAAATATCATGGTCTAAGAAAATTCTTTTAGTTTTCTCAGCTGTGATTCTTTTGTATAAGAACTGCTTAGAGTTTTGATAAACTCAAATCAAGAAATTAAGGCTGAGGTACTTGTACCTCAGGGACAGCAAGTGTGAGGCTCTGGATTTGGTCTCCAGCACTGTAAAAAAGAAAAAAGAAATTCTCAATATTATGTGCCTGTTATATTTAGAGTGGTAAGGTGGCTTTTTCAAAGTTCTTCCTGGCCTGGAGGTAGTTTAGTGGTAGACCACTTGCCTAGTATTACAGCACCACAAAACCAAAATAAATTTATTATTATAAGGTCCCTTTATTTTACTTGATCAAAATAAATGAAAAAACTGCCATGAGCTGGGCATGGTGGCACACACCTATAATCCCAACGCTCAGGAGGCCAAAGCCAAGAGAATGCCTCAATTGTGAGGCCAGCCTGGGCTACATAGTGAGAGACCTTGTCTCAAAAAACAAGACAAGACAAGACTAAAATGCCATCCTGGATCTTGTGAAGCTTATAATGTACCACACAGGTAAAAAGATAAGCATATAAAAAGTTAAATGTACTTGGTTAAAAATACCACAGAGTTAGGTACAGTGGCACATACCTGCAATTCCAGCCACCTGTGAGGCTGAGGCAGGAGGATAAAAAGTTTAAGACTAGCCAGGGATTTAGCTCAGTGGGACCGCCACCTGCCTTGCAAGCGCAAGGACCCAAGTTCAATCCCTGGTACACACACACACACACACACACACACACACACACACACACACACAGTTTAAGGCTAGGCTGGGCAATTTAGGGAAACCCTATCTCAAAATAAAAAAGAGCTAGGAGGCGGACTGTATAGCTAGGTGGTTGAGTACTGCCTACCATGTTTGAGCCAGGTTCAGGTTCATGGGTGGAGGTGGGGAGTGGAGAAGGAACTGATAAATGGTGGCAATGGCATGAATTAAAAGCCGAGAAGAAATAAGAACAGGCTTTAGTTGGTAATTTTTTTTTTTTTTTTAAGTTTTTTTGAGACAGGGTCTCACTATGTAGTTGAGACTGACCTGGAACTCACTATGTAGCCCAGGCTGGTCTCGAACTCACTGCGATCCTCCTGCCTCAGCCTCAGCCTCCTGAGTACTGGGATTACAGGCATGTGCCACCACGCCCGGCTAGTTGGTAATTCTTGTAGGACATGGTAAGTAAAACTGAAACCAGGTGCAGTGGTGCATGCCTATAATCTCAGCACAAGGGAACTGAGGCAGAATTGCCATGGGTTTGAGGACAGGCTGGGTTACACACACAGTTCAAGCCCAGCCAGAACTACAAAGCAAGACCCTATCTTAAAAAGCAAAACATCAAAAACAACAAAACTGAAAAGGCTACACTGAGCTCTGAAGGTCTGGCTAAGGCAATCTATGAGGGCCAGGAAGGAGAATCTCTGAACAGAAGCTAGGACAGGAGAAGCCGTGAAACACGACAGACGAGTGGCATGGATGGCTAGGAGGTGGCATTAAGAATTCTTCGTCCTGGCTGGGCACGGTGGCACACGCCTGAACTACACAGCGAGACCCAGTCTTTAAAAATAAAAAGACTTCTAAGTATGAGGTTCTTAAAGTTGGAAAGAACAAAAGAGAATTTAAAATCCCTAACTCCATGAAGAGATATTTGTGCCTGATTAAGGAGAAATTTAGGACAATTTGTAAGCTTCAATATACAGTATCCTTTCTTTTCATTTGCAAAATTATGCTTTATTTTGCTTAGCTCATGAAAAGGTGAAAATTAAGAGATCCTGGGACAATCAAAAACTAGGAAAGAACAAGACTAAAACCCAGAAGAGAATTGAAGTGTAAGACATGTCTGTATGCCTGATGGTCTTAAAGTGTTAATTATATAAAAGAGAAACCAGCCATTTAAACAAAAAAGTAGGAATGCAAGTGGACATTATAAATTACAGATTTCTGAGACCATGGTATAGAGGTCTAAAACAAGTATAGCCTTCAAGTCTAAGCACAGGAAATGGCTACATTACTGGTCTTCAAAAAGGTCTCATACACTTACACAAGCTGACCTATTAAAAGTCAGCAGCTCCCAGATACTCATATGTAACCTGATTATCACTGATAGCCAAGCAGAAAACCAAGCTTCAAAATGAGATCACCTGAAAATAGCTTAACAATAGATATTAGAAAAATGTTTACTAGGTGTTTCTAGTATTTCTTCAGATAGTGTCACGTGTACATTTGAAAGAGACTGGCAACAACATCAAAAGTATACTCAATAGGCCACACTCTATTCAGCCAATCCTAAGAGATGTAAATGGATGCCCCACTGCAGCTCTCATTAAACAGCTGCATTTCTCCAAATATCTCCATCTAGAGATAAAGGATAAGCTGAGAAGTGCTTAAGCTATTACCTCTCCCTTCAGTACTTTTGATACCTGTTTTACCCAATCTGGAAGGGCATGAATAACTGGAGATATGGTTTATAACCTAGATGAACTCCTAAATATGGCTGGGGAGAAGTCATTTAAATGAAGAATAAGCTTTTAGTCTAGAAAAACCTTTGAAATGTAGATTGTCACTAAGCCAAGATATTTAGTTTCTTTCTTTTTTAAAAAAAATAAGGACAAGGCCTTCCAGTGATACAATTCCTCATTATTTTAAAAGAAGTATCCTTTATGGTATAATTTCTAAAATAGTTATCTAGACTAGTTTAATGCATAAAACAAGTAATTCCATATACTCGTCCTACTCTGTCCATACTCATTTGTGAATTAGCAACAAGACTCAATTGTGAGTACATACAGGTTTTTAATGAGCAAATTTAGAACAAATGCACAATAACTCTATTGTAAAGGAAAATCCATTCATTACAGTTAATGAACATTTACATAGTCCTTCAGGTTCATGGCAAAAGAAATATGCCTCTTTAAAACTAAGACATTTTTTGGATAATTTTATTTATTTTATTGAGACAGGGTCTTGCTATGTAGTCCTGGCTGGTCTTGCACTCACCATGTAGCCCAGACTGGTCTGGAACTCACAGCAATCCTCTTGCCTCAGCCTTTCCAGTGCTGGGATTACAGGTGTGTGCCACCATGTCTGATATTTCCTGGTGTTCTTTTTTTTTGAGACAAGGTCTAACTGTATAGTTTAGACTCGCCTTGACAATCCCCCTCCTCAGCCTCTCAAGTACTGGGATTACGATCATGTGCCAATGTAGCTGGCTAGGATAATTTTAAAACTGCAAAACTATTTATTATATAGCTCCCCAACTTGCTTACTCCTAAAATTTATACCCTTCCCGTGCTGCCACCTAGAATCTCATTCAGTCTAGTGTAGAATCAAATGTATCAGCATTTGTTTTATTTTGAGACAAGGTCTCACTATGTGGCCCAGTCTGGCCTCAGACTTAGGCAATTCTCCTGCCTCAGCCTCACAACTGTTGTGATTACTGGCATGTACCACCATGCCTGGCTTAACATCAGCATTTTTAAGTGATACTAAGGTGCAGCAGGGGTTGAGAACTACTGCCCTAGATTTACCAAATGTAAAATAAAACAGGGTGAGGGGGCTCAAGAATCTGCGTGATCGAATGATTCTGTTTTAGCTACAGTGGATTGGTCAATAGTATTCTACCTTGCTAAGGAGAGTGATTTGGAATACTACAAGGATATTGCAGTGAAAATAGGATGCAAAATCATTATAAGTAAAACTATGCTGTGGAAACTAGTGTAAAAATAGTAGTAGCTCTATCGATCCTAAAATTCATAGGGAGAGACAGGTGTGGTGGTGACGTACACCTGTAATCCCAGGACTTGGGAGGTTGAGGCAGGAATACTGCTGTGAGACCAGCCTGGGCTACACAGTGAGTTCAAAGCCAGTCTGAATTACATAGCAAGACTCTGTCTCAAAAATCCAAAAAGAAAATGTAGAGGGGAAATCTCTTGGGACACCGGTCTTCACAGTGATTTTTTTTTTTTTTTTTTAAATTCACTATCACAACAAAAGCTCTGTTACAAAAGCAAAGATAACTGGAACTACATAAAATTTAAAAGTTTTACATAGGGCCGGGGATGTAGTTCAGTAATTCCACCGCCTGCTTCGAAAGCGCAAGGTCCAGAGTTTGACCCCCGGTACCAAGGAAAACCAAAAACCAAAAAAACAAAACAGTAAAAGAAACAATCAAAAAACTAAAAAGGCAACCTACAGATTGGGAAAAAGAATCTGCAAACCATACATCACATCACATAAAGGTTGTTATGGCTTGTGTTTAGATGTCCCCCCAGAGCCTCATGCAGGAGCAGGGCTTTTGCTGAAGTGGCTGGATCTTGTGTGTTGTGATAGAATTATTGATTCATGATGCAATGCTAGGCTCAAAGATACTAAGATTAAGGGTGCGAGTGCTACCCACTCTAAGTGGTCTGGATAAGATAAAAGGCAGAAAGCCACTGTTGCCTTGTTGCTTTTGCTACCTTCTACCTGACTGCCATCCCATCCTGCTTTGGAGCCAGCCGATTAGGGACTGAAGCCTCTACAAACTATGAGCTAAATAAACCCTTTTCCTCATTTAACATTGGGTGTTGGGTATTCTCAACAATGAGAGAAAAGTAACTAAGAAAAGGGGTTAATGCCCAAGATTTATAAAGAACTTCTATAACTCATTGGTGAGAATATATATATAACTAGATTAAAAGTGCAAAAAAGACCAGGTGTGGTGGCGGCACACATCTGTAGTCCCAGATACTTGCGATCTGAGGCAAGAGGATCCCAAGTTCAAGGTCAGCCTGAGCTACTTAGTGAATCTCATTCTCAAAATAAAATTTATAAAGTGCAGAGATGTAGCTCAGTTGTACCTTGCCTTGAATGTTTAAGGGCCTCCCATTATAAAGGGGGCACAAAGGCCTTGAATAGAAAGTTGTCCAAAGATGACATAAAATCGAGCTACACATATATGAAAAGGTGCTGCTTTCACTAATCATCAGGGACATGCAAATCAAAGCTACTGTAATATACCACCTCACGGGCTGAGGATTTAGCTCAGTGGTTCCACTGCCTGCCTCTCAAGCACAAGGACCCTAGTTTAAAAAACAAATTACACACACACACACACACACACACACACACACACACACACCACCTCACATCATTTAGGACAATTATCAAAAAGCCAAGAGACAATTTGTTAGGGAGATTGTAAAGGGAACTCCTGTATGCTATTGGTGGAAATGCAAACTGGTGCAACCACTATAAAACAGCAGAGGTTCCTAAAGAAAAAAAAAATTCCCATATTACCCAGACATCCCTGTTTTGGGCATATGGTATAATCAAAGAAAATAAAATCTCCACCTTGTAAAGACAGCTGCATTCCCATGTCCATTGCAGCATTATGCAGAGTAACCAAGTTATAGAAAAATCTAGATAACCATCAATGAACGGATGAAGAAATGAGTATATACACACAATGAAGCTTTAAGAGGTGGAGATCTTGCTATTTGCACATCAGGGATGGACTTGAAGGACATTATACTAAGTGAAACCAGACACAGAAAAATACTGCAGGATCTCATATATGAATTCTACTGAACATATATCTTTGGACATGAGTTACCCGGAGAACTATTAAAAAAAGGTTATTTCTAATGAGTCTTAGTCTCCAAGACACAAGTATTACATATATGAATAATTTTCTTCCCATTTAGTCTGTCTATAATAAAAGCAACTAGACAATGATAGTGAACACTACACATGCATGCTTTAAAACTAGATCGACAGCAGTACTTCCATAAAGCCCCATAAAGAGTGACTGCAACAGCTGGGCACGGTGGCACACATGCCAATAATCTAGCACTATAGGCAAGAAGATCACAAGTTCAAGCCTAGGTTGGGCAATTTAAAAAGACCATGTCTCAAGATAAAAATGAAAAAAGGCTGGGGATGTAGCTCAATGTGAAGGCCCTAGGTTCAATTCTCAGTACACACAGACACATGCAGACATGATTAATTGTTCTAGTAAGTCTGCCAGTATGCAAATCTCTCATATAATAATCTTTTATTAGATTCTTTAAGGAACTGCAATCTGCTACCAAAGATTTTAATATAAAATAACTACAAGTGTAAAATAATTAAGTCAGTGGGCTATGGCTATAGCACACTGGTAAAGCACTTGCCTAGCCTGTGTGAGGCCCCAGGTTTGATTTCCATCACTATAAAACAAAAACAAAACATGCAAATGAAAAAACGTTTTTCTGAGCCAGGCAGGTAGTGGAACACACCAATAATCCTAGCACTCTGGAAGCTGAGGCAGGGTGCAATGCAAATCTAAACTCAGCCTGAGCAACTTAGCAATACCCTGTCTCAAAAGATAAAAAGAGCTGAGGATTTTTAGCTTAGTGTGAAGGCCCTGGTTTCAATCTCTGGTACGGTAATACATACATGCACACAGATATAAATATAAAAATTCTTTTTTGGCCACTATACCCTCTTTAAAAATTAGGTGTAGTGTTTGAGGTAGGGCTAGACAAAAGGATATTCAGATTTCTTTTTCTCAAAAATCAAGTTTATTTGAGTACTACTTTAGTTTCCTTTCTCTCCATACTTTATGCTCTTTGCCCTCTCCTGAGTTACAAAGCTATTTAAAAAGGAAATCATTCCAGATTCTTTACCTTTAGCCCCAAACCTTACTTGGAAGTAGGGTAAATAAGATATTTTATGCCATGGCATTCATAAATATTAAGTAGAGTTCTCATAAGCCATTAGACTGACATTACAGTACTCGGAATGCTAGTAAGCATACAACACAAAAGCATTAGAAATCTACTATGAACATTAAACTATAAAAAATACAAGTTACATGTAGTCCCTATCCAAGCTGACTCTGTAACAAAGGTAAAAAAGTGTAACAGGATACCAAAAAAAGAACACAGATGAGGACAAGCAGGGTAAGAAGAGATCAAAGATACAGGAATATTGGTGGGGAAATTTCTGTAAAACAGGATATAATTTTGGAAGTATGTTATGATAAAGACAGGTATGCACAATCTTTAGGTTCAGAGGACTTTAAAGTTATCAGAAAATTTATATAAGTATACAATTTATGGCTGTTAACACCCATTATGTGTTAAGTGTCCAGCAGGAGTAGTGCTGCATACCTGCATTTCCAGCTACTTCGAGGCTGGGACAGGAGGACAAGTTTGAGGCTGAGCTGGGAAACTGTAGAAAATTCACATTTCAATGCTTATGTTTGTGGATTAAAAAATTAAAGTCTGTTTTTACCACTCACCTAAGAAAGTCAAGGATATTTTCATTGAAATTTTATTTTAGAAAGACAATCAAGGTTCAAACTATCACTATAGTTCACAATCCCTGATACCGGGGGAAAAAAAAATTCAGTATTTGCTTTGTACCATGATGTAGATTTAGCATAGAAGCTAATGAAAAATTTGTGACACCATTTCTGACTCACAGAACGTCTACAAGCTAAATCTGTTCTAGAAAATAGTTAAAACAGACCTAGGGGTTCAAGTCCCCTTTTGGAATTCATTACCATCAAATTAGTTTCCTGAGTTTTATTATCTTTGTGTGTGTGTGCCTGTGCGCTTGTGCGCACACACACACACAATTTGGGGATGGAGGATTGATCCAGAGCCTTGCATATGCAAAGTATACAGTGCACCACTGAGATACAACCACCAGTCTTTAAAATGAAAATGATAATGCAAATTACTTCAGTAATGAAAAAAGCCGGGCATGGTGGCGCACGCCTGTAATCCCAGCACTTGGGAGGCTGAGGCAGAAGGACTGCAGAGAGTGAGGTCAGCCTGGGCTACATAGTGAGCTCAAGGATAGCCTGAATTATAGGGCAAGACCCTGTCTCAAATACAAACACAAAATTTCAATAATTAAATAAGAACTATTATGATTCACACACATTATCATTACTTGGTTACTTAATATGGGGCAAATTCTATTCTTATGTCACATGTAACACTTTGAAATTTCATTTTATAGCCAAAGAAATCCAAAGACAGGAGTTAAGAAACTTGCTCACAGGCTGGGGATTTAGCTCAGTAGCACTGCACCTGCCTTGCAAGCACAAGGTCCTGAGTTCGATCCCCTGTACCAAAAGCAAAACAAACAAAAAAACAGAAACAAACAAACAAAAATTGCTCCGGAAGAGAGAATTTTTGCCCATGTTATTTCAAAGTCTATGCTCTTAAAGCACATGATTATAGTAGCTGACCCAAAGCAGATATTAAATAAAGCTTTAAAAATTCAGTGAAAGAACATTTCCTAAATATCTCAACACAAGTATTATGTATAAGGGGCTAGGTTTTTGGGGTTCAAAAGTTTTAAAAAAACATTTAGGAAGCCAGGTATGGTGGTACATGCCTATAATCCCAGTACTCTGGAGGCTGAGGCAGGAGGATCTGAAAGTATGAGGCCAGCCTGGGCTAGTGAGAGTTGAAGACCAGTCTGAACTACATAATGAGACCCTGTTCTCCCCCTCCAAAAAGTAACACATATATTAACATTGAAAATATGAATAAGATAATTCTTTTCAAACTTATGGAATCTAAAAGAAAGGTATAAGGTAGAAATGTGGGCCATGATATAGCTCAGTGGTATTCTATCATTCATGAGGCCTTGTGTTCAAGCTCCAGCACTATGAAATAAATAAAAATAAAGTAAAAAGTTATGGGCAAGAACTGCTAGAATGGAGGAATGAGAAACTCAGTAAAACTTCTCCCCCAAAACTAATAAATGAAAAACATTTGCTCAAGAAAAATAATTTGAGGCTAGGCAGGATGGTGCACACCGATAGTCCCAGCACTTGGAGAGCTAAGGCATGAGGACTGCCATGAGTTCAAGGCCAGTCTAGGCTAGTGAGTTCAAGGACAGCATGAACTACATAGTAAGGCCCTGTCTAAAGAAGGCAGGCAGACAGGCCATCCACTTACTCTCAGGTAAGAAGAATGCTAGCAGCTGGGCATGGTGGCGCACGCCTGTAATCCCAGCACTC
>NW_022900926.1:72681995-72685763 GCF_012274545.1 Fukomys damarensis
AAAAAAAAAAAAAAAAAAAAAAAAAAAAAAAAAGAATGCCAGCTGTTTGGCATCTGGCCTAGGACAACCACTACTACCATCACCTTGTCCAACTACAGCCATCACTCCTAGTTCTACCAGGGTGGGACAAAGTGTAAAAACCAGCACAATCCTGGCACTTTGGAAGGCTGAGACATGAATATCCCAAATTTAAGCCTAGAATGGGCAATTTAGTGAGACTGTCTTAGAGATAAAATAAAATGAAATGACATGGGATACAACTCAGTGGTTTAATTTCCAGTACACACACGACACACACACACACACACACACGCACACATGCACACACACTTTTCTATGTTGTTAAGGATTGTGTTGTGGATACAGCAGTCTATGTAAGATGAGAAGATGAACCTACAAAGAACTCAAGAGGCATGTCCTAAAAGGGAGAAACCAGAGGAGATGCTGGCCCCACAGAGAATGGCTGGTTGACTCATCGGAGTCCGAACACATGGAGAAGACAAAATTCTTCCTCCTCTTCCACCTCTAGACTCTCCAGAGAGAAGGTGCAGGAGCTGCCCCTGAGGAAGAGACAGCAGAGAACTGATCCTGTCCTTCACCTCCAAAGAGAACAGGTAAAAGAGCGCCAAGAGCTTAATTTCTGAACAGACTTCCACCCTTAAGGCATGTGTTTGATGAGACAATTCAAAGGCAAAGGTCACAAGGCTGAGTTTAATCCCTGGTACTAAGAGAAAAAAAAAAATTAAAAGTATGAGAAGGTGGGTGTGGTGACGCACACCTGTAATCCCAGGACTTGGGAGTCTTAGGCAGGAGGACTGCTGTGAGTTCAAGACCAGTGTGGGTTACACAGGGAGTTCCAGGGCAGTCGAAACTACATAGTAAGACCCTGTCTCCAAAAAAACAAACAAACAAACAAACAAAAACCTATCCAACACAAAAGGCAGTAAAAAAGTAACATAAAAAACTTAAAACACATAGTGAATAAGCATCAAAAAGACAGGCCTGGCTGGGGATTTAGCTCAGTGGTTCCACCACCTGCTTTGCAAGTGAAAGATCCTAAATTCAATCCTAGTGGAGGGGGGCACACGATGACAATGAGGACGGATGGATAAAAACAAAGCATCACCAAAAACCAAAAGCATCAAAAGGACAGATGTAAAATAAATAGGGAAGAAAACCCCAACAAAACCAAAAAGAAAGGACTGAAGTAAACCAATGCCACTGTCATTAGCAGCACTCCAAAAGGTAGAGATTGTCATTCTGAATAGAATGATCCAATATTCATTTACAAAAGATATACTTAAGATTAAAAAATCAAAATAGGTTAAAAGTTATGATGGAAAATTATACATCCTGCAAGTAAAAGAAGCTGGAGTGGTGGTGATAAATGGCCATGCCTGGTAAGTAGCCTGTCACCTACTCAGAAAGCTGAGGCAGGAAGACTGAGTTCCAATTCAAGGCCAGCCTGGGCCTTGAACAGCTAAGTTCAAGGCAAGCCTGTCTCAAGAAAGAAAGAAAAAAAATCATGTATCTCATGTTTTTCAAAAATGTCTGAAGAAAGGATTTTTACCACAGATAAATGTTTGAGAAGCTAGACATGCATACTCTAATTTGAACATTACACAATACAAACACATACATCGAAATTTATATGGCACCCCACAAATACATACAATTTTGTCAACTAAAGTAAAAAAGCTGGAGCACCTTATTAATATCAGGTAAAACAGACTCTAAAAATAAACATGATGGCCCATATCTATAATTCCAGCCACTTAGTAGGCTAAACAGGATGGCGATTTTGAGGCCAGCCCAGGAAATTTAGCAAGATTCTGTCTCAACGTTTTAAAAAGGGCTGGGGATGTACCTCAGTGATCCGTATCTGTTAAATCCCCAGTAAACCCCTCTCACCACAAAAACATTCCTAACACCTTATAAAAGAAAAAGACTAAGATTCTTGGAAAAAAGTTACAAAGAACTGCTGTCCTTGATAATGTAAAGGGAAAGATTATATCATGTTAAATAATTGCTCCCTCTCATTATTTGTTTCTATGTTATTATTTTGGTAAAATATACATAAAATTGAACTTTTTTGGTGTACGGGACTGAACCTATTGCCTTGCACATGTTAAGTTTGCTGGCTACCATGGTGCCAGGCCCCCCTCTACACTATTAAAACCGCCCCCCTTTTTTTTTTGGTCTCACTGGAGGGTGAACCCAGGGCCTCATGCTTGCTCTGCCACTGAGCTGCAAGCCCAGCCTTTTAGTTTTATTGTTATTCTCAGACATAGTCTTGCTAGGTTTCCGAGACTGGCCACCAACTTTCAATCCTCCTGCCTTGATTTTCAGAGTAATCTAACACTTCAATTTAAATAAGCTACGTGGGGGCCCAGGCATGGTGGCACACTCCTATAATCCCAGCACTCCAGAGGCTGAGGCAGGAGGATCGCTGTGAGTTCGAGACCAGCTTGGGCTACATAGTGAGTTCCAGGTCAGTCTCAACTACATAGTGAAACCCTGTCTCAAAAATAAAAAGCTACATGGGGATAACGGCTATTGTAATTAGGGTAGCTTTAGTTAAACTAGATCAAGACCATTTCTTCTAAACACATAATCCACTGAAAGACTAACTATAATCATTATTGAAGGACTATTGCAACCTATAGTTTTTCTTAGTTCAATCAGATTCTATTAATTTTAATGCTTCTCAAATGCTCTCTTAGCTTTGACATATTTGTTTTGTTGTTGTGTTTTGTTTTTTGTTTGGTACTGAGGTTGAACTCCGGTCCTTGCGCAAGGCAGGCCGCCACTGAACCATTGAGCTAAATCCCCGGCCCACATATTTGTTTTGTTTTATACTGGGGATCGAACTCAAGACCTTGTGCTTGTGAGGCAGATGGTGTAACTACTCAGCTAAATCCCTAGCCCTAGCTTTGACTGTTTGAACTTTTGTCTTTTTAGCACTGAGGATTAAACCAAAGCCTTCCTACTGGGATTACAGGTAGGCGCCACCACCCATGACTAAACCAAGGCCTTCACACTGAGCTACATTTCCATTCTCTCCCCACTACTGTAAAAAAATTTTGAGACGGTTTCCCAAAGTTGCGCTTCAATTTACAAGGCTCCTGCCTCAGCCTCCCAGAGTGTTGGGATCAAAATCATGTGCCAACTTGCCCGCTCTTGAGTTTTCTTTATATGGAAGGTCCTTATACATTAGGATTATATTTTTTTGTAAATACCTTTCACATTATTCTACATAACAGCTTTAAATGGAGGAGGGGTGAGACAGGAGGCCATGTAATTCAGCTTGGCCCTGAACTCACTATGTAGCCCAAGCTGGCCTCTAGTGATCGTCTTGCCTCAACCTCCCCAGTGCTGGGTTTATAGGCGTGAGCCACCACATTTGACTGGATTTTTAAAGGCTATCCTGGCAGAAACAGACAAAGAGATATGAAAAACAAATTATGCCCGCATCTTGAATAATTGCTTAAAGTTCAGAAAAGGTGTGTAGTTATGTATTTATGGCCTGAGATACTAAATACATTTTAGATTTTGAGACTTTAAAAATCAAAGTGTTGCATGCTTTAATTCAAATACTCTGCGGCTAATGCAGGAGAATCACTAGAACGCAGCATGGGCAATTTAGAGACTTAGTGAGAGAAATAAAAAGGGCTGGGGATATAGCTCAGTATGAAGGCCCTAGGTTCAATACCAAGTATCAGAGAGAGAGAGAGAGAGAGAGAGAGAGAGAGAGAGAGGGAGAAACAA
>NW_022900926.1:72685951-72689150 GCF_012274545.1 Fukomys damarensis
GAGAGAGAGAGAGAGAGGGAGAGAGAGAGAGAGGGAGAGACACTATCTCATTAATAATTTTTATGCTTATATAGATACAGAAATAGATGATGCAAAAAAAGGGCCCAGATCTGGCCATACCTCTTTTCCTTCCCTAAAACTAAAACTATAGAAGTTGTCCTGCTTCCAATTAATATTTAAATTGCTTCCCTCCTGAAAAGTTTTCTAACAGAAATATCACAAGTTTTCCCCTCTACTATTAGGATTTAATTTTTCTTTTTCCTTTAAGTATTTATTATTACTACTTTAGGATCCTTTTTATATAACCTCATTAAGGCTACCAACAATTATGGCTCCACGTTTTTCTCATACTTCTCTATGGTCTGCTTTTTTTCTCATTCAGACAGAGAACACAATATGCACCAGGAGAAATTCTGGCTACATTATCAGTAAGGTACCCTTCCTAGCCCGCTCATGAAACTCCCATTGTCTAAATCTCATTCTATCAATGAAAAAGAGAATGTCAATGGTCATAGAAGGTCCTCAAGCAACCTGAATATTCAGTGAGTGTGGAAGACAAAACATATACTCTGAGGGTCAGAAAAATCTAGATTTGAATCTCAATTTGAACCTGTGTCTAGCGTATAGCAAAATCTCTGTGAGGGGGACAGGAAGATGAATGAAGTGCTATTAAAAAAAAGTAGTCATAGCCAGCTGAGGCTGCTGAAAGAAAGCTGTTCTAACAGGAAGGAGGAGGAGCAAAGGCTTGGATACAACAGAACTCAGCTTGGTTCAAGCTTACCTCCAAGACTGTAGATCCTTCTACTTCTCAGATTTCACATATACAGAAAAAAGCCTTTTGTAAGCATCACTAGACAACTCTTTTTCTTCAGGTCACTTCATCACAGCACAGAATTGAGTAATAGATACTTTTCAGCTGCTTTTCTTCAGTGCCTCTTACTGTTGATATCAATTCCTAGGTCTCAAGAAGCCCAACCCTGGAACCAAAAAAAAAAGCCAGGCATGGTGGCACACACCTGCAATCCCAGCACTTGGGAGGCTGAGGCAGGAGGACTGCTGTGAGTGGAAACCAGCCTGGGCTATACAGTGAATTCCAGGTCAGTTTCAACTACATAGTGAGACCCTGTCTCAAAAAACAAAACAAAACAAAACAAACAAACAAAAAAGGAAGGCCAACCCTGGAATTTCTTTCAAAGGGTTCAGCCTCTTGAAGGTGCCTCAACGCTATGCTGTAGATACAAGGATTTTAACACAGTATTTTTATTAAACTGCAGCTGTAGACTAATTTGGAACTAAGACCAGAATACTTCAAATCTAAGCCTGGCTCCCACGCTGTGATGTTTAAACTTAACTGTTATCTTCACTGGATAAAGAAACTTGGATCCTGGGGATGTCAGACAGTAGTCATCACTGGTTTAACTCCCTGATGTTCCTGGCTGAAGGTTCTCTTAGGAGGTGGGGCCCAGGTAAATTCCCTATGACGAATGTTATCATTATGTATATCTAAAATGTAAAAAGTAAAATTAACTTTAAAAAATAAAAGGCTATTTAGCTAAGTGTGGTGGCACGTGCCTGTAATCTTAGGACTCAAGATGCTAAGGCAGGATGTACCTCATGAGTTGGAGGCTAGTCTGGGTTACCTAATGAGTTCAAGGCAACTACGAACTACACAGTGAGACTCTGTCTCAAAAAACAAAACAAAAAAAATGAAGGCTATTTAAGTACTTAACAGCATGGCTTCTTTTTATACCACACTACTTCCCATACCAAGTAGGTTTCTTTTAATTTTTTTGTTTTTTTGGTACCAGGGATTGAACTCAGGAGCTTGCGCTTTTGAGGCAGGAGGCAGCACCACTGAGCTAAATTCTGGGCCCCTAAGTAGGTTTCTTGATTAGGAAATCTAACAATTTTAGTGACTCAACTATAGAAAATGTTCATGATCAATGACTTTTTTTTTAGTAGAGAGGATTCAACCCAGGTCCCTCTACCACTGAGCTACATTCTGGTCCCCCCACTTTTTTTTAACTGTTTTGAGACAGGAGCATCCCAGGGATTTAGCTCAGTGGTTCTGTTGCCTGCCTGGAAAGCTCCAGGTCCTGAAACAAACAGAATTTTGGGCCAGAGGTTTAGCTCAGTAGCACCACGCCTGCCTTGCAAATGCAAGGTCCTGAGTTCAATCCCAGGTACAAAACAAAACAAACAAACAAAAAACTGGAGATGGGCAGGGCCTCACTAAATTATCCAGGCTAGACCTGAACTTGTGACCTCTTCCCTTTCTAGTAGGTGGGATTACAGGTGTATACCACCACCCCAGCCAGGGGGTCATTAACCTTTATTTTTTACTTCTTTTTTTTTTTTTGAGATAGGGTCTTGCTATGTAGTTTATGCTGATCCTCTGGCCTCAGCCTCCTGAGTGCTGAGATTATAGGCATGCACTACCACACCCAGCTAGTTAATTCAGGACATATTTATAAAGAAATGTGTGAGGTGTGGCAGCATGCCTGTAATCCCAGCACTTAGGAGGCTGAGTTGGGAAGATGGCTGCAGAGGCCAGTCTGTGCTTCATTCCATGCCAGTCTAAACTACACACTGAGATCTTGTCTCAAAACACCAAACATAAACTCACAGAGCTGAAGCTGGGTGTGGTGGTTCACGCCTGAAATCCCAGCACTGTGGTAGACTGAGGCAGGAGGATAACAAATTTGAGCCTAGCCCAGGCAATTTAGTAGATAAGCAAGATCTTATCTCAAGAAATTAAAAAAGGGCTAGGGAAATGAGTGTGGCAGGGCATGCCTATAATCTTAGCACTCAGGTGGTTTAGGCAGGAGGTGATCAAGAGCAGCCTGAAAATCATAGCAAGACCCTGTCTCAAAACACCAAAAATCAAATTATGAGGTATAGTAATCCTAAATAATTGGTAACAGGAAGAATTTCTTTTTGGTTTGAGACAGGGTCTTGTTTTGTGGTCCAGTCTGTCCTCGAACTCATGGTGATCCACCTGCCTCATCTTCCTGTGTGCCAGGATTACAGGTGTGCACCACCATGCTCATCAAAAGAAAGATGTAGGGCCGGGGATTTAGCTCAGTGGTTCCGTGTCGCCTGCTTTGCAAGCACAAGGTCCCAAGTTCAATCCCTGGTACCAAAAAAAAAAAAAAAAAAAAAAAAAAAAAAAAGCCAATGGGGCTGGGCGTCTGGAAAG
>NW_022900926.1:72689193-72693140 GCF_012274545.1 Fukomys damarensis
AAAAAAAAAAAAAAAAAAAAAAAAAAAAGAATTTCAAATGCCAGTGCCACTGCAACTGAGCTGGCCTTTGTGTGTATATCATGTGTGGGTTACTATGCTACAGAGACTCACTTCGTGTGTTATCTCGCTGAGCACTGCATAGTAGGACTAGCATTACTATCTTAACTATTTCACAGAAGGGAAACGAATCAACTTTTTATCCTGCCCTGCTGGTATATGATAAATTTATTCTTTGAACCAGGACCATATCAAAGCTTAAGAAAAAACCCAAGTTTGATCGCCGGTACCCCCTGCAAAGATCTTTACTTCTATTCCTGCTCAAAACAGTTGTCTTCAGGTACAGTATCAGATCTTAATTAATTTAAAATCCCCAGAAAATTAAAGCTGCAGCAAAAACTTCATAAATATCAACTATATTTCCCTTTCAGCATTCTCTTTAATTTGTCAAAAATAATTCCAGACCCTGAGCTTTCCTAAACCTTTAATCATTTATGGTGCTCTTTGCTGTACCTACCCATTAGAACACTTAAAAAAAACATTAACACTGTGCCAATTATTTTCAAAAGCCCAGAGATATTAATCAAGTGATCCTAATAGTCTTAAACACGGTTCTCAAACCAAAATGATAAATGGAGATTGGGAAACTTGCATTCTGAAGTGCCACCATCCAGATAAAATTACCCTAAGAATTAAGAGTAATTTCAATCAGATCCTATAAAACTGAACATTTTTCTCAAGACCAGAATTAGACAGTAACTTTAAGATTGTTCAAGGGCCCAAACTCTAAAACATAAAACAGTTTTCCACATAGCAAATTCAATAGCAACAGGCAGGCAGTAGGGGTCAGGGAGAATAGTAACAGTTGAGAAAAGTAGCAGTAAATAACATTATAAAATGATTAAATTATTTATCTCATGTCCATTCTAGTGTATATAAATAATCTCAAAAATCATATGCTGCTTAATAAATAAGGCCTTATGTCTCACTATATGGCATCCTGAGTTTTAAACTAACACATTACATACCAAAGAAATTACCATAGCATTTCAAAAGCATTAAAAGTTCTATTATTTTGGGGCCGGGGATTTAGCTCAGTGGTTCTGCCCGCCTGCCTCCCAAGCACAAGGTCCTGAGTTCAATCCCTGGTACCAAAAAAAAAAAAGTTCTATTATTTTGTTTGTTTGTTTTTTGAGACAGGGTTTCATTACATAGTTGAGACTGACCTGGAACTCACTATGTAGTCCAGGCTGGTCTCAACTCACAGAGATTCTCCTGCCTCAGCCTCCCAAGTGCTGGGATTACAGGCATGCACCACCATGCCCAGCTTTTCCATTATGTTTTGTTATCAGGCACCTGCATTTATGACTGCTAACAGTCATATAGCAGTTCTACATACAACAAACTGGTCTGTGTAAAAATACATATCAACCTGGCTTCATGGTACATAGAAGTAATTCCAGCTACTCAGGAGGCTGAGGCAGGTGTACTCCAATTTCAAGCCTAGCCTAGACTTAGTGAGAGCCTACCTGGACAAAAAAAAGAACACTTTAGCCTAGCATGTGTGAAGTCCTAGTTTCAATTTGTAGTACCACAAAACAACAAAAAACCCAGAGTTAATTCCTTAATTGCCTTATCAACCCTTTTTTTTCTTTTAACTAGGGATGAACTAAAGAACACTTTAAGACTGAGTTATATTCCTAGCCCTTTTAAAAATTTGAGACAATTACCAAAACTGACCTCATTGCAATCCTGTCTCAGCTTCTGGAATATCTGGGATTACAATACAGGCATGCACCATCATGCCTTGTTCTTTTTTGTTTGTTTTTTTGAGACAGGGTCTCACTATGTAGTTGAGATTGACCTGGAACTCACTATGTAGCTCAGGCTGGTCTCACAGCGATCCTCCTGCCTCAGCCTCCCGAGTGCTGGGATTACAGGCATGTGCCACCATGCCCAGTTTACTAATCAGTCTTAAGGATTGTTTTTTCTTTCTTTTTTTTTCAGACAGGGTCTCACTATGCAGTTCAGACTGGCCTTGAATTCACTGTGCAGCCCCTGCTGGCCTTGAACTTGCAGTGATCCTCCTACCTCAGCCTCCGAAGTGCTGGGATCTCAGGCATGTGCCACCACGCCCTGCTAAGGATTGTTTTCTATATCATTCAAATGATGGTATCAAACAATTTATATTTAAGTGTCATATCAGCTATTTGATAATAAATTATCACAGGTTATTTTTTAAAAGAAAATTAAATCACCATGTGAGAATCCATTTAGTAATGCACTCAGCAAAATAAAATTACTCAGTCCAGCATGTATAGGCAGGAGATGCCAATTCAATTGTATGACAGGAAGTACTAGCTATGGAAGTTTAAAAACAGGCGCACCAAGTTCTGTTCTAGCACAAGAAAAAACGGAATAATGTGCTGGCGATAAGGAGCAAAAGAGGAAGTTCTTTTCAGTGAACTGTTTGCAACGTATCAAAAATAATTCAAAATCATTTCAAAAATTAAAAGCTAAAAAAAAAATCCCTTTTCCTCTAAATTCGTCTGAGCATGTACTTTCCTAGGTGTACAGGGGCATGAATTTTGCACTTTTCTTACTTATAGCAATACAGTTTAGAGCTCACATTTTATACATCCAAAGAGAGATAGGCTGGCTTACAATAGTAAACTGTTACTTTGTCTTTTAACTCAAGTTGGATGACTTTCTTTCAGCAACACTTTTTTTTTTTTTAAATTTTGGTGCTGGGGATGAACTCCAGTGCCTGCATTTGCAAAGCAGGTGGTAGAATCACTAAGCTAAATCACTCGCCCAGCAACACTTTCATAAGAATCATTTTTAAAAAGTTTCACAACAACGTGAGTGAACTGTACTTACATATAAAAACAGAATGGTACATTTTATATGTTGTGGTTTTTAGCCACACAGGCAAATGTACAAAGATTAAGAATTACTGCTCTTTGCCGGGAGAAGTGGCCTGTGCCTGTGATCCCAGCACCCAGAGGCTGAGGCAGGAGGATCACCAAGAGTTCCAGGTCAGACTGGCCTACACGGTGCATTCAAGGCCAGGCTGAACTTCACAGTAAGCCCTTATTGGAAAAAATAAATTAAAAAAAAAAAAAGAAATTACTGTGCTTAAATGTTAGTAGTAACTAGTTATGTAAATTTCATTACTCTAAAGCAAAAATCATCTTGTGTTTAATTTTAATAAATTTGTTGTTTTTAACAGCTGTTAAATGTTTAATGTACCATAATTTTTAAACATTATTTCCAAATGTGAGTGGGGTCTTTAATCCTAAACTATAGAGTGAAAGTGAAGTGTCAGTCTCAATTAGCATCTTTCAAAGCATGTGAATTACTTATTGCCAACAAATACGAGTTATAAAATTGTGTTTCTACTTCAGCTGATTCCTTCATTCAGTGAAATGCAAATCTCGAAATTAAGAGATCAAGTTCCCTAAAAGAATAGTTTTTTTCTTAAAGCAGTTATACTTTCGGATGAATGAGGTAGGCAACATTCCTCATACCTCCACCTTTAGCAGGATGACCGTCAAGAATGCTACAGTCAATCATTTCCAATCACCGTTCATACCTGGCCCAGCCCAATCCAGAATTTGTCGGGGCTTTTATGAACTCCAGTCGTCAAGTTCTGCTCAGAAGAATGCAACCTAACCTAGGTTAGTGTAGTAGCCTGGGAGGGCAGAGAACCGGACGGGCTGGGCCGCCTCTGGGGAGTCTCCAGGAAACGGCAAGGTTTCAACTTCACACTTTACACTCTTGGCGGTGAAGGAACGTGTTCTCGAAAGATCTACTTCCCAACTCAAATGTCATTCCCTGATCAGCTGCTCACGGGGCAAGCGGCGCTCAACCCACGCCCTCTTCTTCCTAGAGCACTTTCTCCAAGAGCCGTCCCACGGAAACCCCACTCGAGAGGCCGCCCGGAGCGC
>NW_022900926.1:72693523-72696828 GCF_012274545.1 Fukomys damarensis
AGTGCGGGCGTTCACCCCTGCGCGAAGCTCCTCCCCCGCCCCGCCGGCTTCCGCCTCAGTGCCTGGGGACAAACAGCTGACTCGCCAGAATGCCGCGCCCCAGGCCGGGAGGCCCAGCCGAGGCCTGAGAGGGGCAAGGAAGGGTGGGGGCCGGGGACTACTGGCGTCAAGGGACTTGCGCTTGCGAAGATTCCGGCTGGACTACAGCGCCCACAATGCACCGGGCGAGCGCGTCGCGCCGATGGCGGCCGAAGAGTTTAAGGGCGGGACGGGCGGGGTCCGGCGCTTCCGGTCTCTAGGTTCCCTGTTAGGCCTAGTGCGGGGAGGGCAAGGCCCGGAGCCCGCTTAGGTATCTTGGTGGATTTGAGGTCCGGAGTTGTATGGTGGGGCAAAGGCGGTTTGCCCACAAGTGGAAACAACTCCTTCGACTATAAGCCAGGCTGTCCGCAGTCCCATAGTAAACCCCTGAAATGCCTCTCTAAATCCCTCTAATGCCTTAAATGCTTTTGAATGAAGCTTGAGTTCCACTAAACACGTGTCTGTATTGATAAACCCAAGTAAGTGAAATAAGGGAATAGATTTTTAAATACTTAGCCATTTAGTAGCAATAAGATCAAACAGTTTATGGGGACAAGTCTGCCCGCTAAAACAAAATAATGGTGGGCAGGCTGAAAGCTGCCTCGAAAAATCCTATGTCTGGGTGAGATGCTACTGTTTCATCGTTTCCCATAAAATTCTGGTAAGTTTTTTTTTTTTTAAGTGGAATATGTGTTTTTATTGCGCTTTAACTACAACTCAGATAAGCCTTTATTTAAAAAAATAGAATTTTTTTCAAGTGGTACCGGGGATCGAAGGGGTGCTTGCTCTTGCGAGGCAGGCGGCAGAAAAACTAGAAAAATTTAGAGGCATAGCTGTAAAGGGCCCAGAATCAAATGCAAGTTTTTGGTTTTGTTTTTGGAGACAAGTGGCGCTGTGCAGGTCAGCCTGGCCTTGAACTCACTGTGTAGTCCACGTTGGCCTAGAACTCTGGGAGAGGAAAGACTGTCGCACAATTATCTGGAGGAAGTTGCTGGGTGGCCAGGATCAGCCCTTGACTGTACTCTGGCCTATGCTTGGATGGCAGTTGTGCGCTCCGGGCTTTCAGATGCAGATTTGGAACATTAATAGGGTCAATTTCCATCTCCAGAATAGTTCTCTCAAGATGTCATGTCTCACAAAGAGTACTGCACTTTTAAAATGTTAAGTTTCAGTAAACCCATTCACTTTTTTTTTTTTTTTTGAGACAGGGTCTCACTATGTAGTTGAGACTGACCTGGAACTCACTATGTAACCCAGGCTAGTCTTGAACTCACAGCGATTCTCCTACCTCAGCCTCCCGAGTGCTGGGATTACAGGAGTGCACCACTATGCCCCACAACTTTTGTTTTTTTGTTCTTTTTGAGTCAGGGTCTATATAGTTCAGGCTGGCCTCATGAACTCTTGCAATCCTCCTGCCTCAGCCTCCCTAGTGCTGAGATTACAGCCGTGCACCACCATGCCTGGCAACCTATTTACTTTTTTTTTTTGGTTTTTTGAGACAGGGTCTCACTATGTAGTTGAGACTGGACTGGAACTCACTGTGTAGCCCAGGCTGGTGTCAAACTCACAGTGATCCTCCCGATCCTCCCGCCTCAGCCTCCTGAGTGCTGGGATTACAGGTGTGCGCCACAGCACCCGGCAACCTATTTACTTTCTATGTGATCTATTTCAGAGGATTTGAAATTCTCCAGAAGACCCAGAAGATAAAAGCAACCTTTTTAAATTTTTGAATCCATCTTTTTGTTTTTCTTTTTTAGAACCTGGGAGGCTGAGGCAGGAGGATAACAAATTTGAGCCCAACCTGGGCATTTTAACGATTTAGCAAAACTTTGTCTCAAAAATAAACAATAGTCTGGTGACCCATAAATGTAATCTGAGTACTAAAGAGGCTAGGCCAGAGGATCACCCTGAGTTGGATGCCAGCCTGAGCTACATGGTGAGTTCAATGTTAACTTGGAATACATAGTGAGACCCTGTCTCAAATAAATAAATAATAAATAAAAATGGGCAGAGTGATGTAGCTCAGTGCAAAGGCCCTGGCTTCAGTCCCCAGTACTATATTTAAAAATTACTTAAACATCATGTAGATTATTTCCCAGAAAACTCACCATTTTTTTTCTTCGGTATTTGTTAAAGACCTCCTGGTATTGCACTCTAGGCCTTGGAGTTAAAACAGTAAATAAGGCAGTTTATAGCCTAATTTATAATCTATCTTGGGGAATGAAATTAACAGTATTTCTACTAATATGATTGGTGCTATGAAAAAAATAGGGACTGAGACAAGCTCATTGGATAGTGTGTCAGAGAAATCCTCTCAGTTTTTCACACAAGAGACGTTACAGTAAAGTGTGCCTAGATTGGAGAGAAACTGGGAATTTGACTGGACCTTTACCACAGTGAGATGAAGAAATGTGTATATAAAAGACTCTTTGAAGTGGTACATGAGAGCTAACAGACCAGGAACCAGTGCATTGTGTTGTTATCCGTGACACCTAAGCAGTCCAGAGCAATCATGGCTATTCTCAGAGACAGCTTATGTCTGGCTCCGTGGAGTCTGTTCAGGGCAGCGGTAGCCTTGGCGAGCCGCAGATGCCTACCATAACTACAAAGGACAGCTGAAGGAGTTCTTCCTGGTAGGAAAGGAAATTCAGATGGACAAGCATAGTTAGTATTCTCAGTTTACAAACCAAGGCTTCAGGATGTCAGTGGTCCAGAGCTGGGTTCTAGTCCCAGCACCATAAACAAAACACAATTTAAAAAACTTACTGACCAGGGCTGGGGATTTTGCTCAGTGGTTCTGCCGCCTGCCTCACAAGTGCAAGGGCTGGAGTTTAATCCCTGGTACCCTCCCCAAAAAAGGAAACCACCGGAAGGCAAATGTAATATTGTTACATCTTATTGGCAAAATTTCAAATAAACATGTAGTGGTTGGGGGAGGGTAAGAAAAACAGGCACTTAGACTATGACAAGTCAGAATTATCTGATTTTTTGAGATGATTTGATATAGTATTTATGAAAATTTAAGATATATAGAAGCTGGGTGCCCACCTGTAAATCCCAGTGCTCTGGAAGCTGAGGCAGGAGGATCACTATGAGTTTGAGGCCAGCCTAAGTTATGAGACTGTCTCAAAAGCCAAAAAGGGTTTGGTATCTTCAAGGGGATTAATGGTAATGTGTCTTCTATTGTAATAGGTGTTTTTTTTCTTTCTTCTTTTTTTTTTTTTTTT
>NW_022900926.1:72696840-72720955 GCF_012274545.1 Fukomys damarensis
TGTAATATGTTTTTTTTTTTTTTTTTTTTTTTTTTTTTTTTTTTTTTGGTAATGGGGATCAAACTAGGGACCTTGCACTTGTGAGGCAGGTGGCGGAACCACTAAGCTAAATCTCTGGACCTTGTAATAAATTTTTAAAAAATTTAAAATACCATATTATCAGCCACACCTTGTATACACAGATTTATATTCTAGTTTTGTGTGTGTGGTACAGTTCTGGGATTGAACTCAGGCCTTCAAACTGAGCTACATCTGCAGCCGTTTTTTTGGTTTTTTTTTGGTACCAAGGATTGAATTTACGGGTCCTTTCGCTTGCAAAGGCAGTGCAGCCCATTTTTTATCTTTATTTTTGAGATAGGGTCTTGCCAAATTTCCCAGGCTGGGCTTGAACTTGCTCTCCTCCTGCTTCAGCCTCCCAGAGTGATGTGATTATAAGCTTGTGCTACCAGGCCTGGCTGGTGCATGTATACATGGGAAACCTCTCACCCCCTCTTTCTGTAGCTGTAAATTGAACTTATGGCCTCACAGAGGCTGAATTCCTGCTCTACCCCAAGATACACCCTCAGCCTAAGCTCCCTCTCACCTTGATGTATTCTAGTAGTAGCCTTTCAGATGGTTTCTCTTCTGTCAAAAACTAACTTCTCTTTCCATAGTCAGGGAGGGATCAGCGTAAGATTTGTTAGCTCTAGGAGGCTAATGTTTTAGATGAACACATCTTTATACTGATTTTCTTTTACATTTAGTTCAGTTTTATTTAGAGAAAAGGCAGTTTCTGGAAGGAGGAGCTGAAAAGAGCCAAGCCCTCCATCAGAGTAAAATAAGCCTGCTGGTAACTTGACCCTCACCCTTAGTAGGTTAGAGGGGCTCTAGTGACCATCTGTTTTCTGTTAGGAGGTCTTACTCCCTAACCCCAAGAGGCTTTATAAATAACTCTTTCAAAACACACAGAATTCTGTTTCAAGTTGTGATTTAGTGTCTTTTATATATGGATCCATCAGGCATTGATGATAACCACTCTCTCGTGCTTTTGTAATACTTTTCATCAACCGTCCCTTTGTAATTTTATCTTTTGTTACCCTTTGTGGTAGCCGTGAAACTGTGTCTTTCCGTTCTACAACTGCAGGAAGTATAATTAACTTACAGATTCAGTGGCTGTGCTCTGAAATACTCTACTGTGTAGGCTTCAAAGCCACAGCGCCTCCTGAGCCTGCTGTCAGCCAGTGGCTGAACACTTTAGGGATTCTGATGGAGCCCATTCCTCTGACAGATGAATTCCAAGGCTGTAAGAGTAAAAAGCAGCCACAACAGCAAGTAGTTTTTGTCCCCAGTCAGGTAGTTGACATCCCTGGTACTAGCTTCTAAGAAAATAAATACCATAATAAACATATGCTGAGAAAAAACAAGGCACAGAATTCCTTTGAGAAAGGATAAATGACATTATGCTGTGAGTTGTTTCAACCATGTAAGGCCAGGTTAGAATAAACCCCGGTCAGGGCAAAAATAAAAAGATCCTCAATCACTGGAAGATTGGGAACCAAGCATTGTTCCTTCTCTTGAGAAGGTGAACTACTTTCTGAGTAAAGAACCACCAGTGCTTTCAAGAGCAGCGTTTTTCAAACAGTATGCATTAAATTACCTGTAATTTTACAAAAATGCAGATTTTGATTTTGGAGCTTTGGGATGAGGCCTGAGATTTTGCATTTCTAGCAAATATTGCTAATGCTGCCTATCCTGAACCATACCAAGTACCAAGAATGTAGAGAATCACAAGAGTGGCCCAAGAATATTTAATTAGTGAGCTGCAAGGGAGGGTCCCTCCCTCCCAGGACCAGTGGCATCATAGGATCTCGGCTGATCATACATGTCTTCCTTGAGACTGCTGGACCCTGTGGTCATTCATGTAACAAATATGTACCAAGCAAACTGTGCTAAGAGCTGAGGTGGTGGTGGCTGACACAGGAGGATCACCACAAGTTTAAGGCCAGCCTGGGCTACATATGTAGCAAGACCCTATCTACAAAAATAAATAAATAAAATTTAAAAATAAATTCAAAAAACAAAAAATGGAGTCACTTACTCTGAAGTTTTATGCCACCAAGCTAAATTAAGCAATTTATCTGACCTTCCAAAGAAGCTAGGAGAAATGAGAGATAATAGCTAAACGTCCCAACATGCCAGTTTCAATTGATAATGAAGTCCTCTCTCTTATTGGTCCGTGTCCCTGTCCCCACTTTTCTTTTCTTTTCTTCTTCTTGGTACCAGGGATTGAACTCAGGACCTTGCAACTTTCCAGGCAGATGCAGCTCCTTGTCCCCACCTTACAAAGAAAGTTATTTTAAAATGCCCAATGCCCCCCCCCGTTTTCTTCATTCCTTTTATATAAAACCAACCTTCTCTGCATATCTCATTAGAACACTCATTCCATTTTGAGAGTGCTGCCTGAGTCTAGAATTGAAAAGAAAGCCAATTAAGATCCTTACACTAAATTGTTGTAATTTTGGTTTTGGCAGGCTTAGCCATAGAGACATATACTCCTAGGTACACTGGGTTTGATGTTTAGTGGTATTTGCAAAGAAAGTTCTGACTTTTTATTTGGGAACACATCCTCACAGGAGGTGTATTGTTCTTGAAGCTGTGAGTGAGGTTTGGTCGAGAGACTGACCAGGACTGCTAGAAGCTGTCCGGTGCTCTTAAATCTGTAATTATGTCAGCCTAGAACATGAGCATATCACCACAGTGTTGGCCACCACGTCCCACCGTTGCATAAACACAGGCAACCATGTACTGTTTCTGTTGTCTGACTGAATCAAACTCACTTGTCTAAAATCAGTTTCACAATGCAAACAAAGCTTTTATACATAGGGAGAAGGAGGGGGCTTGAGGGAAAAGGGATAAAATAAAATTTATTTTTTAAAAAATCAGTCTTATTCCATTTACTCCCAAACAATTCTCAATATTTACACCTTTTTCCCCCTACAGATAACATTATTTTTCTTACTACTTGGGCTTATGACCCTGAGTCATCTTTTTCTCCTTTCTAATTCACCTTTGTCTCTGTTGCCATATCGTGGCTTGGTTAATATTAAACCATAGAGGGCTCCTGAGTGCCTGGCTTCTTCTAATCTCTAGTCTTTTGTGCATAATCTTGGCATGATTTGCATATTACTATTCTGGTATGTTTTGCTTTTGTATTATAAATTTCTCTTGGCTAGTATTTTACATTTCATATAAATCTGAGATGAAGACAGTACTGTGCACAAATCAATTCTGTTTAATCTGGGCTTGATAGAAGAGGTGGACAGAATCCTTAGTAGCCAAGTAGCTTTAGGCAAGTTATTTCTCCTGTGTCTGTTTCTTCACATATAAAATGGAGACACTCAATCAGGTGTGGTGGTGCAGCCTGTAATCCCAGCACTTGGAAGGCTGATGCAGAAGGATCATGGTGAGTTTGAGGCTGGCCTGTATCACACAGTAGGACTTGTCTCAAAAAACCAAAACAGAGGATTAAAATAAAAATGGGATACTAATAGTGACATAGGAGATTCGGGTGTGGTGAAGCTGGCTGGAGAAGTAGGCATGATCTGTTAATTACAAGATTCACTGAAGGGTTACAAAGCCCTGCTCACGGACTTCTCTCCAGCATTTGAGCAGCTTTTCAATAGGATGGCCTGGACCTGACTCAGCCTGAGGTGTGGGATCCCAGCTCCAACTCTCTTCCAGGACCCTTGTGTAGAAATTCTCTCGAGATTTGGTTAGTGTCCAAGAAGAACTTGCTATCCTGGCTTTCCTCAGGATAGTCCGCTCAACTTTCTCCAGGGTGTACTTTTATCTTGCTCATTTAATTGGCCCAAGTTCACTGTGCAGAGCTCCCTCACTTTTACTTTTTTCAAATAAACTGTGCCCCTGCTTTTTGCTCATTTTGTTCAATTCTTTGTTAGAGACAAGAAGAACCTGGAATCCTACTCCAGGAGGAGAGGTGAACAACCCAAAACACAGTAAGGTTTATTTGGCAATCCACTTTTAGAAGGAGCTACCAAATAACAGTAGTACTTGCTTTACAAGGTGGTTATAAGTATTGAAAGAATTATTATTTGTAAAGCATTTGGAACAGTGCCTGTGCTATCAGTTTTAGAAATGGCTCCCCAATTAGCATTCCAGGTCTTTCTTACCTTGAGCAAAGAATTGACTGAGACAAGCCAAAAATGGTATGAAAGGGGTGAAGGGATAAGGGGAAAATTGGCTCTGCAGAGCAAACTTGGACCAAACTAAAGAGGAAGGGTGCAAAGAGCAAAATTAAAAGTACACGCTGGTCTAGAAGAACCAGAGTAGGCCACCATGAGGAGTCATGATAGTGGGCTTCTCGTGGTGTTATCTTCTGTCCACATCTCGTGGAAGCCCCAAAAAGTCCCACATATGGGGGTCCTAGGAAATTATCTGGCACTGTCCTGGGATCATGTAATTAACAGGTCCTGCTTACTTCCCCAGCCAGTTTTGCCACATCGTATCCTATCTCACCTGGACACAATAAACCCTGAAATACTCAGAATCTTCATAGAAGTCAGCAAGGAAATAGGCTTATCTAGAAAGCATGTATTTGGAAAATCATAAATGCCTTGAATGACACAATGAGAAGTGACTTTGGTGGTATTTGGTTGGGTTCATGAGCTGAGGATAATCAGTGTTGTACCCAGAAAAGTCTAGAAGTGAAATGTCTGATGATCCCCTTCACCAGAATCCAACCAGAATTTGATAAAACATTTGAACACCTTGATTTGCTGTTGTAGATTCACAACATTTGATTTTTATAGGCATTTCATTGAAAGCACTGTCAGTTAATTAGGTCTCAAGTAAAACAGCTGGCATAAGAGGTTTATGTTACCATAGCTTGCATTTAAAGAAAGTCAAAATTTTCAAAATATGGTTAAAGTAAATTTTTGATAAACCAGCTTGAATACTGCATTGTAGATAACAAGGTTAAATAAAGGTTCTAATAAGACAAACAGTGACAATTTAAATAAATCAGATGTTTTTGTCGAAGATTACTCTGTGATTTTCTCCAATTATTCATGACATTTCACCCATTCATATTGTGATCTGCTTTAATAGTGGAAGGAAAAAAACCTCTTGTCTCCTTGTTTATTCTTTGTTCTCAAGGAGATAAGCTGTTTATAAAGATACGTTATTTGTTATTTAAATCACTTTTACTGAAGTTGTTTATTTCCTTGTTTCAGTTTCTAAAAATATTGCAACAATTGTAATGCTTCTTAGAGATGTCTATTCAATTCAGAGTGATTTGTACTGAAATTCTTTGCTAAATGGGCACAGGTGCTGATGTGTATAACATACTAGAGTGAGTCAAAATTAATGCTACAAAGAAATAATGGAGATACACTTATGTCAACTTTTAAATCTGTGATTAAAAACATTTTAGACCTAAAGTCTCAGATATTTGCAAAGGTCTACTTCTATATATGTCATTTCATAAGCATTTAATAATAGTAATAATAATAATAATAATAAAAGTATAATACTAAAACCATAAGCAGAAAAATTGCATAATTTAACCCAGAAATTTATTTCTTAGGAAATGCCCTTTAATCACTTTGCAGAATTTCAAGATCATAATTATTATATAAAAGTAATTACATTAAAAGATAATTTACCTGGTAGTAAAGTATCAAATTAAAGCTGAAAAACAGTAGTTGTAAACAGAATTATATATATTTTTAAAAAATTGAACATTCAACGTGAAATTATATCTCTTCTCTCTATGCTACGTATAAAATTACCTTCAGAGTACATTTTGGTGATTTGGTACTAAAAAGCTACACATTGGTATTGCATGCAGCTCTGTGACATGTTTTGCATATCATATCAGTCTATAAACCTAACCTATGGCTTATCCTAGGTAATCAACAAGATTGAGGTGTGAAACAAAGCCAAGTGGATTTGATACTGTAAGGGACAGTTGATTATTTCTTAGAACTAAAGGTTCACAGTCCAACTGGGTTGATTTGGTTTAAAAAAAAATGAAGCCTGGTATCCTAATTTGTAGGATGTGTTCCTGCTGAGTGAGCCCTGGGTACTGCAAACTCGCATCTGCAGATACACATCTCGCCCTTTGAAGCTGATGAGAATTGCTTGGGCTGAGTGAGATACATGCTGGGAAAATTGGGCCCTCACAGTTGGTGTGTGTAGACACTAGCAGTCTCATGACACTCTCCTCATTTGGTCCCTTAGTAATCTCAAATCCTGGTTTTGGCAGAAGACACTCAGCTTTGGAATGTACACTCTTTGAACTAGATAATATTCAGGACTAAAAGGTATTTATTCAGGTGTGGTGGCTCATACCTGTAATCCTAGCACTCTGTTTTTTTTTTTTGTTTGTTTGTTTGTTTTTAGGTTTTTTTTTTTGAGACAGGGTCTCACTATGTAGTTGAGACTGACCTGGCTGGTTTTGAAATCACAGTGATCCTCCTGCCTCAGCCTCCTGAGTGCTGGGATTACAGGCATGTGCCACCACGCCTAGCTAATCCTAACACTCTGGATGGAGGCTGAGGCAGGAGGATCGCTGTGAGTTCCAGTCCAGCCTGGACTACATAGTGAGTTCCATGTCAGCCTCAACTACATAGTGAGACCCTGTCTCAAAACAAAAAACAAAAAACAAAACAAAAAAAAAATCCATTTTAAAGCATGCTAAATTTGGTGGCCCACACCTGTAATTCCAGAACTCTGGAGGCTGAGGCAGGAGGATTGCTGCCAGTTGGAGGCCAGTCTAGGTTACGTAGTGAGTTCAAGGCCTGCTGACCTACAAATGAGACCCTGACTCAAAAAGCAAAAACACCAAAACCCAGCTCATGACTAATTTTGAGTGTAGTTACATGGAGAAAGTACTACATGAGTTAACAGTAGGTGAATTATTTCTATCATGTTATCTTTGAGGTTTAAAGATTGGCTGCATTTTAGGCCAACTTTAGTTCCTATGAATAAGTGGGCTACAAACGGAAAACATTCATTTGACTGCCTAGGTGTATCACATTAAGTCCAAATAACCAAGCAACAAAACTATTTGTTATGACTATCAGTGAGCAGTAATCATGGTATAGATCTTGTTTAAGGGCTATTTCAAGAGTTATCTAATGTTGGGCATAGTGGCATAACCTTGTAATTCTCGCATTTGGGAGGCTGAGACGGGTATCTCCAGTCCAAGGCCAACCTGGACTACATAGTGAGACCCTGTTACTTACAAACAAGATCTGGTTAAATAGACAAGCTTTCCATCCCAATTACCATTATTGGGTTTTGGCATTCTGGGGACCCCTTCTAGAGATTCTTTCTAGCTTCTTGTTTCAAACAAAGAATTGACAAGGAAAAAAGGTAGTGAGGTTTTACATTTATTAAAGGTCAGAAAAAGAAACATGCTCTGCAGAGCAGCTGTGAGCCAATTAAAAATAGGAAAAGAAGCACACTCTACAGTGTGAACACAGACCACTGAAGGAGGGAGCACAGCGCCTGGAGTTTAACAGCTGTGTCTTTTATATCTCCCACTCCTCAGGCTGATATCCCACCCAGGCTGTCCTAGCCAAACCTGCTTGAATTCTCCCAAGAACTGAAGACAGTATTCACTGAGTGGACCCTTAGAGAGGGCTTGGGTGCATGTGTCCTGGATCTCTGATAGAGACCCACTTGCCCTGTGGCAAACCACAGCTCATTTGCTAAGGCCCTGTTTTCCTGCCTCATTACTATTCAGTTAACTACAAGAAGGGGCAGTACCTGTGCTAGCATGGCCAAGTCACTGCCTACATTTCTCAAATCACTAATCTTTTGTTTTGTCTTTTGAGACAAGGTCTTACTGTGTCATCCAGGTTGGTCTTAACTCACAGCAGTGCTTCTGTCTCAGCTTCCTGATTACTATGATTACAGATGTGTGCCACGATGCCTGGTGATATTGAGTCTTTTTTTTTTTTTTTTCATTTTTTTGAGACAGGGTCTATATAGTTGAGAATGACCTGGAACTCACTGTGTAGCCCAGGCTGGGCTCGAACTTACAGCGATTCTTCTGCCTTAGCCTCCTGAGTGCTGGGATTGCAGACGTGTGCCACCATGCCTGGCTATATTGAGTCTTAATATGTAAAATGGCTGGGATAAGGGCTGGGGATTTGGCTCAGTGGTTCCACCACCTGACTCACAAGGACCTGAGTTTGATTCCTGGTACAAAAAAAAAAAAGTAAAATGGCTGGGTTAAAAATATCAAATCTTTGAGAGTCTTTAATCCCAGGTACTTCAGAAGGTAAGGTTGGTGGACCACAGGTTTGAGACCAGCCTGGGCAATTTAGGGAGAGGTTGTTTGTCGCGAGCCGGCGACGCAGAGCACTGTCCAGCAGTGCCTCAAACCTGAAAGAGCAGCGGGGTGGAGATGGGGCAGAGAGAAAGGAAGGACGCCAAGACAAGAGTGTGATCAAAGCGGCGTTTATTGCCGGCAAGCACCGGCCTTTTAAAGCAAAAAAAACCACAAACTATTATGGGATGGGTTTACCATAGTAACTGAAAGGTCACACAGGAAGAGAGCAAGCAGGTTCACCAAAACAACCCACCGTGAGTAGTAGTAACCCGGACAACCACACATCTAAAGGTCAGAGACAAGAAACTGTAACTTTTAGGAATTCCACAAAGGAAACACTCTACCTGCTAAACGAGAAACTTAACACATATAGAGTTACTAAAGTTAACAATACTTACAACCAATACTCATGATCCCCACAGTTGTTTTAGTGACTTTTCTTATTGCAGGGATAAAATGCCCAATACAAGTTAAAGAAGGAAATGTTCATTTCAGCTCAGTTTGTAGAGGTTTCAGTTCATAGTTGGCTGCCTCCAAGGCAGGGTCATGCAATAGAGGAGAAACAGTCCATAGTAGGCTAGGCAGAAAGCCGTGAAGCAGCAGCAGCCTGCCTTGCATCTATTCCTTTATATATATATATATATTTTTTTTTTCTTATTGAGTTTATTGATACTTTTTAAGTATACAGTACAGTTACATTCATCTTTGGGATCTTGTACCTTTATTTATTTATATTCTATCCAGGCTATAAGCCTATCGCTGGTACCACCCACACCCAGGGTGGGGCTTCCTACATCCACACTTGAAACTATGTTAAACCAAGTTTGTTATCATATACCCTTGATCCATATTCACACACCCTTGATTCAGCCACTTCCAAATGGCCCCACCTATGAATGCATGAGGCTTTGAGGGGACATTGAGGTATAAACCATAACAGAGACCCTGACTCAAAATAAAAGGGCTGGGGGTATAGCTCAGTGTGAAGGCCTTGGGGTCAATCCCTAATATCATGAAAAATATCTGCATTTATGAAAGCAAATAAGATATTTGGTAAATCAAGTCTAATATAGCTAGCTGATGTCATTCTGCATGCACTTCTGCATGCAATCCCAGCACTTGGAGGGTTGTTTTGAGTTTGAACCAAACTTGAGTTCGAGCTGGCCTCCAACTCTCCATGATCCTCCTGCCTCAGCCTCCCAAGTGCTTGGGATTACAGACATGCACCACCATACCCAGTTTACCCCTGATGTCAGGGATGGCATGGACAATTGTATAAGGAAAGCCTTTTAATCCTCCCTAAAAATTTAAATAAGGAATATTTAGGGAAAAAAAAATATATTATCATGTGATTCAGATTTTTAAAATTCTAGGTGAGGTGGCACGTCTCTAGTCCCGGTTGCTGGGGAGGTGGAGGCAGAGTCCAGGGTTTTGAAGCCCAGCTAGGACAACACAGCAGAAAAAACAAAAAAACAACCAACCAACCAAACAAAAAAAACAAAAAAACAACCAACCAAACAAACAAAAAAACCAACTGGAGCTGGAAATGTTTCACTGATACAGTGCTTACCTCTTAGCATGTGCAAGGTCCTGGGTTCAATCCCTTGGCATGAGGGGGACTGAAGCCAGAGGATCGCAGTGAGTTGGAGGCTACAGAGCTTGGGCTGCAGAGTGAATTTGGAAAACAAAACAAAATCTGTGGCACTGAAAGAAAAAGAAAAGAAAAAGCAGGAAAGAAATATTTATCAAATCCCTCATAACCTAGACACTATTCTAGATCTGGGATGCAATAAAACATACAAATCCCAACCCACAGGGAGTTTTAAATTTTAGTAAGAGCACATGACGAATTAATGAAGAATTCTGCCAGTATAGTATTCTGCCAGATAGTTGTGGTTTTTGTGGAGAAAATAAAATTAAGAAGAAAAGGAGTACTGAACAAGATTATAATTTTATATGAGGTATTAGGAAAGGCCTTAAAGTATCAGGACATGAGGTGAACCAAGTAGATATCTTGGAGGAAAATGGATGAGGACATGCAGAAGCTTTGGGGGATAGGAACTAGGTTTGGTGAATTCTAGCAGTGTCAAGAAAGCAGTTTGGGTGGGCAGGAAGGGAAAGGGAGAGTTGGTCTAGATGGGATTAGACAGATCCCTTAGCACTCCGAGGCCTTGCAGACTGTTTTGATAATAGACAGGGGAAGGTGCTGGTGGGTGTTAAATTCAGGAATGGCATGATTAATTTAGAATTTTCAAAGATACACATGGCTGCTGTGGAGAGAACATACAGATCAAGGACAAGTAAGGATGCCATTTAGCACAAAGGAGATGATGGAGACTTGGAATAGTGTTTGTAGTAGCCATGTTGGTGGTGAAAAGTAATATTCTGGGTAATCATGACGGTAGAGCCAGCAGAATTCACTCAGGGACTGGATGTGGGGAGACAAAGAGGAAAGCAAGACCAATTCCTCAGAGAAATGGCCTGAGGAGCTGGCAGGCCATACTTGCCAATTACTAAGATGAGAAAGCTACGATGGGGAAGTGGAAGTGGGAACCAGGTGTTGGGGCACCCTTTTCCACTTAAGGAAATGATCTTGAGAGGAGGAACAACAGCAGCAGCAGTGTAAGGGAATGGTTCGTGAGCATCTGCGGGCCCAGGCTCTATGTCCGTGTTAAAATTCTTCTTTGGGTACATCATATCATGACTATTCTGTCCACTAATGTTGGTATTGGCCCATTAGTTCCCCATTTGACTTATAAAATCTTTCACAACATTTGAGTGATTGATGCTATTCAAATACCAAAAGGATAGGTGGTAGGAGCATATTTCAGATATTGTCCAAAGCTGCAGAGAATGCTAAAGAAAAAAAAGAAAAGGAAAAAAAGATTTGGAGCTACCTTTTAGGAGAGGTGTGACGAGGTAACATCAATATTTCTTTAATACGAGGGTGTACTGCCCTAAAAGTTAACGTGAGCTAATTTAAAGGCTCTGTCACAGATACTGGGTGTCTTAACGACTTCTGGAGGTCTCTACTGATACGGGTTCGCCTGCGGCCGGGCCCCACAGGAGTGCCCCCCCCACGCCAGGCGCATTGCATGCTGGGAGCCGTAGTCTGGTCTGGCCCTGCCCAGGACTGAAGGGCACTGGAAGCTAACCCGCCTCTGGAGGTCACCTCCCTTAGCTGCTCCCCTTGCTTCTTTCGGGCGGAGCGTCCCGCGAGCACGGCTTGATTTGACTGCTACCTTCTCTCATCTGGCTTTCAATAAAGTTTTCCTCTTCGTCCCCTTGTACGGAGCTCAAGATGGCGGCCTCCTGGTCGCCCTTGCTTATCCTGCGCTCCTTAGCGCGGAGCCGGCTGAGAGGGACTTGTGTGGGGTGCGGGGCCCAGGCCACCCCTCTTGCTGCTCGGGCCACCGACCCTGGGAGGCCCCTTTGGAAAGGTCAGTGATTGTGCCACGAGTGGGCCGAGCCGGCGGTGCCTAGGACTGGAAAAGCGGCCAGGGTGACCCCTTCCCCGCTGCCTCCTGTTTTTACGGTTTCTCGGAGACGAGAGTCCCTCGAGAGGCGTTTGCTAGTTTCTCTTCTCTCTATTACCGCCTGTCCATAATGGAGCCCTGAGTACTGAGGAAGCGCCAACAGCGAGGATCCCTCAGTTTGAGGTTCAGAGGTCGAACCCCCAGTTTGATTCCCAGCATTTGAGAGGGCTGAGCCCAGTGCAGAGTCGGTTGGTGGCAGGGGACTTCCTACCACTCCGGGCTGGTGACTCGGCACCGGGTTGGGAGCCAGGCCTCCAACCCCAGCCGGCCCCGCCGCTCTCATCGGATGCGTTCTCACGTGGAGAGATGGATGCTTGTTTAAATTACTAGAGGCTTGTGTGGGGTGTATTTTGCCACTGAGCTTTCTTCATTGATTTATGAATGGATGAATGCATATTTTGAGTCACCACAGGAGTGCTAATTTTATTGCTCTAGACAATATGCCCAAAGAAATGCAGGTTACTCACTGGCAATGACCAGTGGTACTTGATGGGTGGATACAATTTTTGAATGAATGAAGTTATTCTCATTGCCTTGTCCAATCCACATACTTTTGCTTTTTCTCAAATTCAGGAGTCCTTGTTATATAATTTAATAAACTGATATACCTTAATAAAGTATGTACTTTAGCCATGGGTGATGGCGCAGGCCTGCAATCCCAACATTCGGGGAAGTTGTGGCAGGAAAATTGCAAGTTTGAGCCCAACTCAGGCTATTTGGAGATTTAGCAAGACCCTGTCTGAAAATAATAAAAAGGGCTTGGGAGATAGCTCAATGACAATCTTCACTACTGGGAGGAAAATACTACGTAGTTTTTATATCGTGGAAATCACTCATATTAACAGAACAGTCATATTTCAAATCGTTAAAATAGTATTGTATGCATGCACCATAATTTATGAAAATTACAATCACACAGTCACGATGAAAATTACATCATTACAATAACATGTATGACTTGCTGAATGCTCATTTTGTGTCATGTAATATGCAGAGTGCTTTCTAGACACGTTATTTTATTTAATCCTTATTGTTCTCATTTTGGGGATCACAGTTCCAAACTGCAGATATTATATGCCTAGGAAGTGGAAGAACTTGAGGGGTCAGATAAAGGTTATACTTGGATTTGCATCTGACTTTTAAGGCCGTGCTAATATTCTATACTCATACTTCCTCCTATACTAAAAATTTAGGCAGTTCTGGGTATTGAGATTTGATGAAATTGCAGTTAGGGCAGAAGCTAACTTAATTGCAAGTGAAAATGTTTCCTCTTTTTCTTTTTTCTTTCTCGGTATGGGATTGAACTCACTATCTTGTCCTTGTGAGGCAGGCGCTATGCTACTGAGCTAAATCCTTGGCCCTGTTTCCTCTTGTTATAGGGTAGTTCGTTCAGAAATGGCTCACCATAGTTCTCTTTGGCAGCATATATAATAAATGGCTCAGTATTCAAAGGAATTCCAGGCCATTCTTGCCTTGAACAAAAAATTGAAGACAAGACAATAATGGTGTCAAAAAGTTTATTTTAAAAATACGGGGTAAATGAGTATGGGAAAAACAACCTCTGCAGAGCAAACTTGAGCCAAGCAAAAAACAAAAAAGAGGGTAAAAAGCAAAAATAAAAGAAGTACCCACTGCATCTGAGAAATGCAGCTTTGGCCACTGCAAAGTCCTACCACTATAGCAGCTTACCAAGGACCTCTCTTTTATGCTGTCCACTTCTTCAGGTGAGCTCCAAAGAAGTCCTACACACACACACACACACACACACACACACACACACACATGCGCGAGTCCTCAGATTGCCCTAGAATTTGGAATCTTGTAATTGACAGGTCCTCCCATTTCCCTGGCCACCTTTTCCATACCCTCTGTCCTATAACATTCTGGTATTTAAACAAAGGGAAAATATAACTTGAAATTCTGTTCAGTATTAACACTCTGATTTGCAAATTTATCTTTGTCATTGCTTTGATCTTTTGGGGGTTTACTATTTACATTTCTATTTTATCTCCCATTTTTTTCATACTTTGAATTCTATTTTGTAGAGTGTAATATGAGTGAGGTATTGGCTTAAATAAAAGGAAATAGATAAAAGAAGGTAATGAGGGGAAAGGAGTGAATGCTCTTTTACACTTCATCTTACTTTAATGCCATCCCTCACCCCCAAGCCATTTTGTGAGCTGGAACTATGAAAGCTTTGTGGTCTCAGAATGCTGTTTATCCAAATCACCTACCTGCTTACCTAACTTTAAGTTTCTTAGGAAGTAACAGCATTATTAATTCCATTTGGGGATGTATGTATTTCCATTACACTATTAGACTATCAAAAATGAAATTTGTTATTTATTTTTAAATTTAACACTGTATGTAATTTAAGTATATGTGATATGCCAAGCATGGTGGTACATGTGTGTAATCCCAGCACTCAGGAGACTGAGGCAGGAGGATTGCCACAAGTTTGAGGCTAGCCTGAGATACACAGTGAATTCAAGGCCATCTTGGACTACACAGATTGACCTTGTCTCAAAACAAAACAACAAACAGGCAAAGCACTCAGAGAATAAGGGAGCAAGAGAGAGAGAGAGAGAGAAATAAGTTTTATTAGGTTCATGGTTCAGAAGCCTGGGAAGTTCAAGATGGGGCAGCCACATCTTGTGAGTTTCTTTTTGCAGATTCTAGAGAAGTGAGAGGGACTGGGGGTGAGAGCCCTTCCTAACTCAGGTCTTTTCCTTTTTCTTTCTTTTTCTTCTTCTCTTCCTTTTCTTACAAAGCCACAGTCCCAATGAATTAGAGGTTCTGAGGGAAAGTTCTTTTTATTTTTAGCAGAAGTAAAGCAGTGAGCTGTATAAGGCCTTCACTGGTTTATGGTCCCTGATGGGGAGCAGCGAGAGATATAGTAGGGCAGGGGTCTGCCAATTGGTTGCAAAGAGTCTTTAATGCTAAGTGAGGATTTCTAAACTCAAGGAGGTGGTAGGTTTCTTAGGAAAAGTGATTAGTACTGCAAACGCGTACAATAAAAATTTAAAAAATTTTAAAAGGAAAAGTGATCAGATCTATTTTAGTATGTTTAGCTTGCTGGAAAACAGATCAGGTATGCTTGATAGGGGGAATAGCGGGTATAGGGGGAGGGAGCAAAGAGTTCTGGCAGGACTTTGTGAGTCCTTTATGTTCCTTTGGTGACAGATTACAGAAGTTATCATGGTTACCCAGTTACATTCCTCAAAAAACATAGTTACCTCGTTAACCCATAGTTACACAATTCTATATAGAAGGGTGGTCTCCTTTCTCAAAGACACTTTTTTTCTAATACTGGGATGGAACTCAGGACCTTTTGCTTGCTGGGCAGGTGAGGACAAAGATACTTCTTGGATTGAATTGATAATCCTGGGAGAGGCAAGGAAAGGAGTTAAATACCAACCTGAGCTCCTAGTTTGGGTCATTTATTGTTTTTTTCAAAATATATATTTTATTCCTTTCCCACATGTGTTTGGCAAAGTTTTCAAGGTAAGCACTTTCATATTGAGAAATGTAGGAGAGTCCACTGGGGACTGGCACTAAATTAATCTCAAGATTGATCAGCTTTTGATAACGGACAGTAAGCTTGCATATTATCTACATAATGAGCTCCAGTGAAGAGCTTTCCTTACACAGATCACTCTTATTTAACACTGAACCCTGCAGCTGACCCAGTCCAGTGAGTGCTGTGGCAGCTTGTAGTCCTGCAAGGAAACCACCTCCAGGTACCTGGCGTTTTGTGCTGTTCACTACCATGGGTCACTTTATAAGTTCAATTAAGGATGCTTTCTCTTGGAGGCATTTTTTATGTAAAATCTTATGATTAGTTCAATTGCCAAATTGTTAATTGTGTGAAATACAAAAATCATCTTTTGTGTTTTCTACTTTTCTGCTTCTTTGTCATCCTCATCATCTTTGGCTCTGAAATGCATTTTCCTGAATTCTTGTCTGCTCTTTGAAGGACAAGATGAAGAGGCCAGTGGCGGGTCCTTAGAGGGAAAGCGAATGGGAACTTGAGTCTCCAGTGACACTGCATTTGCACCTGCATCTATGATGTGCTCTGGTCAGCCCTGTGTGTTGCAGAGCAGAAACAACAGAGTCTGAGTGATATAGGGGGAATAAATGTAACTCCCAGTGTATTAGATGTCAGATAGACAGAGTTCGTGTTCTCTGAAGTTGAGGGATGAATTCTAAGGAACAATGGAGGTTAAGAGTAGGAAAATTGGGGAATAGGAATGGGGAATAAGAATAGCTCCTGGGAGGCAGGAATGGGTTACCATAGTTTGGGTCATTTTATCAAGGGAACTCACAACCAAGACAAAATAGGGCCAGAAACTTTTTTTTTTTTTTTAGGGCCAGAAACTTTTTTTTTTTTTTTGAGACACGGTCTCCTCACTATGTAGTTGAGACTGACCTGGAACTCACTATGTAGCCCAGGCTGGTCTGGAACTCACAGCAATCCTCCTGCCTCAGCCTCCCGAATACTGGGATTACAGGGGTGCTCTACCATGCCCAGTGTGCATTTCAGTTTTTATCTTGTTAAATTTGAGCTGTTGAGCTGGGGATTTAGCTCAGTGGTGCTGTGCCTGCCTGGCAAGCCCTGAGTTTGATCCCTGGTACAAAAAAAAAAATTCTATTTATGTCCATTCCAGTAACCGTTAGTTATAGGACACAGGAATCTGAGACTCAGAAAGGAAGTAGGCATTGAGAGCCAAGATAATGGAAGAACTAGCCTGGGATTATTGGTAGAGTGAAAAGGAAAGTAAAAAGGAAAAGGTGAGTCCTTGAGAAAAATGAACTTTTTTTCTGATCTTTCTGTATCTGTGTTATGACTTATGTATACCTTTTAACTCCACAATCTGTTTTTTTGTTTGCTTGTTTGTTTTGTTTTGTCTTGCTTTACTTTGAGACAGTCTCACTGTAGTCCAAGTTGGGCTCAAACAATGTAGCCCAGGCTGGTCTGGAATTTGCCATCCTCCTGCCTGCCTCCCAAGTGCTGGGATTACAGACATGTGCAAGCATTCCCTGCCTACAGTCTCTTATTTAGTACATATAGGTAGGAGATTGTTCCCAACTAGATATCAGTGTAAGTAGAGCAAATCTTTCCTAGCCGTATGGATTGGTAATTTATTAATTATACAGATCAGAGGTTAAGCAAATGTTCTTTGAATTTACATTACCCAATTACATTGAACGTCTTTATGTGAAACTTATTTTGTGTTTGCTGGATTTCTCTTAAGATTAACATTAAAAAAGAGGGTCCAAGGGCCGGGGATTTAGCCCATTGGTTCCAGCGCCTGCCTTGCAAGTGTAAGGTCCTGAGTTCTAATCCCTGGTACCCCCCCAAAAAAAACCAAAACAAAAAAGAGGGTTCATGCCTACTCTTGAGACTGATTAACTGCATCATAATGGGGAGATTTTTTTAAAGACTTATTATTTTTTAAGCATAGTATAACTTTTTCTATAGGCATAACTAGAGCACTTCTCTAGTATGCACAGGTCCCAGGTCCCAGCATGAGGTCTATCCCCAGCACAAGGAGAGGAAGAGCAAATAAAACTAGGCTGGGATGTGGCTTAATGGCAGAGTGCTTACCTAACATGTGCCAGACCCCAGAACCACACACATGTCCTTGCACACACATGAAAAGGTATAGACATAGCAAGTGAGAAAGCACAGTGGCAAAAACTCAGTGGTGACCATCCTTTTTGTATCACCCAGTCCTTAGGTTGACATGAAGTCTAGGCCATCTTACGGAAAACCTGCTCGGATTCTCCAGAGAAGTCCATGTGCAGAGGTTTGGGAACTGTTCTGTTCATGTGTTCCTGGATTTTGTGTTTAACAAGGTCACACCTACTTCCCTAGCCAGTTTTGCTACACCCTAATCTGTCTCATTTCTGTGCTCAGATTACAGGTATAGACCTGGTGGAAATCAATTTTTTTGCTCCCAGGGGTTGAACTCGGGACCTTGCGCTCACTTGCAAGGCAGGCAGCAGAACCACTGAGTTAAATCCCTGGCCTGGAAATCACCTTTTAATTAGCTTCCACGTATCTGTGAGAGCATACCCTATTTATTTTTCTGTCTCAATCTTATTTCACTTAACATGTCTTCCAGCTCTATCCACAAATTTTTTTTTTGTTTTCTGTTTTTTCTGGGACCGGGGAATCAAACTCAGGACCTTGTGCTAGGCAGGCATGGAGCCACTGAACTAAATCCCTGGCCCTCACAAACATGTTTTTATAGTAGTTCCTTCATAGACTCAAAATGTGATTCTTTTTTAATTTATTTTTTATTTTTATTTTTTGGTACCAGGGATTGAATTCGGGTCCTTGCACTTGCGAGGCAGGCGGCAGCACTACTAAGCTAAATCCCTGGCCCCTGATTTTTAAAATATAACTTCTGTAGATTCCATTAACAATTCTCATTTGTGCATATACAATTTACAATAAACTAACATAAATATCTGTGAATTATCTTCTGCAAGTAAACAGGTCCTTTGGATCTCATTATTAAATAGTGTATGAACAGAGTGAATATTAAAGAGTTACTCAGTATGCTGGGCCATGCCTATAATTACTTCTGAATAGCTTTATTCAGATTTTTAGGCAGTGTTTTACTGATTTGTTATCATGGAATTTAAAGTACTATTTTTTCCTTTTGTAAAGTTATACGTTTAAGATTAACTAGCTTCTAAAGGAAAAGAATGATAACCAGAAAGCATTTAGTTTTAATTTTCATAATTTTTCTATTTAAATCAAATGCATCCTTTTGAAGGCCTTAAATCAGCCTTTCATAAATAAAGAAAATCATCTTGTGATGCATTCCTTGATGATGGTTTATTGTTTCTCTGAGAGAGAGTTTAAGATTTGATTTTCTTCTACTCTGTACTTTGTTTATTCATCACTGCATTGGACTCAGGTCTTTAATGTCACTGATAAATCTTGACTCTTTGGGTCATTGATGACCATTGCATTTTTCATAAAGGAAGTGAATATTTATCTTTTGGGTAGAATAGAACATAACAACATAAATGGGCTGCCTGTGACCTCAGAGTGAGCTTCTGCCATTGTAGAGAATATTTCTAGTCAGTGGCTACTATTTAGTTTGTTAAAATCAAAACAAATGCACAAGTAACTCATGAATAATTGTGAACACAGTATTTGAATGGATGTTTAATAAATATGCATTAAAAATCTAATTATAGTAATGAAGTTTACAGTTGAAATTTTAATCCAGCCCTTTAGAAATATTAAACGTGCTTTTCCTGATTGTGCATTTTCCTCACAGCAGTTGGGTAAACATTTTAAGCTAGAAATCTAAATTCCTTATGTAGTTTTGATTTTATTTAACTAAACATGTGTTCCTTTTGATAAGTCTTCTTTCTCTGTATGAAAAGTGAAGCTTCTTTATTCTATAACTGTTATTCTGGTGAATTTTGATCAGTTCAGTTTTAGGACTAACATGTGGCATATCAGAAGACTGCTAAAACATGATCTGGAAAGATTAGATTGTGATTTGAATTTCATTCTTTGTACTGGATTCCTAACTTGACTTGGCATTTCCATTTCCTCATCTGTGCAATAGAATTGATTGTCCTAACTGCCTTCCTTGTAGACCACATACATAGGTTATTATGCAGAAAAATCTTTTTAAATATAAAAAGTTACATAAATATGCAGCCATGCTCAGGATAACTGAAATAATAATACTGAAGTGCTAGAAGCAGCGGATTTCTTCAGTCAGTGAGTATAAATGTAATGAACCCAACTCTGCAGAATTATTAAAGCCATTTTAACTCTGGAAAGTGTTTGTTAATACATTAACAATGGAAAAGGGCTCTGTCTGATTCAGTGCTTTGAAATCTAGAAAATACAGCTTTGATCTTTCTTTTCTGTTTTTGGTTCTGGAAATTGAACCTAGGGCACACTGAACTACTTTCCCAGCCCCATACCCCCTTTATTTTAATTTTTTAAAAAGGTAGAGTCTCACTGTGTAGTTCAGGCTGACCTTGACCTTGTGTAGCACATGGTGGCCTTAAACTCTTGGTAATCCTCCTGCCTCAGCCTTCCAAGTGCTGGGATCACAGGTATGTGCTACTGTACCTGGCTTTCCCAAGATAAGGTTTGGCTAAATTGTTAACTTATCCAGGCTAGACTCAAATTTGCAGTTCTCCTGCCTCAGTCTCCCAGAGTGCTAGAATTTTAGGCATGCCCCAGTGTGCCCAGCTCCTCAAGTACTGCTTTTTTTTTCGGTATTGGGACTTGAACTCAGAGACTTCTGCTTGCCAGACAGACGCTGCACTGCTGCGCTATATCCCCAGCCTCCCTTAGTATTTCTGATATGAGTCTTTTGTGAGATATACAGACTTGTATGTTTTCTTCCAGTTTGTGACTCGCTCTTCCCCTCCCACCCTCCCTTCTTTTTTATTTTGCTGAGGACTGAACTCACGGCCTCTTGCAGGCCAGGCAGGTGCTCCACCACCAAGCTATACTTTCAGCCTCTTCTTTTTTTTTTTTTTAAATGGAATCCTTTCATAAGTAGAAGTTCTTAATTTTAGTGTAATCAATATCATAATGAACTAAATCTGTACCTTTATAATAAGTCTTTCTATCTGCTTGTATAAGTCTTCCCACTTTGTTCTTTTCCAAGATTGACTGGGCCTGAGCTGTCTCATACCATAGCCTTTAGCCACATTTGGACACTGCATACTTGAAATGTGTAATGTGATTGGGTAACTAAAATATTTAATTTTACTTAATTTTAACATACATTTAAAAAAAGACACTTGATTTAGCTGTTGGGAAACTAAACTATTCTTGGAACAACTTGGGAAAATGAATCTTCTTTTTCAATTATAGATTTAATGACATTTAAAAACAAATTAACACCCCCCCCAAATCAAACAACAAATTAACTGTTTCCCATGAAAGTCTAGCATATAAAAGCTGGAATTGCTGGTGCTGTAATCCCAGCACTCTGGAGCTGAGTCAGGAGGATCCTGAGTTTAAGGCCAGCCTGGGCTACATAGACAGTTCAAAGCTACCTGTGCTATATAATGAGACCCTGTCTCAAAAAAAAAAAAAGAGTTTAATATCCAAATCAAGATATATTTTAAATGTAAAAACTGAATTTTAGAGACTTTATATAAAAAAGTGTAAAATTTTAAAAATTAAAACATTTTGACTACATATTGATTACATTATAACTAATTATAGTTCTTGATATCAAGAACTATGAAAAGTCTGAATTTTTACCTTGTCTGCGAGATAATATGTTAAAAGATAATATGTGGGGCCAGGGATTTAGCTCAGTGTTGGTGCGCCTGCCTCTCAAACACAAGGTCCTAAGTTTGATTTTCAGTACTATGCGCGCGCACACACACACATAGAAAGAAAACATGTTAGTGTCACATCAGGTGTGCACCACAGTTCCACTGTCTGAGCTGTCAGAGCAGCTCAGCAGGATTGTAAACTCTGCACCAGCAATGAGTTAATGGAATGAAGTTTTTTGTTTTGTTTTGTTTTTTTTGTACTGGGGCTTGAACTCCTGCAAGGCAGACGAGGGAACCATTGAGCTAAATCCCCCGCAATACAATAAAGTTTAAGAGAGAAAACACTTTATTTGAAAAGCGACAAAAGGGGAAGATAGGCAGCTACTTGGGAGAGCAGAGGGCACTGGAAAGGCTTGTACCTGTAGGCCTTTGACGTCAGCTTCCTTTTATCGTGTTCCCTCCCCCCGCCCCCCGTCCATACCTGTCACTTGTCCCACAACCTGATTGGTTCTCTGGACTATCAGACAGATCCCGGGCAATAGGACCCTAATCCAGTGCCACTGCTTGTACCTAGGTGGGCATATTTCTGTTAGTCCTTGCTTGCTTGTCCTAGTCAGGGGTTTACAGCTTGGTTTGAAGGAGCCTTACAGATGTTAGTGAATAAGGGGTTATGTGTTAACTAGTGCAGCTGTATAGTGACCCTAATGTGGGAATATATAGATGTACAGGTGTATTTTAATATGCTAAATAAGAGCTTTCTTTCAAGTGGCTGTCTCTGTGCCTTTTGTTGTAGGTGGGGAGGGACAGTGAGTCTAAGTTGGTTAGGGCAAGTGTCTGCCTGCGTTCTTCAGGTTCTGCTTATCAGCTTTCTCTTGTCTTGTTTACTGCTCACTTCCTCAGTAAAGCTTTGATTCTTTCTGGTCTGGATTAGCCAGAAAGCCCAGTGAGGCCCTTATTTTATATATATATTTTTTCCTGTCTACAGACTCTTTTCCCCTACATTACATTGTCACAGTTTCTTGGAAATTGGCAGAAGACATGACGCTCCTGGGTCAGAAACAGGGAACATGGGTCAAAATCATGGCCCTGGAGCTTCACCTGTGCCTCAGTTTCCTTTTTCCAAGTTTCATGGAGGATTCAGAGATTGGTCCATCTGGATGATACATACTCAGGCTTGTGTCACAGTTGAGGAGCCTAGGCACTAAGAAACTGCTTCTTTTATTTCATCATTACTACAGTTATTTGTTTTTGTTTTTGTTGATTTAGAGTCTTGCTGTATAGTTCAGGCTGGCCTAGAATTCACTATGTGGCCCAGGCTGGCCTTGAACGCCCTCCCAGTGATCTTCCTGCCTCAGCCTTGCAAGTGCTGGCATTACAAGAATGGGCCACCATGCCTCCACACCTGACTCCATCTTTTATAGAGGGGCTGCAAGCAAACCTTTCCAGCTTTTGACCTGAATGGAGAGATTTATTATACTGGACAGCAAACAAAGCTGATCCATGTTACATTTATACTAGCAATGTGTGAGGGCTCCAAAATCTCCATATTCTTTCCAGCACTTGTTATTATCTGTATTTTTTATTTTCACCACGCTAAGAAGTCTGAAGTGTTATCTTGTTTTGACTTACATTTCCCTAATAACAAGTGATACAAAGCATCTTTTCATGTGGTTGCTGACCTTCTGTATAGCTTCTTTAGAGAAATATCTATTTGAATCTGTTACACATTTTAAAGATTGCTTTTGTCTTATTGTTGAGTTGTAAGATACTTTATATATTCTGGATACAAGTTCTTTATCAGATATGTGATTTACAAATATTTTCTCTCCATGCTATGGGTTGCATTTTCATTTGTGTGTGTGTGTGTGTGTGTGTGTGTGTGTATGATTGTGTGTGTGTATGATGGTACTGGGAATTGAACCCAAGGGCTTCACAGTGAGCTACATCTCTAACCTTTTCTTTTTTTAAATTTTTAAGACAGGGTCTTGCTAATATGCCCAACTGCTAATGTGATCCTTCTGCCACAGCCTTAAGAGTGTGGATTATGGGCATGTACCACCACCCCTGGCTTCTCTTTCTATATAAATGTCCTCTGATATACAAAAGTTTTAATTTTTTGTTTGTTTATTTTGAGACAAGGTCTTTCTGTAATTCAGCCTGGCCTTGAACTAACTCATGGTGTAGGCCAGACTTGAACTTGCTGCAGTCCTCCTGCCTCAGCCACCTAAGGGTTGAGATTACAGTTGTGTGCCACCATACCTGGCAAAAGTTTTAATTTTGGTGAAGTATGCTTTATTTTTGTCTAGAGTTGCTTTTCTTTTGGTGTCATATCCAATAAATTATTGCTTAATCAAGGTCATGAAGATATGTAACTATGTTTTGTTCTAAACATTTTATAACTTTTTTTAGCTCTTATGTTTAGGTTTTCAGTTCATTCCTGTGGTAATGATCGGGGTTCATTAAATCTGTGTTTCACAGGTGATTGTGATAGCCAGACTGAATTGGACTTAGAAAATCCATACCTAAAATAAGGAAATAAGGGAAAAGAAAAAAATGAGAAAATGAAAAACTGGAAATAAAGTCTTTATAAATAGGGAAGGGAGGAGGGGGTAAAGGGAGGGCAAAGATAAGGGGAGAAAATGAGAACCAAGACCTGTCAGGTAAAGGTACAAGATCCCAATGATGAATGTAACTGTACTGTATATTTAAAATGTACCAATAAACTCAATGAGGAAAAAAAAAATCCATACCTATTAAGACAGTAGGTCAAAGATTGGCAAACTTTTTCTGGAAAGGGCATTTAATACTTTTGCCTTTTAGGTCATGAGGTCTCTGTTGGATCTTTTCACCCCTGGTGTTGCAGCATAAAAGTTGCCGTAGACAATACATAAACTAATGGCCACGGTAGGATTTGGCCTGTAGACCTCCATTCACAGATTGTTGGTTAGAAAAA
>NW_022900926.1:72720970-72747296 GCF_012274545.1 Fukomys damarensis
GTTTTTTTTTTTATATAAACTTTTTTTTTTTTGAGACAGGGTCTCACTCTGTAGTTTGGACTGCTCTGGAACTCATTATGTAGCCCAGGCTGGTCTCGAACTCACAGAGATCCTCCTGCCTCAGCTCCCAAGTGCTGGGATTACAGGCATGTGCCACCACACCTGGCTCTTTCTTATTTGTTTTGAATTGAAAAATTTATATTTTAGATCATCTGGATATAATAGTATAAGGGGATAACCTAAATTAATTTAAAACTTTTTTTTAGTTCATCAAATGTTGAATAATCTATTGCCTCCCATTGCTTACTTCATTTACTTAACAGTGTTTTTTTTTTTTTTTCTTTTGGTACTGGGGATCAAACTTGGGACCTTACACTTGTGAAGCAGTTAGCAGAACCACTGACCTAAATCCTTGACCCACTTAACAAATATTTTTGTGTTCCCATTATATGTATTATGCTTACTATTATTAACTATAGACATTGTTACTAGTAGATAAGTAGTGGGTTAGATATGTTACCTTCCCTCTTATAAGTTTGTAGGCTAGTTAAGAGGAGCAGACATAAAAGAAATAATAAATACATGATTACAAATTGAGTGATATAATGACAACGATGAGATTTGTCTTTTTTTTTTTGGTACCGTGGATTGAACTTGGGACCTTACACTTATGAGGCAGGTGGCAGAACCACTGAGCTAAATCCCCCAAATTTGTCATATTTTATATTAAATTATTCCACTAAGATTTTTTGAAGTATCTGTTCTGGTTGTGACTCTTTCAGTCATAGTGTTTTATGTTGATTTTCACATTTGGTAGACAAAATCTTACTCATTACTTTCATTCGTCAATACTGTCCAAAAATTTTGGTGGAAATATATTTAATCTATAAATTAATTTGAGAAGAATTGGTAATATTATAATGTGGCTTTCTATCTAACAACATTGTTATGTATTTTTTCAAATTTTCATTTATGCCATTTAGACTTTTTCCATATAGACCTTACAAATTCATTGATAATATTCTTTTTTTTTTTTTTGGTACCGGGGATCGAACTCACGTACTTTCGTTTGCAAGGCAGATGGCAGAACCACTGAGCTAAATCCCCGGCCTGATAATATTCTTTATTTTAGAGTTCTCATTCCAATTTTGAATGGGAATTTAAATCCCCCCCCCCTTTTTTTTGGTATCGGTACCAGAGGATTGAACTCAGGTCTTTGTGCTTGCAAGGCAGGTGGCAGAACCACTGAGCTAAATTCTCAGTCCTAAATTTCCCATTTCTTGAAATCTAATTTCAATTTCTTTCTTCTCTATTGTGTTTTCCAACAGATTGTTTATGGTATGACAGAGGCTAAAGCTTCTAAAATGTGTTTATAGAACTGTCCTTTGCTTGAGAGGACATAATCAAATCATGCACACTTTGTTTTATTTTAGTACTGAGCTTTGAGCCAAGGGCCTTGTGCATGCTAGGCAAGGGCTCTACCACGGAGCAACATCCCTAGCCCAGCCATGTACTCTTTTTAAAACTCATAAGTGGTTATGCATTTGTAATTCTAGCACTCCCAGCACTCGGGAGGCTGAGGCAGGAGGATTGCTGCAAGTTCGAGGCCAGTCTGGGCTACATAGTGAGTTCAAGGCCAGCCTGAGCTACATAGTGAGACTCTGGCTCAGAAAAACTAAAAAACAAACAAGCAAACACCTCATAAGTGACTTCCTGTTTGTGTTGATTAAATTCCAGTTGCTGATCATTGCAGGGCCCTGCCTCACCTGCCTCACCTGGCTTCTCTGTACTCTGTCACTTGTCCCTGTCTGCCTTCCCCTTTATATTCAGCTATACTAAACCTGTTTCTCTTTAAGTGTCTCACACGAGTTTCTGAGCCTCTTGGCAGGCTAGTGCATCTCCTTCCTTCCTTCTCTTCCCTTCCACTTTCTTCTGGCTTTGTGTCTTTGTTTTTTTTTTTTTTTTTTTTTTTTTTTTTTTTTTTTAGACAGGGTCTCATTATGTAGCTGAAAATGACCTGGAACTCACTATGTAGCCCAGGCTGGTCTTGAAGTCACAACATCCTCCTGCCTCAGCCTGCCAAGTGCTGGGATTACAGGCATGCGCCATCACACCCGGCCTTGCCTTTGTGTCTTTTGGATCTGTTCCAACACCATTTGCTTTGAGTAACCTTCCTTAATTCCCTGAAGTTAGCTTGGCTCAGTAATTCCACCAACTTTGTCCCTTTCCTTCTCTTACTAGAGTTGCTTATCCACTTCTTTTTTTGTTGTTGTTGGGCACCAGGAATCAAACTCATGGCCTTCCGCTTGCCAGGCAGGTGCTGCTCTGCTGAGCTCTATTCCCGCCTGTCCCTTATCCACTTTGTGTCTTTCCCAGCACGTCAACAGTGTTTTGATTGTGTTTGTAGCATCTGTCCAGCTCCCCATTGAGTATTTGTAGTTTTTAGTACAGAGCTTTGCATGCAAGACGCTTTATAATTATGTATTGAATTATTGATTGCTTAATTGAATTACTCTATTTAATAGCTTTTCAATTGGTTCTTTCCAGGATAATTAAGGTTCTAAAACTAAATGCACTTTGTGTGGGCAGATACCTTTGTGTCTCTCTCTCTCTTTTTTTTTGGTACCAGGGATTGAGCTCAGGACCTTGTGTTTGCGAGGCAGGTGGTGGAACCACTGAGCTAAATCCCCGCCCAATACCTTTTTCTCTTGTAGCGCATCTTCTTCAGTTGTGAACATGACTCAATGCTGATTTGTTTCCCAACTTGGTGTTATCTTATTGGAGGACTAGATCATTTATGTCTTCATTTAGTGTTATCTACATTAAAATTTTGTTTGTTTGTTTGTTTTTGGTACTGGGGATCAAACTCGGGGCCTTGTGATTGCGAGGCAGGCGGCAGAACAACTGAGCTAAATCCCTGGCCCTATATTAAAATTTTGTACTTGAAGCTTTAAAAGGTATATGTCCATAAATCTAATTATTTTCAAAATTCTTAGAAGCCAGTTGTGTAGAAAAGAAAGGCTTTAGGCCAGGCGTGGTGGTGCACGCATGTAATCCCATCACTTGGGAGGTTGAGGCAGAAGGATCACTGCAAATTCGAGGTCAGACTGGGCTACATAGTGAGTTCAAGCCCAGCCTGAACTATACATAGTGAGATCCTGTCTCAAAAAAAAAAAAAAGGCTTTCACATTTAATTTTCTCTCTGATGGTCTGGCTCTGGGTTTTTCATAGGAAAAGCTGGTGGTGGTGGTGGGTTTGGGACAGTGCCAGTGTTAGCAGAGGCATTGCCCTTGGGTGCTGGCAGGCAGAACTCCCCAGTTGCCCAATTGAACCTGGCTAGAGCCTGGGCTGGTTCCTCCAGGAGCCCTGAGTGCTCTGATGAGGGCCGGAGAGAGGTTTTTGTTTGTTTTTCTGTGGCCTGGTTAGGATAAGTGGGAACACAGCCTTCACTTGTTTGTAGTGGCCTTGTTTTAATGAGGGTGATGTCCGGTTGGTTGGGGTCACTTAGCTTCACCTGTTACCTAACCTTTTAAGGTATTTTAATTTTCCCCTATGTCAGGAAGATTAATAATGTTTACTTCATTTGGGAGGGGGCAAAAAACATAAAATGCTGTTTGTGTGCTGGACTATAGTAGGCACTTACCAAAGCTAAGGAAGGCTAGCTAGCTTCCTTTTACCTTTATGTCACTCATGAATCATTTTGTTTAATTAGTTATGAGGTACCAGGGATTGACCCTGCATATGCTGAGCATATGCCCTACTACTGAGCCATTCCACAAGCCTGAATTTTCAAAAGAGTCTAAATTTTAAAAAGAAAACTGTAAGGAACATAAAGCGTCTAGTTTTTCAGGTTTACATAAATGCCTTTCATAATCAGTTGATTTCTTACAACTTCTTTAGCTGTTCCACTGAAGTAAATATATAGTGCTTTGAAGTAGCCACATTAACCATAAACTATATGGAATGTTTCTAGATATACAACTGGAAGTACAGGAATGGATAGTACAAAATGATAGTTTTCTTTGCCTTGGACACACTTGACGTTTGTGTGGACAGACATCATTTTACTTTTCTTAATTCTTTCCTTTAAATCTGCGTCTTTCCTTGGTGATGTGCTCAGGGTGCTCAGGGCTTTGTGCATGGTGCATGCTCAGCAGGCAAAGCCTCAGTTGTGGAGCTGTAGTCCCAGCCCAGAAATTTTTGCAATTTCTTAAAAGGAAAGTGTTTAGTTTCTTTTGGAACAGTCTGGTCCACTGTTTGGCCTACTTTTAAAAAAGATTTTAGATGCTGGGTGTGGTGGCGCACACCTATTGTCCTTAGTTCCCAGAGGCAGAGGCAAGAGGATCACAAATTCTGGCCCAGATTAGGTAATTTAGTGATTTAGGGAGTGACTGTCTCAAAATAAAAAACAGAAAAGGACTGGGAATATAGCTGGATGTAGAGGGTCTGGGTTTAAGCCCCAGTATGCAAAATCAAAATCAAAACTAAACCAGTAAATCAAACAAACAAGTATTTGAGAACAAACAGTGTAATTTAAGTACCAAAAACTCCACTGGCTCTGGATCTGTGTTTCCTTCACTATTACCCTTCCAGCATTGTGGAAACAGTGCCAGTAGGATTAAGCTTTCTGACATATTTCAAGATGATGATGGTCCTGTGTGTTTCAGCAATACTTCCCCTCCTATTGTTTTTGTTTGTTTGTTTGTTGAGACAGGGTCTCACTATGTAATTGAGGTATTTAGCCTGTGTAGCCCAGGCTGGTCTTGAACTCACAGTGATCCTCCTGCCTCAGCCACCCAAGTGCTGGGATTACAGGCGTGTGCCACCATGCCTGGTTTCCCCTCCTCTTCTTAAGATGTATGCAGCCCACTTACTTTGATTTCACAGGTGAAGCACAAAGGCAGGAGGGAATGAGTTCCTATCCTGGATTCCTTTTGAAGAGCACCTGGGGAGACTATACAACAGTGCCATGACTGAGAGTCAAAAAAGTAGAACCAGCGTGGTGTTTTGGCGTACTCCTATAATCTCAGCACTCTGGGAGGTTGAGGCAGGAGGATTGCAAATTCAAGCCCAGCCTGGGCCACACAGTGATTAAGCAAGACCCTGCCTCAAAAAAAAAAAAAAAAAAAAAAAAAAAAAAAAAAAAAAAAAAAAAAAAAAAAAAAAAAATCTGGGATGGAATTTAGTGTGAAGACTCTTGAGTTCAATCCCCAGTACCACAAAAATAAAACAAAATAAAGTTAAATAAAACTGAGGAAGACAGAAAGAGTATCTGGCGTATAGTAAATAGTAAAGTGTAGGAATTGCTGCTGCTGTTATAAGATACGTGATCTTGTTGAGTTTACTTAACTTGCAATGCTGTCTGGTCCACATCTCTCCCTCTTTTTTTTTTGTTTGTTTGTTTTTCGGTACCGGGGATCGAATTTGGGTCCTTGCGCTTGCAAAGCAGGCCACGGAACCGCTGAGCTAAATCCCCAGCCCGTCCCTCTTTGTTTTAAAAAAATTATTATAAGGGCTGAGGATTTGGCTCAGTGGTTCCACTGACTGCTTCGAAAGCAGAAGGACCTGAGTTCAATCTCCAGTACCAAAAAAAAAAAAAAAAAAAAAAAATTATTATATTTCTTTCTTCTTTTCTTCTCAGCACTGGGGATTAAACCCAGTGCTTTTCTCTGAGCTACATCCCCAGTACCACCCACCTTTTTGGATGTAGGGTCTCATTAAGTCTCTAAATTCCTCATGCTGGGCTTCAGTTTTGTTTGTTGATTTTATTTGTTTTGTTGTTTTGTTGAGACAAGGTCTTGCTGTGTAGTCCAAGCTGGCCTTGAACTCAGCATGTAGCTCAGCCTGGCCTCAGACTTGCAGTGATCCTCTTGTCTCAGCCTCCCATGTTCTGGGACTTCAGGTGTGTGCTACCAGGCCCAGCTTTCTATTAAATATTGTAATGGTCACCTAATTGACCTCTCCTACATAAAAATGTAACTACAGCTTTACTGAAATATACTATACAATTCATCCGTTCTGCTCCTATGCATCGTACTTCTAGTCTTATTTTTAAAAACAATAATATTTTATAAGAATAGATCATGTTATGATCATGTCATGATCTATTTGATCAAAGACTTCTCATTCTCAGTCCTACTTATAAAATCTCACAGGGAGTGGGGATTTAGCTCAGTGGTTCCACTGCCTGCCTCGCAAGTGTAGGGTCCTGAGTTTGATCCCTAGTATAAAAAAAAAAAAGAATCTCACAGGGCTGGGGGCTTGGCTCAGTGGTAGAGCATTTGCCTACCATGCACAAGGTCCTAGTTCAATCAATAGCCTGAAAAATGAATGAATGAATGAATGAATAAAAATAAATAATCTGCCCTATTTACCCTGGTTTAAGAGGCCCTGTATGACCTGGTTCTTAGTCTCCTTTCCAGCCTCATCTTGTAACACACTCTACCATGTTCATTTGAATGTGCTGTATAACCTTTTTTTCTTCCTTAAAAATGTGAAGCTTAGCCTGGTGTGGTGGTGCATGCCTGTAATCCCAGCAGTACCAGATGCTGCGATGCCCACTGGTCCTTTCCTGGCTCTTGTCCTGTTCAAATAATTGGATGGGACAACTGAAGAACATAAAAGTTTGACATTTATTTATAGATAAAAGAAGAAGAAAAAAGTGAAAAAGAAGGGCTCCAAAGAAAAGGAGAAGAGAAAATACACCCTGCACACAGGGCAGGCCATACTGCAAGGGCTAGAAGATAGTAGCCAAGAGGCCAGTGGCTGCTGTCTTTTATACCGTTCATCTGCAGTCAGATCTGGACTGTCCCACACAGGGCTCTGAAGCTGTTTTGCCCACGTATCCTGGCTGTGATGGACAGGTCTCTATAATTGACAGGTCACACCCAGTTGCCTGGTGGGTGTGCCATGTCCTAATCTGCCTCACCAGCATTTGGGAGGTAGAGGCAGGCAGGATCCCTGTGAGTCTGAGGCCAGCCTAGGCTGCACAGTGAGTTAGTTCAATGATAGATTAAGCTGTATAGTGAGACCCTGTCTCAAAAAACCAAAAAAAAAAAAAAAAAAAAGTGAAGTTTATTTCTACTTCCACTCTAAGGCCTTTGCCCCTGCTATTGCCTAGGCCTGGGGTGTGTTCGTCTAGATTTTCCTCATGGTTGACTCCTTTTGGCATTCAGTTGTCAACTAAAATGTCCTTTCCACAGAAAGACTTTTCTTGATAATCCATAGGGGTCCCCATCATTCCTAGCACAGTACTTCTCAAACTTTAATGTGCATATGAACACCTAGGTGTTTTCTTAAAAATGCAAAGTTTGATTGAGCAGCTTGGTAAGAGATGTTATATTTCTATTCATTTCCTACAGTTGTCCAGGCTGCTGATCAGAGGCCCTTGGATGTTAATCTCTCTTTTTTTGAGTGTTGTGCCCAGCTGCTGGTCTGAGTGCTGGCCATTAAGAGATGCAGGCATCTTGCACTGAGAGGAGCTAAGAAAAAGGGCCAAGTGGTCTGATGCTAAGCTTCATCTTTCCTTACTTATGAAAACAATAAAAATTTTAAACTCAGGGCCTTCAGATTGACCTGCATCCCAACTCTTTTTATTTTTTATTTTGAGAAAGGTTATTACAAAGTTGTTAAGTTGTGAAGGCTGGGCTTGAACTTGTGTTCCTCCTGCCTCAGCCTCCCAAGTAGCTTGGATTACAGGTATATAAAAAAATTTTTTTGGGGGTACTGGGGATTGAACTCAGGACCTTGTGAAGCAGGCAGTGGCATCACTCAGATAAATTCTCAGCCCCAGGTATATAAAATCTTGAGGTTATTTTTACTGAAAGAAAATGGGATGGGGGGTGTGTCAAAGTTATCACAACTATTTAGTGTGAAGAACCTTCTTTTTTTTTCCCTAAAGAACATAGATTTTAGAAGTTGTAGTACTATCCTAGAGAATAGATTATTCAAAAGGTAGGACACCAAAATGGTAAATAAATTTTATTTATTTTGTGGTGCTGGGCATTGAACCCAGGTCTCACTTATGTGAGGCAGGTACTCTACCACTGAGCTGTGCCCCAGCCCTGGACTAAATCTTGCAGCAAGTGGGTTGTGGAGTGTAGTAGGGTCTTCCTAAACTTGGTTTAAGAGTAAGTAGTGAAGTAAGGTACAAAACGGAGGTGTTAAAACAGCACAGACTTGCTGGTCTTCTAAGATCTTCCATTTTTGTCGGTAGATTACTGTGCAGAACTTCAGAATGACATTTTCCCACTGTCCATTAGGAGTACAATAAGACAAATTAATACAAATTAAAATAATATGGCAGCAGCAAAACATAATTTGTGTACACTGATGTAGTAACAGATTTAATTTAGTGCAGCTTTTGAGAAGTCTTTTGTTTTTCAATTTATACAGCTGCTATCCAGGGCTAAGCTGGCCAGTCTCTCAGCCTTGAGTATCTTGCCTGATTCTCTTTTTATTTCTTCTGACTACCAGAATGAATACCTCGTCTGCAGTGCACCTTGCTTTCTTTTTGGAAAATGAGAAGGAAGTACACACTCCTAACTAAAGATATGAGGCGAGTAAAAAAATAAAAGTAGAAGGGAAGGACTTCCAGCTCTCCAAAGGCAGATGCCAAGGGAAACAACCTGCTTTGTCCACAGTCCTGATGTTTCCTATGAATAACTTTCAAAATTAGATCTTTTTTTATTTTTTATTTTTCTTTTATTGAGTTTATTGGTACATTTTAGGTATACAGTACAGTTACATTCATTATTGGGATCTTGTACCTTTACATGACAGGTGGTCTTGGTTCTCAGTTTTTCCCCTTGTCCCTGCCCTCCCTTTACAGTTGTAGACAGGGCTATGAAGACTGGGAATAGCTGCTGGATTTGGCAGCAGTGGTCCTTCGGTGACCTTGGCAGAAATCCGATCACAGTTGAGAAGTGAGGAGGATGTGAGGGAGTGGCCACAAAAAAGCTCTGTGTGCTCAAGTGGTCTGCCTGTGCAGGGCGAGAGTGAGGGCATATGCCTCTTTCTGGCGCATGAAGGAGTTTTGTTGTGACAGTTGTTGGTGATCTTTTCCTTGTCTGTGCTGGCAGTGATGGGGATTGAACCTCATTGTCTGGTATATATTAGGCAAGCCCTCTACCACTAAGCTATATACCCTTTTCTGTTTTATTTTGAGACCAGGTATCACCAAGTTACACAGGTTAGCCTTAAACTTATGATCCTTCTGCCTCAGCCTCCCGGGTAGCTAGGATTACAGGTGTGCAGCACCACACCTGGCTTTGTTTGGGTTTTTTTTTTTTTTTTGGTTTTTTGAGACAGGGTCTCACTATGTAGTTGAGACTGACCTGGAACTCACTGTGTAGCCCAGGCTGGTCTCAAACTCACAGTGATCCTCCTGCCTCAGCCTCACAAGTGCTGGGATTACAGGCATGTGCCACCACGCCCAGCAATGTGTTTTCTTTTTTTAAAAATTAATTTTATTGGTATATTTTATATATATATGATGATAACATTCATCATATGACTTTGTATCTGTACATAATATATCTTGATTCTTTTTTCCTCTTTCCTTCCCATCCCTGCAACCCTTGTTGGTGTTTTCTCAAAATGAGGGAAAGGGTTGAGTGGTAGGAAGAAACTAGTAGAGAGGGGAGACTGATACAGTATATAGGTGGTTAATGAGAGAAACAAGATCGCTGCAAAGGTTGGAAGGCATGGGTTAAAAACCAATAAGTACCTACCATGAGCTGGGTACTGTTTATTGCATTAAACAAAGCAGACAAAAATTGCTGCCCTCAAAAAGCATTCGTTCTACAATAGAAACCCAAACCAGAATGGTACATAAGTAAAATACATGACATTTAGTATAACTAAATCTAGAGGGAGTTTTTGTCTACTGTTTAACAACAAAAAAAAAATTTTTAGGAGTGCTAGAGGTTGAACTCAGAGCCTTGTATATGCTGAGCCTGTGCTCTCTACCACAGAGCTATACCCTGAGCCTCTAAAACAATTTGTATTTTAAAAAGACTCCATGATGTATAGAAAGGTTTTCTTCTTACTATTTCATACTTTTACAACTATATTAGTTCCAGCTGCGTTTATGTGAGTGTTACGTTGAGTTGTGATATAAAAAGAGGTCTATGAAAAGCTAGAAAGCCTCTGATGGGAGGACAGGTGGAGGAACTAATAGCCTCTGATGGAATGGGAAACGACTCTCAAGTTGTAACCTCAAGGGAAAAGAAGGGGATGGGAGGAGAAGCTGAAGTCTTGAAGTGTGAAGTTAGGAAGCTGAGTGACCTTGAAAGGTGGGAGAGCATTTGTGAAGCAGAAATGAGGCTGGCAGAGGTTGGAGGAGGAGACCATTCAGGTGAGGCAACCTATGTGTGTCAACAAAAGTGAGACCATGAAGTCCATGGGAACTGCTTGAGACATGGGAAATAATCCAGTTTGGGTGACAGGCAGCCTATGCTGCTGAATCTACCTTTGAACTTTCAGTTTCCCCACCTCCTTAACATTTCTATTATTGCTCTTACAAGTTGAGCCTGCATTATTTCCTACTTAAGAGTTTTCATAGCCAGTCTTTGTACCCAAATTTATTTTACTTTTGGAATATTTTTTATAAGAACGTACTTGCAAGTATATAATGACTATATTCATTGTGAGGAGCTGGTACATGTACATAACATATCTTAATTCCTTTTTTTTTGTGGTACTGAAAATTAAACTTAGGACCTTGCACTTGCCAGGCAGGTGTGGTGCCACTGAGCTATATCCCTGGCCCCCTCTTAATTCTTTTTACACCCTTTCTCCTCCTGTCAGGGCTTCTTTTCGCCCTTTACCTTCCTCCATCTCTTCCCCCTGCCTCTATTATCTGTCTTTTATTTTGCTCTTTATAGTTTGGATTTCTCATGTAACAGAAACCCTGTGATATTATGTAAACTTTGTATCTGATTTATTTCACTTAACATTATGGTCAAGGTGTACCCATTTTCCTATAAATGACTCAAGTTCACCCTTCTTTATGGCAGACTAGTACTCCACTGTGCATAAATACCACATTTTCTTTATTTATTCATTATCTTGGTGGACATATAGCCCACTTCCAAGATTTAGCTATTGGGAATTGTGCTTCTATAAACATAGGCATACATGTATCACTGTAATACAATGACTAACTCAGGAAGTTGAATGGAATTTCTTGTTTTAGATTTTTTCCCGATTACTTTTTTTGTTTGTTTATTTGGTACCAGGGATTGAACTCTGGACCTTGTGCTTGTGGAGGAACCACTGAGCTAAATCCCTGGCATTGTTTTAGATTTTTGAAGAATCTCTATTCTGATTTCCGTAATGGTTATAGTAGTTGACATTCCCAAAACAATGAAGAAATGTTTCTTTCACCCCAGAAGCCTCACTAATGTTTCTTATTGGTTGACTTCTGGATGTTAGCTTTCATTTTGGAGTAAGATGGAATCTCAGTGTTGTTTTAATTTGCATTTCTCTAATGTCCAGAGATGTTGAACATTTTTTCGTATTTTTATTGGCCACTTCTACTTCTGAGAAATGTCTGTTCATTTCAGTTGTCCCTTTTTTTTTGCTTAGGTCTTTTGAACTGTTTTGATTTCTTTCTTTCTTTCTTTTTTTTTTTTGGTACCAGGGATCGAACTCGGGACCTTGTGCTTGTGAGGCAGGCGGCAGAACCACTGAGCCAAATCCCTGGCCCCTCATCTGTTTTACTTTCTTTGTATACTCTGGAGATCAGTCCTTTGTCTGAGGAGTAGCTGGCAATTTTTTTTTTCCTATTCTGTAGCTTGTCTCTTCACTCTGCCAGTTTTTAACCTTTGCTTTGTAGGAGTTTTTAATTTGCTATAATCTCATTTGTTGATTTTTTATGTAATTTCTTGAACAATTGGGGTTTTGTTCAGAAAGTTTTTGCTACACCTATGTCTTCAAGAGTTTTAGCTATTTTATCTTCCAGCAGATTCACTTTTTGTTTTAATATATACATCTTTGATCCATTTTTATTTTAGTTTAGTACATGGTGAGAGATGTGGGTCCCCATGCAAGGCTGTCTTCTGTGACTGTCTCCCATCCAGTCACTGTGGGAGGGTAACACTGGGAGCCTTAAAGTAGTTGTTCTGAGTCCCAGATTTAAATAATCAACCACTTCTTGAAGTGGTGCCTGATTAAGCTCTGGTAATATGGTGGGCACTCATGCTTGACTCCCCCTTCAGCGGTTGCCTGTGTGTAGAAGGAGTCCCCTTGGGACAAAATCCCACTCTGTTTTTGTAGTTCACAAAGGCTGTTGGCTCTGCTGTGAATCTTCTTGCATCTCCCAGCCCTGGACACTTACCTTGCTTCTGAGAAGCCTTTTTCAAGCTGTGAGAACAGGGGAGAGTCCAAATAGTTTTTTCCTTCTGCATTGTGGGCTGCTTCCAACTTCTCTGTGCTTCTCATTTTTTTTTTTTCCTTTTCTGTCAGTTCTTTTCTGGTCCCTGGTGATTTGCAACTTTGACAAGTTGTTATTTATCAGTGTTTGTATTCTGGGTCTCAGAGAGGGTAAATTTTGCTACTGATCACCACTCTGCCATTTTCTCTCTCCCTGCCAGATTGTCTATATATTACTGCTCCAAACAAAAACTTTTTTATTCCCCATTCCATGCAGTGGTTACTTGATCATTTCTTTTATCAACAGTTATATTGTATTTTATTTTTTTGGTATCCAGGATTGAACTCAGGACTTTGTACTTTTGGGGCAGGCATGGTGCCACTGAGCTAAATCCCAGCTCAATGGATGTATTTTAGATTACACAGGGAGAGCAGTCTTGAATTCAGATTGGAGCTGTTTTATGGATTCTTTGAATCCCAGAAGAGGGATACTTTCTGTGTCAGGGGTTCCCAAGACCACCCCAGGCTTGCACATTCTTTAGGAGGACTCAACACATTAATCATACTCATGGGTAGGATTTATTACAGCAACAGGATAACAAAGCTCAGTCAGCAAAGGGAAAAGGTACATGGAACAGGAAATCAGACACAAGCTTCCAAGAGTGCTCTCCCAATAGAGCGAGTCACACAGAATATACTTACTTTCTTTAGCAACTAATTGTGACAACAGGTATGAAATGTTGTCTACTAGAGGAGCTCATTAGACACACAGGGTCTATTGGAGGCTGGTCACATAGGTACCTTCTGCCTAACGTGTCAAGGGTCCAGACTGGTTGAACGAAGATAGGTTCATCCAAATCTACAGTGTGCATATACAGAAGTTTAGACACAGTGAATTACTCTTGCCATTTCTGGGGACAGCGAAAACCTCTTGAAATTCAAGTACCATCAGGTCCAATCTTGTAAACAGGCCTCTCTATGGAGAGAGTCTCAGTCCTGCTGTGTTAACCTTCTTCTTCACTTTATTTGTACTTAATGTGATTCTGTAGGATGGAGAAGTAGCTTCAGGAAAATGGGAGTGGTATGGATGTAGGTAAGAGGAGAGGTGAAGAGGATGGGGCTTTATGTCCCTTTCTTTTCACTTTTTTCTTTAATAACCTGAGGATTCCATGGAAGATTTTATCGTAGAAAAAGTTTTGCTATTAAAATAGAGTTTGAGGGCCGGGGTTTTAGCTCAGTGGTTCTACCACCTACCTTGGAAGTGCAAGGTTAGCTCAGTGGTTCTACCGCCTACCTTGGAAGTGCAAGGTCCCAAATTCAATCCCTGATATCACACACACACACACACACACACACACACACACACACACACACACCACACACGAGTTTGAAAGCCACTCATTTAAACAGTGAGATGAATTTCAAGTGTTAAACAAAACTTGTAAGAAGAGGTCATCAATTTGGATTGAGCTTCTACATTAGGGCCCATCAGACCAAATCAAAATAGAATTACTCATGATAAAGTTCAATATCATCAAATCAAAAGTGTGTATAGGATCTTCCCAGAGATCAAGAGATTTGGCCAAATTTCCAAAGAGGCCAGTTTTAGCCAACATAACAGGAAAGTCTCTGGCTTTAACATGAACAATAACTTGGAAACATCGGTTCCACTTTTTGTTTTCTGTTTCTGCTTTCCTCAGTTCTTCTGTGTCTATGGAACCAACTTTCTCTTCTCAGCTCAGCAGAATGCCCATTTTATATTATGCAATAAATACTTGCCCAATACTGAAGTCTCTTTTTTTAAAAATTTTTTAGGTACCTGGGATTGAACTTGGGAACTTGTGGTTGTGAGGCAGGTGGCCTTGCTGAATTATGATTCTCCTACCTCAGTGGCACCCCTACCCACAGTGGCTGGCATTACAGACACATGCCACCCTACGTGGTATCATAAGGTTTTTAAAAATATTTTTGTCTTTTGCCCCATGTGGAGCGCTATGAAATAGCTTTATTTAAGAAAGTCTTAAGATTTTGTATATGTTTTCATTTATAGCCTACACAGTTCAGACACTTGATGATGTCACCCCAGCTGCTACTTCTGAGGCCTATTTGAAAGCTTTGGCTGTTTGTCATGGACCTCTGGACCACTATGACTTTCTGATCAAAGCTCAGGAGCTAAAGGCTGATGAACATCAAAGAAGAGTCATACAGTGTTTACAGAAATTGCATGAGGACCTTAAAAGATACAGTATAGAGGCAGAAGACTTCCTTTCAAAGGTAAGGTTTGTGTGATATTAAAAATGAAAAATGCCCAGGGGTTTAGCTCAGTGGTTCAAGTGCCTGCCTCAAAAGCGCAAGGGCCTGAGTTTGATCCCTGGTACTAGAAAAAAAAAGAAACAGTTAAAAATGTAAGCATTTTATAAAAAGGATTCTATGCAATGGGATGCAGTCATAAAACAACTGGAAAATTTCCCACCAGTTCTGTCAGCAAGTTCTATTGCATTTCTGTTTCTGACCATTTGATGTTCCATAGCTTTCTTTCACTTTCATGGGTTAAAAACTTCATAATTAGTTTATTTAGAAAAGCAGTCCAGCTGGGTGTGATCGTGCATGCCTATAATCCCAGCACTGGGGAGGCTGAGTCAGGAGGATCGCTGTGAGTTCAAGACCAGCCTGGACTACATGGTGAGTTCCAGGTCAGTTTCAACTACATAGTGAGACCCTGTCTAAAACAAACAAACAAACAAAAAAGTCCAGTTGAAATGAAAAGTCAGAAGTTTTCCCTCTCCAAATCCAATATAGTCCCAAGCTTTCCCCTTTCTCAGGCTCAAGTCTTACTGCAGGATCTGCAATAGACAAGGGGGTGTAGTTTGTTCTCTTTTTACTCCTCTTTCTTTCTCTGCTTGCCTGGTTTCTCTAGAATCAAAATTAGAGGAATAAAAGCATAGGGCAAAATAGCAGTCCTAGCTGCCCCACCAGCTCTTGGGGATTTTGTGTGATAGTGCTGACATGTTAGCTCGTTAAGGGGAGCATTATGGGTTCTTCTCTTGGGAAAGTCAACACTGCTGCATTCTTTGACTCCTCTTAGGACTGGTGAAAATCTGACACCCCCGCATTCTTCTGGGATCCCCTTGCCCTTGCACTTAGCTTTGTTCCTCTCAGAGCAGCTTTCACTGGATCACGTTTTATGGTGTCCACTTAGACCACAAGAAGCATGATATTTTGTTTTCTATAACCCCTGCTGCACGGGTAGCTTTAGTCAGCCTCCTACCTTTGGACTTTTGCAGGCACCAAATTTTCTTTGTCTTGTAACCCTCCTATTTCTTTTGTTTTGTTTGGTACTGGGGATGGAACTCAGGCCCTTGCGCTTGTGGAAGCAGGTGCTGGAACCACTGAGCTAAATTCCCAGCCCCACCCTCCTATTTCTAAGGATGTGTCAGGTTCTTCCTTGAGCTTTTCCACATTCTGCCTTGGTAGCTGCCTGTTGACTTCTCACCTAAGTAAGCATCCAGCTGAGGGTGCAGAAGGTATGGGGCTCTCACCTTACTGTAATCTCTTTGGGTGCTTCTCTCCTTTCAACCCCCACAGTACATGGCATGAGATAAAGCAACAATAATTTTTACAGATAGCAGCTTTCTGCCTTGTTCACTCCAGTCCCACTTTGGTTTTAGACCTTTTTTTTGCCTATTTTTATTCTTTTTAATTAATTCCTTCATGGGTGTGTTTAGTGCCTCTCTTTAGTATGTATAGGAAACTTGCTTCCCCTTAATTTCAGCTTTAAGGTTTTTCTGAAATTCTGTCACATGAAGAAAACTCTCATTCCCGTATATATCCTATCACAGAAGCCAGTTTCATCAGTGGTATCATTTTTAAATTAGGAAGGATGGCAGTAGTAATAAGAATTATAATATGATTCAACCTAAGAAACTACTTTTTCCTTAATTAACCAGTCTCCCCCTTCCCCCAACCCAAATATTCTTTTGTTGTGAGGTCTTTAGATAAGGGCACTGTATAACATGTATTAGTTATGTTTTATTTAAAATTCTGATGAAAGTAATTTTACATTTGAGGGCAAAACCAGAAAAAAAGCAAGGATTTCAAAGTATAATTAAATAATGCTATTTTTATATCAAGTAAAAGGCAGCCCTTGTGTTAACATCTTTTGGTTGAGAGGAATAGAGATTCTTTTAGGTAACACTGAAATGAAGATTTAGAATAGTATTACATGGGAGAACAGCAAGGCAGGGGATGTCCAATGCATAGCCAGGTCTCACAGAGTGATGCTGTTGTTCATGTAATCCATTGACTTAGTCTGTTTGGGCTGCTCCAGTGAAATAATAAATGTTGTTGTGTTAGTTATCACAGAAGGAAATCTGGGCTATGAGGTTGTCTAGTAATAGAAGATAGTTCTCTGTAGAATTCTTAATTCTGGTGAAATTTATGATTTTATGAACTTTGATTTTGTTTTTAATGCAGTTGTTTAAATAGACTATTTTTTTTTCATTGTAGTTGTAAGATACTTTGTGTAAGTCTGTGCTATCGTATTAAAATAAAATGTACTTCCTTGACATAGTGGTAGATTTATTAATCCATGAGAGAAAATTGGTAGCAGTGTGTCAGGCTACCTTTTCTTACCTATATAACATTGTTTTCTCTAACAAATATTGGAAGAAGTTATGAGTAGATGGCTGTACCATCTGAGCAACAAACTATGAAGAATGAGCATTTAAGGACTCCTTGCTTTTGTTATCAAATAAAACTTACAACCAGGTTAATGTGACACATTTAATGTATGCATAATTGTTATTGTGCTGTGAGGTAATTAGGCATAAATGGTAAGTAGTTCATGTAAATCACTATAATTAGAATTACTTTTACACAGCCAAATCAAGCATTTCTAGAGTCAGGGAGAGAGAGAATGAAATAGAATATAGAGCTATTCTTCAAATCTCAGTTTCCATTAATCAGGGGTATAAAGGAAACCAGGTTTTTTCATTTCTTGGGAGGAGATTTCATCGCATATTTTTAGGGAAGTGAGATTAGGGGTGCCATATAACAATGCTCTGGCCAGTAATGGACTGCATGTGCAGTAGTCATCCCATAATATTATAAAGGAACTCTAACATTCCTATCACATGGGGATATGATAAGTAAACCAAATGTACTAAAACCATATAAAAATACACAATATTCATAAAGTACATATACATGATCCTCAAAGTAAGCACCTTTTACTGACATTCACTACACTGTACTACATATATTTTTGTGTATGTGATGCTGGGATTGAACTCAGGGCTTCACACATGTTAGGCAAGTTTTCTACCACTGAGCTATATTGCAGCCCTTTTTATGTTATTTTGAGGTAGTTTCACTAAATTGCCTAGGCTGGCCTCAAATTTGTAATCCAATCCTCCCAAGTAGCTGGGATTACAAATCTACTATCATGCCTCACTATACTGTAATTTTTTTTGCAGTACTGGGGATCAAAGTTGCACTTGTGAGGCAGGTTTGGTGCCACTGAGCTAAAACCCTGGCCCACTATACCATCATTTTTATTGTTATTTTAGAGTGTACTTTTACTTATAAAATAATAAGGCTTACTATAGAATAGTATATGCAACAGCCTCAATCTTGTGTTTGCTGAGTCTCTTGACAATGAAATTTGCAACAATAATAGACTTAAAGACAAATTGGATATTGGTGTACCCTAAGGACCAATAAAAACTACCACTATACCACTCTTAACAATAGAAGTGAGATATGTAATAGTAATATAGATACCAAGACAAACCAAATATTGACATACAGTAAATATCTTCTACTAAATGCAACAATTATATCACCATTAACAACAGGAAAGGATTCGACAATAACCTCACAGAATGAACTAAGTATCTAAGATTAATAAATCTTAATCTTAATAGCCAGGTATGGTGCACACACCTATAATTCTAGTACTTGGGAGGCAGGCGCAGGAGGATTTTTGTGAGTTCAAGGCCAGTTTGGGCTAAATAGTGAACTATTACAAGATCCTTGAAAAAAGCAAAGCAGAAAACAAAAGCAAAATAGTGACACTAATAAATATGGAGGAGGTCAGAAAGGGGAAAGTTAAAGAAGCAAAATTTGAAAAATAAAGAAAAAGAAAGTGAGAAGGAAGAAAGAAAAGTGAGAAAGGATCCTAGTCAGGAGCAAAAGAAAATTAAAATAACAGAAAAGAACAAACAAGAAAAGGAAGAAAAAAGAAAACAAAGAGCAAATGAAAGAAAAACCATAAGAAGCCCGCCAAAACAAGGAAAAAGATAAATGAGTAAAAAAAAAATCTCTATGCTTTTAATGAGTGTTTTCTTTATAGGGTCTGCAGTATTGGAATCCATCAGATATGGGAGGAGGATAGTGAGTCAGTCCTATGGTTTCTTCCCTCCTTCCTTCTTTTCTTTCTGAAAGGAGGAAAGGTTTATTTGGCTCACACTTTGTAGAGGTTTCAAGTCATAATTGGCTGGCCTCAAGGAAGGTTGGCATGACAGATGGGTATCACAGAGGAGAAACAATTCGTGGCAGGCAGAAGGCAGCAAGCAGCAAGGAACAAACAATAAGCAGCCACAATAGCAGTTCTATTTCTGTATTTTATATTTATCCAGGCTACCTGTCCTTAGTGCAGGTCGTATTCACACCCTTAATCCTAGTATTGCACCATGAATGAATCCCAGCATTACATATCACAAATCTAGCCACCTCCAAAGAGCCCTTATAAATGCATGAGAACTTGGGGGATATCTAGACACAAGCCATAACTTTCTGCCTTTTTCCTCCAGAGACTCAGGTATATCCTTTTATGCAAAAGGCGTTTAGTCCATCTCTAAGAGTTGCCAAAGTCCTAACATTTTCAGCATTGCTGAAAAGTCCAGGCCTAGTCTCTCTGGGATTTAAGGCAACTCTTAGCTGTAAGCCCTTGTACAGTGAAAAGAAAGTTAAATACTTTCAACATACAATGGCAAGAACAACAAGATAAACATTGTCATTCCAAAAGGCACAAATAGAGGATAGAAAGGAAAGCAAATCCAAAATCCAGCAGGGCAAACGTTAAGTCCCATAGTTTTATGCCCAGCATCTGAGGCAGTCTGTGGCAAGATGTGAACTCCAAAGGGTTTGAGTGGCTCCACCCTTATGGCCCTGCCTGCGGTTGTAGCTCCCATGGCTTTTCTCTTGAACTGATTCTGCTCTCTCATTGCAGTTTTCCTCAGATGATCCATGTTCTTTTTTGTGGTATTGGGGATCGAACTCAGGACCTTGCACTTGAGAGGCAGATGCAGTGCCACTGAGCTAAATCACTGGCTCCCACATTCTTAACTTCTCCAAACTTCTGGGGCCTCTACTGCACCTTCATCTTCACCCTCACAGCTGCACACACTGCCCTCTCAGAGGCATACTGCTTGGCCTCCCAGGCCTTTTTCTGAAATCTCGTGGAAGCCTTCCTGATCCCACAACTCTTGCATTCTGCATACAGCTAAAACCAGCATCACATGGATGACACCAAGGTTTGCTGCCATCTGGAGTAGTTGCCAGGCTTCCTTCTCTTTTGGCTGTAGGGTTGAGTCCCTAAGGTGAAAGATTGTGCTTTGAAAAGAAAGCCCCAGAGTACCATGTTCCAGAATGTCTTCAGTTAGGGAAGTTGCTCCTCTGGATTTAGTTCATAGGCACTCAAGTCCTAATGTATTTTCACACCTAAGTTTTTGTCTGTGAATTTTGAGACCTGCCCTCTCTTTCCTGGTGGGTGTGGTTGGTCAGTGGTGTCCACCGTAAGGCTGTATTCATTCCGGCCACTCCCAATTTCCAAGTCCTTCTATGGGCCCCAGGTCATGGTTTTCTCTGTCTAGCTTTATGGATTGTGGGTTTGAGAAGTGCCTCCCCTGCTCCACCAGTGCACAGCCTGGAGTGAATCCAAGCAGACAACAAATCATTGGCTATGAAAACTGATTTGGAGGAAGAAGTGGGGAGGAAAGCATAGTAGTAGCAAGGTAAGAATCTGAGTGGAAGGGAGTGTAAAGATCTCTTCAGGGGCCAGCCCTTTGGTGAAGGACCATGAGGGGCATGCTCCTTCCTAGATGCTGTTTGGAGAAGCCACCTGTTGTGGATAGACTCTGATTTATGTTCTAGTGATTTAAGTCTTTTTTTTTTTTGGACTGGGGATTGAACTCAGGACCTTGTGCTTGTGAGGCAGGCAGTGGCATCACTGAGCTAAATTCTCAGTTCCTTCAATGTATTTCTTAAATTGAATAATAAACTGATTTTGCTTTATACAACTGTGTTTTTAATTGAGTATAAACCTGTACTGCAAACCAAGAGAACTATGAAAGAAAACCTGAGCAGTCTATACTTGTCCAGTCTCCCCTGGTATGTGCAGCTCGTGGGACCTGAATGCATGATTCAGCCCACACTGCCAGTCACACCTACACCTTCTCCAGGAGGAGCCTGAAGTACATCTCTGGGAGAGTCTGCTGCCCCTCATGGTGATGAAGACCACTTCAGAGTTGCCCTCAGTTACCCTTGACCCAATGATGCACAAAAAGCTCCTGACTATTTCTCTCAAACCTGACTGAACACTGGGTGGACTTGTCAGTGGAGCAGGTATGAGTGGTGGTGTTGTTCAATTTCTTCCTGTTCACCTCATTCTTCACACCTATCAAGAATGATATTTCTAGCGCATACTTCTGATTACAGCGTTTTCTGCCTAAGGCCTTCATTCCCCTTGGGATAAAATACAAACTCATTAACATGTTGTATGAGGCCCTTGAGAGTCTGGTCCAGGCCTTTTGCCAGCCTCATTGATCGTTGTTCTCTGCTAGCAATTAAAGGACCAGCTAGGATGAGCCACTTGATCCTTGAAAAGACTGAGTCTCTGTTTGCCTCTGGGTCTTTGCTAAAGCTCCCGCCCCCATCCTTTTGTTACAGTCCACCTTATGCTGCCTACTAGCAACCACATGCTCATCTGCTAAAAACATCTTTGTTTTCTTGCTCTTTTGGGCTATAAACCCAGCTCATTGCCTGGCATAAAATAGTTGTTCAATATTCAGTTTTAGTTTTCAGACTAAATGAAAAATGAATAAATAACCAAGCCATCACTGAAGAGTCACAAGGCAGTTCTCTGGTGACTTTGGAGGTGATTGTGGTGGCTGTGGGTGCATCCGTGTGTCTGTGTGAGAGTGTATATGTTTCTGATTTGTCGTATCAATGTGTCTCTGTGGATGTGTCTATGTTTGTGTTCACTCCTTAGTATCAGATTTTAGTTAATGTAAAAGATAGCTAGAACACTAGTTTAATTTTCTCACTTAAAACCTTGTCAGACTTCAGAATGTGGGAAATCTTCCTTTTTTTTATTGAGTTCTGGATCTTTTTGAGAATTATGCTTGTGTCTTGGACATCCCATCAAACTAGTGGTGGAGTAAGGTAGACTTAGCCTAGCCTAATTCCATCAAAGCTACTAGAATCAGAATATCCTGTGGGAGGGCCGGGGATTTAGCTCAGTGGTTCCATCTCCTGCCTTGCAAGCAGAAGGTCCCAATTTGATCCCCAGTACCAAAAAAAAAAAAAAGAATATCCTGTGGGAGATAGCGTAGGAGGAGAAATTGCCTCCTGTCATTTGTCTCCCAGTGCCACAATGGGCACTTACAAATGTTTGTTGCTTGAATGCATGTGGCATTAAAAAGTCATTTGCAGCTTCAAATTTAGTTATAATTAGAAAGTAAGCCATTTCTGATGGTAGTTGTTTTAGAGTTTTAAAGGCCCCCTTTATTTAGATACTTAAGTAGGCTTAATTATACCAGCAAACTGAGCTAATTGATGTACTTTATGTTAGGAAGGTTCTTTTACAAATCAACTAAAGACTAACATTATTTTCATTTAAAGAGAATTTATGGATGCTCGTATATAGTTTGGTTTTTTAGTTTTTAAAGGTCTTCTTAGAAACCTGAAGTGGTCTACTTTTATTGGAAGTAGTCTATGTGGAGAATGATATGATGCGAGTTTTTAAAAGGTGTAATTATGTTCAGCATTCCAGCTGAAATCATTGTCTCTGATTCTGTCATCTTAGGAGATAATAATGCAAAGGTGGGGGGAGTGGAGAGAAATAGGAAAAGTAGTCTTCCTGCATTGGAAACAACACATTTTATCGTAATAGCACTACCCTTATTGTCTAGTTTTCCTAATGGAAATTCTTCTAGAGTTGCAGGTGGGTAGTAATCCAGAAAGGCAGAGTACATGCTATTTTGTTGTTGTATTTTGAGGCAGGGTCTTGCTATGTAGTTCAGGCTGGCCTTGATCTCACTGTGTAGCCCAGGCTGGCCTCTAATTTGTGTCAATCCTGCATCAACCTCGCAAGTGCTGGGATTGCAGGCATGCGTCACCACACCTGGTTAGGACATGCTGTTTTAGTTCATAACTTTGATGGGAATCACCTTGGATCATTTTTTGATGCTGGAATTGTAATACTATGAAGACAAAGGATAAAGTTAATATTTTTAAATGAATAATTTAGAATGACAGCTCTTAGTTTGCAGTAGTTAAAATAAAGCAATAGCAGGCTGGGGATTTAGCTCAGTGGCAATGTGCCTGCCTAGTAAGCATAAGATCCTGAGTTCGATCCCTGGTACCAACCCCCCAAAAAAAACTAAACAACAACAACAAACAAACCCACAATGAAATGAAGGAGTAGCTTCAAAAACAAATGTTTAGGGCCGGGGATTTAGCTCAGTGGCTTGGTGCCTCCCTTTTAAAAAAAAAAAAAAAAAAAAAAAAAAAAAAACCAGAATGTAAAAATTCAGATTTTTAAAAAGAACTTTAGATTTAGTTCAAAAGTAAAATATTTTGGTGGTAGAAATCTGTGGAATTTGTGAATTACATAAAATTTGGGCACCTACCCAAATATATTTTTAAAAAAGAATACTACTGCTCACATTTAGGTTGTATAGTTTTAAAGTCTGAAAAAAGGAAAACAATATAGTAATTAATTAGTCACCTTGCCAAATTTTGTGGTTTTTTTTCAAAACTTTTTATTTTGAGAAATTTCAACTATATGTGTTTTTTTTTTTTTTTTTTTTTTTTTTTTTTGTACTGGGGATCAAACTCAGGATCTTGAGCTTGCAAGGCAGGCATGGTACCACTGAGCTAAATTCCCAGCCTGACATATTTATCTTTTTTCTAAATATATTTTTTATTGAATTATTTTGCAAGTTACAGTATCATAACACTTCTGAATGCATCACAAGTATCTTCTAACAAGAAAATTTACCTTCATAACTTTTTAACATTGTGATATACAATAAATTTAACATTCATTTAACATTATCTAAATTAGGGTTGCTAGCTTTATCAAATAAAAGATATGAGATGCTCAAATAAATGGGAATTTTAAATAAATGGCAAGCAGTGTTTTACAAGCGGTGTATATACATGTACCATGAAATATTTGGGACATACAAATGATTTAAAAAATTTGAGGGCCTAGGATATAGCTCAGTGGTGCCACACCTGCCTGGCAAGCACAAGGTCCTGAGTTCAATTCCTGGTATTGGGGAAGGGAGGGATAAAAGTAGAAAAAAAATTATTGTTAACCTGAAATTCAGATTATCTGGGGATCCTGATTTTACTTTGCAATCTTAAACATAAAGCCTACATTAAAATTTCTCCAGTTGGCTTAAAAAAATGTATGTATACTGTATATGACATTTGATTTTTGTCTCAGAATTTTAATAGAATAAAGACTGAATATTTACTTTAAAAATATGAAGCCCCTTATGCTAAAGACTCAACTCCTGGTGGTGGTGCCTTGTGCAAGGCATTTGGATCACTGTGTAGAGCCTAATAATAGATTAATGTGGTCTCCAGGGAGTCAGTTCTTGCTCTCTGGATTACAGTAGTTACTCCAGAGCAAGTTATAAAGTGACTCCAGCTTCTGACTTCTCTTGCTTCCTTTCTTGCCATGTGCTCTCTCAGGTATTTTCCATATTATTTTCATCCATTATTTTTCATAGACTATAGTCATAACATACTCTAATTAATAATTTATTTAAAGTTACATACGTATGTTGTCTAAATATAAATATCTATATGTGAATCCCAAGTAGTTGGGATTACAGGTATGTGTTAGCATACCTGGCTGAGATTTATTTTTTAGTTCTTTTTATATTAGCAAAGATCTTTTCACTCTCTCTCTGTTTTTGTTTTGTTTTCTCGAGACACTGTCTCACTTTTTAGTGTAAGAGGCTGACCTTGAACTCACTATGTAGCGCAGGCTGGTCTTGAACTCACAATAATCCTGCCTCAGCCACTGGAGTGCTGGGATTACAGACATGCACCATCACACCCAGTGACCTTTTTTTTCTCTTGAGAATAGATATTTTCATCAACACTTTACTTTTTTTTAGGCCACTTACATGGCTCAGTGAGGATGCTTTAAATTACAAACAATAGAAAACCCAACTCAAATGTGATTAAACAGTGTAAGCAGTCAGTTGGCTCTTGCAACTGAGAAGTCCATAGGTGAGGTATATTTCAGGTGAAATTTATCAGGATACTGGCACTATGTCTTTGAGATCTTCTTGATTGCCCTTTTATATATCTTGGCTTTGTGTTCAGCTTGGCTTATCTCCAAGTAGCAAGCCAGCATCGTATCTGTACACATCTTCTATAAAGAGAAGACAACCTCTCTTTCTCTAGCCTTTGGACAGCAAAGCATTATTTGATAGACTAGGGTCCTACGCTCACCTTTGAACACTGCCTTCTTAGTAGAGATAGAGTTTGGAGTGGGTTCATTCCAATCTGAAGTCGTAGCTGTGGTGCTGAGACAATCTGATTGTCTCTGGAACAAAGAACAGAATGAATGATGGGGCAGTGTCTTAGTTACTTTCTCATTGTTGGGACAAAATACCTGACACCTACAAGTTAAATGAGGAAAGGTTCATTTTGTATCTGTATGATATTATTTTTTTGAGACAGGGTATTAGTATGTAGTTTAGGCTGACCTTGAATGCACTATGTAGCCCAGGCTAGCCTCAAACTTGTGGCAGTCTTCTTGCCTCAGTCTTCTAAGTACTAGGATTACAGGCGTGTGCCACTACACTCAGCAGGATAGGTTCATTTTAGTTCACAGTTTGTAGAGGTTTTAGTCCATAGTTGCCTGGCTCCAAGGCAGAGTGGCATAGCAAAGGAGAAACAGTCCATGGCGAGGTAAGCGGGAGGCAGGAAGTAGCAAGCCTTCTTTTCTCTTTTTATTCCATTCAGGCTACAAGCTTGTTTGTCCACCACCACCCTGGGTGGGTCTTCCCATTATCCACACCCAGAATTATGTTAAACTAATCAGTGGACTAATCTAGTTACCTCACACCCACAATCCAGTATCACACACTGATGACTCAACTATCTCCCCAAAACCCCACCTATGAGTGCACAAGGCTTTGGGGGGACATCTACATATAAACCGTATCTATAAACCTTCTTGTGAAGGAAACTATAGTTATGTTTAAAGATAACTTTCATGAAGAAGATGTGCACTTAAGAGAATTTTTGATAGTATGGTGTTTCTGTTGTAACTTCAATAGTTTACCTTGTTTCTTTATGAGATATATATGTATTGTGTGTGTGTGTGTGTGTGTGTGTGTGTGTGTGTGTGTGTGTGTTTTGAGACAGGGTCTTAGTATGTAGTTCAGTTTGACCTTAAACTTTCTATGTAGCCTAGGCTGTCCTCGAACTTGCAGTGATCCTTTCTTCACCATCACACCCAGCTCTGTTTTTTTTGTTTTTGTTTTTGTTTTTGTTTTTGTTTTTGTTTTGTACTGGGAATTGAACTCAGGACCTTGCTGAGCAGTTGGTAGAATCACTGAGCTAAATCCCTGGCCCAGGCTCTGATTGTGTTATAGTTGGGAGACCTTTGACTGAAGTGGGTTTGGCTATGGCACGA
>NW_022900926.1:72747326-72786982 GCF_012274545.1 Fukomys damarensis
TTTTTTTTTTTTATGGTTTTTTGAGACAGGGTCTCACTATGTAGTTGAGACTGACCTGGAACTCACTATGTAGCCCAGGCTGGTCTCGAATTCACAGTGATCCTCCACCACACCTGGCAAAATCTACAGTATTCTAACACACTTAGAATTTTAGGTCTTCAGACTTAGCGACCATTACTAGTGTCAGTATCTCCTCAGAGTGTTTTATTTATTTATTTTTTGGTACCAGGTATTGAATTCAGGACCTTGTGCTTGTAACCACCACTGAAGTAAATCCCCGGCCTCTTGAGAGTGTTTTTGAAGCCCTTGTTTGTGCATGGCTGTGACTAAAGTGATAAACACTTATTTTAGAACCAATGGCTGATTTGGAAATATCAAAATTAATGCCTGGATTAAGTCAATGCATATGGTATGCATTTTTTCTAGTTAGCAATTTTGAACTTTATTCTCTTTTTCTTGTCTTCATTAATATATGGATTTAAAGTGATTTAAATAACTTGTTGATAAGAAAGAACAGTTTACATTTGAGTTACAGATCTATCGAGTATTTGTTCAAGCAGACTTTTTGGTTTGATTTTATTTATTTATTTTCGATTTTATCTTTCTGTCTCACAGAAGAAACAACAGTCTCTAATTTAGATTTGTTGATGATTATACAAATCATCATTCTAGAATTTTACCTTCATTTTTTATTATTTTAGGCAAGTCATTTTGAAGTCTCTGAGAGAAAAATTAAGGAAAAAAGCTCTTTGAGAATGATTGTTTCTCTTTCTACAACCACAGTACCCCGAATGTGCCCAATCTCGCCTGATCTCAGAAGCTAAGCAGAGTTGGGCCTGGGATGGGAGAATGTACTTGAATGGGAGAATGATTTTTCTCAACATCCAGGGATAGATTTCTGTGGTCTCATCAATATAAAAGTTGTGATATATTAAATTTATTCGTAAGAGTGAGGCTAATTTCTGTTTGCTGCAATTATAGTGGAGAGGGGATGTTCTGGGATTGTATACATAAGTACAGAGCCAATCAGATTCTTGGGAACTACTTACTCCTTTCAGACCCACTCTAGCTAGATGTTCATGCAGCAGTATTGCCTCACCTCTTCTACCCAGTAGCCATTGCTGTGTGGAAGGAGACTTCACATAGGGGAAATAGTAGTGCTTATTCTGCAGGTGTAAATTGGCTTTGGGTGATGATAAATGGAGCAATTTGTTGTTGCTTTTGCTTTCTTGGTCCTTAGAGTCATCAGAAGAATTGGGCTAAGGAATCAAGGAACTCAAACCAATATCAGGATCGAGGGGAAATTTTATGTCAACAGGGCTCTCCATTTTGTTTCTCTGTATAGCCTATATACAAATATCATTATCTTCTTTTAAGAGTTTATCTCAGAGTTATTTCTTACCATCACCTGCAGTTCATTAAGGTATAAATTAAATATTCATTTTGTATGACAGTGTTATTTATAACATTATCATTCCTTGTCATTTAGCAACATATAGGAATGAATTTATTTATGAGATTGATTTTTACTTAAAATTTTGGTAAATAACAATTCTATATATTTATGGGTATAAAGTGCTATTTTGATACATATGTACATTGGGGATTGACCAAGTCAAGTAAGTAGCATATCTATCACCTTAAAAACTCATCTTTTTTTTTTTTTGGTGGTACCAGGGATTGACCTCAGGATCCCCGGCCCTAAAACTCATTGTTTTTTTGTGGTGAGAGTATTTAAAATCCTGTTGGCTATTTTGAAATATTAAATACATTTTTATTAACTAAAGTTACCTTGCTGGACAATAGAACCTCAGAGTTTATTGCAGATATCTAAATTAACTTTGTAACATTGAACAATTTCTTCCTTTTCCTAGTTTGTGGCCCTGCTCCCAGATTTGGATAACCACCCTTCTACTCTTTACTTTTATGAATTTGACTTTTAAGGTTCTACCTATAAGTGAGATTATGTGATATTTGGCTGTGTTCTTGATTTTTTCCTACATTTTTTATTAGTGCATATTGTTTATATAGATTAATGAGTTTTATTTTGGCAGATTTGTACATGCACAAAACATGCTTTAATCATTCCCCCATTCCCCTCTTCACCCCACCCTTTCCCCTAGTTTTACATGTTTTCAAGGGGTGTTTCAATGTAATTATTTTGATTCCATTCCTTATTACCTAGAGACCTTCTTTCTTCCCTTGCTCTTATCTAATAATAATCTTCATTCCACTTGTCATCTTTTCTAAAATAGGGATATCAATATTTGTCTTTCTGAGTCTGGCTTATTTTGCTTAACATGATGATCTCCAGATCCATTTTTTTCTACAAATGACAAAATTTTATTCTTTTTAAATGGCTGAATAAACACTCCATTGTAACAGCTTGCACTACAAAGTGAGACCCTGTCTCAAAAAAACCACAAGACGAAAAAAAAAAAAAGTCCAAGTGTTGTACTTACACATTAGATTGAGCAAAAATAACAATTGTACTAACTAAAATAGATGATATATTGGTTAGGGTTCTCTGGAGGAACAGAATCAATAGGACAAGACTATATATGTAATTATACAAGGGGATTTATCAGGTAGATTTACAGAGTCAGATGGGAGAGAGTCCACAGTGGCCTTCTGCACACTGGAGAGCCAGAGAACGCAGTAGCTGCTCAGTCCAAGAAGCCAAAGCTGCAGAATGAACAGGATCAAGGATGCAGTGGCAGTGTGAGACTGAAGGCCTGGATGTTCCCTCAATAATTGCTGGTGTGAGTGTGTATTGAAAGGCCAAGGAAACTGGAGTTTGATACCCTTGGGCAATGGCAGTACCTGCTCAGGCAGAATGGAGCTTTTCTAATGCAGGCTGACTTCCTTTCTCCTTCATCCCATGTAGGCTCCAAGTCTGTTGGATGGTGCCACCCACCCTTAGGGTGCCCTTCCCTCTTGTTTTGCTAGCCTGCATGCCAGCCATCTCTGGAACCACCCCAGAGACACACCCAGAGATATGCTTTACTAATCTGGTAGGCGTTTCTTAATCTAGTCAAGTTGACATATCATGATTAATGGTCACATATGGGAAGTAACTGAAATATATGGGAATAATAAAGGGAGATAAGGTATTTTAGACAGGTATGGCAGTGCACATCTGTGATCCCAGCACTTGGGAGGCTGATGCAGGAGGATATGAGTTTGAAGCTAGCCTGGGCTATATGGCAAATTCAAGGCCAGCCCGGACTACATAGTGAGAGTCAGTCTCAAAAAAAAAGAAGTCATTTTAACAAGGTCTGTTTTATAGATTTCTCTTGGCCTTGACTCTGCATCTCCATTGGTAAGAGTGTTTCCTCCTGGTATCAAGTCAGGGTATCATTCACATGGGAATTTCATCTTCTGCTTTTCAAGAAGAAAAGGGGAGATCTGAGTGCCCTTTTATGACTCAAAATAATCTTCATGCCAAATTGATGTAGAGTGGCAGGTTCTGCCTGCCCTTCAGTATGTACTGTGTGTGTTTTCTGTGGGTGCTAAGGTGATTATGTCTGTACATCAACCATTAGGAGGTCCTACTATAGTTTGTTTTTTTTGGTACTAGGAATCGAACTCAGGACCTTGCACTTGTGAGGCAGGTGGTGGCACCACTGAGCTAAATCCCCTGCCCTGGAGGTTCTACTATAGTTTAGAGTTCAAACTTCAATAGGATATTTAGAATCTAAAACTATTTGGAAACTTTGAAAGTGGTGTTCTGTGTGGCTTGTTGACTTCATCAAGTAGGCCCAAAAGGTGCTGTCAGGGTGGAGTGCGGCATGCTCGCTATTGATCTGAGAAGAGGCGTCTGGTGTTTTGGCTGGGAGACCAGTTAGAAACCTATCTTCTAGGGGTGCTGCAGGGAGTGAAATGGGAGAAAAGTCTCCCATTTTCTCAAAATGTCTGCTTCATCCTCCCCTCTACCTCCCCGCCGTGCTTTCCACAGGCCCTCCTGTTCTCAAGACCTCAACCTCTCTGATGTCCACCATCTTCAGGGTAGCGTCCTCTGGAGATGCTTTGTGCTCTGACTTCATTATCTTTTTTTTTAGCTTTCCTTTATAAATGTTCAATCTTCCAAAAGTTTGTTAAAATCTACTCATCTGATGTCTCTTCTCCAGTCCTGTTCTCTTTGTACCTAGTGCCTTTTTTATTTTTTACCTTTATGGGGGTGTGACTAATGGATTCTTTGGCAGAAGCATGATCTCACTCTTCTCTAAATCTTTTCATCTATGGGCTGAGGATTTACCTCAGTGTCATAGAGCCTGCCTGGCAAGGGCTAGGCCCAGAGTTTGATCCCTGGTACCCCCCCAATAAATAAAAATTGCATTTTTATTGATTTATTAAAGCTCTTCAGAGAAGGATAAATTTGAGTAATTTGTGGGAAAATAGGTGAACCTTGAAATTTTAACTTAAGTGAAAGGAAGCAAATATACAATCTTAAATATTACATGGTATCTCTTATGTGAGGAAGCCAAAGTATAAGTAAAAAGAAAGATAATAGGAAACAGGGAGATAAATCTTTTGCAGATGGTAAGGGGACCTAGAGATGGAGGGAGGGAAGGGAAAGGAGAGAAAAAATTTAAAGGAGAAAAAAATTAAGATGTATAATTTACTCATACCAATTTCCCATGAAGAATATAATCATTATATGCTACAAACATAAATTTTTAAAAATGAAGAAATATCTAAATGAAATGTGAAAGCCTTAAGAAAAGGCTTAATTTGAGCTGCTGTAATTATAGACAGGCTGGCTTATAAAATGCAAAAAATTAGCTCTTCATTAGGAAAATAAGTCCTTGTATGTAAATTTGCAGTGGTTTTTGCAGTTTATTATTTGCTTTTCTGACTTTCTTAGTATTTTTCCCATACAGAAAATATTAATCTCACTATTTTTGAAGTATCTATTTTTATCCTATAGTTTTTTTTTGTTGTTGTTGCTGTTGTTACCAGAGATCAAACTTGGGCCCTTGCACTAGTGAGGCAGGCAATGGAACCACTGAACCAAATCTCTGGCCCCTGTAGTTCTGGTTTTATCTCATGTTTATAACATATTGTTCTTAGCTGCGTATGGTGGTGTACACTCAGAAGAAGGCTGAGGCAGGAGGACCACTGTGAGTTTGAGGCCAGCCTAGACAACGTAGTGAAAGAAGAAAACCAAAAATATTATTCTTCAAAATTGTAAAAATAAGTAAAGAAGAAGACATTTATAAAGGCACAGGTAAGAAGGATTAGAAGAAAAATATAATTAGATTGGTCATGGTTTCTAATAGGGGAGGAGTTTTCTGAAATCCAGAGACTCATAGAAGGTTGGACAGAAGAATTATCTTCCTTTGTTATGGGAAGAAGGGAGGAAAGGATGGGTGAATATATGGTTGGAATTGTGCATTTGTATAGGAAATTGCAATTCCAACCCTCGTCATTTCCTTTTTCTTTGTGAAAAAGTTGGTGACATCTTCTGAGAATGACGGAGGAATTGTAGCTAAGCTTCAAGAGAGCTGAGAACTTTCCAGAGAGTCACTGGAGAGACAGAGTGAACTAACCAGGAAAATGGGGACAATGTGGGGGACCAGGTAGGATCTCTGCAGCACTGTGAGACTTTTCCAGCAGTCATCAGTAGTTGAGGTGAAGGTGATGGGAGGGCAGATATCTTAGTGTGAGGTTTTTCTATCTTTAATTATTTTTCCATCATTTATTTATAATTTTATTACATTGTAGTTGGAGTGCATTTGATTATTTGGAATTTACTGAGATTTCCTTAGTGACTTATTATACAAACTGCATTTGAAATCGTACCATGTACTCTTTAATGTGTTCTTGCTCAGTATAGAATTTATATATATGTACAATTGCTTGAGCTTACTGACTGGATTGTTCAGATCTTTCAGAAGGGTGTGCCAGGTCTGGGTATGAGAGGTGTCAGTGAGTATGTGCAGTTTGTGGTCTTCAGTGTGAGTGGCCTTGCAACTAGACATGCGAAAGTGGGCAGTGTGTGCGAATTCCCCATGCTGTACTCTGCACCCAGGAGGTAAAGAAACAGCCAATTGGAGAGTTGATATGGCTTACTCAGCTCATATAGCTGATAAATAGCAGTACCAGGATTATACCAAGATCCTTAGCATTTAACGTCAGTACTTTTCTGCCATATCTTATGCTTAGTGGAGGTAGACGATCATTACTATTTTCCAGCTTCATCCTTAAACTTACCATCTGCACATTCTAAATGATGGTATCATTAGAAACTCATCAAAAAATCATTAGAAAAGGTGTCATCATCCTGCTTTATAAATTCCTGAAGATACAAGTAACTTACATTGCAGATATTCAAGTAAGAGTCTGGCATTAAGTGAGTATGTTTTAGGAACTGGCAGTTTATCAGAATCCTGGAAATGAAGAATTCATAGGAGGTATCTCAACAACTGGATTCAAAGAGCTGCTGTCAGACTTGAGGGGCAAACAAAAGATGGAGCAACCACAAGGAACCTGGTGACAGCTGTAGCTGTAGCCTGAGGGATGGACTGCTTTATGTTTCTGGACAGATGTAGCTGTTCTGAGACAGAGCTCTGAAAGCAGGAAGGGGACAGAGCAGAAAGACAGCATCCCCCCCCCATCTCCTGCAAGTGATGCCTCCAACAGGCAGAAAGAACCAGCCAGGGCCAGCCAGCACATCAGCCTCCTGGGGTACAGAACAGGACAGAGAGGACATCAGGGGGAGGAGCACATGGAAAACCCACTGAGGAACAGTGCAAGGGTAGAATCCATGGTGAAAGTTACTGTTATGTATGATTTCTGAGACAAAAGAACAAATTATAGGACATTAAAATATTAAAAAGCGGGGAAGGGAGGAAGGGGTGAAGGGAGGGCAGGGACAAGGGGAAAAATGAGAACCAAGACTGTCATGTAAAGGTACAAGATCCCATTAATGAATGTAACTGTAGTGTATACCTAAAATGTACCAATAAACTCAATTAAAAATATATTTAAAAAGGATATTTAATGAAAACTGAAAATAGGTTAAGGTGTGTGAAAATGTCAACTAGGAGCATGCAAATGATGTGGGTTCCTGTGTGATAGTCATTTTGAAGAAAACTGAACTCGACTCTTCCTGAAAGCACTACTACTAGTAGAGAATTTGAAATCTTCTTTAGGGTGTTTTCCAATGTAGAAAATTTCTTGATTTACCTCCCATGTGTGCTTTGTTTCTCAGAAAGCCATTGGAGGCTAGGCTGTGCAAGGCAAGAGATATACTTGGAGAAAAGATTCTGTGGAAAGAGCAGACCACGAGAGGAGAGGGGAAAGGGAGCCCTGAGAGGCTTCTCCTGTCCCAGTCATAGAGGATAAGTGCATCAGATTTTCAAAGATTAAATAATTTGTGACTGAAAGAGGCGTAGTAAACTGTATCCATAGCCACCCATGAATGTCAGTGGACCCTAACTTTCATCATTGAGATCCCCAGAGATGCTAGTGTGTTGCTGATAGCGAGCAGTAAAACAGTAAGTCATGATGAGATCACACATGTGCTGTAAGTGTTCACACTGAAGCCTGGTGCCCAGCTCTTACCGTTCTGACCCTCATGAATTTTTTAGATGGGAATACAATACAAACTTGGGAATAACAAAAATCTCTTTTAGGTCCCATTTTACTAAATAGTGTTAATGTTCTCCATTTGTTCCTCTGATTTTTCCCTTAAGTACAGATTTTATTTATTTATTTATTTATTTGGTACCGGGGATCAAACTCGGGTCCTTGTGCTTGCGAGGCAGGTGGCAGAACGACTGAGCTAAATCCCTGGCCCAAGGTACAGATTTTTAAATCCTTTAAAATAATTTCAATAATCATTAGAAGACTGAAAATTTATTATGAGAAAATTAGATTGTCTTCCCAAATTAAAATACTTGAAATACAGTAGTGTCTCCTTATCCGTAGTTTTAGTTATCTGTAGGCAACCCAAGTCTGAAAATAGTACAAAATGGGAATTCCAGAAATAAACAATTCCTGTTTTAACTAATTTTCATTACAGTATATATTTTTTGTGCTGGGGATCGAACTCAGGACTTTGCATTTGTGAGGCAGGAGGCAGCACCACTGAGTTAAATCCCCGGCCTCATTACAGTCTACTGTTATACTTGTATTTTTCATTTTGACAGTAGAAGCTGAGTCATAAAAAAACCTGAAATAAGCAAGTTATGATGTGTGTTCCATGTGTAACATTTTAACACTGTCTACAAAATGAGGTTGGAAGAAGGTTGAAATATTCAGGTAAAATAATAGAAAACTATTAAAGACTCACAGGTGATATCATACTGACGAGTAAGAAAATGACTGGATTCCAGCTAGTACAATAAGGCAAAAAGAAATAGGCATATAGTTTGGAAAGGAAGAAATGAAACTGGCACTATTCACAAATGTTATAATTAACTTTAAGAAAACAAGCCAGACCCAAAAGCCTACATAAATACTTCAGTGGGCTATCCCACACACCAGAGAAACTATTCGGTATTTATGCATGTGTGTCCTATTTATTTCACTTAAGAGTATTGTCTCAGGCTGGAGATCTAGCTCAGTGGTTCCACCACCTGCCTTGCAAGTGCAATGACCTGAGTTCGACCCTGGATACCCACCCCAAAAAAGTATTGCCTCAAGGTGCATTCATTGAGCTATAAATGTCTCTAATTTCTCATTCTTTATGGCTCAGCAGTACTCCATTTTATACTTAAAAAAAACCCAAACCACATTTTCTTTATCCAGTCTCTAGGTGATGGGCAATTGGGCTGTTTCCAAATTTTAGCTATTAACATACTTCTGCTATGAACATGGGTGCACATATATCACTGTGGTATGATTTCTTGGTGTGAAAAACTGAAAGAGTAAATAAGGATCAAAATGTATAATAGATAATGTGAAATAGGAAGAAAAGTTGCAAAGGGGAAGGGGAAGTAGAAGGGGTAGGGGAAAGGAAAGAGGGCAAAGAAATAAATATGAGGAAAAAATGGAAACAGTTTTTGTAAATAGGGAGGGGCAGAGGGGTTGACAGGAGGGTAGAGTAATGGGGAAAAAAGAACCAAGATACGTCAGTAAAGGTACAAATCTCCAGTGATAAATGTCATTTTATTGTATACCTAAAATGTACAAATAAAATTAATTAAAAAATAGAATAATGAAAGCACAGTAATTGTTCTGATTGAAAAAGAAAGAAAAGGCTGGGGATTTAGCTCAGTGCCACCACCTGCCTTGCAAGTGCAATGCCGGGTGTTCCCGCCTCCCCCAAGAATCTGTGGAGGAATAGCATGCAGAGAAACACAGGGATACTCTCTAGCAGAAGATGAAAGAGGATTCATTCACTTGTCCTAAACCAGAATGAGATCTAGAAGGGGTGTTCTTGAGTCAGGGGCTGAATTTAGTAGAGAACTTTCAGAGGCAACTTAGAATGAATCCATAGATGATCAACAAAAACAAGAGCATTATGGCCTAGATGCTCAAATCTAGCTTTTAAGGATGCTCTCTGCCAGATTTTTGACTACTCTGTTGCTGAGTGACAGAAAAGAAAAGTGCTTTTATTCTCTCTGAATTCAGTTTGCTCTGGATGATCTTGGTACATGTTTTTTAAAAAGTAAAAAATTTTTTGGTCTATGTTTGCAATTCATGCAATCACAATCATCTTGGAAATGTTTACAGATTGTTTTTTTAAAAATCCCTTTCCCTTTTTCTCCCCTCCCACTTTCCCATCAGCTCTCCTATCTCCTTTTCCATACTTGTTGGTATTGTTTGTCTTAGCTCATTATTGTGGAGTGGAGTATTTACATTAATTGGGGTAACTAAGTTCCTATACATGGCATTTCTTTATTTTTCTTATTTCCCCTTCCCTTCTTTCTCACCCCTTGCCCTTGTTCCTTGGGACCACTTTCTTGTTGCAAGAGATCTGTCCCCTGGTCCTATTCATTCTTTATCATTTTTTTTGTGTGTACTTTGCCTCATTCAAATGAGAGTGACCATACAATATTTAAGCTTGTATGTCTGGTTTATTTCACTCAACATTATATTTTACAGGTGCATCTATTTTCCTACCTGTGTCTCAAGTTTGTCATTCTTTTTTGTTTGTTTGTTTGTCTTTTGGTACTGGGGACTGAACTCAAGACCTTGTGCTTGCAAGGCAGGCAGTGGCACCACTGAGCTAAATCCCCAGCTAAATTTGTCATTTTTTATGTTTGTTTGTTTGTTTTGGTATCGGGGATCAACTTGGGTGCGGAACCACTGAGCTAAATCGCTGGCCTTTATCATTCTTTATAGCTGAGAAGTATTCCATTATATATGATACCACATTTTCTTTATCCATTAATTTATTGAGGGGTATACAGTCTGCTTCCAGGATTTAGCTGTTATAAATTGTGTTGCTGTAAACACTGGTATGCAAGTTTCACTGTAGTATGATGACTTAAGCTCTTTCGTAAAGATACCTAGCAGGTAAATAGCTGGGTCATATGGAATTTCTAATTTCAATTCTTTGAGAAATCTCCATGCTGATTTCCATAATGGTTATACTAGTTTACATTCCCACTAAAAATGTAGGGGGGCTCTTTTTTCACCACAGCCTCACCGGCGTTTGTTATTGTTTGATTTCTTGATGATTGTTGTTCTTTGCAGAGGAAAATGGAATCGTAGGATTTATTTGCATTTCTCTAAGAGCCAGAGATGTTGAGCATCTCTTCATATATCTGTTGGTCATTTTTTGTTTTTGTTTTATGGTACTGGGGATTGAACTCTGGACCTTGCACTTGTGAGGCAGGTGGTAGCACCACTGAGCAAAATCCCCAGCCTGGTCATTCGTATTTCTTCCTCTGAGAAGTATCTGTTCATTTCTCTAGTCCATGTCTGACTAGGTCTTTAATTTTAAATGGCTTATTGTTTTTGAGTTTTTTGTATTTCTTTGTATAATCTAGATATTAGTTCTCTGAGGAGTAGCTGGCAAACATTTTTCCCGTTCTGTAGTCGTCTCTTCACTTTACTGATTGATTCTTTTGCTGTACAAAAGCTGTTTAGTCTGATATAATCCCATTTGTTGGTTCTTGCTGTTATTTCTTGTTCAATTGAGGTTCTGTTTAGAAAATCCTTTCCTACACTTATATCTTTAAGTGTTTTACTTATTTTATCTTCCAGTAGGTCTAATGTTTCTGTTTTAATGTTTAGAGTTTTGATCCATTTTGATCTAATTTAGTATAAGGTGAGTGATACAGGTCCAGTTTCAATCTTCTGCACAGATGACCAGTTTTCCCAGCACCACTTGTAGAATAGGTTATCTTTCCTCCACTGTATGCTTTCAATCCCTTTGTTCTTTTCTTTTCTTTCTTTCTTTTTTTGTATGAGGGATTGAACTTAGGACCTTGTCTTGTGAGTCAGGTGGTGGCACCACTGAGCATTTTGATAATTCAGCATTGCAACTTGGTATGGGTTTTATTTCCTTTATTGTTGCTAGGCCTGTGATCAAAAAGGCACAGAAAGACCTAGAGTACAATGGTTCTCTATTCTCCACACCCTTACCAACATTTTCTTTGTGTCTTTTTGATGAAAGCCATTCTGAGAGTTGTGAAGTGATATTTCATTATAATTTTAATTTGCATTTCCCTGATGGTTAATGATGTTGAGCTTTTTTTTTTGTTTACCTGTTCCTCATATTTATATTGCTTTTATATTTTTGAATTTTCCTTTTGGTCTGTGTAAATATTTCCTTTCAATTTTTCCTCCTCAGTATGTTTTTTTCTGGTCTCTGACTTTAATCTTTAAAATTTTTTAAAAATTTCTATCTTGACTTTCAATTTATTATTTTTAATTTTTTAATATTTCAAATATTTGTCAATTCATTTAAATTTTTTAATGTACTTACAAGGTGATTAAGAGGTTTGACTGGCATTCTTTTTGTTGTTGTTAATTTTTTGAGGAAGGGTGTCACTTTATAGTTCAGGCTGGCCCTGAACTCATTATGTAGTTCAGGCTAGCGTCGAACTCGCAGCAATCCTCCTGCCTCTGCCTCCCAAATGCTGGGATTACAGACGTGGGCCACCAGCCCCAGTGTGACTAGCATTCTTTATGTAAAGTGATCTAGTAGGAATTCAGATCTTTCTTTGTCATGTAAGTGTCTTTCTCCAGAAAAAAATTCTTCTGTTCTCTTACTAAGCGTGAGCCTAGCTGCCACTGTTTAGGGAGCCAGTCTGGGAAAGAAGGGGAAGACCACATTGGCTGGTAAATGGTAGAGGGTATGTAAATTGAAGTTGTGTGATTTGGAGCCTTTACTGTGCTTATTGCTTCTTGTATTGAATTGTAAGTGGGACTTGTAATCCTTTTTTTTTAATACTCCATTTTTATTGTGATACAACACATGTAAGATTTACCATCTTAAACATTTTAAGTACATAGTGCAGTAGTATTCAATGTATTCATAAGGTACAACTATCACTACTACCCATCTTTTTATATGATCTGATTAGGAGTGAAAATACAGTGAATGTTTACATTTGAAAAATTTATTACAGTAAGAAACACATTGCCATCAATCCCCCTCAGAGTACTTTCCCTTGCTTTCATTCAATACGCTTATCCCATTGTCTTTGTCATTTTCTGAAGCAGGTCTGGAAGTCCTTTTTGGCCTCTTTACATGGTGTGATTAAAAAAAAAAAATGTGGTGAATGCTGCTACTGAGTTCCATCCAGCAGAAGGGAAGGCTCATCAAAACCTGGTGATGGGTCCTCATCCACCGTATTTATTGAATCTGGCACTAAATGGTTTCTGGCTCTTCTCAATGTTAAAATGTCCATGGAAAGTAAATGCTTTGAAAAGATTCAGGACATCAAGGCAGCTATGACAGTGCCACTAAAGACAAAAAGGCATTTCAAACTGCTTCAGAAAGCAGTGGAAAGACTTTGAGGATAGAGATCTTTTTAGTTAGCATCTGCTTTTCAGTGATATACTCTGGGCGAGGCTAAGTATGGGCTTTTGCCTCTGTCCCAGTGAGACAGGTAAGAAGTGCCTGATTCTATTTTTTTCCCTGTGCAAGCTGGAGGGAGGATGTCGGTTGGCCAGCAGCTGTCTGCTGTCTCCTTCTCACTTCTCTTCGCTCCTCCTTGCACTCCAATGAACTGGTATGGTTTTCTTCATTGTCCTCCCTGGCTGCTAAATTGCCATTCTTCACCAGTATAAGTGCAGCCAGCGGTGTGGTGCCCCTGCTGCATTCCTGCCACTTCAGATGATACTGTTGCCTTTTTGAAGAACAGAGTGGGTACCCTGGAATGGCAAAGATCAAGGAGGGAGGGATCTGGGCCCCTTATTTGTATATTCACCATTCACAGAAAGCCTCCCAGAAGATTCCCTGGTTCCATCCCTTATCCTCATTGAAATAGGCCTGCAAACTGCTACATAAGTACCACTTCCCAGATATTTCTTGGATTTTAGCTCAATAGGGCCCCCACCTGTGTAAAAAATATATATATACATTCCCCCTACCCCCTCAGCACAGGCCCTGTTACAGTAAAGACTTGCTTTGGTGTTCCTTTAAATCTGCTTGTGATTTACTTTTTGGGTAGTGTGGGCTCAAAAAGTCCTGTAAATCTACTTAGGATTTCTATTCTTTTTAGTATTTTGGATAGAGCTGTTAGCACCAAAGAGCTCCAAAGACCAGCAGCAGGGACCTAGTGCCCAGAAGAGCCATCCTATATTGTCCAGCATAACATGGCATCAGATGGTGATGGCTGGTAGTGGCAGTGACCGGCAGCTGGCTGTCAGCTGCTGGCATCTAGCATTACCTGATGACATCAGGACCTGTAGGAGAACTACATTTTGCCAGTTCATGATTTCCATCTGAATCAAGCAAAAGAACTCAAGGCTAGTTAGCAACACGAAGATCCAGCCATTCCATAATTTGGGGAGGTTGCAGTGTAATTGATTCAGCACCCAATTCTCTAGAAAAAAACCTATAGTATTGGTGATGACATAAAGACAAAACAGATACTGACAGAGAGTAAAAAGCAATTAATATGAACAACTGTGTCATCTTAGTAATAGCAACAACAATAGTCAAAGATGATCCAGATATTGACATGTCAGAAGAACCAATGAAAGCTACCACTGTACCACCCTTGGCTACAGAAATCTTTAATTGTAATATAAATACAAAGATAAACTAAAATCAGCAAACAGTAGATATCTATTAAATGCAACATCACTTCTCAGCCTTTCTCACCCTTTTTCTAAGATCAAGTGTAAATGCAGCAACTATACTATATAGAAAGGAATTCAACAATAGTAGTTAGAGTTAATTAAATATCTAAAGATAAATAAGCCTAATAGTAATACTAATAGTAATACTATTAGTAATTAGTAATACTCTTAGACTAACAGTAATATTAATGGGTTGGGGTGGGAGGTAGGAAAATGAAAGAAAGAAAATAAAAATAAAAAGATGAGGAATAAAGGAAAGTGAGACAAAGAATCTCTTTAAGGAGTAAAAAAATTAATATCTTTAGCTAAAAGTAACAGAACAGAAGGCAATGAAGAAGAAAGAAGAGTGTAAAATAAAAGAAAAAAGGGAAAAAAGAAAAAGAAGGAAATAGATAATAAATTTCCACCCCCCAAAAAAGAAAGAAACGAGCCCCCCAATTCCTCCTTGTTTTTTTTTGTTTTTTTGATACGGGGATTGAACTCGGGTCCTTGCTCTTGCAAGGCAGGCTACCAACCGCTGAGCTAAATTCCCCGGCCCTCCACATTATTTTTGAATGAGTGGTTTCCTTCTAGGGTTTACAGTATTGGAACCCACCAGATATGGGGAAGGATAGTGAATCATCTCTGATACCTATTTTCTTTCTTCACTTATTTTTTTTTTTGTGTGTGTGAGTGGTAAATTCTGTCTTGCCTTTCCCACTGGGTGTCATTGGGAAACGGTGTCGGCCCTATGGTTGTAGTTGTTCCTCAGTGCACCCCAAGCCACAGCTTTTTCTGCCTAGCTTTATGGCCTTTGGGTTTGTAAAGTGCCCGCCCCGCTCCAGGCTCTCATACTGTAGGCCTGTGGTGGCTAGCCTGTGGCACGCCTGTACACCATCGCTGCCCTAGGCTGTGGCAACTGTCTAAGCCAAGGCATATCCCTGCTTGCATAGGTAGATGGGGAAAACACACAGACCGCTGAGTTCTGTGCTGCATACAGATAGTGAGTCATGGGTTCAAGCTGATGACTGGACTTGGGTGGAAGCCCTAACACCTATTGCAACTGTAATGAGACCTGGAAGTGGTAATTAGGGCTACATGAGGTCATAAAGATGGGGCTAATAGGATTAGTGTCTTTACAAGAAGAGACCCAAAAGAGCTGGCTTTCTTGCTGTCTCCCTACATGTACTGAGGAAAGGCTATGTGAGGACATACAGTGAGAAGGTCATCCACAAGCCAGGCGGTAATCCCTATCCAGAAAGCAAACCTTCCAGCACCAGGATCTTGGACTTCTCATCTTCCAGAACAGTGAGAAACAAGTTTCTTGTTTAATCTGTGTGGTCTGTGGCAGCCCGAGCAGACTAATGCAGAGATATTTGTGTGGTTTAAGGGAATGTGTCTCGTTATACTTTGGGCTGCTGAGCTTCTTGAGGAAATACACAGGGCACTTTATCATCTCTTAGGCAGAGACTTAATGCTGTCACAGCTGACTTCATTCTACTCTACAATTCTTTGAGAGCTTTTGAATTGTCTCTGGCAGTGTGTTCCACGGTGGTAAGTGAAGCTTTGAAAACCTCTGTCAGACTGTTGTTGATGTGGCTGAGTGTTTGAATGGTTCTGCATGGGCTACTGTCTTCTGTGCTAACGGGCTCAGGGTGGCCCTAGCTCCTCTGTACCACAGGGACTAGAGTTGGGAGAAGGGTGTAAAAATGTGGCTTGAAGGTCAAAACAATCTACATTTAGAAATACATAGTGATGCAAATACATAAAAAGTCTGTTTATGAGAAGTGTGATGGTGCACGCCTGTAATCCCATCACTCAGGAGGCTTAGGCAGGAGGATTGCCACAAGTTTGACGCCAGCCTGGGCTACAAAGTGCGTTCAAAGCAGGTCTTGTCTCAAAAAAAAAAAAAAAAAGTCTGCTTATAACAGTAATTTATGTTCATTATGGAAAAATTGAAAAATTAAGTATGAAGAAAATTGAAATTACCAGTGATGTTATTACCTAGATGTATTTTCTTCTAGTCTATGTGCTTTTGCATGAAATTGGGATGTACCATGCATACTGCATTTATATATCCTTTTAAAAAATTTAATGTTGTGTTTCACTGGCATTTTGTGATGTCATTGTTTCTGTGAAAATGATATTTTAGTGATATTTTTAATGTATATATTTTTTTTATCCAAGTGTATGAATCTATTAATGTAAAAAATGAGAAGGGTGGAGAGAAGGGCTGATTATAGCTTGATTTCCTCATATTCTGCACATCTTGGCTGTGATTGCCGGATACTAAGGTGGGCTACTAGAGAAACTGTGGTCTTTTTTTCTCAAGAACGTGGGAGCAGAAGAGTTCCATTCAGCCAAGGTGGTTTTGGCAGCTTCTGAAACAGTGGGTCAGAGCAACTTTAAACACAAAAACACAACTAGTCATTGGGATCATAGCTAGGACAAAATTTTATAATATATATGTATGTTAATTTTGTGCATAAGTCAAGTTTTATATACTTGTCTTTCTTTAGGGCCCTCCCACAACTATCTGCTTTTCGCTCTACATTTTTGTTTGATTTACCCCCATTTTAACATCCAGAGTATTCTATACTTAGAATATTTTATAATATATCTGCCTATTCTCAGACGGTAAACATTTAGGACATTTCACCACTAACTTGGCATAGCAACGAATATTCTTGAGTGAGAATGTGGCCCTTGTGTGAGAAGAAGTCACCGGCAGCAGTTTGCAGCCCCCGGATATGTGTAGTTCCTTGCTGCACAACATACGGCACAACCTTTTTAGGACTTTCAGAGACAGTTAAACATTTATCCTTCCAATTTGGTCTGCTGTAGCAAATGCCAAGATTATTACCATTATTTTTTAAAATTAATTTTATTGGTACATGTAATGTATACAATATAATGACATTCATCATTGGGAATTTGCAGCTTTACATAATCAATCTTGGTTCTTATTTTTTCCCCATTCCCTGCTCTCCCTTCAACCTCTCCCTCCCTATCTACAAAGACTTTGTTTCCATTATTTTTCATTTTCTCATATTAATTCCATTCCCTTCTTTCCTTTCCCCTACCCCTCCCATTTCCCCTTCCCCTTTGTCCCTTTTCTTCCTGTTTCACATTATCTATTATATCTTTTAGTCCAAGTCCTTATTTACAGTTTCAGTTTCTCATACTAGAGAAACTATTCAGTATTTACACATGTGTGTCCTATTTGTGTCACTTAAATCCATGATTTTGATTTTTCCCCAAGATTTAGCTATTTATTTATTTTTATTGAGTTTATTGGTACATTTTAGGTATACAGTGCAGTTACATTCATTATTGGGATCTTACACCTTTACGTGACAGGTCTTGGTTCTCATTTTTTCCCCTTATCCCTGCCCTCCCTTCACCCCCTTCTCCCCTCCCCATTTACAAACACTTTATTTCCATGATTTTGATTTTTAAAGAAAGTTAAAATTAACACTGCTCTCTTGACTCAGTTACAAAAGCATTTCCTTTACACAATGGCCAATGGCCTTTACCTTCCCTAATAAGAATCAAGCTTTTTTTTTTTTTTGTGGTACCGGGGATCAAACTTGGGACCTTGCACTTGTGAAGCAGGCAGCAGAGCCACTGAGTTAAATCCCTGGCCCCAATAAGAATCAAGCTTATTAGTCAACCATCAACTGCAAAAAAATTTCCCAGGTTGGCTGTGTATTTACTATGATATAGCCATTCTGTATGTGTTTTATTATCAAATCTTTTTTTTTTTTTTTTTTTTTGGTACCAGGGATTGAACTCTGGTCCTTGTGCTTGCAAAGCAGGCGGCGGAACCCACTGAGCTAAATCCCGGGCCTTATTATCAAATCTTAACTGTGAACATGTAAGTGACAGTTGCTGCCTTCAGGGCAATGAAGAATAAAAAATACTTATCAAATGTATTGAAATTATTACCAAATATATACTGAAAAGCCAAAATGAATGGTTTCTTAGCCTATTGAAAGATCTGCATAGTAAGTAGAAATTAAATAATTTTAAAGATGTATTAGATTTTCAGTTTTACTTTAAACTGTTGATATTTCAAAAAATGCCAATCATGTGATATGTCTTTATACAAAAATCATCTACATACAATGTTTTATGTCCTTGTTTGCTTACTTTTTATGGTTTACTCTGTTTATAACATGTATGTGCATTTTTATTAATTATGGATACAGTGGTATATTAGTAGGTATGATCAAAACTTATCATTACAGGGCCAGGGGCAGCTCAGTGGTGCCACCGCCTACCTCGCAAGTTCAAGGTCCCAAGTTCAATCCCTGATACCAAAAACAAAAAACACAAAACAAAAAAACTTATAATTCCATGAACATTACATATATTTTAGGAAATATGCAGCCAAAGCCAGAAGCATTCTAGAAATGAGGCCAAAGCGGAAAAAGCAATAAGTATATTCCTGTACATAGTCTCAGATGAATGAAGCATAGAACATTTTAGTGCAAGGCATCAGATGTACAACAAATAAATAAAAATATTGACTAGAAAATAAATTTTCTCTTGCACGTGAATATAATGTAATATACGATGGCCTAGCTGAGTGTGATGGCCCACGCCTGTAATCCCAGCACTCTGGAGGAAGAGGCAGGAGGATCACCATCAATTTGAGGCCAGCCTGGGCTACTATGTAGTGAGTTCTAGGCCAGCCTGAAATACATTACTTAATCTGTAAAGCATACATATTTGTATTTTCCATTTTTCACATGATGAAGCTAAGGTACAGAGACATTGAGTTTCCCTCTCAGAATAGGGATTGAATCAAAATGTGTACCCCAAATTCTGAAATACTCTGCTACATTTATTATAAATTGCAAGTGTGTATTTGTGTGTGTTTAAATTTCTTACTTTTAGAATTTTGACTTAAGTAGTTCAAGTGTGAAAATGGAAACATCTGAATTTGGACACCACTAGTTTGCTTTCTGGATCACAGGGGAAGTTCTACCTCTGTGCTTCCTATTGCTGGTCAGAGGCACTTGTTCTGGGCAGGGGCACCTAGCATAGGCTCTTCTTTTGGACCTGGCATTGCAAGGGAAAAAAATGTAAGAAGTTAACAGACTTTATAACAAGTCTTCCTTACTATATAACTGTCTGTCTAAATCCTGTGTATAGCATAGTGCAGGGCGGGGGATTTAGCTCAGTAACACCTCGCCTGCCACTCAAGTGCAAGGTCCTGAGTTGGATCCCAGAACTGGAAAGAAAAACAAAAAAACAAAAACCAGAACATTATATGTATGACTCCTTCTATTTATTTTCATGATGGAGATTTATAATTTGTTCTTAATTTGCAGCTTTTTTCAAGGAGCAAACCTCCAAGGGGCCTGTATGTTTATGGAGATGTTGGTAAGTGTTAAAATAAGTTTTGGGTGGGCTAATCAAAAAGTTGTCTAGTTTTTACTTGGGGATAACTTCCATTTCCACCTGTTAATTCGGTACAACAAGGGAGCAGGTTGAGACTGGGTAAAGTAGCAGTGGAGGGATGGGAGAGAAAGGCAGTTTTTCAGCTTTTGCTTTACTTTTCACAGAACAGGGCCATAATTTTAGGCAGAATTTGGTACTGTGTTAGGATGCAAACATTATATAATACACACAGTGATTGAATTCAGGGAAGGAAATCATGTATAGATACGTTATTAGATAAATCAAGATCCTATTACCCAGTGCTCTTTGACTCAGCTTAATAATTAAAAAAAAAATAAACTTCATTTTTTTTGAAGTGAAAATTTCAGTTTCATTGTAATGACCTGTAATTTGTGCATTGTTTTGATTTTCTTATTAGTGTATGTTTGCAGTACAGAATTAATTACATTTATCTAGGGGAGTTGGTACTCGTACTTAACACATCTTAATTCTTTTTTGTCCCATTTCCCTCCCAGCCCTCCTGCTCACTTCTACTTATTTCTCTTCCTTGAAGTGAAATGTTTCCATTTTTATTTCTTTTTTAATTGCTTTTCCCTTCCTTCCCTCCCCCTCCATTATCTATTCTTTATTTTGCTTTTTATTTATATTTTGGGTTTCTCATGTAAGAGAAACCATATGATATTTAAACTTGTTTGCCTGATTTATTTCACTTTACATTATAGTCTTGAGGTACATCCATTTACCTAAAAGATGCCTTAAGTTTATTCTTCTTTATGGCAAAGTAATGCTCCATTGTGTATAAATACCACAATTTCTTATCCATTCATCTGTTGAGCATATAGACTGTTCCTAAGATTTAGTTATGTACACTGCTATAAACATGGTTATGCATGTATTGCTGTAATATGATGCCTTTACTTTCTTTTGGGAAGATTCCTGGAAGGGGAGTAGCTGGGTTGAATGGACTTTTTATTGTTAGTTTTTTGAGGAGTCTCTACACTGATCTTCATAATGGCGGTACTAGTTTGTATTCCCACTCACAATTTAGACGTGTTCCTTTTTCTCCATAGTCTAGCCATTGGATTGAACTCAGGTTCTTGCGCCTGTGAGGTAGGCGGTGGAACCACTGAGCTAAATCCCCAACTGTTATTCTTTGATATCTTAATGATAGCCATTCTTTCCTGGAGTGAGACAAAATCTCAGTGTTATTTTAATTTGCCTTTCTCTAATGGCTAGGCATCTTGAACATTTTTTAAACATTTTTTGGCCATCTGTACTTCTGAGAAGTATCTATTCATTTCAGTTGCCCATTTTTAAATTGGGTCTCTTATTTTGGGGTATCTAATTTTTTTGAGTTCTTTATATTTTCTGGATGTTAGTCCTCTGTCTGAGGAGTAGCTAGCAACTTTTTTTCCCCATTCTGTAGGTTGTCTTCTCAATCTGTTGGTTGTTTCCTTTGATATGATCCCATTTGTTGATTCTTGGTATAGTTTCTTGTGCCATTGGCGTGCTCTTCAGGAAGTCCTTACCCATGCCTCTGTGTTCAAGTGTTTTAACGTTTTGTTTATTTGCTTGTTTTTTCTGAGACAGGCTATTGCTGTGTAGTTCAAGCTGGCCTTGGACTCACTATGTACCCCAGGTTGGCCTCCAACTCTTGGCAATCTTTTTGCCGCAGCCTCCCAAGTGCTGGGATTATGCATGGTAGTGTGTACCACCATACCTGCTTTGGATTTAACCTAGTTTATCTTCCAGCAGATTTAAGTGATTTTGTTTTAACATTTAGATTTTCAATCATTTTGATTTTAATTTAGTGCATGGTAAGATATGTGGGTCTAGACTCAATCTTCTGCATGCATGGTAAGATATATGGGTCTAGACTCAATCTTCTGCATGCGAATGTACAATTTTTTCAGCACTATTTTTTAAGGAGGGTATCTTTTCTTTAGTTTATATTTTTGGCCCTTTTGTTGGACTCAAAGTTCAGTGTGTCTACAGTTGTTTCTTGTTCCTCTATTCTGTTCCATTGATCCACATTTTCTGTTTTTGTGCCAGTCCCATACTGTTTTTATCAATATGACTTCAAATTTGGGGTTGTGATGCCTCCTGTTTGCTATTGTTTCCCAGAATTGCTTGTGCTGTCTCTTCTGGTTCCAAATGAATTTTATGGTTGTTTTCTGTAGATCTGTGAGGAACATTGTTGGTATTTTGATTGGGATTGTGTTAAATCTGAATATGAGTTTTGGAAGTATGGCCATTTTGACTGTATTGGTTCTGCTTATCCAAGAACTGGGGATCTTTTTATTTTCTGATGTCCTATTCAATCTCCTTTTTCAGAGAGATGTAATTTTTGTTGTAGAGGTCTCCCTTCCTTGGTTATGTTAATTCCTGAGTATTTAATTTTTCTTGATGCTACTGTGAATGGTGTTGTTTACCTAATTTCTTTCTTAATGAGTTCATTATTACAGCATAGGAATGCTATTGATTTTTTTTTGTTTTTACTTTGTATCCTGTTACATTATTGACTTTGATTATTAATTCTAGCAGTCTTTTAGTAGAATTTTTGGGTCTTGTAGGTAGAGAATTATATCATCTGCAAATAATGATAATTTGATAATTCTTCCTTTCCTATACATATCCTTTTTGTTTCTTTCTATTGCTTTATTGCTGTAGCTAATGTTTCTTATTTACTTTTAATATCCACACATTTCTATTCATAATCTAGGCCCTTAGTTGTTATTATTAGTGTTATTTTCAAGACAGGGTCTTGATATGGGGCCTAGGTTGGTTTGGAACTTCTGGGCTGAGGTGATTTTCCTGCTTCAGCCTCCCAAAACATTGGGGCCTTACAGGCACATACCATTGTACTGGGCAGTTATATTTAACTTAGTTACTAGATACTTTTAATATATCAGTGGTAACATTTCCTTGGTTTCCTAGTTCTATGAAATGGTCACACAAACTCTCTCATTTTGCTGGAAACCTGAGCAGACACTTGCTTTCCTAAATTTTCCTGATCAGTTAATATCTTGCCCATGTGGTCTTCAGACCCTCTATTTTCTGGTTTTCATTTCTTTCAAACAAACAATATTTTCTAGCCTTAAACCTCTCCCTGGTTATCCATCTTCACTGTTGTTACAAGGTGACTCCCACTTTGCTTGGCTCTTTTGAATTCTTTCCTGTCAATTATTTCTCTCACTGGAACACTAGACACTCACACTTACATGTAAGGAGAGATGTTTTGGAAATGTTTGGATTAATAAACATACTCTAGGCTCCCCAGAGCTGTAACACATTTGTGTTATGAAGGGATGGTGGCAGGGTTTATTTTTTCAGTAAAATTTTTTAGACAAGAAAAAAAATAGGAGTTTAATAAATAGTTCTAATGCCTCAATTAAAATTAAAACTGTTCTTAGCTGAGTGTGGTGGCTCATGCCTATAATCCCAGGACTTGGGAGATGGAGGCAGGAACATTGCCATGAGTTCAAGTCCAGCCTTAACTATATATAGTGAGGCTTTGTCTCAAAACAACCCCCAAAGCGAAACCAAACCAAACAAAAAGACCCACCAAAATGAAACTTTTCCTTTTTTGTCTATTTTCTCTTGTTCTGATTTGATTATCAATGCCTGTTTGACATTTATAAAATTCAACTTCTTAAAAGTTACACTTTAAAAAAAATATTAAAGAAGCTCAAATTCTATTCTGTTCAAGCTCTATTTTTCTTAGTTCCCTGGATAAATGGAAATATTTTTTATATTTTAAAAATATTTTTGGGCGCCGGGGATTTAGCTCAGCGGTTCGGTGGCCTGCCTTGCAAGCATAAGGACCCAAGTTCAGTCCCTGGTACCTAAAAAAAAAAAAAAAAAAATTTGTTAGTGTTTAGTAATTTTACAAAATATTGGGCTTTAATGTGATGTTTTCATGTGTGCCTGTATTATATTTCTGTCATCCCACCCTTCTCCTTACCCTTACACTTATCTCCCCCTCCTCCTTATTCCCTTTCTTGTGCCTAATTATAGTCTCCCTTCTACTTTCATGCCATCTTTTTCAGATTCCACATAGTAGAGAAACATTAATTGGAATTTTTGAAACCATTGTATACTTTTGTACAGCAGATGCTTAAATCAGTTTTATGGGCCTGCATTTTGGGCACCATTAATGGATCTCATTCTATGGTCAGATCTTGTTCTTTGTGCCCCGAGAACTTCTTACTTCTTATACCTTCACTTGTATGTTCAGTCATTGTGAAAATCAGCATCTTTGTTTCTCCTGTTACCGTAATCCTTAACCATAAATGGAGATGGTTGGTAAAATACAACTGCTTCTACTTCTGCAATAGGACTAAAAAAAAAAAAAAAAAAACTCCTGAAAAGTTTTGCATCTTATTATAGCCGTTTTTCTAACTAATTGAAGGTAGATACAAAACAAGTAATTTATCTCCTTGAAAAGAAATTTTAAAAGGTGCAATAACGTGGTGTATTCACATAAGCTGGGTACATGGCAACCTTTGGATGGAAACATCTTTATAATATAGTTGGGGAAAAGAAAGGAATTCTGAAACAGGAAGTGCAATGAATATTTTGATGGCTATGATCAATTTAGAATTACTACAAAATAAGTAATAAAATATAGGTCAAGTTCTCATTTTGAAAGTTTCTGTAACTGGGAGAATAGCCTTAGAATTCTATCACAAACTCTTATTCTTTACTATTTCCTTTGTTTGGACTTGGAAAACATGTACTACATTCTAAGGGAAGAGGATGTCTACACTCCTCATGCCTGTACTGGGTTGGGTTCTCGCATGTCCTCTTCGATTGCTTTCTGTATCTTCACTTTCATGTTCAGTCTTCTTTGTGAACTTAAAAAGTTTAGGTTTTATGTGTGAATCCCCAAGGTAAGAATCCTTTCTCAAGGAAAAAACTAAGATTTTCTTCATGACTATGTAGAGACCAAAGCAAATTGTGAATAGGTAAAATTTGGTGTTGGTTTCTTCCCTACCTTTTTTCAGGATCACTTGACCTGCTTCTCCTGAGCACCTAACAAATATGGATTGAGCATCTGCCTTGTATCAGGCAGTGTGTTGCTTTGAAGATGTACTGCTAAATAAAACACACAAAGCTTCAAACTGGAGCAGTGGCCTTTTTCAACATGACTCATAGTAAGAAGTATATTTTACATCCTAACCTAACATACACACATACACTTGAAGATAATTTTACATTCTTACATATGATTCCTTTTGATTCCTTCTCCTCCCGTCTGTCTTCCCTCCCTCCTTTCTCCCTTCCTTCTTTCCTTCCTTCTGTCCTGTTTTCCTCCTTTCCTTCCTTTCTTCTTTCTTCTCTCCTTTCCTCTACTGCTGTTTCTCTTTCTCCTCCTCGTACTGAGGATTTGAGCCTGGTCTTCACATAGACCTACATCCTCAGCCATTTTCTTTTATTTTGAGATAGGATCTCACTAAGTTACCCAGACTGGGCTTGAACTTGTGATTCCCTTGCCTCAGGCTCCCAGAATGTGGGGATTACAGGTGTGTTCCCAGCTCATTTTGGTATTTTTTTGTTCAGTTCTATGTCATGATGGAGTGATTCTGGTTTGTAGTGGTTTTGAAAGCACTGGTCCAGTATCTTTAGTAGCCATCACCGCTGATGTGCTGATGTTTGTTACTGATGAAGGCACGGGCCTTGGTTTTTCTTGCTGGACCCTCCATAAGTCCAAGCTTTCACCTTCACTAAACAGGGCTGGTTAGACTCAGTTATCCCAGAGCCTACCGCCTAGCTAAATGTCTAAACTACAATATTTCTGAACTGCTTGAATCTAAACTGTTAGAAAGATCTTGCCAAATTTGAAGGGTACCATTGAATTAATAGTTTACCTCTCCAGAGCATTTACATTAGAATTTTTATGAATTTATCTAATTAATAGGGACAATGAGCTTTATAGGATACTGGGAATTCGGACTCCTTAGTCCAATGGACAGCAAGTAGACATTGCCTGGTCTTGTGCACAAGGGCAGGAAGAGACTCTGACAGTTTTCTCTGTCACTGGTAGAATCTTTTAAGAGTTCAGATTTCACTGAAAATATTAATATATCCATCAAACAATGCCCCCAGTTTTACCCTCCTTCACCTCCTAGTCCTTTCCTCCACCTCCTAGTTCCTGTCTCTGACTTTGACTTACCTTATGTAAGTGGATGCATACGATATGTGTCCTTTTGTGTCTGGCTTATTTTATTAGCAAATTATCTCCATATTATAGCATATATCAGAATTTCTTTCTTTTTGAGGCTGAATAATATTCTTTTATTATGTATAAAACACATTTTATGTACCCATCAATGGTTGTTTTGGATTGTTCTATCTTTTGACTATTGTGAAAAATGCTGCTGCAAACATTAGTATATAAATATGTTTGGATTCCCGTTTTCAGTTATTTTATGTGTATTTTCAGAAGTGGAATTTTTGGAGTATTTGATCACTGTATTAGTTACTTTTTCTTTCATTGCTGAGACAAAATACTTGACACCCAAAGTTAGAGGGGGGAAAGGTTTATTTAGCTTACAATTTGTAGAGGTTTCAGTCCATAGCTCTTAAGGAAAGGTGGCATAGCAGATGGGCCTTCCCAAGGAGAAACAGTTCATGGCATCCACATGGTAACAAAAGCAGCAAGTAGCCTTAACAGCGTATTTCTGCCCCTTTCATCCCATCTGGACTACCAGGATCGGGGCGATGCCAAACAATCATTCACGTGCAGTGGTTTAATAACCACAGGCCCTTAATCCCAGTGTCACACATTGCAGATTCAGCCACTTCTGGAAAAGAAAGCTCCACTTCATCTGGATGAGGCACTCGGGGGACATCTAAACACAAGCCATAACAGTTACATTATATTTAACTTTCTGAAAGACTTCCATACAGCAGTACTATTGTTCCCATCAGCAAGGCATATTTCTAATGTTTATTCTTCCATTTATTTTTTGTTTGCTAATAGCCATTCTAATGTATGTTAAGTGGTATCTTATTACAGATTTGATTTACTTTACTGTAATGATTGTTGATGTTGAATGTTTTCAGTATACAGTGCTTTTTTGGTATTTATCCTTTATCAGGTTGAGAAAGTCTTCTGTTAACTCCTAATTTTTATCATGAGTGGGTGCTAAAGTTTGTCAGTTTTTTTCAAATGTTGTGATGGTAATAGGGTGTTTCTTCTTTATTTTATTTTTATTCTTTTGCAAATCTGAGGTTGAACCTGGAGGCTTCACACTGAGTGATATTCCCAGCCCTTTCTTTTTTTTTAGCCCCCTTTGGTATTGGAGATCGAACTCCAGTCCTTGTGCTTGCAAGGCAGACAGCAGAACTGCTGAGCTAAATCCCCAGCCCCTAAATCTCAGCACTTACATGCCTTATGAATTTTTTTTTTTTTTTTTTTTTTTTGGTACTGGGGATCGAACTCGGGCCCTTGTGCTTGCCAGGCAGGCGCCGGAACCACTGAGCTAAATCCCCAGCCCTCCCAGCCCTTTCATTATTTTTCTTTTTAAATTTTGAGACAGGATCTCACTAAGTGAAACAATGTCCCGGGCTGTTTATTTTTTTAAATTTTTATTTATTTATTTATTTATTATCTCCTCCCCCGCCCCTGGGCTGAGTTTAAACTTGTGATCCTCCTGCCTCAGCCTCCCAGAATGCTGGGATTATAGGACTATGGCACCATGCTTGGCTTCTTTATTTTCTTAATATGATAAATTACATTGATACACACATACACACACACACACACACACACACACACATATATGTATGTATGTATATGTATTTTTTTTGTATCAGGGATTAAACTTTGCCCACATTTATTGATTTTTAATAGATCATTATTATATTTCTGATATAAACCTCTCATTTGATAATGATATATTATTTTTTGTTTATTGCTGGTCTTGTGAAATGAATTGGGAAGTATTTCTTCTTCCTCTGTGTGCTCAGGAGTTTGTATAAGATTAACACTGTATAGACCTAATATATTTGATTAGATTTTAGTAGTGAAGCCATTTGAACCTGAAATGTTTTTAATGGGAAAGTCATTACTCATAAATTTAATTTCTTTAATAAATATAGTTATTTAAATTTGTTTTAGGTTATTATATTTATTTAGATTTCTTTATTTCTTTTTATGTTAGTTTTGATCATTTATGATTTTCAAGGAATTTATCAACAGAAAGTTGTTGATAATTTATTACTTTTTGGTTATTCTCCTTTTACTCTCCCTGGGAGCTGTAGTGATACTTCTCTTTCATACCTAATGCTGACAATTTGTATTTCATCACATTTTTCTCAATTAAATCAGTTGGAGTTTTTAATCAATTGTTATTTTTTTCCAAAGAATCAGCTTCTGGTTTTACTAATTTTTCTATTATTTCATTTCTGTTCTATTACTCCTGCTTTTTATTATTTTATTTTTCATACATTTGGTTTTACTTGCTCCCTTTTCTATCTTATTAAAGTAGAAACTTATGCAATTTAAAAGTTTGTTTTTTAATATTAGCATTTAAAAGTACAAATTTATGTCTAAGTGCTGCTTTAGTGGCATTAATCAAAATTTGAAATGTTGCATTTTCATTTTCATTCAGTTTAACATATTTTCTCTTTTTTGCAATTGTTTTCATTAAGTTTATTGGCACATTTTAGATATACAGTACAGTTACATTCATCATTGGGATCTTGTACCTTTACATGACAGATCTTGGATCTTATTTTTTCCCCTTACCCCTTCCCTTCTTCACCTCCTCCACCCTTCCCTAATTACAAACACTTTGTTTCCATTTTTTTCTTTTCCCTTCTTTCCTTTCTCTTACCCTTTCCACTTCCCCTATTCCTTTAGCCCTTTCCTTCCTATTTCACATTATTAATTATACAATGTATTTACACTTATAAATATACAATTATTTACACTTTTAGTTTTCACACCAGAGAAACTAGTTGATATTTACACTTTAGAAAGAGGGATTTAAAAATCTGTCTGAAGTGAACAACAATGGACTCATGGTGGGGTTTGCTTATGGGGGGATTATTTTGCGCAGCTGAGGTGAGAGCCCCACTAGGGTCATATGTCAGCAACCAAGCGCTGCCCCATGGCACTGCCTCACAGTCCTCACTGTGCTTTTTTTTGTTTTGTTTTGTTTTTTGGTTTTTTTGAGACAGGGTCTCACTATGTAGTTGAAACTGACCTGAAACTCACTGTGTAGCCCAGGCTGGTCTCAAACTTAACAGTGGTCCTCCTGCCTCAGCCTCCCAAGTGCTGGGATTACAGGCGTGTGCCACCATACCCAGCATATTTTCTAAATTTAAATAATTTTTGTAGTTGCCCCAGGGTTATTTAAATGCATTTTGCTTAATTTCCAAGTATGGGGTAATTTTTTAGATATCTTTTTGATTCCTAATTTATTATGGCTGGTGAATGTATTCTGTATAGTTTAGATCCTTTCACATTTGTGGAGACTTGTCTTACATACAGAAAAACCTTTTTGCTTTTTTTTGGTACCGGGGATTCAACTTGGGTCCTTGCGCTTGCAAGGCAGGCCACCGAACCGCTGAGCTAAATCCCTGGCCATTTGCTGTTCTATTTTGGCCGTGAACATGCAAGGTAAATTCCCACCCTGCATCACAGCTTCGGCCCCATGAAAATGTTCTGCGCTCACATGCTGGTGCTCCAGGTCATCTTTCCGGGTAGAGGAAAGCCCAAAGGATGAGACTCACATCTTTAAAACTCAGTAACTGCAGCTCCTGACAGGAGAGCTGAGGCACAGTGGGTGGGAGAGTGGAGAAAGGAGCAGGATGGGAGATGGGCCTGGCCTGCTGCGGATGCCGGGCGGGTGAGAGCCGGTGGGCACTGTGCTCAGGCTGTTGGTGTTCAATTACTGATGTAATTGTAGTGATTAAAAGTTTCAAAGTGTTGGAAACTAGATCATTTATTATAAGATTGACTATCAGAATTTAAGAGGGCCTCATTTTGAAAACTTATATTCTCATCTTTTAAAAAATGTGTTATAGACCATTCTCCAGCTCTCATCTACCTCTATTATTTATTTTCAATATTTATGTTAGATAGTAATTTTTATTTTTCTCGTCTTAATTTTCTTATTTGTCATTTTTGAATTTTTCTACAGTGTTTAAAACAGTTCCTTATTCATAGAATGACCCAATAATTAATTGACTAATTCATTAATTATTTTATTTATACTAGTTTTTTTTTTACAAGAGAAGACTGAAGAATATTCTCTAAATCTTGCCAGTTTATAAACATAGAAGTACATGTTATGTCTGGGGAAAATAGCTACTGTAATGTTAACTAAATGTACATATTTCCTAAAAACAGGATTGTCACAATAGAGGGTAATATCAACATTTTAAAAAATTACTTTGTTTTTTTTCATTACTGGGAATTGAACCCAGGGTATGTTGGGCTACATCCCTAGTCTTTTTATTTTATTTATTCATTTTATTGAGACAGGGTCTCACTCAGTTTCCCAGGGTAGCCTTGAACTTGTGATCCTCCTGCCTCAGCCTCTGAAGTAGTTTCGGTTTCAGCTATGGGAGTTATGGGTCTAGCAAAATAGTGGCTGGCTAGCCAGTACAATATACAGAGTGAACAGCCCCTTCTAAAAGTAAGCCAGGCTTCAGCTTTCCAGTAGAAGTGTGTTTCATTATCTAAAAACTAATGACAGTCATTAGAGTAGTCGGTAAATACTATCTAATAGCATTCTTAATTTTTTATTTTTATCTTTAAGGTACAGGGAAAACAATGGTGATGGACATATTTTATACTTATGTGGAAATGAAGAGGAAAAAACGGGTCCATTTTCACGGTTTCATGCTCGATGTGCACCAAAGTAAGTTAAAAATGACCTGAAAGAAGTTATTCTTCTATGGGTAAACTGTACAAAACAGTTTTTTGCAGTGAATAAACATATACTCTTTTTAAAAATTATAGATATTTATAATAAAAAAAAATATATTTTTTGCCAGGTGTGGTGGTGCTGTCTGTAGTCTTAGCACTTGGGAAGCTGACACAGGAGGATTACTGAGTTGGAGGCAAGCCTGGACTATATAATCAGTTCAAGGCTACCCTGAACTACCTAGTGAAATCCTGTCTTCAAAAAACAAAACAAAAGCTGGACGTGGTGGCACATGTCTGTAATCCCAGCACTTGGGAGGCTGAGGCAGGAGGATCGCTGTGAGTTCTAGATTAGCCTCTGTTACATAGTGAGTTCTAGGTCAGTCTCAACTACATAGTGAGACCCTGTCTCAAAAAATCAACAAAACAAAACAAAACAAGACAAGAAAAAAAGGCAACAACAAAACTGAAAAACTAAAAAAAATTAGATTTTTGCTTGAAGTAAGATTTTGTTTGGTTTCATTTGTTTCGTGCTGTTTTGAAACAGTGGTACATTCAGAGTTGGTTCTTAAGGCCAATTCATTATTTCCCAATCAGAAAACAGAAGTTATTACATGAATATCAGGCATTATTTCTACTAATGGTTATTTTTTAAAAATCTTAAAAACACTCTGTTTCAAGGTGTTATTCTTTTTATTTATTTATTTTAATGGAGATAGGATCTTGTTATGTAGTCCAGGCTGGCCTCAGACTCACAGCATTCCTCCTGCCTCAGCCTCCTGAGTGCTGGGATTACAGACATGAACCACTACACCTGGCTGAGATATTATTCTTGATAGGTTCTTTATGCCACATAACTTTAGCATGTAGGCATTCAGTTTATATTTGCATATATATACACTTTATTACTTTGTGTGGTGTTCTTATTTTATTTCATTTTTGTGTGGTTTGTCTATAAGCTGTACTGTCACCTCCCAGACCAGAAACACTGTGTTTTTTTCTCCTGGCAATTTCGGCAATTAGTGCACATAAAATGAATGAAATGGGATTGGCTTTGGTGTATGGGACTGGAGAAGAGGGGACATTTAATTAGATATGCTGAATGTAACACGCACTTTTTGGGCAGGACCACAGCCTTTTGCATCACTGAAATCATCAGGATTAGGATTACGCTGTTGATTGGTAATCACTTTATCATCTCTGAAGTGATTCCAGAGTGAAAGGGAATGATCTTGAAGTTTCCTTACAACTATACTAGTTGAACAATTTACTTCAAGATAGAAAAAAATGCAACTGATTTCAGTAATCAAATTTAATTGTAATCACATTTAAACCTAATTTTTATGTATTCACTAAAGTTTCATGTAAGGATTTAAAAATACGCTATAATTGTTTACCATGTACATTAATGCTTGTTTTTAATTTCATCCATCTAAGGAATACATCGCCTTAAGCAGAGTTTGCCAAAAAGAAAACCAGGATTCATGACCAAATCATATGACCCAATAGCTCCCATAGCTGAAGAAATCAGCCAAGAAGCACGTCTCTTATGTTTTGATGAATTTCAGGTACAGTAGAGATTTTCCATAGGTAAAGAATGATATATTGAATGAGATGTGGAGATTTAAATTTTACTCCTCTTTTCTCCCCTCATTGATTTATAAATTGATTCTGTCTTACCACTTCAATTTTACTGTCTTGTTTGGTGATCAGCAAATCATGACCCACATATCTGACCCCCTTGCTTCTGTATGGCCCATCAAAAAAGAAAGGTTTTTCTATTTTTTTTTTCTTTTTTAGTATTGGGGATCAAACTCAGGATCTTGGGCTTGAGAGGCAGACGCAGTGCCACTGACCTAAATCCCAGCTCATGGATTTTATATTTTTAAAGGTACTTGAAAGAAAAAAAAAATCCATCAGAGAATCTATGAAGCTTGGAAAGCCTAAACTCTTCTTTACTATTCAGTCTTTTCTAGGAAGAGTTTATCCACTTCTAAATTATGGTCAGTGGCTCTACATGTCCTTCGCCTATACCACAGAGATAATATATTTCCAGAATAATGTCTTTAGAGATATTTGAGTATTTTTAAAAGTGTTCTATAAAGAACAGTGGTTCATACATTTCATTTAAGTCTCACAACTACATAATCTGATAAAGGGAAAGAATTGCATTTCAGTTCCTTCTAGTCTTAGGATTTCCTGACGTTATGCATTTAAGTTGGTAGTGAGTTATTTCCTGTTCTTCTGTCTTTAGTGGGAAGATTAATAAGGGGAAATATGATGTGGCTAGTATGCTTTTCTCCCAAGTCCTGTGTGACAGGTCTTCTTCAGTAGCTGGATCCGTGTAGCTAACATCAGTTTAGATTAATGACAGAGAGGAAAGAAAGGATCTTTGCTTCTTTCTCCTGTCAGTCTGTCAAGACAGCCTAGTGTTCACCCTTTATATTGTAGTGCAGGCACTCCCTGCCTCTCTGAAGAGGCACACAGAGTACACATATGAATTGCACAAAGAGAAGGGCCTCATTTAGTCCTGAAAATGGCACCAACTTAACAGATACGTTACATTTAAGAACAAAAGCCAGTGATGTATCAATAAGGACCATTTAGCTGAGTGTGGTGGTGCATGCCTATATCCCAGCACTCTGGGAGGCTGAGGCAGGAAGATCTGAAATTCAAAACCAGCCTGGGCAATTTAGCAGGACTATCACAAAATTAAAAAAGGACTAGGGATATAGCTCTGTGTGGAGACCTTGAGTTCAATCCTCTTTTTAAAAAAAGGCTGTCTGGGCCAGGGATTTAGCTCAGTGGTTCTCCTGCCTGTCTTGCAAGCTCAAGGACCTGAGTTCGATCCCTGGTACTTAAAAAAAAAAAAAAAAAAGGGCTGTTTTCTGTTATTAGCCTTTTGCCCAAAATGCCTCCATATAAAACTGAATTACTCCGAGTTTGATTCCTGGTACAAAACGAAACAAAACAAAACTGAATTAGCACAGTTCAATTTTCAATTTCAATTTTCAACTCAAATATATATTGATCCTCAAACTTTACGAAATGATTTATGTTTTGAAATGTGTTTTACATCCCTATTTCATTTAAATGGAAATGAGGTATCTAAAAGTCATTAGAATTTCCTAGGTACAAAATCATTACTTTTACCTTTAAAAATTTACATTTCAGAACATTCAGATAAATGATTGTCATATGTCTATGGCACAAGAGCCTTTTCAAAGCCAAAACTAAGAAAGGGAGCTCTGAAACTTTGGATTGTAAAACACATGGGCCAGAGGAAAATGCAAAACAAGCAGGGCCAACTTATCCATTAGGCAGAGTAAATACCATAGCCAGGGCCCTTGATACACTTAAGAATTTATGAAAGCTGGGCATTGTGGCCCACGCCTGTAGTCCCAGCATTTGGGACACTAAGGCAGGAGGATCACTGCAAGTTCAGGACAAGCCTGAACTATACAGTGAGACTCTTATCTCAAAAAAACAAAAATACAAAACAAAAACACTTTATGAAAATGTCTTAATTTCACTTCTTTTACAATCTGAATGAATGGATATGCAGTAGTAGTAAATCCAGCCTGTATGCATCTATATCTCTATTATATTTGCTTTCTATACCAATACAATTTTGGCTTCTTAATTTAAAAAATATATATTTTCTGGTACCAGGGATTGAACTCAGGACCTTGTGCTTGCAAGGCAGGTATAACCCCACTGAGCTAAATCCCTGACAATTTTAAAAAAATTTTGATAGAGGAACGGGCTTGTGAAGATAAAAGTTTGTAAGCCCCCCAAATCATAATGCCATAATATTAGGGAAGTCCTAACAAAAACGTGTTTGCTGTTGGTGTTCTCCATTCAGTTCAGATTTCAAAAGGCTGATACATATAGATGGGAAGAAGGAACCAAAAGTAACTGTTAGGGTACTAAAGTTCCGGATGAACCCAGTCTTGCAAAAGAAATACAGGAAGCAAAAATAACTTTTCCTTTTACATATTGAGTGTCAGAGATATCAAGAAGAAAGAGGTCCTTATAAAATGTTACTAACAGAGAAGAAGAGGTAGGTATGATGAAGATGTCTGCCACTGCCTGGATCACCCAGACTTAGTTTCATGTTTATTTAATCATTTCCTCTTTCAGTTGCCGTAAAGAGCTTTATTCTACAGGACAGGACTCTATCCGTCCTGTAGTTAAACAGACTATTGTTGGGCATCTGGTCTATGAGTGCTTGTCCTCAAGATTGTCAGAAACCTTGAGCTTGTGTGATGTGGCCTGAAGAGGGTATTCTTATCCTGTTTCCCATGAATTTGAACTACCTAAAACAGAAGGAGATTCCTTCTTAGTAATGAGACAGAAGAGCAAAGAAAAGAAAAGAGACATAGAAAGTATATGAATCACATTAAGAAAAAGGGTCTAGGGTATCCACAGTCACCTGTTCTTCCCTGCAGAGCTCCTCCAATCCCAGGCCTTTCCCCAGTTTCAGTTTCCATATGATACTTCAATGCTGTTCCCCTAGTCCCAAGAAGTTCCCTTCTTTAGATGGATCTTCTGTGCCTCTCTTTCAGTAGTTTTGATGAGATTGGAACTCTTCAACTCGTATTTTACCCTTGGGTTAATGGCACAGGGATTTCCCTATAATCTGTTAAAGATAGCACAAACATTGGTAAGAAGTCCCATAAGGAAATGTCACCTTCCGTAATAAAAAATCAGTTATCTCCAGTGAAAGGAGAATTACCTAGTGAAATAAAGCCCAGGAAGACAAAGATGAGATATCTCTTGGCAGTGCTTTTGGTTGCAGGCAACAGAAAAACCTTCTTAAAAGGCCCATCCTCTATGGAAGAAATACTATGTTATATAGGATAGTGTCTGTTATGATTTGTATCTTAATATACCCCCTAAGCCTCATGTGCTCATAGCCTTTTGCAGAGGTAGCTCGGTCTGGAGTGTGTGAAGCTGGAACTGATTCATGATGCAATGCTAAACTCAAGATCTCTTGGATTAAGGGCATGAGTGCAGCCCTCCCTAAGTAGTTTGAATAAAAAGGGCAGAAGGACACTGTTAAGTTCCCTTGTTGTTTTTCTGCCATGAGCTGTTCTCCTCTGCAAAGCCCCTCTGCCAAACCACCTTGCTTTGGAGCCAGCTGATTATGGACTGGAACCTCTACAAACTAAGCTAAATAAACCTTTCCTTCTTTAACTTTGGGTGTCGGGTATTTTGAGAATAGTAGCACAGTGTCATTTCTCTTGCTTGAATCCTCCTTCCTCTTTGATCTTCTCTGTGACATGTTCAGCCTTGCTCATTGCTCCCTGTTGTTCCAGATTCTGTTTTCTTCATAGATTAGGAGCTATGGTTAATAACTGGGTGTAAATACTGCTTTCCAGCAGTGCTCTGAAGGAAATATGTGCAGAGATGGCAAAACAAGACTGAATGCAAATTGGTTTCATTTATTTAGTCCCAAATTTTAGTGTGGTACAGTTATTAATGTGGTAAGAATAGTGTAGCGTTGTTTAGTATAATTACTTGTATGTTAAAGTTGAACACATGGGAAACCTCCGTCCCCTGAACAAGGTTGGCGTGAATGTCCTGAGATGAAAAATGTTAATAGCCTTGTCCTTTTATGTCATATGCAATTCCCAACTAGAATCTTAGCGCTTACCCAGTCAGTGCACACAAAAGAGGCCAATACATGCGCATACCTAATATTGAGAACCAGAGACAACAAGCGGGTGAGGTCAGGGTTGTTTCCCACAATGAAAAAGAAGATCTCTGCCAGAGCTGGGATTCACATCCTGACTCTCTTCTTCTGGCTTTATAGAAGCTTCTGTAGCACACTGACACTGGGTTAGCACAAGTCCAAATCTCTACTGAAATTTCCCCTTCCCTATAATTCCTTAGAATAAAAGGATGCCCCCAAATGTTGTTGCACCAGAATTCTGACCTCCAACACTCAGTGGTTTAGAGCAAACAAGTATGGTTTCCACTTCATTCCTGCCACGTAGAGCAGTCTTCCTCACTATGGCAGCCCCTCCCTAAGTCAGCAGTGCTGGACCGCTGTAACCAGCTGCCCTGTACCAAGGAAAACTCAGGGGATCAGGAAGGAGGTGTCTGCAGAGTTCCTACCAGGTTCTTCCTACATCTGAAGGATACAGCTCTCTGACCCATCATCAGGGAATCCCTCACTCAGGAAAACTAGCAGACACCTTTGTGGTTCTCATCTACCCTGTTCCATTTTATGCTGCCTGACTGACCCTAGCTCTGGTGCTGGGGAAAACCCAGCTTGGGCTAGCCTCCTGTTTTTCAGGTAGAAGGTGCAAATTCAGTACACTACCACAAAGGAAAATGGGTTCAAAGATTTATTACTTACATGTCTTGGGCCGGGAGAATGCCACAAAGAGCCAGGTAGCAAGGAAGAGGGCACATGATGAAGCACACATAATTTATATTTTTATGGTGTGGATCATTTTAAATTGGTGAGCAAATGGCTGAATGACGTTTTTAAAGCTGTGGGGAAGGAAGGTGGGAAGCCTTCATTCATTCATTCATTCATTCATTCATTCATCCATTCATGAACCAAGGTCTCCCTGTGTTCCCCAGGCTGATTTGAACTCCTTGACTCAAGCCATCCTCCTGCATCCATGTGCTGTCACTGGGACTACGCACCATCACACCCAGATTAGCCCAGTCTTCTAGGCTGGAGTGATGCCTCTAATTTTTTATCTCTGGCCACAGGCTTGCGTTGTTTATGTGTACTATTCTGATTCCCGAGTAACAGCTTTTACTGCATCTTTCTGTTACACCCCCATATATCCTTAAGATCTTCTTTAGACCTTTGCTAAGGAGATAACTATCTCCTTCTTAGAAGACCAATCCTAACACCTTATTTAAAAAAGCAATTTTTCCTTGATCTCTGCACTTCTGATGTCTCATACCCTCCTTTTTTCCCATCATATATATTACCTTCAAACACATACTTATTTTTTATGTTTACTATTTGTGATCTACTGTATATTCTACCATAGAATGTGAGCTTGAAGCCATGAATCTTTATTTCATTAACTGATGTATCACAAGTATCTACAACAGTGCCTGAGAATGTCCTCCTGCCTCAGCTTCTCAGAGTTCTGGAGTGGCCGGTGTGTGCTACCATGCCCAGTTTTGTATATTTTTTGTATCTCTTTTTTTTTTTGTGGTGCTGGGGATTGAACCCAGGGCTTCACAGCTGCTAGACAAGCACTCTACCACTCAGCTACGTTCCCGGCCACTACTAGGTGTATTCTATAATATTAGCTACTGTATACTGAGTGCTTTCTATGTGCCTATGTTATTAACTGCTGTGTGTGTGTGTGTGTGTGTGTGTGTATACACACACACACATATATTTTTCCATTTATAGCTAAAATTCTATAAACCATACATTAATTATATGGTATTATACAAACATATACTATATATAGGTAATAGCCATAGTTAACATTTCTTGATAATTTAATATATATCTGATTACAATTTTGCAAGGTCGGTTTTATTACTGCTTTCATTATATTGATGAGGAAATTGAGAGTCATAGGGGTTAAGTAACTTGACCAAGATCACAGAGCTGGTAACTAACAGTTTAAATGCAATGTCAGTACTCTTGTAACACTTATATGTTTCCCTTGGTATAGTCTTGTATTATGTGTTTTAAATACATAGGTCTAGAGCTGGGTAGAGTTTTGGTAGATGTTTTAATAATAAAACCTACAAATTATTCTTAAGCCTATTAAGTCTAGTATAATACTTGCTGATTTATTAGGAAAGAATTTTTAGGTGCTTTAGTCTTAGTGACAGTATGCCTACAATCACCACTTCACTTTTCAAGTTGGATCATATTAGTAGTCTTGATTGTTAGCTAATTATTATTGGCCTTTAGTTGATGTTAATTAATATATTTATTTTACTAAAGGGATGAATGGGAATTATTGCTGCTTAAAAACAAGGATATACTCTTCCTTTTTTGTGCTTAAAAAAATTCTTTTTTGGTACTGGGGAATAAACTTGGGACCTTGTGCTTGCGAGGCAGGTGGTGGAATCACTTAGCTAAAACCCTGGGCCTTGTGCTTTTAAATTTTTAAGATAAAATTTATCCTATTATATCCCATTTCCATTCAAGCCCCCTCCCCTTCTTATATACAAAAGCTTTGTTTTTATTTTTTTCTATTTTCATTTTTTTATTCCTTCCTTCTTTTCTCCCTCCCTCCTCCCTCATTCCCCTTCCCATTTAAACACTTTTATTTCCCCATTTCCCTACATCTATTATTCATTCCAGTCCTTATTTCCATTTTTGGTTTCTCATACCAGAGAAACAATGTGGTACTTCAATATGTGTGTCTGATTTATTTCATTTGAGAGTATGGCCTCAAGGTCCATCCATTTAGCTATAAATGTCTAAGCTCACCCTTTATGTCAGAGTAGTACTCCATTGTATAAAAAAATTCACATCTTTTTTTTTTTAATTTAGTTTATTGGTACAGTCTAGGTATACAATACAGTTACATTCATCATTGGGATTCTGTACCTTTACATAATAGGTCTTGATTCTCATTTTTTCCCCTTGTCCCTGCCCTCCCTTCACCCCCCCTCCTCCCTTCCCCATTTACAAACTTTATTTCCATTTTTTCAGTTTCTCATATTTTTTCCTCTCCCTTATTACCTTTCCCCCATCCTTCCCACTTTCCCTACACCTTTAGCCCTTTACTTCCTACTTCACATTATTAATTATCTCATTAGGATCCTGTGTACTATTATAGTTTTTCACACCGAAGAAACTATTTGGTATTTCAGTTAAAGAAATCTCTGTATTAACATTAAAAATAGGAAATCCCAAAATAAAACTAAAAAGGAAAGTAAAAGAATAAAGGCAATGATGTAACATTAAAATAATCCTTAATTCTGGGGATGAAAATGGTCCCCAAACATATTTAAATTGGTTCTTGCTCTTGTAGTCTTATCTTATTCTTTTTTTCATTATTTAGAGAATACTTTATTAGTTTCTGTAATCAAACCCACGTAGATATGACCTCACATATTCAATACAGTGTGTCACCCCTGTACCCATGGAAAAAAACAAAAAATAAAAATAAATTAACATTTCTAGACCAATATGGCTGTTCATTTCTGTACAATGCCAACT
>NW_022900926.1:72787326-72803349 GCF_012274545.1 Fukomys damarensis
AATTATAGACATTCAGCACATTCCATTAAAAACAAAACAAAAAACAAAGAAAAGAATAATATCCAGAAAACAGCAAAGTTCTGTTGCTGCTGTGGTACCTGGCACCATTTTTTCTTTTAAATTAGCATCTTAATCATCATCTGGAAAGAGAACATTCTAGAGTAATATCATTAAATGTAGCTCTGATAAAGCATGGTCCCTACTATGTATCATAAAGCAGGTACAAGATATTTTACATTCATAGAGGTATGATACAGTACTGTCCTACATCAATAATACTACAATCAGTTTTGGTTTGAAATTTACTTTGTCTACAAATAAGATTGCTACCCCCGCTTTTTTCTGGGCTCCTGTCACATGGAGAATTGTTTTCTATCTTTTCACTTTCAGTCTATGGGCTTCTTTTTGCACTAGGTGTGTTTCTTGTATACAACATATTGTTGGATTTTGCTTCTTATTCCATTCTGCCAGTCTGTTTCTCTTGATTGGTGAGTTGAGGCCATTGACATTGCTGGTTATAACTGATATGTACTGACTTATTATTGACATGTTATTGGCCTTTTGTTGACTCTTTTTACTTTTTCACCTTCTCCTTTTAATTTCTTGCCTTGCCTATTTGATTTGCTCTGTTGGGCCTCATGGTGTTGTTGCCTTCATTGTCTTTTTCTAGGATCTTGTTTAGAATTGCTTGTAGTGCTGGTTTGGTATTCATGTAGTTTCTCAGGTGTTCTTTGTCGTGGAAGTGTCTTATTTCCCCATCCATTTTGAAAGAGAGTTTTGCTGGATACATCAGTCTAGGTTGGAGGTTGTTCTCTTTTAGTACTTGAAATATCTCATTCCAGGCTCTCCTTGCCCCAAGGGTTTGTGTTGAAAAGTCTGCTGTGATTCTGATGGGCTTTCCTTTGTATGTGATTTGTTTCTTTTCTCTTACTGCTTGTAGTATTTTGTTCTTCTGTTGGGTTTCTGGGATCTTGATTATTATATGTCTAGGTGTAGATTTTTTTTTATTGTAGCTAGTTGGGGTCCTATATGCCTCAGTTATCTGAATGTCAAATTCTTCCCCTCTGTTTGGGAAGTTTTCTGTCATTAATTCTGCAAACAGCTTTTTTAAGTCATTTGTATTTTCTCCTGCTACTTCATGTATTCCTATCAGTCTTATGTTATTCTTCTTTGCATCATCTAGGAGTTGTTGGATCGATTTCTCATGATCTCTTACTGTTTTTAAGAGACCTCTCTTTTCATGGTCACTGACTGCAATCTTATCTTCTATATCTGAGAGCCTATCTTCGCATTCTTTTATTCTGTTGCGTACACTTTCAATAGAGTGTTTAATCTCCTGGATATCTGTTTGAATCTGTTTTATGGATTCCATTTCTTTCCTATGTTGGGCATTTATTTTTTCCATTTCTTTCTTATGTTGGGCCTTCATGGCTTCTATCATGGTCCTGAGCTCATCTATTTTTTTGTCAGTTTCTGCTCTAGAGTCTCGAATCACGACTTCCATTTTGCTCACTATCTCTATGGTTATCTGGGAAATTATTTCTGTTTTGAATTTTTCTAGAGCCTGATTGATCTGTTTTGTTACTTCCTGTGCTTTGAGTTCAAGGTGTCCTGGTGGTTCACTATCGGCCTTTTCATCCTCGTTTGCCCTACTGTTTGCCATTGGTAAACTGGAAGTCTGTCCTTGTGTCTTGCTTAAGTGTTTTCTCATTTTTATTTTTCTTGTCGGACTGTCCTTGGTTTAATCCCTGGGTTATCACCCAAATCTTCCTTATATATTTGCGCCCTAGCTTCTGAGTCTCTAATGACCCACAGACATTCTTATCTTCATAACATCAGAATAAACAGCTCATCACATCAACCACAATGCTTTATCCCAACTGATACAATCAGCAACACATTATGATCAAGCACAACTTGGACACTGACCACCAGTGGTAGTCACTAGTCTATCACCCTTAAATCATTTGAATTAAATTGAAATCAAGAAGCAGTCCAAAACATGTCTGCAGTGAACAAAATTTCAATGTAGTGTATTTACCATTTAATGGCTCAGACAGAGCGAGGATGCAAAACCCATGATCTTAGCTAGCTGATGGCTGAACCCCATGATGCTGACTGACCTCGGGCTGCAAGGCCCAGATTGAGTTCCCCAACCTTCTGAATGGTTGAACTCCACAACGTTCTATTACAGGTTTCCCATGCCCTTTCTTTAAAGATGTTCAAAGTTGGGAATTCAGAAAAATACCCTTGATCACCACCTCTGCCTCTGCAGAGTGGGTCCAAAGACTGGCACAGTCAGGAGGTCTGAGAGTGCGGGGGGGGCTTATGGGGGTTCAGGGGCGCCCATGAGGCTACCTTCCCGGTGCTTGAGCGATGGCTACTGGGTCGGGAGCAGGCGTGGCTCTCCTTCCTGTGGTGGATCAGGGCCCAGCCTACCTCCAGGCTCTTGAGTGATGGTGGCTGGGTTGGGAGCAGGCGTGGCTCTCCCTCCTGTGGTGCATCGGGGCCCAGGCTACCTTCCCGGCGCTTGAGCGATCTCTCCACATCTTCTTTATCCACTTATCTGTTGATCTTTCCAAGATTTAGTTATTACAAATTGTGCCACTATAAACGTGGGTGTGCATATATCACTGTGGTATAATGCTTTTAAATTTTTCCAGGAGATACCAAGAAGAGGTATGGATGGGTAAAATGGAACCCCTAGCTTTAGTTTCTTGATAAATCTCCACACTGATTTTCACAGTTGTTGCACTAGTCTACACTCCCACCAACAGTGGAGAAGGTTTCCTTTTTCCCCACAGTGCCTTCCGCATTTGTTAATGGTTGATTTCTTTCTTTCTTTTTTTCTTTTTTCCATACTGGGGATTGAACTCAGGTCCTCATGCTCACGAGGCAGGTGGCAGCACCACTGAGCTAAATCCCCAGCAATGGTTGATTTCTTGATAGTAGCCAATCTTTCTGCAGTGAGATGGAATCTCAGCATTGTTTTAATTTGCATTTCATAAATGACCAGTGATGTTTAGCATTTTTTTTTACATATTTGCTGTTTCTAATTCTTCATCTAAGAAGTGTCTTTTCATTTCAGATGCCCATTTTTGGATTGGGTCTTCAAATTTAGGGGATCAGCTTTTTTGAGTTCTTTATATATTCTACATAATAGTCCTTTATCTGATGAATAGCTGTTAAAATTTTTTCTCACTCTGTGGGTTGCTTCTTCACTCTGTTGGTGGTTTATCTTGCTGTGCAAAAGCTTTTTAATAAGATGAGGTCCCAATTGTTGATTCTTTGTAGTATTTCCTATATGGTCTGGGTTTTGTTCTGAAGTCTTTGCCTACTCCTGTGTCCTCAAGCATTCTGCCTATTCTCTCTTCCAGCAGATTTAGTATTTCTGTTTTAATATTTAGATCTTTGATCCATTTTGATTTTAGATTAGTGCATGGTAAAAGATATGGGTCTAGTTTCAGTCTTTGGTATGTGGAAAGCCAGTTTTTTAGCACCAATTATTAAAGAGGCTGTGTTTCTTCCAGTGAAGGTGTTCAGGTCTTTTGTCAAAGATAAATTGGCTGAGTATGTCTGGAGTTGCTTCTGCATCCTCATGTCTGTTCCATTGATCCTCAGGTCTGTTCTTTTGCTAGTACCATGCTGTTTTTATCACTGTAGTTTTTTTCCAAACAAAAATCATATTTATTTCAATAGCTCAAAGTGCAAATACAGTGAGTCAGTTCACAAAGTTTGAAGATACCGATTTAAGTATAAAGAAAACTTACTGTACAAAAATGAAAGGGTAAATAGAAATAAAGTTGAATTTTTAAAAAATTTAAGTAATTGAAAAAACCTTTTGACTGAAATATTCCACCTACATCAAAATAGAATATTTTAATTTATAGACACGAACAGTGTATTATGATAAAAAATAATTCCCTGAAGAATCACCCTAAACTTATCAGCTCCAGCCAAGAAATAGAGTTCTTGGTATTGGCTGCTGCTGATCTGCTGGCTTTAGTCACTCACTATATCAGCTGCTGCAGTTCCACTCATGATATTTTATTTTAGATGAATTCTAGAAAATGTTTCAAAGGTAGGGACAATGACCTATATTAAGAATGACCAAGCCGGGTGTGGTGGCACACACCTGTAATCTCAGCACTCAGAAGGCTGAGGCAGGAGGATTGCTAGGAGTTCGAGACCAGCCTGGCCTATACAGTGAGTTCCAGGTCAGTCTCAGCTACAGAGTGAGACCCTGTCTCAAAAAACCAAAAAAAAAAAAGAGTGACCAATGTGTACCTAACAGACTTAGAAACACTGTCAACTTCAGTTCTCTGGTAGTACTGGGGAAAAGACAAATAATCTCACTACTGAAAACCTTCAGGTTAGCAACATGGCTAAACTGACAAAAACTGTATTTAAATATTTATTTATTTATTCATTCATTCATTCACACACAGACCTTTTATATAAAGTAGAAAAAGTCCCCCATAGGAAGATAATTAAAGGTTGTTAATATTCTTTTTTTTCTTTTTGGTTTTTTGAGACAGGGTCTCACTATGTAGTTGAGACTGACCTGGAACTCACTATGAAGCCCAGGCTGATCTCAAATTCACAGCGATCCTTCTGCCTCAGCCTCCCGAGCGTGGGATTACAGGCGTGTGCCACCACACCCAGCATTAATATTCTTTTTATCACTTAGCAGCCAAAACCCATGCTTATTGCTGCTCCCGGGAAGCAATGTTAGCTACTACTTTCAATTCAGGAAAATGTAGGTCTTCAGGAAGGTCTGAGAGAGATTTATTCAGTTTTCTTTTCTGAATTTTCTTCATCTTTTCATTATAAGCATTATACTAGAGTCTGTTCCAAAAAGCCTGTCCCACCATGTAAATGTCGAAGCATATTTTCCAACGAAGTTCATGTGATGAAAATCGTGATGCTGGGAACCGGTTAGAAGGGATGAAATTTAAAGGGGTGATAGGAATATCATAACCACTGTGGACATCGATAGTTGTTACCAAACACAAGGTCACCCAAGCCCAAAGAAGAACTACATGATCGCACAAAAGCAAGATTTCAATGAAAAATCCAGTCCCAAGGATCAGAGTTTCCAAAGGATGTGCATGTTCCACTTCCATTGCAAATGGAGCCTGAAACTCATGATGAATTTTATGAATATATTTATTTATTCTTTTGTGGTATAAGAGTCTATGCAAGAAATAGTGCCAGGTGGCTTCAATGACTACACAGCCCAAGCATCTTGCCAAAAGCGCATACCATCTTGGCACTGTTTCCCATTCATAAGGAATGTTGAAATACTCTGTAAAATAATAGGTTCCACAAATCAAAAGAGCTGGATACAAAAATGATTAAAGAGAAGTACTTTAAAACATTTCCATTGGCTTCCGTATGATTCTGGTTTATCCTTTTGGATTTTGTACTTTTTAATGTAAGATATAAATTGAAATAAAAATCTGGGTAAACACAGCAAGAAATAAATGGCTTCATGAACTATAATGGATCCCCATGTTGCAATTGTAATTATTTAACATAGAGTTCCAAGCATTTTTAAATGGTCTTTGCTCAAGATTCTCAGGCAGAAGCAAATATATGTACTCCACAGCCAACAATGCTGATCTGGAGACTCTGGTGCTTTTATTAGCTGCCATTTCTCAAATCTCCCCATGCACTTTTCAAATTCTGTAGCACCTCGAGGACACGCTTATCACTGTAGTTTTGCAGTATAACTTAGAGTCAGGGATTGTGATACCCTGCCTTGCCTTTTTTGGCCAGAATTACCTTTGCTATTCTAGATCACTTCTGGTTCCAAATGAATTTTAAGATTGTTTTTTCTACTTCTGTTAGATATTAGATTTTTGTTGGGATTGTATTAAATCTATATAACAATTTTGGAAGTATGGCCATTTCACTATAATGGTTCTTCCTATCTAAGAACAAGGGCTCAATTTCCATTTTTTGATATCCTTTTCAATCTCCTTTCTCAGTGCTGTAGTTTACAACATAGAGATCTTTTACTTTGTTAGATTGATTCCTACATACTTTTTTTTTTGATGTTATTGTGGAAGGGATTGTTTCTCTAATCTCTCTCTCTCTCTCTCTCTGTCTCTCTCTCTCTCTCTCTCTCTCTCTCTCTCTCTCTCTCTTTCTCTCTCTCTCTCTCTTTTTGAGATAGGGTCTCACTATGTAGTTGAGACTGACCTGGAACTCACTATGTAGCCCAGGCTGGTCTTGAACTCATAGTGATCCTCCTGCCTCAGCCTCCCAGAGTATTGGGATTACAGGTGTGTGCCACCACACCCAGCATGATTTTTGAGTATTGATTTTGTATCCAGCTACACTACTGAATTTGCTTATCACATCTAAAAGTGTTTTGGTGGAGTTTTAGGGGTCTTCTGTGTAGAATATCATGTCATCTGCAAATAATGATAACTTAACTTCTTTCCTAACTTGTTCCTTTTCTTTCTCTTGTCTAATTGCCCTGGGTAATATTACCAGAACTATATTGAACAAAAGTGGTGATAGTGGATGTCTTTGTGTTGTTTCTGATTTTAGAGTAAAAGCTTTCAGTTTTTGCCCATTTATTATGATGTTGGCTATTGATTTGTCATAAATGGCTTTTATCAGATTAAGTTATAAACCATGTTTACCAGTTTTCTGTAGGGTTTTAAAGCATGAAGCGGTGTTGGACCTTGTCAAATGCTTTTTCTGTATCTATTGAAAAGATCATACAGTTTTCGTCCTTAGCTCTGATAATGTAGTATGTTATATTTATTGATTTGTGTAACCATCCTTACATCCCTGGGATGAATCCAGTTTGGTCATGGTGTATAACTTTCTTCATGATTTGCTGCATTCTGTTTGCCAGTATCTTATTGAGGATTTTCACATCTATGTTCATTCGGGAGATTGGTTTGTAATTCTTTTTGGTTGGATCCTTCTCTGGTTTTGGAATCAAAGTGATGCTTACTTCCAGGAATAATTTGGAAGTATTGCTTCCCTTTCAATTTCATTAGAGAGTTTGATGAGTAGCCCCATTAGGTCTTATCTAAATTTGTTGTAGAATTCAGCAGTGAATCTGTCAGGGCCAGGGCTTTTTTTTGTTGGTAGGTTTTAAATTACATACTTAATTTAATTGGCTGATAAGGGTTTATTTAGAATTCCTATGTCTTTTGGATTCAATTTTGATAATTGATATGTATCTTGGAATCTGTCCATTTTTTCTGTATTTTCCATCTTATTAGAATACAGGTTCTCAAAGCAGGTATTGATGATCTCCTAAATTTTTGCAGGGTATGTTGTGATTTCACCCTTTTCATTCCTAATTTCATGTATTTGAGTCTACTTTTTTTGATATGGTTGGCTAAGGGTTTGTCAATCCCCCCCGGTAAATTTATTGGTACATTTAAAACAAACAGTACAGTTACATTTATCATTGGGATCTTGTACCTTTACGTGATATGTCTTGGTTCTTATTTTTACCTCATACTCCTGCCCTCCCTTCGCCCTTCCCTATTAACAAAGACTGTTTCCATTTTTTCCTTTTTTCTTTGACCTTATTTCCTTTCCCACTTCCCCTTTAACCATTTTCTTCCTATTTCACACTCTCAATTATGCCATTTGAATCTTATTTACACTTTTAGTTTTTCACACCAGAGAAACTATTAGGTATTTACTCAAGTATGTCCTACTTACTTCACTTAAGAGCATAACCTCTATGTGCATCTATTTAGCTATAAATGACTCTAGTCTCTCATTCTTTATAGCTGAGTAGCACTCCATTTTATAGAAAAACCACATCTTCTTTATCCAGTCTCCAGGGGTTTGTGAATTTTATTTAATCTTTCAAAGAACTAACTCTTTGATTCATTGATTCTTTGTATTGTTTTTTTTAGTCTCCATTATTACTTTCTGATGATTTTTATAATTTCCTCCCTTGTCTGAACTTTGGGCTTGACTTGCTGTTCTTTTTTAGAGGCTTGAGGTTAAACATTAGGTTGTTAGCTGGGTGTGGTGGTGCACGCCTGTAATCCCAGCACTTGGGAAGCTGAGGCAGGAGGATCACTGTGAGTTCAAGACCAGCCTGGGCTACATAATGGGTTCCAGGTTAGTCTCAACTACATAGTGAGACCCTGTCTCAAAACAAACAAACAAACAAACAAAAAACCAAAACACAAAAACACATTAGGTTGTTTATTTGTGCCTGCTCTGTTTTCCTGATATGGGAATTCACTGCCATAAATTTCCCTCATATGACTGCTTTCATTGCATCCCATAAATTCCAGTATGTTGTATTGTCATTATTGCTTAGTTGTACATGTTGTCTGATTTCTTCTTTAATGTCATCTGTAACCCATTGGTTTTTCAGGAAGGTGTTAATTTCCATGTGTTTATGAAGTTCTTGTGGTTTCTTTTGCTGTTGATTTCCAATTTCAGTGTGCTATGGCCTGATTATATTCATGGGATTGTTTCAGTTCCTTTACATTTACTTAATCATGTTCTATGAGCTAGTATATGGTCTGTTTCAGTGAAAATCCAATGTGAAGCTGATGTTATAGGGAGAAACACTGTATAAACATCCATTTGTCTATTCATTCCATTTGTTCAAAAGTTTGGTTCAATTCTAATATTTCATTGTTGATTTTTTTTTGTCTAGTTGGTCTGTCTATTTGTGACAGTGGGGGTGTTGGGACCCCCCCATTACAACTGTATTAGTGCTTTTGTGATTTTTCATGTCTGTTAATATTTGTTTTCTATAGTTGGGTACACTATTTTTGTTGTTATCTCTTCCTCTTGGATTGTTCCCTTTACTGGGATGTAGTGACCTTCTCTGTCTCTCTTAATCAGTCTTGGCTTGAAATCCACTTTGTCTGCAAATAGAATAGTTACCCCTGATTTTTTCCAGGTTCCTGTCACATAGAATATTGTTTTCCATCCCTTGACATTCAGTCTATGAATTTATTTTTTAATTAAATGTGTTTCTTGTATGCAGCATATTGTTGGATCTTGCTTCTTGATCCATTCTGCCAGTCTGTTTCTTTTGATTGGTGAATCAAGACCATTAACATTGATGGTTATAACTGATATGTATTGTCTTATCTCTGTCATGTTATTTTCCCACTGTTGACTTCTTTTTCTCCTTTTCTGTTTAATTTCTTGCTTTGCCTGGTGGATTCATTCTGTTGGAGTTCATGGAGTTGTAATTCTTTTTGTCCCTTCCTAGAATATCCTTCAGAGCACTTTGGAGTGCGGTTTGGTGGTCATGAATTTCTTCAGGTATTCTTTGTCATGGAAGTATCTTATTTTCCCATCACTTTTGAAGGATAGTTTTGCAGGGTACATCAGTCTGGGTTGGAGGTTGTTTTCCTTTAGGGCTGGCTTGAAATACTTGAGTCCAAACTCTCCTTGACTTGAGAGTTTGTGTTGAGAAGTCTGCTGTGATTCTGATGGGCTTTCTTTTATAGGTACTTTGTTTCTTTTCTCTAACAGCTTTTAATATTCTGTCCCTGTGTTGAATTTCTGGAATCTTGTATGCCATGGGAAAGAATTTTTTGATCATTGCTAATTGGAGTTTTATATGGCTCACTAATCTCTACGTCAAATTGTTTTTCCCTGATTGGGAAGTTTTCTGCCATTACTTCTGAGAACAGATTCTTTATGTCATTTGTGCTATCTCCTGCTTTTTCACTGATTCCAATCAACCTTATGTTATTCTTTGCATCATCTAGCAGTTGCTGGATTTCTTGTGGTTCCTTGCTATTTTTAAGAAATCTTTCTTTTCATGATCGCTGACTGCAATCTTGTCATCTCTGTCTCATATTCTGTGTTCACATTGGCTCATTCTGCTATGTATACTTTCAATGGAGTTTTTAATCTCCTGGATATCTGCTTGAGTCTGTTTCATGGATTCTACTTTTTTCCTATGCTGGACATTCATGGTTTCCATCATGTTCCTGAGCTCCTCTATTTTAAAAATCAGTATCTTTCATTCTGGACACCATCTTTGTAGTTATCGGGAAATTATTTCTGCTTTGATTTTTTTCTTGAGCCTCATTCATCTACTGTTACCACTTCAGAGAGTCCAGGTGGGTGACTTTCTGATTTTTCCACTTCATTGCCTCTGGGGTTTGCCTTTCGTGAGTTGAAAGTCTGGGTGGGGGTTGCAACTTGTTTAAGTATCTTCTGATCTTCTTTTCTTTTTGTTTTTAAGTTTGATTCCTTTGTTGATGCTTGTAAATTCCTTATGGTGAGTAGCTTTATTGCCAGTATTCAGAACCCTTAGGAAATGACTACTTCTCAGAAGTGTCTTCCTGGCATAGCTAGCTTCTGGGTTTTGAGTCTGTTGCAGGATCCTACCTCCTTAATTTACTGGGCATGAGAAGTTTCTGCCTACTTAGCCCAGCTGCCAGTTCTTTGGCACTTGCCTATAGGTTGTTTTTGTTTTGGTTTTTTGGTTTTTTTTTTAAAGACCCCTAGGCAATCTCAGTCTTGGTATACCAGAAGCAACAACTGATTAGCACAATTAGTCACCTTGGCTAAGGTAGTACAATCAACAATAGCAATAGCATCAAATACAGCCTAGAGAGTGACAAAACTATAGCCCTTAATATGGCAATTTTACCTTTAGGAGAGAAGATTTAAAAGGTGTTAGGGAGTGAAAAACAGAAAGAGAAGAGGAAGAGACCAGAAGCAAGGCTGGAGGACAAACTTTAGGAAACTGGTGAAGAAGACAGGTGGGAAAGAGAAAAGGAAAAAATAAAAACAAGAACAGAACAACAACAAAACCTAGAAACTATGTTCAAACAGTCAAGATAAAACAAAACAACTAGAAAGGAAGAAAAAAGAGAAAAAAAGAAACCCCAAAACATCCAATTCAAGGTGTGTCTCTGCTGTCACTGTTAGGCATTGTGGGCAAACAGATTCCAGAGCCAAATTGATCAATCCCAGCAAGCTAGCTGCAGCTTCACCGTGGGGTAGTGGATAATCCCAGCCAGCCTGTCCCTTCAGTTCCCCTAAAGTTCAGGCTGATTTCTGGCTTTAGGCTGGAACCAGATTCCTTGAGCCTACAACAGTCTATGTGTCTCCTGCCAGTTTGAACGCCTTTCCCTGCCCTCCTGCTGTCTTGAACTCGGCCCTCAAACCGAAGCACCAGAGCCACTAGATGGAGTCCACCTGCAGCTCTTCTGAGTTCCAAGCTCAGTTGGCTCCTCTCCAAGATGGCTACCAGCAAATCACCCTCTCCTGGGTGAGGTCTGAAACCAGATAATTATTTGTGCTTTTAAATTTAAGGAAGTTTTAAGATTATGTTTTGTTAGCATTTAGATCACATTTGCAGAGTGTGTTCTTCATTAGCTTGATCATCTTTGCTAAGTGAGGCATTTTAGTTTTACCTGTGGGAGCATTTATACTATTCTTATTTTGACTGAGAAATATGTTTAGATAGATTTTTTAAAAAACATGTTTTAGTTGCTAAAATAAAAGAATAACTTATTCTCAAAGTTTTCTTTTAGGATATTTATTATATCCTCTTTGAATATTTGTGTTACTTGTTAAAACTTTATGATTCTGAAGATATGAAAATACTGAGGGAAACGGATTTTTTTAAAGTACGATGTCTCCATGTCTCTTTTTACAGAAAGTGAAGAGATGTTTTACTAACATGGTATAAAAAATGAGCAGAACATCTCGTAGATGTCTGCTCTGTAAGCCATCAATATCACTTAAAATAGTTTAACCATTTTTATAAAGCAGGAAAGCTATTAAAAACTGCTAATAAAAATAGGTGCTTATTTTTGCACTAATACTAAATACTGATAATGCATGCTTATGTTTGTCATTCATTACATGGCACTGTACCAATCAGTGGATGACTGAGACTCAAGCACTTACACATGTAAATTAACCATTAGGTTCCCCCCACCCCCGCCTTTTTTTAAGTGAGTCATAATGGAAAGCAACTCTAGGTCATAAAAAAATCTCTTCTCTTTAATGCTAATGAAATGTCTCCACTCTGTATTAGCAGACTACCCTTATTTGTACTCTGTAGCCTTCTCTTTTGTTCCTGGTGGTAATGAAATACTGGGTGCTGAAAAAACTGGCTCTCCAAGAATGTGGGACCAATTGTCTTCTATTCACTTGTACTGTAAAATTACTGTTCTCCAGCAAAGCTGAACAAGTGCCGGACAAGATCAAAAGAGTATACATTGGTACCCAGCTACACTAAGTGACTCCTGCTTTATTAATTAGTCATAGCTCCTCCAGGTTACTTTACTCTGATAAGCCAGAGACATTCTGCAATATAAAAACAGTAAAGTATAACTCAACCACAAACCTTTACTATCAGCTTTCTTCATTCTTTGGTTTAAATCTTTGTTCTGTGTAATAATCTTCATTTCTTCACTTTTCTGCACCCTAGGGCACACAAGCTATTTTTAATTTTTTCAAAGACATTAGCAATGTAGTCAAATGACTATTGTTATTCTCTAAAACTGAGTAGCCTTTAATTAGTATATATTTTTTAAAGTGAGTAAGTTGAGATCCAATTTCAAAATGCAATTGCTAGTAAAATTTGCAGGCTCAGTCTGTCCTCTCATCAGAAATGCCACTGGTGTTTAAGCATTTGAAAAGGGCCTTCTCTGTGACTGGTTTTGCGGAAGCAAAATTTGACAATGATCCTAAGCTCCAAATTAAATAATATCAGCACGACTTTTCTTTTCATTTAAATAACCACTTTTGAAGTTTCTGAGGTCTTTTTAATTTAAGGAATCTTTGGTAGGTTTTAGTTAATGTTTTCAAGTTATAGCTTGAGACAGAAAAAGAAAATTGTACCTCCCCTTTCGTGGTTTTGTTTTATTCAGGTGGGGGAAAAATCATTAAACTTTGATTAAGACATCAGCTGTCAGAGAAAAGTGATTTAGACCTAGTTTGTTATTTGTGGTGTTATAAACATTTAGTTAGTGGCTCAGTGTTTTGAACAAATTGTAAGAATTCCACTAGTTTCTATGTTCCCTTATGGGGCTTTAAAATAATAGTGTGATATATTTAGGAACTATATATAAAGCAAGTTTTTAATAAGATTATTCGAAATATGATTAAAGAAATATCTAAATATTTTTACACTGAGAATATCTGAAACTCATGTTATATACTTAAGGGGAAGTTATAGTGATTAATAATTAGCTTTAATTATACATTTTTTTAAGTCAACTTCCCTTGTTGCTATATTTCTTTGTGAATTTAAAAAGTTTAAAAATTATTAAGCTTACTTTTTCATTGTGAATTTTAAAAATAAGTAGTTTTAGAAAAGATGATTAGTTGTATTTCCTTGTAATCTAACAGATGGATAGTTTTATTTGCATTATGCATTTCTAGTTTTGTCCGAGTTTTTTTCCCCCAAAAAAGCACTGTATTAACTGTTCTTATAGTAGTTGTTTTTTTTACAAGGAATATTTGTGTTTGTGAAGGTTAGCAGAGGCTGGCTGTGCTGGAAGTGACTGCAGTGCCTTTTGATTATTCATGGACAGTAATAGAAGGCACTTAAAAAGAACAATGAAATTGCTTATTTTTGTGATGGGCCATCTGTTGAATTGTTTTGTGCAACAATTGCACAATAGTATCTATGTCATATCATTCTATTTTCAACAGCAGCTGATTATGTCTCACTGGCTACTTGTCCTTATTTCTGAAGTCCCATGACCATTTAAAGTCACCTTTCTAGGGACCCTTGCCAGAAAGGTATTAGAAACAGCCTGTATATTTTATTTTATTTTTCTCTCTCCTTTTGGAGTATGTGGAGGAGGGGCTGGTAGAGCAGCAGGAGAAGGGAGTTGGTCATGTTTTAATTAATTAGACTTCCTAAATGTTTTGGACAATTATTTATGCTTTCCACCTGTAGTTCTATAAAAGAAGTTACTGTAGAACCATTTGATAGTTTGTATAAAAATGATAGTTTTGCAAAAAAAGAGTTAAGTTTAAAAGGCTGTTATACAGCCTTTCATGTTTTTAATTGTCTGTTCTTTTCTTCATAATGATAATTAGAATTTTTCTCTTTGAATTCACTTCCATCTTTAAAAAAGATGAGCCATTAGTAAATTTGTTAGAGCAGAAGTGAAATTAAAATAAAACAAATGTGTTGTTGTTCATAGGTCACTGACATTGCTGATGCCATGATTCTGAAACAGCTTTTTGAAAATCTGTTCAAAAATGGGGTCGTCGTTGTGGCAACATCCAACAGACCACCGGAAGGTAAAACCAAACATTGTGCTAGTCTCATCCAATTAGGTAGAAATTAACAAGCTTTTAGATATCCTGAATTTTGTGCTACTTTCGTTTTGTTAATAAACCTGATGACTTTGCTTATCATTAGTTTTATAACTGGCTTAATCTGAAAATCAGTCTGTATTTGTATTTGAAAAATGTTTATATCCTTAGTGAGCTAAATCCAATTGACCTCCCATATTGGAAGCACTTGTTCTTTTCCCCTTGAATATTAGATATATCATATGTATATATCAAAAATACAAGCTTTTCTATTAAAACCCAGTGAAATATAAGATGAAACTCTTAATTAAATTTTAGAAAAAGATAATGCCTGGTGGAGAACGCTCTCTCTCTTTCTGCATTAATACTTTGGCCCTTCTGTTTAATTTTTCCTGCTTCATTCATCTCACTCCCTCCAATTCTAGTTACCAGTTTTCTGGGTAACATTGAGGACTGTTCTTGGTGATGAGGATTGCAATCATACCCTAATCTTTTATCATCTAATAACTTATTGGTTTATAGATAAATGAGTTATCAATTTTAACTGAGGAATAGTTAATACATAATTATATTTTAATAGAAAATAATTGACAGTTGAGTAATAATTGACAGTTGATAATGCCAACACCAGAAATTAGGAACCTAAGAGAGTAGATAGTTGTGGAATACTGTGGTCTTGCACAAAAAGAAAGTGAAGCAACACTTGAGGGGCAGAGAGACTCAGGCACCAAAGACAGATTTTCTGTACATCACTATGTTTTCCTAGTCCTGCTTGCTGGGTCCAAAGCCTTGTTTTCTCTTCATGCAGCTCGGAAAATGCAAAACTTTGTTGGCTTATGATTATTACTTTAGTTTTTAGCTTCCTGTTTGCTTTTTAGCTTATAGGTTTTTTTGTTTTTTACTTTCTTTCTTTCTTTTTTTGGTACCGGGATCAAACTCCAGTCCTTGTGCTTGTGAGGCAGGCAGCAGAACCACTGAGCTAAATCCCCAGCCCTGTTTTTTACTTTCTTCCTAGCCGAAAATATACTTAGTGTACTTAAACATTTCTAGTGTCTTCGAATTGTATACTGTCTTACATTTTATGGGTTAAGGATCTTAAGGCAAGAGAGTATCTTAGATCAAATCGATAGGAATGGGTAATTACTAGAAAAGTTTCAGATAACATACATACGCAGTCTTAGTTTTATAAAACCTCAAATAAATGATTCATTCATCAACTTATCACTTAGGTAAGTACTTGAATTACCATATACAAATAGACATGTTTTGAGCCAGGGATTTAGCTCATTGGCACCCATGTCTACCTTGAAGTGCAAAGTCCTGAGTTTGATCCCTAGGATCAAAAACCAAACCAAACCAAACCAAAAGAACCCCCAAACCCCCAAATAGACATGTTTTTTACTTTTCAAAGAGTATAGTGTTGGGTTATTTGAAAAGCTAGAAACAAAATCCAAACTTTTAAAAATTTTATATATGTGACCCTCATTTTTTATGTTCTCAAATTTTTGTTCATGATGTTCTAGCGAGAAAAATAGTAGTGTAAAATTTAACTGAATGGAGACACAGTAAATTAGCAGACTGTAGATTAAATGACTAGAGAATTGGCGTTAGGTGTGGTAGTAAACACCTTTAATCCCAGCACATGGAAGGTTGGTGCAAGAGGCTTGGTGGGAGTTTGAGGACCATCTGAACTATGTAGTAAGTTTAAGACTGGCCTGGAATACATAGTAGGACCCTGTCTCAAAAAAAAAAAAAAAA
>NW_022900926.1:72803447-72864200 GCF_012274545.1 Fukomys damarensis
AAAAAAAAAAAAAAAAAAATCCCCACAAAGTAACAAAACAAAACAAAAAGAATTGGAATTGAATTAATAATTAAACTTTGAGAATTCTATTCAATAAAATAGTAATACAGTTTTATGGGGAAATAGATGATAGTTTGTAAACTGAAAAGACAGTACTTCATTGGCCATATAACATGAGATGCTAAAAAGAAAAGGGCCCTTGTTGACTTAACCCAAAACTGTCAGAACATTGAGTTCTGGAATTTTTGGTTTTTATTTACTGTTTGTTATAATGAAAATGCATTAGGTATCATTAGAATATTGATAATAATCCTTTTTTCCTTATATTACCAGACAATGACATTATCATTTCTACTAAAATTAGCATTTCCATAGTAAATAAAAGGCTAAACATCACTAGAAAGTTAGCTAATAGTATACACACACACACATATGTGCATGTCATTGTAATTTATTACTTGAGTAGTTAGGAAAAAAACCCAATGATTATCATCATCAAGGCTGAGCATTTGGCAAAATTTAACATCTTTTCTTATTCATAAAACATAAATGGATAGTTTCTTAATATACCAAATATATCAGGCCTGGGATTTTAGCTCATTGGTTCTGCCGCCTGCCTCACAAGCACAAGGTCCTGAGTTTGATCTCTGGTACCAAAATAAAAACAAAAACAAACAAAAATATACCAAATATATCTATCTCTATTCAAAATCACGGTAATGCTAGGTAGGAAAACTGGCAGCATTTCCACTATAGTTATGAATAAAACAAGGCTGACAGCTATCACTCTTTTTTTGTTTTGTTTTGTTTTCTGTTTTTTGTTTTTTTGAGACAGGGTCTCACTATGTAGTTGAGACTGACCTGGAACTCACTCTGTAGCTCAGGCTGGTCTTGAACTCACAGCGATCCTCCTGCCTCAGCCTCCCAAGTGCTGGGATTACAGGAGTGCACCACCATGCCCAGCATATCACTCTTAACATTGAAAGAAATTATAGACAGAAAGATTTTTGAGAACACCTTGGTGCATAATGAGGAGAACCAAGTCAAAGCCACATATTCTGCAGAGGTGTACCAATATTAGACATAGCACTCCCTATTCTAAATTATATAAACAACACACCCTAATATGGGAACTATAAAAAGTACTGCAGCGTATATATGATTATTAAAAGGTAGAAGAATGACATCTTCATAACAGATGATCTGTCAGAGCTAAGAGAAGTGTGTTTTAGGAAATTTCTGCTTTGTATTCTTTAAAAATCAGGAGAATTTAGACTCAGAATATCAGAAGATCTAAGATGAGAGAAGACAACAGAATGAGCTTAAAACGTGTTTACTGATATATTATCTGAAATAAAATAAAGCTAAATGAAAAAGAGATTAAATTAATTAAAATTAAATAAATTAAAATCAGAAGTATGCTGGTCATGGTAGTGGCATGCCTATAATTCCAGCAGTGAGGGAGGCTGAGACAGGTGGATGACAAATTTGCATCCTGCATGGGCAATTTAGTGATACTCTCTCAAAATAATGGAAATAAAAAGAGCTGGGGAATAATTTTAATCTTAGGATCTTCAGCGTTTAAGTAACAGTGCCATCATTTGTGGTACTGATAACTAGGGTTATAAACGATCAAGTATTTTGGACTTGGAAATATGCCTTTTACTTTCTTACAAGAAAAAGAGATTAAAAAAAGGTAGTTCTTAGAGCAAGAGCTGGAAAACAGCCAAAAAGTCAGAACAAAAAGCATGGTACAAGATTAGATATTTCAATGACAAGAGATATAAATGGGTTAAGTTCCTCTATTAAAAACTAGAACTTCTGATATGGCTGAGTCAACTACTTTTGTGTGTGTGTGTGTGTGTGTGTGTGTGTGTGTGGCACTAGAGATCAAACTCAGTACCTTGCTTGAGAGGCAGGCGCAGCACCGCTGAGGTAATCCCCAGCCCAGGCTGAATAAACTTCTGAACAAATCTTCCCATGGAGAAGAAGAATAGATTCTGTGCAAAACACTTAACACAATTATCTGAAGACCCTGGTGTTTTAAAAAATGCAGCAGATTCTAGAGGGGAGACAAAACTTGGAAGAAGGTCCAGTATAGAGAGTTTTCAGGTTTTTTTTTTTTTTTTTTTTTTTTTTTTTTATGACCATCAGCCTCAGCGCAGGGTGAAGTCAGTGCTGCATTGGTGCCTGGAATTCTGGTAGAAAATCAGGTGTCTTTCTAGCTTGAAGAATCAGAGTTTGGGGCAAGTGCTTTGCTAGAGATTAAGAAATAGGTCCCAGAGAGAACTAGTTTGGTATAGCCTTACATTCTGTGGGTAAACCCAACCCAAATTTCTGTGCTCTGAACTGCAGATATGCAGGTTAGACTACAGGCTGTTCAACTAAGGGTAAGAGTCCAGAACTGAGATTCGAGCTACTGCTCAAGAGAAGAGTTTGTAGCTTGAACCTAACCAAAGTAATTTCCTACCAAAGCAAATATACCAACACTTCAGGTAATAAAATGGAATTCATAAGGTCAAGCATACAATCCAAAGTTGAAGAATGAGTAAAGCACAACCCATTTTCAAGAAAACATACATCGACAGAGACCAACTCCAAGATGACCTTGATTAGGGGACAAGGACTTTAGAGTAGCAGCATTATTACTGGGGTGATGAGGTACATTTATAATGAGAAAACAAGTACGTTTGTAATGAGTAAAAGAACAAGAAACCTCAACAGAGAAGTGAAATCATTAAAAAAAGTAACATTTAAATTTTAGAGCGCAAATTCACTGCATGGCTTAATAGCATAATGGAAGTAATGAAAGAAAGAGTAAGAGAACATGAAATTATCTAATTGAAGAATAAAAAGAAAATGCTAGAAGGATGTAAAGCCCTATGAATTTGAAGAACTGTAGCAAGCTTTCTGACGTATTTCTAATTGGAATCTCAGAAGGCAGAAAAACCTTTGAAGAAATGATAAACATTTTCAAATCTGTGGGAAGCTATATAATATCTATACCTGTATGAGGTGGCTGAATCTAGTGTGTGATGCTGGGATCAGTTCATGGTGCAATGCTAGGATCAAGGGCAATAGAATTAAGGGTGTGAGTGGTGCCCACTCTAAGTAGCCTGGATAAGACATAAGGGATAGAAAGAGCTGCAGTCCTTCCTTGTTGCTGTTACCTTCTACCCTCTGTGATGCCCCTCTGCCATGCCAACCTGCCTGGGAGCCAGCCATTTATGGACTGAAACCTCTATAAACTGTGAGCTAAATAAACCTTTCCTCCTTTAACTTTTGGTGTCAGATATTTTGTCTCAGCAATGAGAAAAGTAACTAAGATAAAATCTGGCCCTGAACTCTCTGTGGTACCCCATGCTGACCTTGCACTTGTGGTAATCCTCCTGCCTTGATCTCCTGAGTGCTGGGATCACAAGTGTGCTCCACCATGCCCAACTAAAATTTATTGTTTTATGTAAAATTATTGTTTTATTATATATATGGGTATATAAGACGTGACACAAATAGCATAAAGGGGGGAGTTTAGATGAACCTGTATGGATGTAGTTTCTATATTTCTTTGATGGGATATGATATTAGTTCCAAGTAGAGTATAAAAGTTAAGGATGGGGGCTGGGTGTACATCTCAGTGGTAGAGCACTTGCTTAGCATGTGAGAATCCCTGGGTTTGATCCCCAGCACCAGATGCATGCAAGTGTGTGCACGCACACACACACAAACACACACAGGAAGATAAAGCTAAGGAAAGATATTGTAATTCTGGAAAAACAATGCAAAAGTGAGTAGATTAAAATAAAAAGGAATCTTGAGATATATTGAAATAATCTAAAAAAAGGCAGGAGCCAGGCATGGCAGCACACGCCTATAATCCCAGGACTTCAGAGGCTAATGCAGGAGAATTACTGAGAGTTTGAAGCCAGCTTGGGCTACCTAGTGAGTTCAAGGCCAGCCTGAACTACACTTAAAAAAAAAAAAAAAAAAAAATGGGAAAAACAGAAAGAACAAACAGGAAATGCATAATAAAATCTAGACCTATGTGTTCAATGTTAATGAACTAACTATGCCAATACGAAGATAAAGATTTTCAGAATAGATTAAAAATGACAAAATGTGTATTTTAAACATACAGTGTGACACAGACACATTGAACGTAATTGACTGTGAAAAGATACCCTATATAAATAGTAATGATCCAATGGGTGGCCTGCGATTATTAGATTAAATAGACATCAGGAAAAGCTAGGCTTCTCTCACAATGAAGACAGATACAGTGAAATAGATTCTGAGGTAGATGAGAGGTCAGGTTTCTTGGTTGGCTTACCAAGGTGGTAGGGGCAGACATTCCTGAAGCCATAGCCTGGTCTCAGTTGTGGTATTCCCAGTGTAACCGCTAGCAGGCAAGCCATGGACTGTAGAGATATCTTCTCTTGTGCCGTGCTCTGAGACTGAGCTTGGGGTCCCCCTAGAGAATGCTTGTGCAGGCTCACCCTTTCCTGCCTCAGTTTATGGCAGCAGTAAGCGAAAGTCCTTGATTTCTGGGCCATCACACTCAAGTTTGGCTGTTAGGGATTATATTACAGGTAAATCAAGTATATTATAATAAATCAAGGTATGGTGGTTTGTGGAGCATTTTTGCTCCTATGACCAGTTCAACAACAGGGTGCTTTAAGTCTAGTACCAGAATGAGCTACATAAATTTCTAATATGGACTACAGCTGAACAAGAATGGTTTTCTGCTTTACCACCAGTGTACTACTATAGAGACAAATCAGCTTCAGCTCTAATCTTGTATAAAATAAAAACAAAGAAACATTTGAACATTAAGGAATTAACCACAACAGGATAGGTCATCCAGTTTTGTAGTTGGCACTGTAAGAAATAATGTGTGATTATATTGCAAAAACAGAAGTCCCAGAAAAAAATGCAAAGGACCGTGTATTAGTCAGCTTTCTGTCATTTGGGGAGAATACTTGAGAAAATCAACTGAAGGGAGGAAGTATTTATTTTGACTCATGGTTTCAGAGGATACAGTCCATGGTTAGCTGGTGCCATTATTTCTGGGCCTGTGGTGAGGCAGAGGATCATGGCAGAGAGAGTATGGTAGAGAAGAACTGTTCACCTTATTGTGGACAGGAGGTGGAGTGTGTGTGGGGTGGTGGCAAAATATAACTTCAAGGCCGTGCCCCCAAGGACCGCTCCCTCCCATAGTGCCCAGCTGGGGTCCAAGCCTTCTACACATGAGCTTAGGGGGGACATTCCAGATCCAAACTATAACACTGTGCCAACACATTTATGAAGTTTTTCTGCAGATCAGCCCAAAAACTGCAGTGAACTTAAATGAATTCTTTAAAGAAATAGTTAAAGAGGGCCGGGGATTTAGCTTGGTGGTTCGGTGGCCTGCCTTGCAAGTGCAAGGACCTGAGTTCAATCCCTGGTACCAAACCAAACCAAACAAAACAAAAAAAACAAAAGCAAATAAAAAAGAAATAGTTAAAGAATTCCACTCATTCACACTAGCACTCATTAGTAAGGGTTCAAACACCAAAGACATTACCAGAGTCAAAATGAAAGTTATTGTCATCTCAGCATAGGCCATTGACACTTGATAGTAAATGATTCTAGAACTTAACAGGAACGTTGTGGTCTTTGCCATTTGTTTTTGCCTGGCTGGTTTGAGGTTTTCTTCATGAACAAAGGATTTTCAGAAAAGCGTAAGTTTTGTTATTTTGAAGACAGCTTCCTTGATATTTAAGTCCATTGACTTCTATTATGAAGTAATCTCTTAGGTGAACAACTACATTATTGGTGTTTGACCTTATTAAAAATAAATATATAGGACTCGGGATTTAGCTCAGGGGCACTGCAGCTGCCTCACAAGTACAAGGTCCTGAGTTCAATCCCCAGTACCCCCCCAAAACATAAAATAAATATAGAAATATATGGATAATAGTAGCTTTTTGTTTATATTAGTTCATGTTTGCAGTGCATAATGATTATATTCAGCATGGGGAATTGGTACATGTACATAACAGATCTTAATTCTTTTTACTTTTTCTTCCCCTCCCCCTCTCTTACTCTTCTCTCTGTTTCTTGGTCCCCTTCTCATTTGCAAAAGGCCTATCTCTCTGTTTCCTATTTCTCTTTTACTTTGTGATATTTAACTGTATGTGCACTTCATCTGACATTATGGTCTCCAGGTACATGCGTACTCCTACAAATGACCTAGTGTATCCTTCTTTATGCCAGAGTGGTACACCATGGCATATAAATAGCACATTTCCTTGGGCCAGGGATTTAGTCAGTGGTTCTGCTATCTGCCTTGCAAGCACAAGGTCCTGAGATCGATCCCTGGTACCACAACAAAACAAAACAAAAAAAATAAACAAAAAACAAAAAAACACATTTTCTTTATCCATTATCAGTTGATGGACATATAGGACACTTCCACAATTTAGCGAGTATAAGAGGTGCTGTTATGACATGGTATATACCGTAATATGATGTCTTTAGTTCTTTCAGAAAGATACCTAGGAGGATAGTTGGGTCAAATGGAATTTCTATTTTAATTTTTTCAACTCTCCATAATGATTTCTATAGTACTTATAGTAGTTTTCATTCCTGTACAATGTAGAAGTGTTCCTTTTTCCCCTACAGGCTTGCCAGCATTTGTTATTATTTGATTTCTTGGTGATAGCCATTCTTTCTGGAACTATATGGAATCTTGGTATTGTTTTAATTGGCATTTCTCTAATGGCCAGAGATGAGCATTTTTTCATACATTTGTTGGCTACTTTTACTTCTTCTGAAAAGTGTCTCTTTATTTGCCCCTTTTTTTTGGACCTTTTAACTTGAGATGGTCTAATTTTTTTGAATTCTTTATGTATTCTAGATGTTAATCCTACATCTGAGGAGTAGCTAGCAAATTTTTTCCCATTCTGTAGGTTCTCTCTTTACTCTCTTGGGTTTTTTTTTTTCTTTGCTGTGCGGAAGATTTTAATTTGATATAATCCTATTTATTGATTCTTGATGTAATTTCTTATGCTTTTTGGGTTCTGTTCAGAAAATTTTTGTCTACACCTATGTTTTCAAGACTTTTACCCTTGTGCTGGGGATTTAGCTCAGTGGCACTGTGCCATCCTAGCATGTGCAAGGTCCTGAGTTTAATCCCCAGTACTGGGGGAAAAATAGTCTTACCTCTTTTATCTTCCAGTAGATTCAGCGTTTCCATTTTTTTCAGCTTTAATTGAGTTTATTGGTACATTTTAGGGATACAGTACAGTTACATTCATTGTTGGGATCTTGTACCTCTACATGACTAGTCTTGATTCTCATTTTTTCCCCTTACCCCTGCCCTCCCTTCACCCCGTCCTCCACTCCCAATCTACAAACACTTTATTTTCATCTTTTCATCTCACATTTTTTTCTTTTCCCTTATTACCCTTCCCCTACCCATCCTACCTTCCCTACACCTTTAGCTCCTTTCTTCCCATTTCTAAATGTCAGTAATCTTATTAGGATCTTATGTATTATTGCAGATTATTCACACCAGGGAAACTATTCGGTATTTACATGTGTGACTTATTTATTTCACTTAGGAGTATATCTTCAATATGTATCCATTTTCCTATGAATGAATCTATTTTCTCATTCTTTATGGCTGAGTAATATTCCATTTTATAGAAAAACCACATCTTGTTTATCCAGTTTCCAATGAATGGGCAAATGAGCATTTCCATTTTAATACCTAGATCTTTGGTTCATTTTGATTTCAGTTTAGTACATTATGAGAGATATGGATCTAGCTTTAATCTTCTGAATGTGGATAGCCAGTTTTCTCAGTAGCATTTACAGAAGCAGTTCTTTCCTTAGTGTATGTTTTTGGCCTTATTGTGAAAGAGCTGAATGTGTCTTGGGTTGTTTCTGCATCCTGTATTCTGTTCCGTTGATATGAACATCTGTTTTTGTGCCAATGCGATGCTTTTTAAAAAAGTCACTGTAGCTTTATATTATAACTGGAACTCAGGAATTGTGATGCCTTCTGCTTTGCTCCTGTTGCCCAGGATTGTTTTGCTATTCTAGATCTTCTGGTTTCATATGAATTTTGTCATTGTTTTTTATAGTTTTGTGAGGAATCCTGCTGGTGTTATGATTGGGATTCCATTAAATCTATATACCAGTTTTGTATGGCCATTTTGATAAAACTGGTGCTGCCTATCCAGGGACAGGGGATGTCTTTCCATTTTCTGATGACCTCTCCCATCTCTTTTTTCAGAGTACTATAGTTGTTGTTATAGAAGTCTTTTGTTTCCTCAGGATAATTCCTAAGGATTTCATTTATTTTGCTGTTATTATGAATGGTATTGTTTTCCTAAGTTCTTTCTCAGTGGATTCTTTATTGGTGAATAGGAATGCTATTGATTTTTGTGTGTTGATTTTGTATCCTGCTCTGTTGCTGAGTTTGTTTATCGATTCTTGGAGTCTTTTGGTGGAATTTTTTGGGCCTTCTATGTAAAAGATCATGTTGGCTGCCAATAAGGATAGTTTGACTTCTTCCTTTCATATATTCACCCCTTTTATTTCTTTGTCTTGTCTGATTGCTCTGGATAATGTTTTGTTTTGTTTTGTTTTCTGGCTGATGTTTTGAGTACTCTATTGAATAGGTAGTGGACATCCTTGTTTTGTTCTTGATTTTGGAGAAAATCTTTCTGTTTTCTCCATGTAATATTATGTTGGCAGTAGGTTTGTCAAAGTGGCTTTTATCAGATTGAGATAAGGTCCTTCTCTATTTTCTTCAGGGATTTTATCCTGAACAGATGTTAGATTTTTGTCAAAGGCCTTTTCTCTCTATTTAGATCATCGTGTGATTTTTATCCTTGCTTTTATTTATATGATATATTAAATTTATTGATTTATGCATGTTGAACCAGATATTTGGTCTTTTTAATAATTTATTACATTCAGTTTGCTAGTATCTTGTGGAAGACTTTTCTGTGCTCATAAAAGAGAGTGGCCTGTATTTGGATCCTTGTTTGGTTTTGGAATCAAGGTAATGTGAGTTACTAGGAATGAGTGTGACATTACTCCTTCCCTTATAATTTCATTAGAGACTTTGAGGAACATTGATGTTAGATTTTTCCGGAACACTTTGTAGACATCTATTAAATTCATTTATTCTAAGGTGTAGTTCAACTCTGATATTTATGTGTTAATTTTTTTGGTCTAGTCACTCTGTATATTTTTTGTGATAGTGGGGTATTGAGGTCCTTCACTATAATTGTGTAGATATTTATCTGATCTTTTAGTGTTTATGAAGTTGGGTATGCTGATGTTCAGTGCATATATATTTATACTTCTTACCACTTCCTGTTAAATGAGTTTGCCAATATATATAGTAACCTTCTTTGTATCTTCTGGTTAGTTTTAGCTTGATGAACACATTGTCTGAAATAGGATAGCTACTCTTGCTTTTTTTTAAGGTTCCTTTTGCATGGAATTTTTTTTCCTTTTTTTTTTTTTTTTTTTTTTTGGTTTTTTTATTTTTTTTTTTTTTTTTTTTTTTTTTTTTTTTTTTTTTTTTTTTTTTTTTTGTATTGGTGATTGAACTCAGGACCTTGCCACTTGTGAGGCAGGTATGGCACCACTGAGCTAAATCCCTGGCTATACATTTCTTCTTGAATTAAATGTTTTTCCTGTATATTGCATACTGTTGCCATTTTCTTTTTTGATCTAATCTGCTACTCTGTGTCTTTTGACTGGGAATTTGAGACCATTCACATTGAAATTATCACTGAGAAGTGTTGATTTTTTTCTCATCATTGCATTATTTTCCTGTTGCTGGTTCCCCATTATTCTGTTCTGCTGACCTGATCACCCTGCCTGATGTGTTCATTCCATTTTTGGCATGGTTGACTTTGTTGACTCTAGTATATCCTTGAGAATATTTTGGAGTACTAGTTTGGTGGTTATGAATTGTTTAAAACGCTCTTTTTCATGGAAACATCTTAGTTCTCCATCAAATTTGAAAGATAATTTTGCAGTACATATTAATCTACATTCGAAATTGTTTTCTTTTTAAGGCTTGAAACTCTTTATTCCAAGCTTTCTGGTCTTTAATTTTTGTGTTGAGAAATCGTCTGTAATCTTTATGGGCTTATCTTTGTGATTTGTTACTTTTCTCTAAAAGCTTTTAAGATTTAAAAAAATTTTGTACCAGGAATCAAACTCAAAGCCTTATGCTTGTCAGGCAGGCATTGTGCTGCTGACCTATATCCCCAGCCTTAAGATTTTGTCCTTGTGTTGGGCTTCTGAAATTTTGAGTATGATGTATTGTGGAGTTATTTTCTAATTGTGGTTATTTGAGGTTCTATATGCCTCATTTACCTGTTTGTTAAATTCTTTTCCCATTTTTGGATAGTTTTCTGCTATCATTTTAGTTAACAGCTCTTTTAAAATACTATTCAAGTCGTGTGTGTGTGTGTGTGTGTTGTGCTGGGCATTGAATACAGAAATTTATGCTAGGCAAGTATTCTACCACTGAGCTACCTCTCTAGCCCTCATACCATCTTCTGATTTTACACTAATTCCTCTTAATTTTGCATTAGTCTTTGCATCATCTGCCAGTAGTAAGTATTGGATTTTTCACATTCTTTTGTTTTTAATGTATCTGTATATATGGATCCTGCATCAGCCCTATCTCTAGTTCTGTTTTCACATTGGTCACTTCTGCCTATGCTTTCAACAGAATTTTTTAAAGTTTCCACTGTTTTATTTTATTTTTTTGTTTTATATTATTAGTATATATGTGCAGTGCATGTTTAACATTCATTGTGGGAAGTTGGTACTGTACATAACACATATTGATTCCTTTTTCATCCCCTTTCATTTCCTTCCATCCCCCCTCCACACTTCTCTTGACCTCCCTTTTAGGTACATGTTTGCAGTACATAATGGTTAAATTCCTTATGTGGATTTGGTACATATACAAAACACATCTTAATTTGTTTTTCATCTCCTATCCTTCCCCTCCATCCTATTTCCTCAATTTCTTGATCCTCTTTTCCTTTGAGAAAGATCTCTTTACTTCCTATTCTCTGTCTTTTCTTTTGCTTTTTATATTTTTATTTTGTGTTTCTCATAAAACAGAGGACATGTGACATTTAAGCTTTTTAGCTTCTAGATTTCTGTTTGGTACCTTTTTGTGGACTCTAATTCTTTGATAAACTCATCATTATGTTTTGTAATGTTTTGTTTGTTTAACTAGTTTCTTATTTGTTCTGTAAGCTAGATCACTGATCATTTTGTTTATTAAATCCATTACTTTTTCTTTATTACTGGTTTGGTTATAATATAGCTTGGTTAGTTTTCATCATATTTCTTGTATATAGAGCTTATTGAGCAACTAGATCTATAGGTTTATAGTTTTCACGAAATTTGTAACGATTTTGACTATTATTTTCTCAAATATATTTTCTATCTTCATTTCTCCCATTTGAGGATTAAAATTATGTTCCACAGTTCACTTTATTCTATATTCATTTTTTTTCCTTTTTTCTCCCTGTGCTTGATTTTTTGTTTTGTTTTGTTACCAGGGATTAAACTCGGGACCTTGCACTTGCGAGGCAGGAGGCAGAACCACTGAGCTAAATCCCCAGCCCTGTGCTTAATTTTGGGTTGTTGCTATTGCTATGTCATCAAGTTCGCAAAATTTTGTTCTGCAGTGCTAATTTGTCGTTATTTTTAACTAGCATATCACATGTTACAGTTTTCGTGCTTAAACATTCACCTTGGGTCTTTTTTATATTTTTCATGTTTCTATTTATCATACTGAGTATTTCCCCAGCTGTTTGAACACATGGAATAGAGGAATAACTGTTTGAGTGTTCTTGTCTTCTAAATTTTTCATCTTTGTCATTCATAGATCTGTTTCTATTTATGAGTATTTCTATTTATGCTCTATTTCTAAAATATGAGTATTTATAGGTCATATTAATTTCCTTGCATTCCTGGTAATTTTTTGTTGGGTTTGAAAATATGTAAATTTTACATTGGTGGGTTTTGGATATTTTTATATTCCTATAATCTTTCTTGAACTTTTCTCTCTATTGCAGAAACAGTTTGATTCTGTTATTATTAATCTTTCTTTGTAGGACCATAGCAGCACTTTATGACTAATTTTTCCCACTACTAAGGCAAATCCCTAGTGGGACAGAATTAAGAGATTTCCAACCTGACTTCCAGCCTGACTGGTGAGAATAAGCCCCATTCCTAACCATATGTGAACTCCAGTAATAGTTTCCCCTAATGCTTTCTTTTCCTTTTTATTTATTCATTTGTTTTACTTGAGATTGACCCCAAGGCCTTTGCCCTGAGCTACATCCCCGACCTGTTTTGTTGTTATTTTGTTTTGTTTTGTTTTTTTGTTTGTTTGTTTTTTTTGAGGTAGGGTCTTGCTAAGTCACTGTGTAGCCCAGCTCAGACTGGGCTTGAACTTGTGATCTTCCTATGATAGCTTCTCAGAGTCTTGGGTTTTCCTGTTTGCTTCACTAGGTCTGGCTCTGTAATACTTCCTGATGATTTATTTTCCTGGCTTCAGGTAGTTGTCTTATACCATAACCATGTGCAGAGGAGTATTTGGTTGAAGACTCCAGGGATACCCTTACCTGAGCTCTGGGGTTTCTTACCAGAGAACTCTTTTCTTGGGTATCCCACCCTGTGAATTCAGGCTGCCCTTTTCTCCTTGGACTCCCATGCATGTTTGTCTTGTCCCAGTACAGCACCTACCAACTTCTCCCAGGCACTAAGCTGGAGGTAGTTGTGCTGCTTACTGCAATGACTCTCCTTTGTTAGTGCTGTCCAGTGTTTACACAAAGCTACAAATACTAGGCTCATGGAGAGCTTCGCTAAAAGTCTATCTACCAGAGTGGAACCAAGGATGACACAAAGGAGAATGTGGCATTTGAGCAGTTGTGGCATTTGAGCAGTGGAGTGTATTGTGTTAGAAAAGAAGGTAGCGGAAAAGCCATAAGCTCATGCTGATGCTTCTATCTTGAATCCTTTCTATTCTGTCTCTGTGGTAGGACATTCCTTTTTTTTTTTTTCTTCATTGAGTTTATTGGTACATTTTAGGTATACAGTTACATTCATTATTGGGATCTTGTATCTTTACATGACAGGTCTTGGTTCTCATTTCTTCCCCATACCCCTCCACTCCCTTCACCCCCTCCTCTGCTCCCCCTTTACAAACACTTCATTTCCATTTTTTCATTTTCTCATATTTTTTTCTTTTTCCTTATTAGCTTTTCCCTACCCTTCACACGTTCCCTACACCTTTAGCCCCTTTCTTCCTATTTCACATTGTCATTTATATCATTAGGATCTTTTTTTTTCTTTTTATTGAGTTTATTGGTACAATCCAGGTATCCGATACAGTTACATTCATTATTGGGATCCTGTACCTTTACATGATAGGTCTTGATTCTCATTTTTTCTCCTGGTCCCTGCCCTCCCTTCACCCTCTCTTCCCCTCCCCATTTACAAACACTTTATTTCCATTTTTTCAATTTCTCATATTTTTTTCCTCTCTTTTATTACCTTTCCCCTACCCTTCCACTTTCCCTACACCTTTAGCCCTTTACTTCCTATTTAACATTATTAATTATCTCATTAGGATCTTATGTACTATTGCAGTTTATTCACACCAGAGAAACTATTCGGTATTTACACATGTGTGACTTATTTATTTCACTTAGGAGTATATCCTCAATATGTATCCATTTTCCTATGAATGAATCTGATTTCTCATTCTTTATGGCTGAGTAATATTCCATTTAATAGAAAAACCACATCTTCTTTATCCAGTTTCCAACTGATGGGCAAATGGCCTGTTTCCAAGTTTTAGCTATTACAAACTGTGCTGCTATAAACATAGGTGTGCATATATCTCTGTGATATGATTCTTTTAATTCTTTTGGAAAGATACCCAGCAGAGGGATGGCTGGGTCAAATGGAATCACTAGTCCCAGCTCTTTGAGGTATCTTATATTGATTTCCATAGTGGTTGCACCAGTCTGCACTCCCACCAACAATGGAGAAGGGTTCCTTTCTCCCCACAACCCCACCACCATTTGTTATTGGTTGATTTCTTGATAGCAGCCATTCTTTGTGGGGTGAGGTGGAATCTCAGTGTTGTTTTCATGTGCATCTCTCAAATGACCAGTGATGTGGAACATTTTTTCATATATTTACTTGCTGTTTTTACTTCTTTGTCTGAGAAATGTCTGTTCATTTCAGATGCCCATTTTTGAATCGGGCCTTTATCGTTTATTGGTTGTTTTGAATTCTTTATATATTCTCGATAATAGTCCTTTGTCTGAGGAGCAGCTGGTAAAAATTTTTTCGCACATTGTAGGTTGTCTCTTAGTTCTGTTGATGGTTTCTTTTGCAGTGCAAAAGCTTTTCAATAAGATGAGATCCCAGTTGTTGATTCTTTCTGCTAGTTCCCGTGCTACTGAAGATTTCTTCATAAAATCTTTTCCTATGCCAGTGTCTTCAGGAGTTCTGCCTAAATTATCTTCCAGCAAGTTTAGTGTTTCTGTTTTAATATTTAGATCTTTAATCCACTTGGATTTTAATTTAGTGCATGGTGACAGATAAGGGTCCAGTTTTAATCTCTGGCAGGTTGAGATCCAGTTTTTCCAACACCATTTATTAAAGAGGCTATCTTTCCTCCACTGGGGATGGTCAGCTTCTTTGTCAACGATGACATAGCTGAGTACATCTGCATGTGTTTTTGTGTCTTCCATTCTGTTCCACTGATCCTCAGGTCTGTTTTTTGCCAGTACCATGCTGTTTTTGTCACAGTGTCTTTGTAGTATAGTTTCAAATTGGGAATTGCTATACCTGCTGCCATGTCTTTGTTGCCTTGGATGGCTTCAAATGAATTTTTGGATTCTTTTTTATAGTCCTGTGAAATATGGTGTTGGAATTTCAATTGGCATTGCATTAAATCTATAGAGCAGTTTTTGTAGTATGGCCATTTTCACTATGTTGATTATTCCTACCCAGGAGCAGGGGGATATCTTTCCATTTTCATGTATCTTCTTCGATCTCTTTTTTCAGAGTGCTGTAGTTTTCAGTGTAGAGGTCTTTTTCTTCTTTTGTTAGATTGATTCCTAGATACTTCATTTTTTGGGATGTTATTGTGAAAGGAATTGTCTCCCTAATTTCTCTCTCAGTGAGTCTGTTATTTGTGTACAAGAAGGCTATTGATTTTTTGTTGTTGACCTTATATCCAGCTACTCTGCTAAAAGTGTCAGTTAAGTGTAGAATTCTTTTGGTGGAGTTTTTTGAGTCTTCAACGTAGAGTATATCGTCAGCAAATAATGACAGTTTAACTTCTTCCTTTCCTATCTTTATTGCTTTAATTTCTTTCTTTTGTCTAGTTGCTGTGGCTAATGTTTCCAGAACTGTATCAAAGAGAGTGGTGATAGTGGGCATCCTTGTTTTGTTCCTGATTTTAACGTGAAAGTTTTCAGTTTCTGGCCAATTAATATGATGTTGGCTGTTGGCTCTTCATAGATAGCCTTTATTAAGTTGAGATATAGACCATTTATTCCAATTTTTTGCAGGGTTTTTATCATAAATGGGTCTTGAATTTTGTCAAATGCTTTTTCTGCATCTATTGAGAGGATCATATGGTTTTTGTCCTTGACTTTGTTAATATAGTATATTACATTTATTGAGTTACGTATGTTGAACCATCCTTGCATCCCTGGAATAAATCTGACTTGGTCAGGATGTATGATCTTGATGATCCTCTGTATTCTGTTTGCTAGTATCTTATTAAGGATTTTTGCATCTATATTCATTAAGGAGAGTGGCCTGTAGTTCTCTGTTTTAGTTGCATCTTTCCCTGGTTTGGGAATCAAAGTGATACTTGCTTCCAGGAATGAATTTGGAAGTTTTGCTTCTCTTTCAATTTCATTGAAATGTTTGAAGAGTAAAGGCACTAGTTCTTCTCTAAATGTCTTGTAAAAGTCAGCTGTGAATCTGTCAGGATCTGGGCTTTTCTTTGTTGGTAAATTTTTAATTACATTTTCAATTTCACTGATTGTAATCGGGGGGTTTAAAATGTTTTTATCTTTGTTCAACTTTGGTAATTCATAAGTATCTACAAATCTTTCTGTTTCTTCTGTGTTTTCCAATTTATTAGAGTACAGTTTCTCAAAGTATGTATTAATGATCCTCTGGATTACTGTTGGATCTATTGTGACTGCCTTTTTCATTCCTGATTGCATGGACCTGAGCCTTTTCTTTCCTTTTTTTGATAAGGTTAGCTAAGGGTTTATTGATTTTATTTATTCTTTCAAAGAAACAACTGCTTGATTCATTTTTTTTTTGTATCATTTTCTTAGTTTCCATTGCATTGATTTCTGCTTTGATCTTTATAATTTCCTCTCTTGTTTGAGCTTTGGGTTTTTCTTGCTCTTGTTTTTCTAGGAGTCTAAGATTCATCATTAGGTTGTTTATTTGAGCTTGCTCTGTTTTCCTAGTGTGGGCATTCAGTGCTATGAATTTTCCACATAGAACTGCTTTCATTGTATCCCATAGATTCCTGTATGTTGTATTAGCATTTTCATTTATTTGTAAAAACTGTCTAATTTCTTCTTTAATTTTCTCTGTGATCCATCGATTGTTCAGGAGAGTGTTGTTCAATTTCCATATGTTTGTGAAGTTCCTATGTTTTCTTATGCTATTGATCTCCAGCTTGATTGCACTATGATCTGTTAATATACAGGGGATGACTTTGATTCTTTTGCATTTATTTAGACCTATTCTGTGAGCTAGTATGTGGTCTATATTGGAGAATGACCCATGTGCAGCTGAAAAGAATGTATATTCTGATTTTGTGAGGTTGAACACTATAGACGTCTGTTAAGTACATTTGTTCAAAAGCTTGGTTCAGTTCTAGTATTTCGTTGTTGATTTTCTGTCTAGATGATCTGTCTATTTGTGAAAGTGGGATATTTAGATCCCCCACTGCAATTGTATTAGTGCTTACTTAGTTTTTCTTGTTTCTTAATATTTCTTTTATATAGTTGGGGGCATTAATATTAGATGTATATATGTTTATGATTGTCATCTCTTTCTCTTGAATTGTTCCCTTTACAAGGATGTAGTGGCCTTCTTTGTCTCTCTTAATAATTTTTGGTTTGAAATTTACTTTGTCTGCGAATAAGATTGCTACCCCTGCTTTTTTCTGGGCTCCTGTCGCATGGAGAATTGTTTTCCATCCTTTCACTTTCAGTCTATGGGCTTCTTTTTGCACTAGGTGTGTTTCTTGTATACAACATATTGTTGGATTTTGCTTCTTAATCCATTCTGCCAGTCTATTTATCTTGAGTGGTGAATTGAGGACATTGACATTGATGGTTATAACTGATATGTACTGACTTATTATTGTCATGTTGTTGTCCTTTTGTTGACTCTTTTTTAGTTTTTGCCCTCTTCTTTTAGTTTCTTGTCTTGCCTATTTGATTTGGTCTGTTGGGCCTCATGGTGTTGTGATGTCTTTTTTAGGATATTGTTTAGAATTCCTTGTAGTGCTGGTTTGGTATTCATGAAGTTTCTCAGGTGTTCTTTGTCATGGAAGTATCTTATTTCCCCATCCCTTTTGAAAAACAGTTTTGCAGGATACATCAGTCTAGGTTGGAGGTTGTTTTCTTTTAGGACTTGAAATACCTTACTCCAGGCTCTCCTTGACCTGAGGGCTTTGTTGAAAAGTGTGCTGTGATTTCTGGTGGGCTTTCCTTTGCACGTGATTTGTTTCTTTTTCTTACTGCTTGTAGTATTTTGTTGTTTTGTTGGGTTTCTTGGGATCTTGATTATTATATGTCTAGGTGTAGATTTTTTTTGATAGTGGGTAGTTGGAGTCCTATATGCCTCACTTATCTGTACATCTAATTCTTCCCTTCTGTTTGGGAAGTTTTCTTTCATTAATTCTGTGAACAGCTATTTTAAGTAATTTGTGTTTTCTCCTGCTACTTCATGGATTCCTATCAGTCTTATGTTATTCTTCTTTGCATCATCTAGGAGTTGTTGGATCGATTTCTCATGATGCCTTACTGTTTCTAAGAGACCTTTCTTTTCATGGTCACTGACTGCAATCCTACCTTCTATATCAGATTCTATCTTCGCATTCTTTTATTCTGTTGTGTATACTTTCAATAGAGTTTTTAATCTCCTGGATATCTGTTTGAATCTGTTTTTTGGATTCCATTTCTTTTCTCTGTTGGGCTTACATTGTTTCCATTTCTTTCTTATGCTGGGCCTTCATGGCTTCTGTCATGGTCTTGAGCTCATCTATTTTTTTTTTTTGTCAGTTTCTGTTCTAGAGTCTCAAATCATGACCTCCAGTTTGCTCACCATCTCTATGGTTATCTGGGAAATTATTTCTGTTTTGAATTTTTCTAGAGCCTGATTGATCTGTTTTGTTACTTTCTATGCTATGGGTTTATCGTGTCCTCTTGGTTCACTATCAGTCTTTTCATCCTCATTTGCCCTACTGTTTGCCATTGGTGAACTGGAAGTCTGTCTTTGTGTCTTACTTAAGTGTTTTCTCATTTTTATTTTTGTTGTTGGGTTGTCCTTGGTTTAATTTCTGGGTTATTACTTAAATTTTCCTGATATAGTTGCACTTTAGCTTTTGAGTCTCTAATGACTCATAGACAATCTAATTTTCACAATATCAGAGAAAACAAATCATTAAGTCAATCACAATCCTTTATCCCAATTGATACAATCAGCAACAGAATAGGATCAAACACAACTTGCAAACTGACAACTTGTGGTAGTCATTAATCTATCACCTTTAAACCATGTGAATTAAATTAAAATCAAGAAGCAGCCCAAAATATGTTTGCAGTGAATACACTTTTCAATATAACATCTTTACCATTTAGGATAGGGGCTTAGACAGAGTTAGGAGAGGAGTAGATAAATGAAAGAATTGGAAAAAGTTTCAAGTGAAGCCAGAGGACATAGAATGACCATACAATCTTTAGGAAAGTATTAAATTCAAAAGGGATAGACAGAGGTACAAGAATAAGGACAGGAATATATCCCCTTAACAGTAATAGGGGCTCACTTTCACTTGAAACTATTGATCTATGAGTGAGGTAAAATGACAGAAGAAAAGAATGTAAAGAAAAAAGAAAAAATGATAAAAGAAGAAGTCCGAGTCAGGGCAGGAACAGGAACAGAAAGGGAGATGACGGATAATATGGTGGAACAAGAGACTGAGTTGAAGAAAAAGGTCAGAAAAAAGAATTTGCAGAGTGGAATGAGGAAAAGAAAGAAAAAAAAGAATTTGAAGGGCCTCTTTCAGACTATATCTCTGCTGTCATAATATACAACGTGGGCAGCAATGCGCAGAAACAAGTCCCCTAATCTCAGCTAGCCAATGGCAGATTCCCCCAACTCAGACTGACCTCGGGCTGCAAGGCCCAGATTGAGTTCCCCGACCTTCTGCAGGGTTGAACTCCACACAGTTCTACTACAGCCCCCCCCCACTTTTTAAAAAAGATGTTCAAAGTTGGGAGCTCAGAAAAATACCCTTTATGATCACCTATACCTCTGCAGAGTGGGTCCAAGGACTGGCACAATCAGGAGGTCTGAGAGTGGGGGGTGCGGTGGGGGGGCTCAGGGGCGCCTGTGCGGCTACCTTCTTTGCTGGAGCTCTTGGCAGTGCAGGCAGGGGAGGGCACTGCTACCTGCTCCTGTGGAATGGGCCCAAGTAGGCTGGAGAGAGAGCAGATCTCGGGGCAGCCTTCCAGGACATTCCTTTTTTTAAAAGAAACTAATTGTTGCTACTTAGTGTAAAGATACCCTTTTCTTTTAACCTATAATAAAATAAGAATATCTTGAAATGTTAAATCATATTGACTCTGTTGAATCATAAAATTATTGTATGTTAATTTATGGGAAAACACTTTTTCAATATCTGTCCCAATTGTTTTTCTTACTCTAAACCATTTTGTGCATATGTAAAATCCTCTTGGTTTTGACACTTGAATTTTTAAGGAAAAGATCTACATAACCATTTGTATCTCCAATGGATTTATGCACTTGTAAATATTTAAAAAATACTCTTTGCATGTATCTCATCTGTAAGTATTATTATAGTTATTCACTGTGAAGAATTTAGAGGTTCTTATGCCATTCTCTATAAAATGAATGTCTCATAATCCCAGTACTCTATCTTTAAGACCAAGTGTTTATTTAGGTCTGTTCAGAGATCATTAAAAAATAATAGGCAGGGACTGCTCAATTTTTAAATAGTATTTAGAAAATAATGGTAAATGTTGATACAAATATAAAATCCTTATGTCTAAGATGTATAATACTAAACAAGTAATACTAAAAAATTTGGTAGCTAAATTACATTTTAGAAGATGGATCTAGTGCATTGATAATTAGCATAATATTTGAATTGCAGAAAACTCTTCAATTTAATGAGTACAATCCTTTTTCCACTTACATGTCCTATAAAAACCTACAGATTTTTTCAAGTCCAATGAATTGTGTTTAGAATCCTGTTTAGTAAATACTTCTTACCATGAAATTTTGCATTATGTATCTTTACAAAGGATTTTTAAAACGTTAACCCTTTAGAAAATTGAATCTGTAAGATACAAAAGCATTATTGATCTCTTTTAACTGTGCTGATGAGTGGAAATCTTTTAGGCCACTGTATTTTTTGTTTGTTTGTTTGTTTGGTTTTTTTTTGGTACCTGAGATCAAAGAATGGAAATCTTTTAACCAAGAATATTACAAGTGGGCCTTAACATCTCTCATTGTCATTAACATCCTAAAAGGTGCATGCTTGTTAAGCTACATCATAGAGCATTATATGTCTGTAAAAATATAAATGTTATTCTACAAGACTAAAAGCTTACCTTAACATAGATAAACTTTCATTAGTGTAATACCTTAATTGTTATGGAAGTTAACAATTCATTGTTTTAGAAGTTATAGTATTCCTTGATGTTCACTAATATGTATTTTTTCTAATAAATTTTAAAAGAACTTAATGAGGTGCAACTGGTATATAATAAGTGGCACATATTTAAATGATATATTTTTAAAAATATTGCTAAAAACTGTGTTGGTAGACACTTGTAATCCCAGCTGCTCAGGAGGCTGAAGTGAGAGAATTGCAAGTTTCAAGATGGCTTGAGCAAGTTAGTGAGATCCTGTCCCAAAATAAAATAAAAAGGGCTGGAGATGGACCTCAATGGTAGAGAACTTGCTTAGCACTAGTGAGGTCCTACGTTCAATCCCAGTACCAAAAATACATGAACACGCATACACAGACACACAGACACACATACACGCACACGCACACACACACACACACACACACACCCTTACCCTTGAAACCATCACAACAATCTGACAGTGAACATTTGCATCATCCACCAAAATTTCCTGTCCCCTTTTCTGATTTCTCACTGTCAAAAGTGCACTCTCCTTTCCAGGCCACCATTAATTTTCTTTTTGTCACTACAGATTAGTTTTGATTTTTCTAGAGTGTTATATAAATGGAACCACACAGAATGTAATTTTTTTGGTCTGACTTCTTTTACTATGCACAATTATTTTGAGATTCTATTTTGTTATATGCATAGTTTATCTGTTTTCATTGCTGAATAGTATTTCATGCATAAATATGCCATGATTTGTCTATCCCTTAACCCAGTGGTAGACATTTGGATTGCTTCCAGTTTTTAGATATCACAAAGAAAGCTGAAGTTTTTAGCTGTTACCAGTAAAGCTGCTATAAAAATTGAATGTTGCTGGGGATGTAGCTCAGTGGTGCAAGGTCCTGAGTTCGATTCCCTGTACCAGAAAAAAAAATTGAATGTGTTTAAAATTGTTTTATTTTCAGTTTTTACCATTACCTGACAGTAATGCTTAGCAACATTTGTCAGACATGTTTACGATTTTGTTTTGTTTTGTTTTTTGTTTTTTGTTTTTTGAGACAGGGTCTCACTATGTAGTTGAGACTGCCCTGGAACTCACTATGTAGCCCAGGCTGGTTTCAAACTCTGACAGACATGTTTTTATGCACCTTTCCCAGCTGTTTTTGGTAATTAGGGAAAACTATGAAAATACTTAAGTTTAAAGCCATTTCCTATATTTTGTCCATTTTACTCATTAGAAGTATTAATTATAGGAAGGCAAAAAAATCTCAATTTCAATTCTGAAACCCTAACAACCTGACCACCATTATCTTATTTTTTATGACATCTCTAAAAAAAAAAAATTTAAATGTACTGGAATTGAATCTCCTAGTTCTTAATTAACCAAAGAGCTTATGCAAATACTTTCTTCACTGTAATGATGTTATGATGACTATTTTTCTAAAGAGAATAAATGTTTCCTAATGATCATATTTTATTTCCATAAGTAAATGTGGCAGTCGAAATCTATCATGCTTATGAAATTTTCTGTAAACAAGAAAGTATAGAAAAGATCCCATAATGCCATACTAAAAAAGTATGAAACACAATTTAATTTAATTTATATTTTTATTATTGAGAAAACTTTATTATTCCAGTTTCATAATTTTTTGAAAATCTAATAACTTTATAGAGTGCCTATACAAAGCAATATTTTATGCAATGTTACTTTAAATTCTTAAACATTTTCCTAAGAAGAAAAGTAATCAGAGCTTACATTTTCTCCTTTCTACTTGCTTATTCTTCACAATAAATATATTTTGAGTATGTATATGTATGTAAGCATATATTTACTGAGAGATGTACATATATTAAGTCACTTTTCTAAGTCAGTAAATACCTCCTGTTTATGATTAATTTTAGTGTATTTGCAGTCTGTTAAGAATAGTTCTAATTTTAGGCAATTTCATTTAAAGTGGCATTTTTCTACATTAATGTTAAATATATAACCTTAATAAAAATACAGGAGCCATTCTATTATATATTTTCTGAAAGACTAATTATATTACACAATTTTACGTCTTTCCTGAAAACGTACAGACTGAATTAAGAAGCATTTTACTTTTTTCCCAATATAATCCTATATATTCAACTATTAAGTTCTTTTAAATATATCATCTTCTTGTATTGGTTTATTGGCTTTAATTTGGGTAGGGAGAGCTTGCAAATTCTTTCATTGCGTCTTGTGATTGTTTAAAGCTAATTTGAACTACAATACTTCATTTTTTCTTTTATTAAAATTATGGTGAATGTAACTGTACTGTCTACCTAGAATGTACCAATAAATCCAACTTAAATTTAAAAAAATTGTGGTGAATTTTGCATAGTATTTGAATAAAAAATCAATTTTTTTTCTTTTGCTCTTTTTTTTTAATTGGTAAGAAGCTTTATTTGCCAGGCTAAAGATAAACTACTATGATGATTTAAGCTAAATAAAAACCTCATAAACTTTTTTTTTTTTAGATCTCTATAAGAATGGACTCCAAAGGGCTAACTTTGTACCATTCATAGCTGTCCTGAAGGTAAGAAGAATCACTTACTTTTGTTCAGTAGTTGTGACCATATTGAGAGGTAATCAAGGGCTTCTGTAAGTCATGTATTCAAACAGAATTCATTTTGATATTTAGATATTGATATTCAAAGACAGTAAAGGAGAACAGAATCTTTTTATGCAATATTCATCCATGTGTACATGGGAAAATTATCGAATACAGTATACTCTAAATTATTCTCTGAAACATTTGATAGTTTGCATTTTATAAATTTTAATTTGAGGTTTGCTCATAAATATTACAGTGGGATGTTTAAACTTATATATTTATTTCTGAAAAAAATGTTTAATATTCCCTGTTTCCTTCAGGTTAATGGCCATTATTAATATGTTTTCCCAGCTATTAAAGTTGCTATTCTAGAATAGCATTATTACAAAAATATTCTAATATATTTAAATGTGATTGCCATCAAGTTATCATAAAATTATGTCAAGTTGAGGCACATAAATAGTTTAAATATTTGTGTGTATCATCATTGCATAGAGTTTAAAATAGTCTTCATTACAATATGATTAAGAATAAATAACCTCCTTTTTCACTATTAAATTTTTTTTTGAGACAAGGTCTCCCTGTGAAGTTCAGGCTGACTTGGAAATCACTATGAAGGCCAGGGTGGCCTTGAACTTGCAGTGATCCTCCTGCCTCAGCCTCCCAAGTGCTGGGATTACATATACTGCTTTTTGCTGTTAATTTTAAATAATTTTTACATGATTATTCAATAATTCCATAATCTATCAATATTTATTGAAAACCTAGCATAGAAAAAGTATCAGTTTAGGCACTACAGGATAATATAATTGTAAAGTAGACTATATCTTGCTTTAGGTTATTTATAATCTAGTTGAGGTTGTAGAATGCGTACAAATACTTATAACAGAAAGCAAAATGTGTAGTACCCAAAAGAAGCACAATTATGTGCCAAAAACATAATTACCATAATTTTAGGTACATAATTTTTTCCAGTTCATATCAACATTTCTGAAGAATAGATAAAGTTGTATTTAACAAAAACTAAAAACTTGAAAATTCTTACTGAGGAGTAGTTAAAACATTTTGCCTTCAAGTATTCCAGAGACACAATCAGACAATCTTATTGACATACACTGTAGTTGGAATTATTATTGGTATCAAACTTTATTCCCTCTGCTATACTTAGGAGAATTTAAACATGTGTTTCCTTAACTAATTTTAGATTCCTAGGGATTTTAATTTCTCTGAGTTATTTATAGATATAGGAAAAGTACTTTTGGATATTCTTGCTGTTAGTAATTTTTTTCCCTTTATATTCTCTCTCTCTCTCTCTTTTTTTTTTACATAAGGAGAAGGTAGATTTGCAGCATTTTCTTCATACTAGGAATCTAAAATAATACTGCATATAAAGATATCAAAATATAAATAAGACAACTAAGAAAAATAGGGGCTAAAAATAGTATCCTCATATAGCATAAAATACATAGAATATAAAAAGAAAAGATTCACAGAATGAAACAAGTTAAGAGGTTCTTAGGGAACTTTTAGGTATACTCTTCTTTTGGCCTTAAATCTTTTTTTATGGCCAGTAATTTGTCATTCTTTATTTAATATATAACAGCACTATTAATAGACAACTAAATTTGTCAGATTAAATTTAATTTTTGCTTCCTTTTTATTCTTAAATTGTGTGTGTGTGTGTGTGTGTGTGTGTGTGTGTGTGTGTGAAGAGGAAGGAAAATAAAACATGAGTACAGTAATCCACAATTTGAAAGTGAAGATGAATCAAGTTGAATGATACTTTATTTGTAATTATGAACCGAAATCCTTGGGAATTGAAATATCTGACTGAATGAGAAAAGGTCTAACACGTTTCCATCTATGCAAAGACATGAATATAAAGGGAAAAATTAACAGCATAAATCTTCCAAAAGTTTTCTCACGTAGAACAAAAAATCAGATTAGTGAAAGAAACTATAGAGTTGGTTTCTCTAGATCTTTTCTGTTTGGCCACATGAGGTTTCCTTTGTAAGGAAAGGCAGTTTCATATTAACTTCCTTAATAATATTTTGCCCATTTAGATTGAGTGTTACATCTGCCTTTTGGCTCAGCTGAGAGAAATATATAGTAGAAGTCAGTCTTAAATAGAGAATCACAGTTTAACAATAAGTGGTTATAAACAAGATTGAAATTTATCAGGAAAAAAGTATATTGTAAAATTCACTTTTATATTATTTTCTGTAAGTCAAAATGATAACACATTTGTAATTTACCATAGAAGCTTACGATATATTGCTTGGAGTATTGAAACATAATAAGAACTTAGTAAAAATAATATTTTCTTAAGATAACAGGAATGAGGGCCGGGATTTAGCCCAGTGGTTCTGTTACCTGCCTCACAAGCGCGAGGATCCGAGTTCATCCCCAGTACAAAAAAAAAAAAAAAAAAGAGTAGGAATGAAGAGGAGGACTAATATATTATTAAAAGTTATAACTCCAGCAATAGGTGAATAAATAATATGTGGTATAGACATATAGTGTAACGTCATTCTTCTATAAAAAGGAATGAAGTTCTGGTACATAGTATATGAATGAACCTTGAAAACATGCTAAGTGAAATAAAACAGGCAAAAGAGGACAAATATTATATGATCTATTTATGTGTGGTTGCTGGAAAAGTCAAATTTTAGAAAAAGTAGAATAGAGGTTGTCAGGATCTTAAAGGAAGAGGAAATAGGTAATTATTGTTTAATGGGTGCAGTTTCTGATGATGAAAATGTTATAGAAATGGAGAATGGTGATAGATGCACAACATAATGGATGTACTTAATGCCAGTGAATTGTATACTTAAAAGTGGTTAAGACAGTAAATTTTATCTTATATATATATTTTCCTGAAATAATAATCTTAATTTAAAGAAATAAGGGTCAAAGTCTTATGACAAATTATGAAAATGTCCCCTAAGTTTCAATTGAAAATCACTCATACCCAAAACCAGAAGGATCTCAAACTAATTGTGAAAAGACAGCCGACTGAAGACAATGTCAATCATGATGACAGAGATGTCGGAATTATCTGATAAAGATTTTAAAGTAGTCTTGATAAAAATGCTTCAATAGGCAGTTGTGAATATCCTTAAAACAAATAGTCATTACTCAATGATTTTTAAAAGTTCCATTTACAGGCAGTATTTTATCATTTTAAATCTGCATGTACCTTATAGCCTTTAAATATGTGAGGCAAATGATGGGATTACAAGCGAAACAAAATTACAAATGTAACAGGAGATATTTTTCATAAGCCTTATTAATAGATGGGGAAAATATATAACAGTAAAGACTTAAGCAGCATAATTAACAAACCTAACCTGAGTGAGAGAAGGGGCGGACAAAAGGAAGAAACATGGGTTAAAGAAATCATATTTTCTAATTAGAAAACTATAATGTCTTCAAGATTCATTGATGTAGCTTGCGCTATGACTCTATTCCTTTTGACTACTGTGACAGTTGTCCATACCACATCTTGCCTATCCATTTATTAATGGCCATTTGAGATATTCTACCTTTTTGCTATTGTGAACAAAGCTACTATGAACATTTTTGTCAAAATATTTGTTTGGCCCCCTGCTTTCAGTTCTTTTGTGTATACTCAGAAGTAGAATTGTGGGATCATAGGGTAATTATATGTTTAAATTTTTTTAGGATTTGTCATAGTGTTTTCTATAGTGGCTGCACCATTTTTTATTCCCATGTGCAATATAATCTCCATAACTGTTGTTCTTTTCTTTTTTTACAGTGCTGGGGATTGAACCCAGGGCCTTGTTATACTAGACAAATACTGTGCCACTGAGCTACTATTTTCTTTCCTTTTTTTTTTAAATTTTTTTGCTTTTTTGAGACGGGGACTCACTATGTAGTTGAGACTGACCTGGAACTCACTGTGTAGTCCAGGCTGGTCTCAAACTCACAGTGATCCTTCTGCCTCAGCCTCCCGAATGCTGGGATTATAGGCGTGTACTGCCACGCCTGGCTTCTTTTTGATAAATCATCCTAATGAATGTGAAATGAAATCTCATGGTTTTGATTTGTGTATCCCAAATTATTAGTAATGCTGAGTATCTTTTCTGGGATATAGCAGACTTTATTAATGGTACAGGACAAGGTGGGGTTTCTTAAACTCTTCCGTTTCTTCCTGGGATCCCAGATGGAAACTGTGTCAAAGAGGAAAGAGTCTCAGTGTGTTGGGGGACTGAACTGTGACAGGAACTTGTCAGTACCTGAGGTCTTCTCTTTCTTTCATACTTTCACTAGGGATGGTGGGCCAGGGAGCTGTCACTTCTTGATGGCCACGTGGACCATATGATTTACCAACCTGTTGCTGTAGCCAAATTTACTGTATTACCAAAAAATGAGCTTGACAAAGTGGCTGTTGAGGGCAATGCCAGTCTCAACGTGAAAGATGGAAGAGCAGTATCACTGTTAGAGTTGAAGGAGACAACCTGATACTCAGTTTAGTCCAGAAACCTCCTTAGGGGGTTTTCCAATGTCTACTCTATTACTTACTTGATGTCATCACACTTGGCAGCTTTTTCCAGATGTAAGGTCTGATCTACTGACACGTTGAGGGGGCCATGTGGAGAGACATGCTAGTGAGCTTCCCATTTGGCTCAGGGAAGACCTTACCCACAGCCTTGGCAGTGCTGGTAGACACAGGAGTGATGGTGTAGATAGTCCCATGGCCATCAAGCAGCAGTTCCCCAGAGGGGCCATCCAGGGTTTTCTGGGTGGCAGTGATGCTGTGATTGTGGCTATGAGCCTCTGCATGATGCCAGGGTTGTCTTGGATGATCTGGGCTTGGGGAAGGGGTGCTGAATGCTTGTGGTGCAGGAGGCATTGCTGATGGTCTTGAGTGAGTTGTACTTCTCATGGTTCAAACCCATCATAAACATGGGTGTTTCAGTAGAAGGGGCAAAGATGATCTTTTGGCTCTAGCCATCCCAAAGGTAGTAAAGACACCAGTGTAACATTTTAGCACCTTAATCTCCCCATTTGAGGTTGATTTGACTCTTGAAAGATGGAAATGGGCTTTCCATTGATGACAACCTTCCCACTCCCAGCCTTAGTTGTGCATTGAGCTTGCCATACTAGACCATGTAGGTCAGTGAAGGCTCATTGATTGTGACAACATCCCCTTAGCCATTTAAAAGCAGCCTTGGTGACTAGGAAACCAATATGGCCAAGCCTGCTTATACCACATTCACCAGCTATGTCAGAGATGCAGCTGGCAGCACATAGAAAGATGCAGATGTCTGTTGAATGGGTTGGAACAATGAGCTTTGAGCACCTTTTCATGTACTTATTTAATCTATTTATCTTCTTTGTGGCTCCAACTTAAAATTTCTGTTTTGGATGATAATTTTGGACATTAGACTGTCAGGTGAGGGAAAGCACTGCTTTTTTTTACTGCCAGATATAAGTAGAAACTCAGGTTTTCTATTTATCTTCTGTTGACACCAAAAGTAGGGTGCTTCTTGTTCTCTCTTGCTACTGGCAGAAGGATTCCAACTCCTCATGTGATTTCCAAGGTTTAAAATTGTACCTCACAGGAGAAATAGGGAGAAATATATCACTATCTTCCCTGAAGCAGAAGTCAAATTATTAAAAGTTCTTAACTGCTAATTCAATCATCGTTGTCATTTCTGGATTTTTTCCTGTGATCTGCTTTTTTCTAAGTTGTGATTCATATTTTCATGTTTTTATTTTGTGAATCTGGTAATTTATGATTAGATGCTGGACATGGTGATTATTGCATTGAATCTCTGTTATTTCCTCTGACGATGTTTAATTTTATTTTGGCGAGTGTCTAAGTTTCTTGCAGATCAGCTTGATCCTTTTGAGGCTTGTCTTTTTTTTTTGGTACTGGTGATCAGTCGGGACCTTGCAAAGCAGGCAGCAGAACCACTGAGCTAAATCCTCAGCCCCTGAGGCTTGTTTTTAAGTTTTGCTAGAGTGTATCTAGATCAGACTTTATTCTAGGCCTGTTTTAACCCTTCTAGGAATGACACTTCTAGATTTTCTGTTGAATCCTTGTGTTCAGTGAAAACTTTCCATTCAGAATGCTTGCAATTCCTAGTTTTATGTGAGTTGTTCTTTGTCCAGTCTTATGGAGTTTTACTCTGTGCATGTGCAATTTAATATTCAGCCAAAGTTTATAGACTTCTCTATGCAGATACCTTTCTTTGCACAGCTTCCTTTTATCCTGTGCATATTCCAACTTCTTCAGATTTCCAAAACTCTGATTACCATCTCCTTAACTCATATAGATTGCTGGGCTGCAATCTATCAATTATTTATACAGAGAAAGCCAGGAAAAATGTAGAGCTTGTTTGCCTGATTTAGTTTTTACATCTTAGGGCTTGCTGTCTTTTGGTAGTCATTTTGTAATGTCTGGTATGAGTTGTTTCATTTGTTTTTTTGTTGTTGTTATTTAGTTTTCAATATTTTAGTGATTTATGGCAAGAGGGCAAAATCCAGCTTGAACTGCTCTGTCTTGGCCCAAAGTACTTTTTAGGTAGTGTTTCTATGTATGTGTACTGGGAATTGGACCCAGTATGTCACACATGGTGAGCCCATATTCTACCAGTGAGTTACACCTGTAGCTCCTCTTAGTTTTTAATTAGAAAGAGAAAGGATAGGAACTTTTTTGTTGTTATTCAGGAACTCAGAACTATGTTTTACCCTAGATACCCAAAGTATACATAAGTAGGAGAAGTATAAAAAGAAGAGATTTTTTGTTGCATCTTTCACTTTTTTAGAACAGTTAAGACTTAGATGATAACACATGAAGGAATGTTATTTTCTAAAATCTCTTCAATATGTATAATAAAATTCACAGGTAATGGAAGTGAAAAATATAATACAGAAGCATATCCATTACTGTATCAATGATAGAAATAATATATATAGATAGAAAAATACTGGAGATCAATATCTCAAAATATTAGTTGAACTTATTTCTGAAAAATAGTATTGTGGGTGCTTTTAATTTTCTCTTTTAGACTTTTCCAAGACTTCTGGGATGATTGTATGTGATTTTTACAACAAAAAAATTATAAATAGGTACATTTTGTTTACTATTCTTAGGAAGTCAGCAGATTTACATAGGAAAACTTATGTTCAAAGTTGAAGTACCAGCAAAGAGGAAAATGGATTCAACATGGTCATTATAAAGAGAAATAGAATGATGGTGTCTTGGTTTATTTTATGCTGCCATAAAAGAATATCTGAGATTGGATAAATTATAAAGAACACAGATTTACTTCTTAAAGTTCTAAGTTTGGGATTATGTGGCCCACATCTGGTGAGGGCCATCATGCTGTGTCATTTCATGGAAGAAAGTGGAAGATCAAAAGAGAACACGCTTGTATGCAAAAGGGAAATGGGTAGGACGGGAGTCAAATTCATTCTTTTTTCACTCCCACGATAACATGATAATAACAGTCTATTCATGAAGGCAGAGTCCTTATGACCTAGCCACTTCTTAAAAGTCCCACCTCCCAACACTATTGCACTCGGGATTAAGTATCTAACCAATGCTTCTTGAGGACGACACATTGAAAAAAGATATAGGAATTGGGCGAGGTGGTGTATGCCTCTAATCCCAGCATTCTGACAGGCTGAGGCAGGAGGTTTGCAAGTTTGAGGGCAGCCCGGGCAATTAGTGACTTTTGGAGACCCTGTATCAAAGATGAAAAATAAAAAGCCTGGAGATGTTGCTCAGTGTGAAGACCTGAGGTTCTATCTATTGTTAGTACTGAAAGTAAAGAAAAAGGACACAGGAAGGAGGCATCAGGAGCAGGGGGGAAGGAAGAAGGTAGGAGCTAGTAGATAAAAGTGAATGATTAATGTACTTTGGAAGAACTTTGCCAGGGAGTGGGAGAATTTTTCAGATAAAACTTGACGATATGAATAAAAGATCAGAGATGAATTAAATATATTATTATATGAAAAGTTAGCTGACAGAATTTGGAAAACAGATTAAGGATAAGCCTATTAAGAAAAATAAAAGCATCTTAGAAAATGTAGAATTGACATACTGAAAATGAAATTATTGATAGAGGCCAGATATATGAAAAATTACACAAAATGAAACTAGAATAATCAGATAAAAATCATTATAGGGAAAATGCTAGATATGGAAAATAGGTAGTAAATATCATATATTCACATAATTCATATTTCATAAAAGACATAAATAGAAGAAAGCTTTCATGAAATAAAGTTGGATTGAAGCTTCATAGTCAAAGTGATCACTCTATATTTTCCTAACCCCATCAAGAGTAAGAATTTTTTCTGGTGCACAACTGAACTTTAAAGATAAAAGGAGATGCTAGGGATTTAGCTCAGTGCCACTGCACCTGCCTCTCAAGTGCAAGGTCCTGAGTTTTATCCCCAGTACCAACAAAAGAAAAGGAAAAAATAAGTGGGGGGAAATCTTATAATCACGTAGAAGAAAAAGTATTGGGAAAAATCGAGCTGGTGTGAGGCTTGCTCACTACAAATAGATACTAACAGAATAAAGTAAAGTAGAATACTTTTTACTACATTAAAGTTAAAAGGTGTGACATTGGTTTTAGCTAGGTTGTCACATACATCTAAATGCACAGATGTATTTTTGAACATATGATAATTTCAGACATATAGTAGTCTTCATGAAGTTTTCTGAAAAAAAATTAGGATTTTTATACTACTAATGAAAATTAATAACATAAATGGAGATATGGTAAGAAGTGGTAAAGTTTAATTGAATCTGATTAAATATCATCCTATCTGGAGCCAGGCGTGGTGGCAGACGCCTGTAATCAATCCCAGCACTGGGGAGGCTAAGGAAGGAGGATTGCTGTGAGTTCGAGGCCAACCTAGGCTACATAGTGAGTTCCAGGTCAGTCTCAACTAAATAGTGAGACCCTGTCTCAAAAAAACCCAAATATCATCCTATCTGGACAATAAGTCAGACAATGAATTTTTTTATTATATCACATGAAAACCTATGTAACGGAATTGACTACAAGATGTTGAAGTGTGTAGAAAAGAGGATTTAACCCAAACTTGCAGTTTGAGTGAAGGAGATAGCACATGTTGTTTTTTTTTTTTTTTTTTTTTTTTTTTTGGTACTGGAAATTGAACTCAGGTCCTTGCATTTGTGAGGCAGGTGGCACCACAGAGCTAAATCCCCAGCCCTATGTTTGGATATTTCTAAGGAGCAGGTGACACTTAAATTGCGATTTAAAGGAGAAGTAAAAGTTGACAAAGTGGGAAAAGCGTTCATCATGGAGGACAGGGCATATGGAAAAGACATCGAAGTGTGAGAATTGTAAATTGAAAATGTCATTAACAATTCATTAAAAATTTCCCAGAATAGTTACTAATGCATTTCTTGCATTTCTTTTGTTTACTTGAGGCGTGGAGATTTGTTTAAACTGAGACCCCCCCAATAAAAAGCAAAGTATACATTGCATTGCATATAAATAAAAACATTTTGACAGTTATTTTTATACAAAGGTTATTAATATAATTGTTAATCCTGCTTCAGTGAATCTGAATTTTAAGTGCTTAACAGGTAATATGGAGCTCTGATTTTACTGATTGGTTCCTTTAGTCTTTCATTAGTACATGTTTGCAGAACATAATGAATACATTCACTGTGGGTGTTTGGTACATGTACATGACACATCTTATTGTTCTTACATACTCTTCCAATATCTTAGTTTGCTTCCCATTTGGAAAAGATCTATCTCCCTATTTCCTGTTGTCTATCTTTTATTTTATCACACAATATTTAACTTTGTGTGTCTGATTTATTTCACTTGGTCTCAAAGTACATCCATTTTCCTACAAATGACTGAAATTTATCCTTCTTTATAGTAGAGTAGTACTCCTTGTGTATAGATACCACATTTTCTTTATCCATTCATCTGTGATGAACATATAGTCTGTTTCCACAACTTAGCTATTATGAATTGGGCTACTGTAAACATGGCTATTCATGGATTACTGTAATGTGATGTCTTTAACTCTTTTAGGAAGATACTAGGAAGGGGAATACTGGATCAGATGGAATTTCTATATTATCTTTTGGGGGAATCTCTGTACTGATTTCTGTAGTGATTCTACTAATATACATTCCCACCAATAATGTAGAAGTGTTCCTTTTCCTCACAACTTCACCAGCAATTTTTATTATTTGATTTCTTGATGATAGCAATTCTTTCTAGAGCTAGATTTTATTTCTCTAATGGCCAGAGATTCTGAACATTCTTTCATATATTTATTGGCCATTTATACTTCTTCTGAGAAGTGTCTATTCATTGTGTTACCATTTGGCAGGTGTATTTTTCTCTGAAGCCAGCAAAAAATTACAATGTGGAGAGTCAAAAGAGGACTGAGCAAAAGTATTTTGTTGTAAAGTGAAAGCAGAAGGCAGCTTTCATTGTAAAACAAAAGTAAATAGCTCCCAGGCAAATGAATCTGGGAGGGGACCTCTTTTGTCTAGATGTTTTTATACACAAAAAGACTATATGGCAGACAAATTGAATTGACTTATGGGACTTAAAGCAGAAAAGTCTGACATAATAGCCCGTAGAACTCAGGGTATATACCATTAGTTGTAACTGAAAAAAACAAAGGCATTCTTTCAAAAGGTATGAATATCTTATTTCTAGGGTTATGAGAAAGTCCCACTAATTTTTTTTTTTTTTTTTTTTTTTATACTGGGGATTGAATTTAGGACCTTGCACTTGTGAGGCAGGCATTGGAACCACTAAGCTAAATCCCTGGCCCCAGTAATCTGATGAAGGCTTTGTTGAACCTATGGTGATCTGGCTTTGGTTATAGTGTCCTTCACCGAATCTTCTCTGGCTGCCTGTCCTGTCTGTAACATTGTCTGTCAGAACATTCTACACCCTCTGCTCCTTTTACGGATCAGTGTCGCTCCAAAGAATTCTTCCCATCTTCCCACAGGGTCGTGCTTGTCCTCAACATCATGTTTTACAGAAACAAGTTGTTTAGATTACTGTTGGGTGCCTCTTGTTAGGTTTGGAAAATGATACCCAAACCTTAGAAAATGGGACCTAAGCCCACTGACATAAGCCTGGAGGGCTTGTGTTTCATTCTCCTGTAGTCTGTTGTTATCTTCTGGCTTTATTTCCCACTCCAAGTTTGTTCTCCACTTGCTGATGCAGATCTTTTGGTATCTCCCTGTTTCAATTTCAGTTGCCTATTTTTTTACTGGGTCTTTTATTTTGAGGGGTCTGCTGATGTTTTCTGAGTTCTCTATATATTGTACATAGTACTCTTCTGTCAGAGAAACAGGTTGCAAATTTTTTTCCCATTCTGTAGGTTGTCTCTTCACTTTGTTGGTTGTTTCCTTTGCTGTGCAGAAACTTTTTAAATTTGTTGTAGTCCCATTTGTAAAATCTTGATGTTATTTCTTCTTGCCTATGCCTGTCTTCAAGAATTTTACCTATTTTATCTTTCACCAAGTCGAGTGTTTCTCTTTTAAAATTTTGTTCTTTGAGCTATTTTAATTTTAGTTTAGTGCATGGTGAGAGATACGGGTCTAGATTCAATCTTCTGCATATGAGTAGCCAGTTTTCACAGCAGCATTTTCCACAAAGGTGATCTTTCCTGCAGTGTATGTTTTTATCTCTCTGGCAAAGAACAGGTGGCTGAAACTGGGGTTCTTTCTGCATTCTGTATTCTGTTCTTCTGATTCACGTGTTTGTTTTTGTGCCAGTACCATGCTTTTTCATGATAGCTTTGTAATATAACTTGAAATCTGGAATTGCGATGTCTCTGTTTTGCTCTTGTTACTGAAGATTGTTTTTGCTATTCTGGGTCTCATCTTTTTCACATGAATTTTAGGATTTTTTTTCAAGTTCTGTGAGGAATGTTGTTGATATTTTGATTAGGATTGCATTAGATCTATGTATCAGTTTTGGGAATATGGCCATTTTGACAATCTTGGTTCTGCCTATCCATGAACAGGGCATGTGTTTCCATTTAATGTCCTCTTTGATTTCCTTTTTTGTAGTATTATAGTTTTTGTTGTAGAGGTCTTTCAATTCTGTGGTTCCGTTAAATCCTAAGATTTTTATCTATCTTGCTGTTGTTAATGGTGTTGTTTTCCTATTTTTCTTTCTTGGAGGATTTATTGTTAATGTACATGAACAAGAGTGATAATAGTGAATGTCCCTGTCTTGTTCCTGATTGTGGAAGGAAAGCTGTCAGTTTTCCCCATTTAATATGACATTAGCTGTTGGTTTGTCATAAGTGGCTTTTAGCAGATTGAGATAAGGTCCTTCTATACCTATTTTCTTCAGGATTTAAAATACATAATGAATAGATTTTGGATTTTGTCAAAGACTTTTTCTTTTGTACTGCGAGTTGAACTGAGGGTTTTGAGCTTGTCAGGCAGGCACTGAGTTGCTGAGCTACATCCCTGGCCCTGTCAAAGGCTTTTTCTGCAATTGTTTAGATGACCATATGATTTTTGTCCTTGCTTCTGTTTATAAGATGTATTTTACTTATACTTATGTTGGACCACCCTTGCATCCCTGCAATGAAGCCTACTTGGTCATGATGTATGGTCTTTTTAATTTGTTACATTGTTTGCTAGTGTCTTATGTAGGATTTTTGTGTCTATGCTCATTAAATAGATTGCCTATAGTTTTCTTAGATTCTTGTCTTGTTTTGAAATCAGGGTAATGCTAGCTCCCAGGAATGAGTTTGGAAGTACTCCTTCTCTTTCAATTCTATTAAAGAGTTTGAAGAAGATTGATGTGAAGAAGATTGATGTGATAGTGGCGCTACCACCTTTCTCACAATTGCAAGGTCCTGCATTCAATCCCTGGTACAAAAAAAAAAAATGATGTTATATATTTTCTGAAGGTCTTTTAGTATTCAGCAGTGAATCCATGAGGTCCTGGACTTTTTATAGTTAGTAGGTTTTATTTTTATTTTTTTGATTTAATTTCATTATATGTTGTGAGCTTTTTAGCATTTATATATCTTCTAGAGTCAGCTTTGGTAATACATATGTGTCTAGGAATCCATTTTTTTCAAGATTCTCAAATTTGTTGGAGTACAATTTTTCATGGTAGTTACTAATGATCCTCTATATTTTGGTGGTATTCATTGTGATTTTGCCTTTTTCCTTTCACACTGATTAATGTGTGCCTTTTCTTTCTTTTGGTAAGCTTGGCTAACGCTGTGTCTATTTTGTTTATTCTTTCAAAGAATCAGCTTTTTGATTCATTGATTTCTTGTATGATTTTTAAAAAGTTTTAATTTCTTTAATTTCTACTCTGATCTTTATGATTTCCCTCCTTTTTCCAGGTTTGGGTTTGTTCTTCTGGTTTTTCAAGATGCACTATTAGGTTATTTATTTGAGCTCCCTCTTTTTCTAATGTAAGCATTCGCAACAGTCACTTCCCCTCTTTGGACTATTTTCGTTGTGTACCATAGGTTCGTATTGGCACTATTGTTTTATTTTGTGAATTGTTTAATTTCTTCCTTGATTTTTTTCCTGTGACTATTGAGTGTTTAGGACTGTGTTACTTAATATCTAATTTTTTGTAAAATTTTTATGATTTCTTTTGCAATTGATTTCACTGATAGGGTACATGGGATGATTTCAATTCTTTTGTATTATTTAAGTAGACTTGATGGACTAATATGTGGTCTATTTTGGAGAAAGTTTTATGTACTGCTGGGAAGAATATGTAGTCTGTCTTTGGTTGGGAAATTCTGTAGATATCTATTAAATCCATTTGTTTAAAGGTGTGATTCAGGTCTGATATTTCCTTGTTAATTTTTTGTTTAGTTGATCTGTCTTTGTGAAGGTGGGTTATTGAAGTCACCCACTATGATTGTATTGGTATTTATTTGGTGTTGTACATCTATGTTTGTTTTATGAAGTTGGATGTTACTATGTCTCACAACTGTCATCTCTTCCTGTTGAATTGTTCCCTTATATAATATGTAGTGACCTTCTTTGCCTCTTCTGATTAGTTTTAGCTTGAAGTTTACTTTGAGAGTAAATTGCTACTTTTTTGTGCTTTTGGCTTCTAGTACATGGATTATTGTTTTCTATCCTTTGACTTTTAGTCTATAAAATTTAGGGGATTAGATGAGTTTCTTGAATGCAACAGACTTTTGGATTCTGGTTTTTTTTTATCCAGTCAGCCAATGTGTGTCTTTTAATTGAGGAGTTAAGGTCATTTACATTGAGAAATATTATTGAAAGGTATTTACTTATTCTTGTCCTTGTGTTCTTTTTCTGTTGTTGACGCATTTATTTTTTTCTTTGTTATTTCACTGCTTGCCTTGCTTCAAATATTCATTCCTATGACTTTTTGAATTTTTTGGCTATTTTGTGTCTGTCTAGGGTATCTATCTATCTATTTTTTGGTTTTTTGAGACAGGGTCTTACTGTGTAGTTGAGACTGAGCTGGAACTCAACTATGTAGCCCAGGCTGGACTAGAACTCACAGCAATGCTGCCTCAGCCTTGCAAGTGCTGGGATTACAGGCATGTGCCACCACGCCTGGCTTGTCTAGGGTATTTTTGAATTTTTTTTTGTTTTGTTTTTGTTTTTAGTTCTGGTTTGGTATTCATACATATATTAAAGTGTTTTTTCCCATGGAATGTCATTATTTCTTCATCAATTTTGAAAGATGGTTTGCAGTATATGTTAGTCTTGACTGGAAGTGGTTTTCTTTTAGGGCTTGAAATACTTTATTTCAAGCTCTCCTGGCCTTTAGGGTTTGTGTTGAGAATTCTGCTATAATTTTAATATCTTTACCTTTAAACATGATTTTTTGTTTGTTTTTCTCCAATATCTTTTTTTTTTCTGTCTTTTTGTTTGACTTCTAGGATTTTGACTACAATGTATTGTGGGGGGCTCTTTTTTCTTTCATAGTTATTTCATATTTGGTAAGCCTTGATTACTGTATATTGAGTTTTTTCCTCATACTCAGAAAGTTTTCTGCAGAATTTTTTTATTTCATGTACACTGTCTTCTAATTTTTCTCTAATTCCAGTTAGCCTTAAGTAAGTCTTATTAGCATCAACTCAGTAGCTTTACAACAAATTTCTCTTGTTGTCTTATCATTTTTAAGCCTTCTCTGAGTAAACTGTCATGAATTTCCACTTTGTCCTCATTTTCTGAAACCTTGTCTTCATATTCATCATTTCTGGTGTTTGTGAATTCTATAGAATTCTTTATCTCTGGGATTTCTGTTTGGCATCTTTTTGTGGAGTCTGTGTCTTTGGTAAATTTGTCATTCATGTTTTGTTCCATTTTTATCCTTTCTTAAAATGATTTGTTTCTCCCATTTTCACTTTGGTCAATTTGTATGTTAGTTCCACTGTCTTTTGTGTTATATTATCTGTGATCTCACCTTGTTCCTTTACTTCCTCCTCAGTCGTTTTGTACAGGTCAGCTGTCTGGTGTTTGCTTTTGTTTCCACTGGTGCCTCTTGGAACTATTTTGGGAGATTTAGGAGTCTTTGGGGACATTTTATTGTCTTGCTTTTTCATGTTGCTATTTGTTTTTTTTTTGCTGAGGATTGAGGTCAAGTAGACTGAAGAGAGTTTGTTGTTGATACGAGGATACCTTTAGTTAGGTTCTTTGTACCAATGATGTTTTCTTGGCTTTATTTGTTCAGAGATACTGTTTATCCCATCAGTGTATTCAATTTAATTAGGATGGACCTTGTCACTGTGTTGTGAGGAGAAAATTTCTACTGGTCATCACACTGTTAATTGAACCAAATATACATCAATCATAAACATTAAAACTTGTTTTGATAATTTTGCCCTTTTGTCAGTACCCTTATGGACTATATTATACTGCTATCTGTGGTTCATGTCAGATTGGGGAATTGGGGTGGAGGGGAAAGGAAAAAGGAAGGGATAAGTCAATGGGAAGAGAGGGAGGTAAGAGAAACATCAATAGGTAAAAAGAATAAGTAGGCAGGTAGTTGAAGTCTGTTGCAATTATTTTATAGCCAATGTAAAGGGCTGGTGTTGAGGGCATTTGAGAGAGTATTTCTGTAGGCTGGAAGATGTATGGAACTGGGTGAGAGTGTATTTAGAGATTGAAGGAGCCTATGAGAATTAAAGTACTTGTTACTATGTTTCTAGGCAATTTTGTTTGGGTCCTCTAAGTCCAGTTTTGCTGAGGATTTCCTTGACTTGCCCTTAAGTGGTATTGTTTAGTTTGTAGCATTGATTAGTTCTCTAACGTACTTTTACAGGCAAATTATATTTATGCCATTAGATAGTTGGAAAGGAGGAAGGAGGAGGCAAGGAGGTGAGATAATGAAGAAGTAAGGAGAACAAAGAATAAGGAGGGGAGAGAGTCAGAAGATAAAGGAGGGACGGGGATGTAGCTCAGCGGCTCAACACCTGCCTGGTAAGTGTGAGGCTGTGAGTTCAATTTCTGGTCCCTTCCCCAAAAAAGATAGGAGGGAAGAAACTCTGAAAGAGTGGGCAGGTCAGAGGGAAAACTTTGAAATTTATTAAAGGATAACCAACCAGCACTAAAAAATAATTAACCAAAAGAAAAAAATGGAAACAGAGAACAGAAAAAATAACAATAACAATAATCAGGATGACCCAAATCTAACAAAGTAGCAAGGATTCAATAACTCCAATAACCAAAATAACAATAGAAATAAGAATAAAAAGCTTCGGACCAGGGATGTAGCTCAGTGGCAAGCACAAGGTCCTGAAAAAAAAAAAAAATGAAAACCTTCACATAGTTGTCACAGCATTCGCACAGCTCCTTCTAAGCATATATATCACTGTCTGTTTTTAAGTAGCTGAGCAGTTTCTTCCTGTGGACTAGACAGTTGCCTGTCCAAAGTCTTGAGCACTATTGCTCCTTCTGAACACATTTTCTGGTTTCAAGCTCCAGCCATTTTTCCCTGAAGGCCTCCATAAATGGACTGCCTTAATTGATAGGGTGGGGTAAACATGACGGACATCTCTGTGTCTTCCTCCCACAGGTTTCCCTGCCTATTATATGGCCAAACAGCGTAGGTGGTGTTTACTGTCTGTCAAGCAGTTGTCTGTTTCAGCCTTGCCAGAAGAAACAGTAAGAGGGTGCTTACTCTCTTCTGGCTCCTTCGAGAGTTGCTGTCTGACTCTGCTCTGTGTATTTTTTGTGGAATGAGTTTTCCCTTCCTTCTGCAGTTCTCAGCTAGGAGTTGCTGGGATCTGCCATATGGCAGCCAGCTGACAGTGACAATAGTTGTGGGTAGGGTGCTGAATGATCCTCCTATTGGACTCATGTTGTATGTGGCAGAACTAGCTGACTTGTTGTCTCTGTTGGTGAAACCTTCTCTCCCCTCACGCTTCCGTTGGCCCTGGAGATGTTCGGTCTGCCAGGCTGCCACTGAAAGGTGCGCTCCCTCTGTCAGTCCAGTCCTCTCCCCAAGTGGTGTGTATGCTGCATTGGGGGTCAGGGGTGGCATACTATGATCCAAGAGTGGTCTGGTTTTCCTTCACATGCCCTCTAAACACTGGATTTTAGTCCAGTTGGATTTTCTTTTTACTTATCCTCTTGCATTAGATTTTATCTTTTGCCCCTGCCTCAGGGTAACTCCTTTTTTTCAGTACTGATTTGGAGACACTCATCTTTGCTGTCACCCTCCAGTTGGCCATCTTCTCCAGGACCTGAATCATTTGTGAAGGATCTTTGTTGTGAGATTTATAAAACTCATGTAATTTTTTAAAAGCTTGTGAATAAATATAATTGTTGAAGCATTTTTGGTATCTGCTTAATACTATTTTATAAAATTAAATGCATTTGTCTTAGTGTCTGCCTGCAGTGTTTTAAAGTGGCCTGTAATAATCTGTATTGGAGGTCAATAAAATAGAGCCAGTGTTCAAATACAGCCATCTATTTTTGTAAATATAGTTTTCTTGATAAACTTTATGGACATTTTTCATGTATCATTACAGCTCTTTTCATAGTACAGTAGCAGAGTTTCATAGTGATAGCAGAGTAGTGCTCTTGAAAGTCTAAAACATTTACTATGTAACTTTTACAGAAAAAATTTGCCAACCCTTGATCTGTATAACATATAAAGGACAAGTATCTGTTTAAAATAATGAATGTAAGCCACACATTTTTCCCATGAACTATGACTTGTTTTGTGTGATGCAAACCTTATGTCAGCGTGTTTTACTAATAGGTTGATAGAAGGGAAGAAAACTGATGGACCAAAAGCTGAGTGTTGTCCAGTATTGATTTTATTTTATTTATTTATTTATTTTTTTGGTACCAGGGATTGAACTTGGGTCCTTGCGCTTGCAAGGCAGGCCACCGAACCGCTGAGCTAAATCCCCGGCCCCACAGTATTGATTTTAAATAACTCAAACTTGAGAAATATTAGCTTTGTTAGGATGAGCTTTATTAGAAATGTGTTTAATTTCATATACCTTAAACAGTAACATGTCTTATATTTACTTTTTCTGAACAATATTTATCCTATATAATCTCACTGCATTATAATCATTATTTAACATTATTGTAGATAGCAGGAGATGATGATCAATTGGTGTTTTGTTTGTTTGTGTTTTTGTTTTTTTTGAGACAGGGTCTCACTATGTAGTTGAAACTGACCTGGAACTCACTATGTAGCCCAGGCTGGTCTTGAACTCACAGCCATCCTCCTGCCTCAGCCTCCCAAGTGCTGGGATTACAGGTGTGCGCCACCACGCCCGGCCCAGTTGGTGTTTTGATCAGAATAGTTTCATAGGTTGATTTCAGTTGAACTACTCTTACTGGCCTTCTTGAAAATTGGATTGGCTGACAAACATTGCTCTTCTCACCTAATCAGTTTCCAGCAATCTATGATATTCAGGCCTGTGTCTTAACATTTGGATAAAAATCTATTTGCTCACTCCATTACTTACACGTCTATGAACCATCCATTTGTGATGGGTCCTAATGCTTCCTAGAGGAAATAAATGCTATCACAAATTTTAAAATTGAAAAAAGTTCTCAATGTGAATTTTATAACTTTATTTTTATGATTTTTCTCAATCAATTTAACACTATAAACAAATCTAAAATAATTCTTCCATGGAAATATTCCTCTGCAATTGTGTATATTGTGTTTTAGATATACAGTGATAGAGTCTCACATTAGTAGTTTAGTACTTTAATTCTTATTCAAAATGACAGCAAGATGTCTTTTTTCTTTTTCTTTCTTTCTTTTTTTTGGTACCAGGCATCAAACTTGGGACCTTACGCTTGCAAAGCAGGCGGCGGCACCACTGAGCTAAATCTCTGACCCAACATATCTTTTTTCTTAAGTTTTTATTTTTCTTTATAGTTAAATGTTAGGTAATTAGTTGATTAGTGAAGTAATAATTGTAACCTGGTGAACAGTAACCAACAAAGAATTCTGCAATATAATTTCATCTGGTTAATTTCAGTTAGATTCAGTAGGACTCAAGCACTGATTCTTATAAATATGAATTTTCCTTTTCTGATAAATCTTTGTCCATTTGGAAAATATCATACTATGATTTAACAGTTGAGTTTAAATATGCAACACATAAAGATATTTATAATCTAGAGTCACGTGGTTTTTATTACTTCTTTTATAACAATTGCTTTATGTTCGAGTAATGGCTTTACATCATCTACTTGGTAATGTTTCTTCACTGTTGTGTATCTTTTATCTAAAACAGTGAAGATCTATATAAGCCTTTATATTTTTATTTTCTGAGAATTTTTCCCAGGGAACCTCATCCCAGTAGTGAACGATTTGAAAATATTGTCATGGTATGATCTCCTGGCACAAAGTTTAGAAAAACTATTTGTAGTCCTTAGAAGAAATGTACAGTCTTTGTCCAGCCACCTGCATCTGGATTTTTAGATTTGTTAAATAAATGTGTATTTGCCACATTTGCCTCCTGTAACTTTCATACTTGTGAGATTGCGTTGTTAGTTTTACATTATAACTTTCAATATGAGAGCTTTCAGAGTGAGAAATCATCAGTCTGCCTCAGGGGTCAGTGTCAGCCTCACTGACCTCTGAGGTGTTGTCACCTGAGAGCCTCTCAGAGATTAACCCTTTGTTAGCATGATGATGTCTTTACTTACAAGTTGCCTTTTTAATTCTTAAGACTAAAAGAAACAAAAGAGAACAAAACAGTAAACAACTGAATTGAAAAGCATTGTGGCTTTGCCCCACAAACCATTAGTATTAATTCGAATCCTGATATTTAATATTTTACAGTATAAAAATGTTTATTTGACTTATAAGATATTTCTAAAATTACCATGTTTTAGGCTAAATAAAGGAAATTGACCTGATATTTTTATAAATAAACTTACTTATTATTTTTATAAATAAACTTAACTTATTATTTATTGAGAAAATCTATTTTTCAATAAAAAATTATTTATAGTAACAGGCATTAAATTTTATTTCTATTGGTGTTTTTGTTTTGTGTTCCTGCAATTAATAAATATCTAGGGTAAAAATTATTGAGATGCAGATTTAAAATGCAGTTTATCCATCTTCATTCTAGAATATAGACCTTGTATAGTCAGGGCCTATCTGGAAAAGAGTAATTTAGGGTTTCTGCTTTTAAAAAACATTCTCTGTAATTGTTTTACATAAAATGAAAATAGATTTTATATAAATTATATATGTGTATTTAACAAATCAACAGACTACGGGCTTACAAGTAAAATACATACTGTTTAGGACTGGAATTCTTTTCTCTAAGTAAATAGTTATTTTTGGTTAAATTACAAGAAATCAATTATTTGATAGCAAAAATTGTTTAAGGAGGATGTGTCTTAAATATGAATTAGTTGCTTCTTTGAATCATGAGATAAATTAGTTTAATTACACGTGGCAGTTTTCTTGAGTAGTGATGTAATTTGAAATAGAATTCTCTTTTTCTCCTCCCTGAAAACTCAAGCCAATTAATAGAACTTTTAAGCTCTTTGTCACAGGCCACCATGGAGGTCTGCAGAGAAGAACTTTAATCCAATAAACATTTCATTTAGATCATGAAAAGAAAGCATGAGGAGACGCTCCTGTAAGAGAGTGTGTTACTATGATTCCACCCATGAAGAGATGTGAGGAATTTGCCAAATTAACCAAGAGGTCCTCATATTTAACGCATAAATGTGTCAAAACTAACAGAATCATTATTTAATTTGCTTGAACTCTATATTGAGGAAACTCTAAAAAGCCACAACTGTTTTCTTCAAAGCCTCCACTGTTGGGCTGGATGGACAGGGCAAAGGGAGGTTGTGAGAAATCCAGATAGCAAATAACACTGGCCGAAGCTGGTCAGAAAAGGGAATAGATAATTAGGCGTAATTAGCGTGTATGAATCGTTGTCTCTCTGCCCTTAGCTTGAATAAATTTTGAAGGAAAAAACCCTACTGGTGCAAGTCCTTTGATGTAGGAAGAGTCATTGTGGCTTGGCAGCATAAAGGCAGTGTTTTATACTTTTTGCATAATAGTTGTGATACAGAAAGAGTGAATGGACCCTGCACCCCCTGTCTGCTTTACACACCAAGGACTTTTGGATTCTCTTGAAACAAAATGCATCACAAGTTTGCAGTTGTTCGTAATGAGGTACCGGACCTCATCAGAGCTCAGAGGAAGCCATCTTTGGCTTTTGTTTAAATCTTAATCACAGTTTTTTTTTTTTCTTTCTGGGAAATCTGTTTTCTTAAATCAACACTTCTTTTTCCTTTCTTTGCTTGCACCTTCAATAAGAGAAAGGAATAATACACAAGAACACTAAATAGAAAAGTTAAACAAAAATTATTACCTAAAAGACAAATGCATTTCTGTGTTTTCAATCCCATATTAAAAAGATCTTTGCTATACTCCTTTTTGCCTTCAAGTCAGTGGCATTCAAGTAAGGTTGTTTTGTAATAGAAGGTGTAAGAAAATAATGAAAGGAATAATTTTAGAATGGTTTTGGGAACAAATTATTTTCAAATTGAAGTTACATAAAGTAAATTGGTAAATGTGTTACTATTTTTGAGAATTTGAGTTTTTAAATGGAAATCAGTTTGGTAAAAATATTACTTAGTACATTTACTATAAATTTATTTATTTGAAAGACATAATTTAAATATAGGTTTGAGAACCTAGCTCTGGGTCCAAAAGAGTTCATTTATCCTGCATCTGGGAAGATAAGAAGTGATTCTTGAGAAAGTATTGTGTTTACTTTGAAATTTTCTGACAAACCTGAACAAGTAAGTCATCTAAGATACAGTATCAATTTATTCTGCTAGTTGAATTATATTCTCTTTGATGATCTAAAATAATTTAATTGTACCTCTGCAAAAAGATAAATTAATTATTTAAAAACTTTAAATCCCATTCTTGGCATGGGTTGGAAGCAGAGCTGAACAAGTTACACATTATCCTCAATATTAGAATAGTATCTCTAAGTAAGTTTTATATTTCTGGAAAATTTTTAATCTCTTCCATCAGCTGTTTTGGAATTAGTGAAAAAAACTACCATTCAGGTACTTAAGTGCTTTAATTTTTTCTAATTAATATTCTTCCTTTAACATATTTTAATTATAAGACTGTCTTCAGTTGTCATTAGTCATCCATTCCTTAATGTGTAATCTATGAATCTACTTTTATAAGTGTTCTTACTTTGCTTTAGTGTAGTTTTATTATGACGTTTTGATTCTGGAGAGACTTCTTTCAATCTACAATGCTCTGAGATGCTTTTGGCTACTTAACCCATTTTGCATATTGTGCCATTTGTAGAATAAAGTAGCCTTTTATGCTTGGAGTTGATTTGAACTCTGAAAGGCAACACCTGAACATCTCACAAAACTAGACAATTATGGCTGATTGTGTTTTTCAGGTATAGGTCACAGGAAATTCATTTGGGGTAAAGTATGTACAAAGCTAAGAAATATGCAGATTTCCTGTTGTAGGATTGTGTAAAAATTATTTACAGTTAATACTTGCATAAAGGTTAGAAAGGTTGATGAAGTGATATTTAGTTTTGCTTTACTATTCACTGCATGTCAGAATGTAATTATGACTGATTCATGAAACTGTCTTAGAAACGAACCATCTTTATTAAAATGCTGATCAAGATAAGAGCTGACAGTAATAAAGAATAGAACATTTTAGTCTTGTTGCTTTTGAATGATTGCTAATTACCCCAGAGGTCATGTATAGTGCTTGGTAGGATTCATTGACATTATTTCTTTTAAGTCTGCTGTTTCAACAACATCTGAGCACGAAGACACAAACTGTGTGCACATTGAACAATAGTTTGGCCAAGTTTTCAAGGCTTTAAGATATCCAAGAAATCTTTTTTTTGCTATGGACTTAGCTTTTCTCTATCAGAATTGTAATGTATAAGAGATGATTGGTACAAAATACTTTATTCAGTTGCTATGACTGTATCTATGCTTTCCATTTTTAAGTTGATATTAAATAGTACATAAGGCTATTGAGACCATGTCATCTCTGAATATGCATATAAAATTAAAGATAACAAAAGTGTATATTGGCCTTTACATTAAAATCAATAGAAAGGACTTCTTAATGTATAATCAAAGTATACTTACTATCAGTGGCCAGTGTTCAGCTTGTTTTTATTTTTCTTAAATGTAAACTTGGTAATTTGTTTTTAAAGATTTGTGGAAACCCTTAGAGTGTATTCCCTAGCTTATGTTGATTGGTAGGATATAAATGTTATGAAAGTAAAGTTGATTAAATAAACTGGTACAGTGTCTTAAAATAATCTTTACAATTCTCAACAACTAAAAATAGAAGAATGTAGAAAATTATATATATATATATATATATATGCATGTATGTTCAAATCATACAATCACAGAACACATTTATGTGGTTACCATGATGTTGCAGAAAAACCAGTAGGTTAAGAAGGCATGTTTCTGAGCTTTTGGCTCTGTCATTGACTTTGGGAAAACCTCTTACAACTACTTCAGCTTGTATTTTTTAATCTTTAAATTATGGGATTGGACTATAAGATTGCTGTGGTCCCTGTGATGCTATGAATTTTTAAGTCTCAGAATTTGTAAGTTATTTCTTTTGAACTATGATAGATTTCTTCCCTAAACAGTGTTCTAAAATGTGCTGTTAATAGGTGAGCTAGTCTACAAAAGCATGATTGCCTCACAGAACTCAAATACACCCCTGTAATAAAGTATAAGAAAGCAATATTTTTATTTTAATATACATTTATTAGTCACTGTGGGTACAAAGATGAGTCTTACTGAGATAATTGGGATGTTCTAATACTGAGAATAAATATACCAAAAATCCTCTCTATTATATAGGAAAATATCATAATGTAATATAAAAATGTTATATATAGTGACACAGTTATTAAAATGCTAGCAATGATGTAAAATTGCAATATATTAAATAAAAGCTACACATTTAAATGTTTTCCATCTTTTGTAATGCTGGCAATTGTGGAAGCTGAATGAATGAATGAAATGGAAATTTAAATGAAATCTTAGTAAACTCTTCTGTACATTTACAAATCTCAGCGAGGGATTAAGCTGGAGTTTTGGTGTGCTTTTTTCTGTCTTTTTATATGGATGCATCACTGTTATAACTCTTGGTTTAATAGTCATGTTTATGATTTTGTTTTTGCTTCAACTTGAATGTAGGGATTTTCCTGAGAAAATAGGCCATGGCCTAGAAGGGAGAAAGCGAGGGCAGAAGAAGAGTGATAAAAGTAGTTTTTAATGTATAGGGGAGACATGAACTGACATGGAACTAAATAAGTTTGGAATAGTGACAGCTGAGAAATATAAAATGACACATAAATACAGTCACTTTTTGAGGGAGACAGCAGAAGTGGACAGTATGCTAGGTTGTAACCAAAGGTACAGTAGCCCATTTATCTTCTGAAGTGTCACCACTGTACGTGGAAAACAGAAGGCAGAGTTATTCATGTTTGATATTTCATAATTTGGAGGGTTCCTGCAAATAAGAATGGTCATTCAAACTTTTAATTCTCTGGTATAACATTAATAGACCAGTCAGAGCAAACACTGGGCTATAAGCAACCACAGTATACTGGTATATGCTAATGAGAGCAGTTTTACCTGTAAATCAATGTCTAAGCACATATGTTCACAGAATTTCAGAGTCTGAAGGAACCTTATATCCCACCACCTTATTGTATGCTGGATGCAATTGGTACTTATGCCTGGGATCGTCTGACCTCAGATTGCATAGCTAGTGGCAGAAGCAGATCTACAATTAGATTACCTACTCTTCACTGAGAATTCTCTTCACCAAACTATGACGTGCAGCATGTGTGGTGTGGTGTGTGTGTGTGTGTGTGTGTGTGTGTGTGTGTGCAGATACATACATTGTATTTGCTTATTTCATTGTCTTTGGGTAGAATTCATTATATCTCAGTTGCTTTTTATCAATAAGAAACTATCTTTGTTTTATAAAACTATAATCTGCTTTTGAGTAAATACAATGAAAAAAGAGCAGAACCAGTTTAGTGTATTTAAAAATGCTATATTAGATACCATAAAACTCTTAATAATCAAGTCCCTAAAAATGGACAGAGTTCACTATTAAAGCTGAATATTTTATTGGGGTTTAGTTTTTCTTTATTACTCCAGAGAGTAATTGTAGTGTGAATTAATCATGGGCTTTGTGTATTTATAGGAATATATTATTGCTTACCTTTGTTATTTTTACAGAAGAAAAAAATTCTCAATACATTAGATTTTGCAAAGATACATGCACAGTGTGGTAAGTTTCTATTAGACTGGAGATCTTTTTCACAGTTTCTTTTTGTGGGAGAAAATGTAAGTTTACTGGAGCTGCAGCTATGTGTTTGGTAGAATGATTATTGAAAGAAATTCTCAAAAGGTAAATTCATTAACTTCTTTCCAACCTGTCATAAGTTGCCCTTAAATTTTTCTTTTTTTTCCTATCAGTAATGAGGACTCTTTTTCTTGAATAAAGAAAACTGTGGGGTAATTGAGTATTGGAATTCTGTTTATTTTGACAGAGCTAGAATAGTGTAATGGTTTCAAAAAGATTTCAGTAATAGAGGTATTAGCTTTTTCTGAGTATCACTATTTGCGGACACTGCATGGAGTTCTCTAAGATCTTTCCTTTTGTAAAATTTTAGGAAGATAAATGAATAGGTTTTGGGTTAAACTCTTAATAAATATCCTAACATCTACATGTATACATATTTATTTATATTTACTAAATATTGAAAGCTCCCCCATTCTTCCTTTTGTCCGTTTTTACTCCACTCCGCCCCATCTCATTCCTGCTTTCCTCCTCAGGAAGAGCCACTATTCAAAGTTTAGTTTGTATCTTTTCTGTGCATTTGTATGTAAGCATATCTGTATATATGTCCAGGCATATAGTTTTATTTTATTGTAAATTAATGGTATAATAATTATGTATCAATCCCTTGCAGATATCCTGGAGATATCTTGATATCAGACATACCTCAGTAATCATTCTTTTAGATGCCTGTCTTATATTTTATGGTATGGCTGCACTATTGTTTTAAGACTAATCTGCTATTTTTAATATTTGGCTTTATTCTAGTTGTGTACTTTTCAAGTAATATTTTTAAAAGTCTGTTTACAAATGTATTTTATAGCATATGAATTATTGCTTTTGTAGATTATATTCCTAGAAACAGAATTTCTAAGTCAAAGGTACTTTGCAATTAAAACTTTGTTAGGTGTTTCTCAAGTTGTTCTTTGCTTATATATTAGCTAACATTAAAAATTAAATTATGAATTAAATTTTCAAATAGTTCAATTTTTTTAAAGAAGCCTCATTAAACCTTATGGAACATAATAAAGTACATAAATAAATAATGACAAATCATTTGGAATTTTTTTCTTTTTTTTTTTTTGGTACCAGGGATCGAACTCAGGTCCTTGTGCTTGCAAGGCAGGTGGTGGAACCACTCAGCTACATCCCCGGCCCATGACAAATCACTTGGAATGGAGGAATGATGCTCTGGGAATTTTATTAGACATTGCTTATGCATATTGAGGTGGCAACTGGCTGCTACAAAATCATAATTACCAAAATACTTAAGGGTGATGGAAATTGTGAGCTTTCATTTCATGCTTTGTTCTGAACATAGTAGGTGTGCAGTGGTTAGCAACACTGAGGCTGCTTTTCTGAGTTCAGCTGCTGTTCTTTTACCTCTGAATGGGCCAAATAACTCTAGACAAAGTGAGATAAAAATTCTTAACCTTCTTGAACCCCAAATATTGATTGGGAAAATAGGGCCAATAGCCCTATTTTAAAAATTGTTGTAAATGAACTTCTCAACAAATGATCGTGGTTGTTATTTTTATTCTTCTGTGACAATGTTATAACAGTAACCACAACTAAACATTTATCTTCTGGTTTAAAAGCTGCTGGGACATTTTACAATAGAAACCCACATGTTCCTTGGCTCAAGTGTTACCATTTTCTTGATAAACAAAGATAACTCTTTGTATTTACATTTGGATTCTTTGTTTCCAACCAATATATGCCCAAAATAATTTGAATGACATATGTATTTGTCTTTTTTGTGGCTAATTACACAATACCACAGACTGGATAAGTTATAAAGAAGAGAAGTTTATTTGCGCTCATAGTTCTAGTTCAGAATATAAGGGGCACGCCTGGTGATGCCAGCCTTTTGCTGGCAGAGTCTGAGGAGGTACAGGGCATCACATGGGAGAGAAGTGGACAGTGTACAAATATACGGGTGTGTGACCTGAACTTCTTATAAAGCCACTGGTATGTAATCATGGTGGCTCTACTCTGATGACTTCTAATCCCCTCCCAGAGGCCTAACCTCTAAACACTATATTAGGATTAAATCTCACCTTCTTAATACCTCAAAGTGGAGATTAAACTCCAGCAGGACTTTCAGAGGGGAAAAGCCATATTTAAACCATAGTAGCATTAAAGATAAGACTTCATTCATTCTCAGGGGCATCTTGGCACATAGATAGAATGCAGAATAGTATCTCAGGTCATCTAAATTTATAATTTTATCAGGAAGTCAATGCTAATGGCATTGACTTAACAAAGTTACTATAGGTCTTAACAAAGTTAGTATAAATTTGTGTTCTGTACAGTTTCTTACTGATATTTTAAAGATGATTAATACTTTACAAGGGTCCAATATTTTATAAAAATCGATGTGCCTAAGATAGAGAATATAGAAGAGAAAGCAAGTCATTGGCATTCTGAACAAGACCTCTAATTAAACAGTAGAAGTTGCAACAATCAAATGTTTCACCATTCTGTTTATAGGCAGTGAGAATGGTAGTGTCTCTGAAGTGCAGTGGTCACCTCAGAGTTCCAAGCAAGGACAGAGAGGCCCAAAACCGTCTGCATGGGGCTTCAATACCGCACTTGTAGTTTGATCATCAGATGCTGATGTTTTTCTCTTTTGGGAGGACAGGAATCCTGTTACTCTGAAAATATTTTTAGTAACATATCCAGAAACTAGAGGAAGATTGGGATGTTATCTATCAAGATTAGGATGTTTGAGCATCTTAGTGATACTCAAAAACCTAACCATGGGAGCTAGGCGTGGTTGCTGTGCCTATAATCCCAGCACTTGGGAGGCTGAGGCAGGAGGATCGCTGTGAGTTTGAGACCAGCCTGGGCTACACAGTGAGTTCCAGGTCACTCTCAACTATATAGTGAGACCCTGTCTCAAAAAACCAAAAATAAATAAATAAATAAAATAAAAAGTAACCATGTAATTTCATTTATAATTATGAGATGTGAGTTGAAAACCTAATTCTATAAGCCTTGTGTCCTGTAGTTTGAGATGTTGAAATCTCTTCCAGTCGTAGCTCTTCACTAAGGTCGTCATCCACCCCTCTATACACTGAATAGTGTTTTCTTCTAGCCTTCTTAATTCAGTCATACTTCCCCAGCTCTGTCAGTCCTTTGTTTCATGATCCTTTGTTCATTTAAATACTTAGAACAGATAGTTTTCAATGACATCAGTCTCTGTGATTCTCAGGTCATAAACACCAACACTGAGAGGTTCTGTGGCTTTTTTTTTTTTTTTGGCCACGCCTGGTGGACACTGTGTTTCACTTAGTCCATTTGACCTCTCTGCTCTGGTGGAATAGCAATGTAATTTGGATTGCATTGATCAGAGGTGGAGCTTTATTAAACCCTGGCCCATTAGCATCACCTAAGGAACATCTTGCAGGTAGTGTTATTCACTTGTCTTCAAAAATACTTTTCATATCAGTATTTTCATGCTTCAATTGTGATCAAAAATTTTCTTTTGTCACAGGTCATGAGGAAACGATGTGATATACTCTACTTGTCCTAAATGGATCTGTGGTCTCTTATTTACTAAGCATATGCCATAGAAAATAATTGCCAGGTGGAGGGAGACCTAGAGACCTCCCTCTCTTCAAGAGGGTGAGGAAATCACTAAAAACTTGATACATCTCTCCTCTGGGCAGGTAATGGCTGATGATGCTAGTAAGGGGAGGTATAATTCTGAGAAAGAGAGTTGAAGATTCAAAAGGGAGTTTAGAAACTATTATTAAACATTTTTTTTAACTTGGAGAAAAACCCAAAGTGAACAACTAACTCAGTTTTGAAAATGTGCAAAAATACGAGTGCCGGAGTTGACAGAGATAGGATTGTCACTGAAGAGACTCAGGCTATGTCCCCAGAGTTGATAGGTCCTAGGGTTTGAAGAGGACTCATTAAATCAGTCCTCTAGGAGTTGTTAAAGAAAAATTATTCTGATACTTGTGAGAAGGAAGCCTTCATCAATGATTATTGCAGTAATGCCATGGCTATTGTAGTTAAGGGAGAGTAATTGTGTTCAACTCTGAATTCAACAATATATACCTGTAGATATAAAGCCAACAAGCAGTCTGGGGGTTACTGGGTGGAAAATTCCTAAGAGGAGACCTCAAGAGTATGAGGATTTTTGTTAAACTGGTCAGACTGGATTCCTATTAAAGATGAGCCAAGGACTGAGAAATCAAAAGTGAGAAATGAAGAACTTGATCAGAGATCAGGATGGCAAGTTTTTTTCTAACCTGACTTGGCAGAATTCTTGCCAATACTTAGTGATACAAGGATGGGCAAGAATAAACTGCCAAGGTCTCCTTGGCAATACAGCTCAGAGTATTATTGACTGCTAAGTTCGGTAGAAATATTATAGGGAGTCATACAGGGCTAGGCCCTCAAGAGAGTCAGGACAAAAGTAAAACACACTACAGTTGTGGCCAGAGGTGCATCTGTTGGAGACCAGGCCTCAAGATAAGGACAAAATAACCAGACCTGAATACTTCCCCAAAGAATAAGATACGTGGTAACACCTGGCCTAATGAAGTCTAGATAGACATCAGTCACCCCAGCAGGTGACCAAGACCTTCAGGTTCATCATTTCCTAGAAAAGTCTTTGTTCTTCCCATGTACACTTGTTATGTGACTTGTTTCCCCATTGGATCACTATTACCTAAGCAGCTATCCTTGTAGCCTTATTGGTTGATCATAGCTTTAATCCATGTTGTGCACACAGTTATTGTTCTATGAAACTTCCCTATAAAGTGGGGTCCTTGCAGGAGTTATCCTCTCAATAAACATTTCCTACTCTTAACCTCTGTTGTTCGTAGAATTCATTCTTTGATTTTAGAGAACACGAACTCAGCGTATCAGACCTCTAACAGGTTGGGAATTATAATATTTCCCTTATATCATTTAAAGGTCCTCTTTCATCTTCTATATCATCCCTGTATCAAGAGAATTCTGCCCAAGGTTTAAGGAAGACAGTCTTTGTCAGAGTTCAGTTGAGTCAGCAAACTCAGCCGACGACTAGAAAGAATAATGCCATAAACATTGGAAACAAGGGAAGTCCCCAGACCATGGAAAATATTGAAGCCAAAGATTTGAAAAAAATCTTAGCTGTGGGATTGGATATTTTGAACTTATGGATCTTTGCTTGTAGGAGTCTACCTCCCATGATCTTTGGTTGTAGGAGTCTACCTCCTAGCAGAAAAGATCTATGTGATATAGACTCTTGAGTATGGTACGTGGTGGGGGGAGACTTGGTAATGAGTGAGTAGAGAGGGGTAACCTTTCTACCTACTGTAGTCTTTAAAATGACCATTTTTGCAGTAGCTGACCCTAGAACTGGCAGAACATAGCTGGAAGAATGTTCTATTTTGTCATAAAAGCTTCTTGGGGAAAGGACTCTAGTGGGTGTTTTCATCTTTTAGATTTTGACATATTGACTCGCATCTAGGCTTTACACATACATTAGTTTGCTAGTGATTTGTTCTGTTGAATTTCTTTTCTTTTTCTTATTTTGAGGGAGGGTCTCACTAGGTAGTTGAGACTGACTTGGAACTCATTATGTAGCTTGGGCTGGTCTCGAACTCACAGCAATCCTCCTGCCTCAGCCTCCCAAGTGCTGGGATTACAGGCATGCACCACCACACCTGGCCTTATTCTGTTGAATTTCTGTCCATTGTGCACTGTGCACTAGGTACTGTGCTAGGTGCTGGGAAACTAATGACAGGCACCATCCTTATCTCATGGAACTTGCAGTTTTTCTATCCCAATCATTATAGAAATAACTTCTAGTTTGATATGTGCAGTACAATATATGGAAAGTATCTAAGAAACTACCTCCATATAATTTTTGTAGAGAATTATATTATAAATAAGTACACAGATGTGTTCATTGTGACCTAGCTGTTCTTTAGGATTGTGGTCAAGAGTAGGCCTTACTTGTTGAGCATGTGAGCAGAGGGCAACAGATGTAGGGCTTTTCCCTGGCAGGCTGACAGAGGACTGCAAGAACTTTTCAGGAAGCACATGGAGATTTTCCATTTTCTTGTATGTCCAAGCAGGATGTCCATATCCTGGGCTGTGATGGAACATCTGAGCCTTTGTTTGAACCCTGATTCACTCACTTTTGGGGTTCTTTGACCTCTGTTGTGCTTTAGTTTTCTTATCCATCTATAAAATAAGAATAGTAATAATGTCTACCTCATAGAGTGGTTGAGAGGATTAAGAAGATTAAATGAGAGAGGGCAGAGAGAGAGAGAGAGAGAGAGAGAGAGAGAGACAGAGAGAGAGACAGAGACCAACAGACTGAGCTTAGCTCTTGGCAAACCCTTACAACAGGGTTTGCCATTACAATGACGTCTTAGTTCAGGCTGTTATAAGACTGTACACTGTAAAACACTGGAGACTTCATATTTATAAATGGTGGACATTTATTGCTCACATTTCTAGAGACTGGCTAATCCAAGACCAAGGTGCAAGCAGATTTGATACCTGGCTTCATCTCTTCTTCAAAGATGGAATCTTTTATATTTTATCTGCATCTTCACCTTGTGGGAGGAAGGAGCAAAGTTGCTCTCTCAGGCCTTTTTATTTTCTTTCTTTTTAAAAGAAGGGCACTAATTCCTTTCTTGAGGGCAGATCCTTCATTGCCTCATCACCTCCCAGTGCTCCACTTCTTAATACCTCTTGGTTACACATTGGAGACAGGTTTTCAACCTACAGATTTTGGGAGAATGCACACATTCAGATCACAGCATAGATGATATTGGTGATAAAGATCCCCAAATTTCATTGTCAGTTTTTTGCCAGCTTTATTATAATACCTTTGAAAATATGAGGAGAATCTTCATGTGTATTTTTATAGACATTATGTGTATCAGAGATTAGTTTGTATTTAAAATTTTTCTTTTTATTTATGAAAAACAAATTTTCATAACTAAGAGAATAACACTAGTTATCATATTGTGTATTGTTATCTTCAAAGGTAGCTGCTTAGCTCATGATATAAACCAAAAAGATTATAAAAAAGATATAATAAACTTTTTTCAGAGAAGTAAGGTAAACTGTTAGTATAAACGAAACAAATTAGCATATATATTGAATTATTTTTAAAACAACAGAATTTGTAATTTAGGGAATAATGTGAACTTCTCTCTACTTACTACTTATCTACTTATCTCTCTTCTATATTATAACCTCACAATTTATAATAGCTAAATCTTGGAATTTTAATTTTTGTACCTCCAGGAGGAAATTGTTCTTACCCTTGATTCTGAGCAACACAGTCTCATTATTTTGAACTCTTTTCTTCTTTTTTCTGTGCTTTTTTTTTTTTTTTTTTTTTGGTACCAGGGATCAAACTTGGGACCTTGCACTTGTGAGGCAGGCAGCGGAACCACTGAGCTGAATCCCAGGCCCTCTTTTCTTCTTTTTTAAGTCAGTGATACTGTCAGCAAAAAGGTAATCTTCAGAATAGCCAGATAGAAAGAGCCAAAGGCCAGAAAGGTAAAGATTCAGTTGAACGTAACTGTGTATACAACATAACAATACAGGATACTGTAACTGTAAGTCAGTATTTAAAAATCAATTGTATTTCTTTAACTCAGCAGCACACAAACACTTAGGAACACTCACACACACTGGACGGAGTGAGGATTGGTACAAACCCCTCAGAAAATGGGCAGTGTCTACTGAAGATGGACACCCAGTGATGAAACATTTCCTTTTCTAGGTATATATGACAAAAGTACATTATGTGAGCACTGAAATATCACATGCAAGAATGTTTGTGGAAGAGCAAATAACTAGAAACCCCAGCTGTCAGCAGAATGAACCAGTAAATCATGGCATAGTCACACAACATCTCTTTATGTTTAGGAAAACCTTGAAGCACGTAAGCTATAAGCAAATGTTTTTCTGAGAAGAGTGTAGGAGACTCACTTTTACTTTTATACCTTTAAGAGTTTAAATCTTTTACAATGAGCATTCATCACTTTTCAGAAAATGTGTTTCAAAGAATTAAGAAAAATCTTTTAGTTATTGAAATATTTTATTTCCTGAAAAAAGAATCTCAACCATTTTTTTCTTTTATTGTCTTGTTATTTAAAATGTATAAAACATGTCAATTGTATTTTAGGAAAAACTCTAAAAATTTTTTAAATTACTGTTTCATATAATTACTTAGATAAGGCATACAATTTTTATTTATGTGGTTGTTCCCCCCTCCTTTTTTCTACATTTTCTATAATAAGTAATAGTGCTTTTCATAGTAAGGGCCTCTCACTAAGATATATCTAGATATAGATATATCTAGATATATCTATATCTACATGTAGTTCTACGTGTAATCCCAGCACTCTGGAAGGCTGAGGCAGGAAGATAGCAAATTCAAGCTCAGCCCAGGGCCACTGAGGAAATTAGACCCTATAATTTAAAACAAAAAATAGAAAAACAGCTGGAGAGTGGATCTCTGTATCTAGAGATCCACTCTCCAGCCATTCCTGCCTCAGCCTTCCAGAGTGCTGGGATGCCATCACTTCTGGCACAGTACTGCTTTTTCTTTTTGTTTCTGGTACCAGGGATCGAATTCACAACCTTGCACTTTCCAGGCAAGCAGAAGAACCACTGAGCTAAATCCCTGGCCCCCATGCATTATTGCTTTTTAAATAATACATATTTAAGATAGGTAAATCTATTTAATCTTGCTTAAGAGGTCAATATGTTGCAGTTTTAAAGGATTTTCTCCACAATATTATTATTTTATTTAAGCTGGGAGTGGACTGGAAGTTATATGAAGTTATTTTGTGAGATGATTTTTTTTCCTGATGGTATTATGCAGGATTGCTAAAAATGCATACAATAAGCCAGGTGTGGTGACACACACCTCTAATTCCCTACATAATAAGACTCTGTCTCAAAAAAACCAAAACCAAGCAAAAACAAAAATACAAACAATTGAGGATGGTGTAAATTGCTATAATACAGTTCTTTTAGTTATACGTTTTTTTCTTTCTGAAGTCAGTGTCCTTTGACTTAAGGGTATGCTTGCAAAGGTGTGTTAACCTCCCCCCCCCAAATTTCCTAGTTGCATTTTTAGATTGTATAATTGAATTTGTCCTTTGTATACATGATATACAAGTTATTTTGAAATAAATTTTGTTTAGTGGCTGATTAATACTATGCATTAGAATTAATACTATGCATTAAAATAGGATGGTGCTGAGTGGTCATAGGTTTTGTAAATAGACCTTGGAATTAGGAAATTACTTGCCCTTTAGATTTACTCTCAGCTTGAAACATTGCTTTCACCCCTCTGTAAAATGCTTTGAAGAATCTAGGGCAAGTGAATAAAATTTGAAAATTTGAGGTTTATTTTTCTTTAAAAATATAAACTGAGTGTTAGGATTTTTCAGACAATTAAGAGCTAACATCTAAGGGCTTCGGTTACTGTTCTTTTGATGCTGATTAGGTATTCCTTGGTGGTGATTAGTGAATGTACAAATGCAATCATTTGGTAGGGCTTAATCACTCATATGTTCAAGAAGTTAGTTAGAAATTGAAGCTTGTATAACTTCTGTTAGCATTATTTTTAATAGGAAAAAGAAGTTTTTACTAAATTAAGAACATTGAATCATGTGAGATATTTTGTAGTTTCAAAGAGATGGAGGGCCTGGACAAGTACATTTGTATGAAGATGTAGTTGTACTGTGCATTATGTTGAGAGATAGCCTATGAATAGCTGTCCCGGTTTATGGTTCCACAGCAGATTTCTCTCACACAGAGCATGACTTGCTTCTAAACAACTACATTTTCTTCATTCTTTGAACTGGGTAGTTGTTCCTATCACAGGAGAAACAATGAGGAGTATGTATCTCTTCCTAGGTTTACTGCATTATTCAAAGTTGAAAAGAAGGTCATACAAAGAAGAGGAAACCAGAATGAATATTTTGGACAGTGTTGCATTCCTTTCTGGTGGAATGGAATATAGAGGTTGGGTCTTGAAAGTGAGGCGTGAGGGGTGGGTCTGAACAACTTGTAATAATGAGCAAGGGATATCTGTATGAAGACACCAGGTGGCTGCTCAGACCAAGCAGTGTAAGAAGCCATGATTTCTAAGAATCAGGCAATTATTTTTCAAGTGGGTGGTACAAAAGCTTTGCTTTATAGTCCACGCTAGAGGTTCAGCTTCTGGGGGATTATTTTATGCTAAGCAAATTGACAATTGCTGTTACACACACCAAAATGCTATACTTACATCAGCCTTATAGCGCAGTTTTCTGGATCTTCACTCTTATAGTGACCAACTATCCTAGATTGCCCAGGACTGGCCTTGTATTAGCACTGGAAGTTCTGTATCCTAAAATTCCACTGTCTTATGCAAACCCCCTAATCTCAGGTGGATGGCTCCTCCCCAGAGTCCCTTAGCAGCTACACCATGGGAGGAGAGAACATGGCATTCTCACTGCTTTAGAGTGTAGGTGATAGTGAGCCCTTGGGCTTTGTTATAGCAGTACAACCCAAAAGGCAGCTTCACAGAGGAAGAGTGCTGCTACTTCTCTATAGTGTGCCCAGATACTACTTTTCTGATGATCTGCTGCCACATTATAAATAACTGTAAGAGACTTAAAACAGTATTACTTTAGTTTCTCTCCTCATTTCTGTGGGTCAGAGTGCTGGGACAAGCACAGCAGGCAGTCTTAGCTCCTTTAGTATCATAGTGGCTATAGCAGGAATGTCAGGAAACTGACTTGTCCACACCATAGTCTTCACATTATCTCAGGACCTCTCCAGGGCCTTTCTCTGTATGGACCAGTTTAAGCTTTTTCATGGCATTTTGGCCTCTAGGCAGTTGGATGCTTACCAAATACCAGAAATACTCTTAGTAATACCTTGGTTCATGAATACTTGTGTTTTTGAACAATTCAGTTCATGGACTGAAGCATTCAGTGGAAGTTCACTTCATGAACGCTTCATTGGGTTATAAACAGGACCATGGCCATCTTTTCCAGGATCATGGAACAAATTAAATCCACAGTCCAAGGTACCAGCCAGCAAGTGAGAAGTTGCTTTAAATGTCACATAGGATATTATCGCATAGCATCACTTCCAGATACGGAGTCACAAGATTCAAGGGACAGAACATGGACCCCACTTCTTGTTGGTTATAATATTAACATTGTTGGGCTGGGGATTTAGCTCAGCGGTTCGGTGGCCCGCCTTGCAAGTGCAAGGACCCAAGTTCAGTCCCCGGTACCACACACACACACACACACACACACACACACA
>NW_022900926.1:72864286-72865638 GCF_012274545.1 Fukomys damarensis
TATTAACATTGTTGTGGGATTTTTAAGAGGCTGAAGAGGTCACTGGGAAGCAGGAGGATTTTATTTTAGGTACACACCAGCCCAAAAGACTTGTATACAAAGGTTGAGCTTAGAACAAAGGAAAGGCTCTAGTTTTATATATTTGGTTGAAGCAGGGTGGTCTTTCTAGAGATAAGAAACTGGCGGGAGGTGAACAAGGTTACAGAAGTGAGACAAAGCAATTAAAAGCAATAAATAACCTTGAAAGAAGACAGAGCCTTGTGAATCCTGTGAGAACAAGATGACATAAACATTGTTTACAGGACAAGTTGCCAGTTTTATCTACCAGAACAAGTTACAGGATGGAGAGATTATTGTGATATCTTTGGAAAATACTGTCAGACATGTTAACGTGGCCCCAAAGATTTTTTTAAAATGCAGTTTTTAATTATTAAAAGTCATGAAGTTGTTACAATAAAATTTTTTACTCAAGAATTTCATAAAGCAATTTTTACTTCGGATATAAACTAAAGAGTAAGCCTTCAAGTGTTTCTAAACTTGTCCTAAAAATGCTGGGTCACCATTCTACTAGAATGAATATCTACATATGCCTCATGTGTCTGCCTGGTTCTGTCTGTGTCCGTCTCTGTCTCTCTAATACATTCCCTTCTCTACCACCACTCATGCAACTGATCCAGATAAGTAGAGTGAAACTTCATTTAGTTGTGTAGTAAGAGTGTGGAGTGTGTGAGGTATGTATTTGCATGCACGTATATACTGTGGAGGATGAAAAAGCATCCTATGGAAGAAGAAAAAGACATTAGTGATACATGTTTGAAAGGAAGCACCTACATCAGGAAAGGACACAGAAAACATTGATTGCTAGAAAGAGAACAAAGGGACAGGATTGGCAGTAGCTGTGAGGAGTAAAGGGCAGCTCTACCCAAAGTACCATTTTAGTTGTCTGTCTGTCTGTTGTTTTTAAATGGGGACACTAATGTTAGGACCCAGCTATTTCAGACATCTTTTCCACTGTAGTTGCTCAATACTCATGAGTTGTAACCTCCAGCTTCTCAATCCAGAGTATGGAAATTGGCCTATGTTAAAAATAAAACAAAACTCCAAGGGAGTTATTTGGGGAATTTGCCGACAGTACTGTTTTCCAAAGTTTTAGGAAAGCACGATGTAAATTGTATTTTTTAAAACTTATTTTGTTAACTTCATATATGTTTAATGTTGCAAATTCAGTTTTATGAATCTTACATGAGTTCTATTGTTTTGTCCTAAACTGATTATTCCATTAAAACATTTTATCAATTTAAAAAATAGCACAAAGCTTAAAATTCTGAGCCACTACTTTTTTTTTTTTTTTT
>NW_022900926.1:72870824-72882048 GCF_012274545.1 Fukomys damarensis
GGCCGGGAGCTCGCGCGCACGCCGCCGGTGATCGCAGGCAGCTGAGCCACTACTTTTAAAAGACATTTTTTTGTGTTTGGATTGTAGGAGTATTGTAATACTGTCCAGCTAGATTCTGGGATAGATTACCGGAAAAGGGAACTCCCTGCTGCAGGAAAACTCTACTACCTGTAAGTGTGTTTTTTAAATTTAATTTTAAAGTTTAATATCTAATAAGGAAAAATAAGTACTTTAATAATTAGAGCATAAAAAACTAGTTCTGAAGCCCTTGGTTTTTTTACACAAAATGTTACTATGTTAACTTCTTTAAATTGTGTTTTTGCCATCCATATTTGCATCATTTATAATGTGTGATTGGGTGAAACCCTAATTAGTTTTTTTGGGAGGAGTGATGACAGATGGTTCGGAAGTAATGAGTATCCTCTTTAAAAGAGTCTCTGATATTAAGAGAATATCTTTAATGTGCTAAAGTAATTAATTATTTGTGGACATCTTCTGACAACTGTGCCATCTCCACTCTTCCCAAATTGTTGTTTTATTTTGTCAGGCAATCTGTTTTTATTTATCATGGTTGATTGACTTCCACACATAACTGATATAAAATATATACTATACACAAATACAACTGGGTATATTTTAAAGTCTTTTAAAATAAGATTTTTCTGAGTAGGAACAATTTATGGTAATAGATGTATTCAGCACGTGCAGTTAATGCTGAAAAACAAATACAATTTGTTTTAAAATGTCATTTGTGAGCATCTGAAAAGGAAAAAATGCTTTACAAATGCAAACTGTTGTTTAGTATATGCCAACAGTGTTTGGCACATAGTGGGTTCTCAGTAAATAGATCTGTCTAAGGGCTAATTGTAATTTAACTAAAAGGCATGTTTCGGGTAATTTAAATTTTGATGACAACGTGCATATGAGAGGTTGAGAAAAGTTCTTGTCTCTGCCACCTTGTAAGCAGAAGTACTTACTGTTTTTGACGTAGAAATTAGCTAGAAAAATCACATAATTAAAATTACATACTTTACTATGCGCCAAAGGGACTATTTCAGTTTACTATTCAGATTTAGATGATTAATATAGGAGGTTCTTCATCGACCCTTAAGTACTTTGTCTTTAAAGTACTTTATAATTTAAAAAAAATCTTACAGTGCTATTTTTCGCTTTAACTTGGATTTTTTCTTTTTTTCTACTTTCTTTTATCTTAGTGTTTTCTGGTTATATAACTTTTATAATATTCATGACATTTTCCTGATTTTTTGCTACCTATTTCTTCCTGCCTGTGATATTTATAATTTATATTATTCCTTTTATTCTTTTTTTTTCCAAAGGAGGAAATACTTATTCCTTGTTTTCCCACAAAGTATATTTCTAAGTGGCAGAATTAAAATATTTTCTTAATGGGAAGTTTCTTAAATAACAATAATGGGTCTAAATCATGAAATATGTTTCATGATGCCAAAGAGGTCTTGGTGGGACTTACCGAGGTAAAAAAAAAAAAGCTGTGTTTGCTGGGAGAATAGCCACTTTCTCTTTCTGAATTACTCATGTTGCCCCTTGTACTTTCTGATAAAGATAAAATGATTCTAACATAGTAAAATTCATTTTTATTCACAAGACATGAGCTGAAGGAAAATAGACTCCCAGAGTCCAGGAAACTAGAATTTCTAACAGATACTGTGAAACTCAGGAAAAGTTTTCTTTAAAAAAATCTCCCCCTTTAGCTAGCTAGGTAGCTAGATGGATTCATTTACTTCTGAAGAAAGATGTATCTGTTTATAAATTTAGCATCAACAGGGCTTGATCATATTCAAAACCATAGAGAATTTTGGGCTCACCTCAGTCAGAAGATAAAGCAGGTGTATTCTTGAAGGGATTTTGGAATTAAAGTCATCTCGTAAGTGTGAAGATAGTAATAGATACCAAGATGGGATGCTCGGGATGTACATTTTAATGTTTTACATGAACAATCAAGTAGAATGTCTTTCATGGCAGAGTAAAAGAAAATTTCCTTAGGTCATATTAATATTTCTTATTTAATTAAGTTCTTTTTATCTTGCTCTTACGAGGGAAACTATTAGTTTCCTCCCCTGTAACAGACTTTAATATGCTGTGTTATATATTGCCTTGTGATAACATGTGTTTCCCTTTACTACCCTCTGGCCAAACATCTGGACTTAGTTCCTGAATATGCGGTCCAGACAACCCCCTTGTCAATTTCACTGGAGCCTAACTGCCTGAAAAGAAAAACAAAATTCCAGCTTCCCTCCAGGGGAATGCCAAGCACTATCTCTGAATTTCATACAAAGTAGAGTCCGAGATATGATTCTTAACTAAATATAAATATTTATTAACTCAATGTTTTACTAGTCTAACTTTGAAAAGCCAATTAAAAATGTCCAAAAGTAAAATCCATAACATCAAGAATTCCCAGAGATTTAAAAAACTGCTCCTAAAGTTGACATAGAACAATTCTTATTGTTTATAATATTGTCTGGTTTCCACAAGTACTACTTCATACAAGACATTGTGTGTTCATTTGTAATCTGTTTCAGTTGGAATTAAATTAAACTAATTAAATTAAATTACAAATTCCTGGAGTAGCTTTCTAAGTAAATTTCAGCTGTTTTGGGCCCAGCCCAACAAGCTTTTTATCTCATATACAACAAACTTAGAAAACTCAAATTTAGCAAGTTAAAAACCGCAAAGAACTTGAGTGTGAATACCTAAAGTTTTGCATGGAATCAACCCATGGGTGTCCAGTTTTTCACTGTCTGATGACTCCCCAGAATAGCACAGTAAGTTTCTTCCTGGTTGCTTGTGAATAAGGCTCAATGAGATCCTCCTATGAGGAGAATGGTTGGCCAAAATCCGAACAGGTCAACCAAGTATTGGATGCCATGTTTGTATCTAGGTGGGGACTTGATCCAGTAATTTATTTTGAACCACCTAACCACCTGAGGTTTGTCAAGGTGACCCCATCTCATGCCTTCCAGAGAATGTGTGATGATGATGATGATGGTGATGATGATGATGGTGAAGAGCTGCGAACTGAATCCATGGCCTTTGCAATTAGCTATATCCCCAGCTCTTTTTATTTTTTTATTTTGAGATCGATTCTCATTAAGTCACTAAGCCCAGTCTGGACTGGGCTTGAATTTGTGATCCTCCTGACTTAGTCTTGAAGTGTGCTAGGAATACAGCATGTGCCACCACATCCAGCTCCTCCCAAAAAATTTAACCACTGTAGATTCTCTTTAGAATCTCTGCTTGTGGGCTCGTGACACTAGAGGTCATCATTTTATTTTTGCAATGAGCATATCTTTTCAAACAGGAGACATCACTGTTGGGGGCTCGTGGGGATGCTGCCCCAGACTGTTTTGCTGCCATTTCTGTGAAGGGTTCCTGGAAAGAGTTCAGGTAACCTCTGCAGTCATGTGAGTGGGTAGACTGGGTGACATTGTGTCATCTCTCAAGGTTGCACACAACAAGCATAATTTTGAGAAGTGGTCAGGGCCTTTTATATTCAGGAGCTGAATAATATTCCTTTTTCTATTAAGTCTGTGGAAGGACCTGGGGTGGAGATGTTTCATATTCAAATGCTGTGTCTCCATCATACTCACACAGAAAGCCTCCATGTGGGGATTATGGATCACCTTGCAAATAATGAAAAATACAGTTTACAATGTTTTAGATATAATTCAAATACTTTTTTTTTTTTGTACTGGGGATTGAACCTAGGGGATTGGGTGCCAGGCAAGCACTCTACCACTAAGCTACATCCCCAGCTCTCCAAATATAGACATATTTTTCTTGATTAATATATACATACATTCATCCATCTTTTTTTTGTTTGTTTGTTTTGGAGACAGGGTCTCGTTCTATGGTTCATGCTGGCCTTGAACTCACTATGTATTCCAGACTGGCCTCAAACTCATGGTGATCGTCTTGCCTCAGCCTCCTGAGTGCTAGGATTACAGGTGTGTGCCACCACTCCCAGAGGTATATTCATCTATCTTTTGAGGAGAGGTTCAACTTTAAAAAGAAGCTTTTTCTTAAATACTTTTATCAGAAGAAAATTCTAGTCACAAAAAAATCAGTTTTCCATTTGGGAAATACAGGAACCAACCTATGAGCTCAAACCTGACCAAGGGGTAACAAGGACAAAAAGTAGAGACACAGAATCAGGTTAAAATGTGGAGGACTAGGGCACTTTTGTCTTCTTTTGACAGAGAGCCCTGAGTGACTAGTGTGCTTAGGCTTTATTCACTTAGATGCAGGTACAAGCAAGTAGAGTTACACAGAATTCATCTGTCTCCCACCTCCGTGGTACTTGTCCACCTAAACAGTGGATCTCAGCTGTTTTTACTTTCCCTGTAGTGTGTCAACACACTTGCATGCTGCTTTTCTTGTTAGTGTTCCCCAAGGGTGTCAACGAGGCCTCAGCCTTCCTATCTGGTCTCCCACGGGGAAACATCTATTCCAAATAGAAAATAATTTTGGAGAATATATCTTTGAACACAATTAAAAAAAAATACAACAGCTGACAAAAAAAACTTGGTGCTTTGAGATTATAGCTCTGTTTTAAAAGAAAGATCTGTGCAAACCAAGACTGAAGCTCATTCTGGCTATAACTGAAGCTCATATTTCCTCACAATTGACGATGTCATATTTTGGTCTGTGATATTCCTTACAAACACTCCTTCGTCTCCAACTTGAGAGAACTAGATCAATGAAAATTTAAGTATTTCTTAGCTTGATTGCCACATCTTCCCACCCCTAAAACTTTGGCAGAATTTCTCCCTGGAGCATCACCACTTCCTCAACCAACTAGGGTGTCTAGGGCATCTTAGAACCCTCTTCCTTCTCTGTGACTGTAATTTGTTGCAGTTCCTTGTATCAGACTGTGCAGAGACCCAATTGAAACAATTTCTCTCTTATTAAAGCAAAGTTTTCATGGTCTTAGGCCAAATATAGGCCAGTTATCTCCTTCCTTGGATTTTCTCATCTATCATAGGTACTCAACTATTTGCCTTGCAGGGGTGGAATGTGTGGAGAAAATTAGTTTGGGCCTCATATAAAATACATGTATATAGTTAATGTCTAAAAATAACAAAACTGCCTTTATTTTTTGTATTTTTATCATAACATTTAAAAAGGAAGGCAACGTAAACATAAAACTAGAGGAATATTTAACCTTATTTTTGTGAAACTAATGTATTGAGGTCTGGTTTGATGGTTGAAATGCTGCTGTCACTGTTGCATTTTCTCTCCATGTTGAGGTTACAAATGCATGTAACCTCTAATACATAAGGGTTTTGGTTAGACTCTTCGTGGTGCACACAGAGTTAGTGCTGCACAGTACCTTCCCCTATGTAGTGTTCCCTGTCATCTGCTCCGTCGAATTTTAGGCTGGCCTGTACTACGTAGAGACCTCAAGGCCTCAAGTGACCTAAAGTATACCGTGAGACCCTGTCTTGAAAAACAACAAAACAAAGTTTATGATCTTGTGGGGTGGTGTGACCAGTGGACCACAGGTCGGACACCCCTGTTTTGGAGCCTACTACTACGTTCCCTCCCCCTCAGCTCCCACCCTTGTGAGATGGGTTCTTACTGTGTGCCCTGAGTGATCTCCAACTCATGGGCCCAGTAAGCCTCTCACCTCAGCTTTCCACGTAGCTGACACCACAAACATGCACTGCTGCACCCAGCTTGCACTTCATACATTTAATATGTCGTATTATCTTCTGCAATTTATTCTTTGACCCATGGGTTATGTAGAAGTGTGTTTAGTTTCCAAACATTTGGTAATTTTTCTATATATCTTTCTGTTACTGATTCTCAAATTTTATTCACTATGGAGAACCAGTGCTATATGATTTGAACACTTTTAACTTTATTGAGACTTGTTTTATGGCCCAGAATATGATGTATCTTGGGACAAGTTTCTTGTATAATTAAAAATGTATTCTGTGGGCCAGGGATTTAGCTCAGTGGTACTGCTGCCTGCCTCACAAGCACAAGGACCCGAGTTTAATCCCTGGTACCAAAATAAATAAATAAATAAAATGTATTCTGAAGCCAGACTTGGTGACGCATGTCTGTAATCCTAGCAGTCAGGAGGCTGAGGCAGGAGGATCACTGTGAGTTCGAGACTAGCCTGGGCTACATAGTGAGTTCCAGGTCAGTCTCAACTACATAGTGACCATGTCTGATAGCAGTCAGGAGGCTGAGGCAGGAGGATCACTGTGAGTTCGAGACTAGCCTGGGCTACATAGTGAGTTCCAGGTCAGTCTCAACTACATAGTGAGACCATGTCTGAAATCCCCAGCCCATAAATGAAGGTTAAGATTGGCCTAGAATGCACCAATCAATGAAACAGTTATTTTTGGAAACCAGCTTACCTGTATAAGTATGAAGTATACCCCAAACTCATGGAGTATTCTGAGAGGGATGACCCCTACCTGGCAGTTCACTCTGCTGTTAAGATAGCTTTTCTTCTGCTGCCTCTGCATTTGCCACACTTAAAATCAACTTTCACTTTGCACCATATCAGTCTTGACTCTCCCCCATTTTCTGATAAGAGCTCCACTTCTTGATTTCTTTTTGTTTTTTAAGTTTACTGTGTTCGAACTTTTCTTTTTCTTTTTTTCTCTTAAATTCTTTTATTGGTACATTTTAGGTATACAATACATTTACATTCATCATTGGAAACTTTTACCTTTACATGATCTATCTCGGTTCTTATCTTTTCCCCATTCCCCTGCCCTCCCTTCAACTCCTCCACCCCTCCTTATTTGCAAATGCTTTGTTTCCATTTATTTCTTATCTCATATTCCATTTCTTGATTCTTCACAGTAGTAGAGGACAAGGACCCGAAGTGAGGTGGAGGGTCATTATGGGGGATCCCTAGCAGGCCCTCTGACTCCCCCACCAGATGTAACAAATATAAGCCTTATCTCTGGCCTCTTTTATATTTTGCTTTGTATAATTGGTTTTAAGCAATTTGATTAGGATGTGTCTAGTGTAGTTTTCTTCTTGTTTTGAAATTTGTAGCAGTTCTTCACTCTGTGGGGTTCATAGTTTTCATCTACTTACTTGTCTCTGATTTCATTACTTTTTTTTTCTTCCTATTGCCTCTTTTCTGCTGTTTTTGGTACTCCATTTGTACTTCTGTTAAGGTGTTTCATGTTGTTCCACAGCTCATTGATACTTTGCATCCTTTTTCAACACTTTTTCTTCCTGTGTTTCATTTTGGATAGTTTGCTTTGCCATGTGTAACGTACTGTTGATCTCATCCAAAGTATTGTTCATCTTAGACATGGGTTTTTTTCCTTTGTAGTAGCTCAACTTGGGTCTCTTTAAATATCTTCTTGGTTTGTTCCTGTATATATGCTTTCCTCTACCTTATTGAACATGTAGAATATATTTATAACTACTGTCTTTGTCTACTTTTTTTTTTGTGGTACTGGGGATTGAATTCAAGAAGCACTGAGCTACATCCCTAGACCTTTTTTTTAGTTTTTATTTTGAGTCAAGGTGTTACTAAGTTGTCCAGGCTGGCTTTGAAACTTGAAATCGTCCTGCCTCTACTTCCAAGTAGTTGGAATTACAGATTTGGGCCACCATGCCTGGGTTTTGTCTACTAATTCTATCATCTGTGTCATTTCTGGTTTTTTTTGTTTTTTTTTTTTTTTTTTTTTTTTTTGCTGCTTGATTTTTATCCTCTTTATGAGTTGTATTTTTGGGCTTCTTTCCATGCTTATTATTTTATTAGATATCAATATTTTGAATTTGATATTGCCAGGTGCTAGAGCTTTGTGTGTGTGTGTGTGTACCTTATGGGTTTTAGGGCTTTGTCTGAGATACATTCAGATTACTTGGAAATAATTTTATCCTTTTTTTTTTTTTTTTTGAGACAGGGTCTCTGTGTAGTTCATGCTGGCCTTGAACTCACTGTATGGCACAGGCTGGCTTTAAACTCACAGTGATCCTCCTGTCTCAGCTTCCCGAATACTGGGATTATAGGCAAGCACCACCACACCCAGCCAATAATTTATACCTTTGAGGTGAGACTTTATAAAATGGAACTAGAGTGCTCCTATTCCAGGGACAATTATTCCTGAAGCAGTACCCTCTTGAGAATTTCTGCTTGATAACCTATGTGTTAGTAGGACTTTCTACTCTGACTTGAGTGACATGAACTATTCTGGCCATTTGTGAGCTGCAGAGGTAATGTTTTATTATTCTAGTTGGATGCCTCCCCTAGTTTGAAGTAGTTTCTTCCATGCATCCACAGATCAGTACTCAGCTAATGACTTGATAGAGGCTGCTATAGTTTAGAGTTGAAGTGTCTCCTAAAGGTCCATAAGGTCTTTACTGTATGTTTGGTCTCCAATGTGGTGCTATTGGGAGGTGGTGAAAACTTGAAGGGGCCTAGTAGGAGGTCTTCAGGTCACTGGGAGTTTGTCCTTGAGAAGACTGTAGAACCCAGCACTTCCCCTCCTTTTTACTCTCAGGCTGTGAGTTAAGCAGCTTTGCTCTGCTATTCGGTACTGCCATGATGTGCTGCTTCACCACAGGCCCAAAAGTAATAGGACCATGTCACAGGCTGGAATCTCCAAAACTGAGCCTAGTAAAACTTGCTTAACTCAGGTATTTGGTACAGTAGCAGAAAACGGACTAAGAGGCCCCTGTAGATCCTGGAATCTGTCTCTCTGGGTAGCTGTCTTTCCTGCACTGTACTTTGCAAATTCTGAATTCTATTTTCTCAGCTCCCAGAGAACACCTGGCTCTGTTTGTGTTTCCCCTCCTGAAGCCTGGACACTCACTAGGCCATAAATTGGGGATTACTCATTTAATTCTTATCCTGTGGAACATTGTCCTGTCTTACTACTATCCTATATATGAAAATCAAATGTTTTTCCTGCCTGTTTTAAAAGAATTGATTCTTAGTATAACAAAATACTTGATGAAGGGAAGATTTTCTTTATAAAAGGTTTCTAGGTAGCAATAAAAAATGAAAGGATTATAGTAAGACAAAAATATTACCATTTTGCAAAACCTTCATAAATTTAATAATTCTAGTTAATGATCATAAACTCAAAACCTTCACATTAAAATCAGGAACAAGGCAAGGATGTCCATTACCACCATTCCTGTTTAATATAGTTTTGGAAACATTAGCCACAACAATTAGACAAGAGAAAGAAATAAAAGCAATAAAGATAGGAAAGGAAGAAGTGAAACTGTCACTATTTGCTGATGATATGATACTCTACATATAAGACCCAAAAAACTCTGCCAAAAGACTTCTAGACTTAATTGACAGATTCAGTAGAATAGCTGGATACAAGGTAAATACTCAAAAATCAATAGCCTTCTCCTACACAAATAACAGACTCACTGAGAGAGAAATTAGGGAAACAATCCATTTCATAGTAGCACACAAAAAAATGAAATATCTAGGAATCAATATAACAAAGGAAACAGAAGACCTCTGCATTGAAAACTATAACACTCTGAAAAAAGAGATTGAAGAAGATATAAGAAAATGTAAAGATATCCCTTGTTCTTGGGTAGGAGGAATCAATATAGTTAAAATGGCCATACTTCCAAAACTAAACTTGCTGGAAGAGAAGTTAGGTAGAACTCTTGACGATATCAGCATAGGAAAAGACTTTATGAACAAATGCTCAGTAGCACGGGAACTAGCACAAAGAATCAACAATTGGGATCTCATCTTTTAAAAAGTTTCTGCACTGCCGGAGAAATCACAGTCAGCGCTAAGAGACAACTCATAATGTGGGATAAAAGTTTTACCAGCTGTTCTTCAGACAAAGGTCTACTATCTAGAATATATAAAGAACTAAAAAAAAAATCAGACCTCCCCAAATATAAAGACTCAATTCAAAAATGGGCATCTGAAATGAACAGACATTTCTCAGACAAAGAAGTAAAAGCAGCAAATAACCATATGAAAAATGTTCAACATCATTGGTCATTTGAGAGATGAAGATGAAAACAGCACTGGGATTCCATCTCACCCCAGTAAGAATGAATGGCTGCCATCAAGAAATCAACCAATAACAAATGCTGGCAGGATTGTGGGGAGATAGGAACCCTTCTCCATTATTGGTGGGAGTGCAGACTGGTGCAACCACTATGGAAATTAATATGGAGATATCTCAAAGAACTGGGATTAGAGGTCCCATTTGACCCAGCTATTCCTCTGCTGAGTGTCTTCCCAAAAGAATTAAAAGAATCATACCACAGCATATAAAGTAAAGAGCATACCATATGGTCACCATATTTATAATAGCTAAAATTTGGAAATGGCCCAATTGCCCATCAACTGGAGACTGGATAAAAAAGATTTTTTTAAATAAAGTAGAGTACTACTCAGCCATAAAGAACGAGAAACTAGAGAGATTTATAGCCAAGTGGATGCACATTGAGGCCATACTCAAGTGAAATTAATGTCACATATGTGTAAATAGTTTCTCTGGTGTGAAAAACTGAAAGTGTAAATAAGGATCAAAATGTATAATTGATATTGTGTAATAGGAAGAAAAGGTCTAAAAGAGTAGAGGAAGGGTCTGGTTCTATCGCCTTCCTTGCAAGCACAAGCAAGGTCCTGAGTTCAATCCCAGGCACAAAAAAAAAAAGAAAAGAAAAAGAAAAATATGTGAAAAGGAAAAACGTGGAAACAATGTCTTAAATAGGGGAGGGTGGAAGGGCTAAAGGGAGGGCTAGGAAATGGGGAGAAATGAGAACCAAGGCAAGTCATATAAAGGTACAAGATACCAATGATGAATGTAATTGTATTTATTCCTAAAATGTACCAATAAACTTAATAAAGGTTAAAAAAATTGCTACAGAAATGGAACTAAAATTTCATCAATTTACAGGAATGTGGACAATGGATGATGTTAAATGAGTACATTTATCAAAATATAGACGTAGATTTGTAATGGCCCAAATACATTGCTTTTTCAACAAGTAAGAGAAAAAGGGAGTGACATGAAGAGCAAACCTATAATTTAAAAAGATTTAAGGAACATACTAGCCAGTTGTACTGTGTAGGCTTTTGGGGATCCTGAATGAAAATAACTAAGAACAAAAGCCAAACCAAATAAAAAATGATCAATCAAAGATTCAGACACTATTTCATGACATTGAGGAATTATCATTAACTTTGATTTATATATATATATAT
>NW_022900926.1:72882767-72938840 GCF_012274545.1 Fukomys damarensis
ATACATATATATACACACATATATAGTATATTTTATTGTACTTACCTCTAGATTTATTTTTAGTTTTATTAAGATATAATTCACATGCCAAATAATTCACCTGATTTTTTATGTATTCACAGAGTTATGCAACCTTGCTACAATTTTAGAACATATTCTCACCCCAGAAAGAAATCCTGAGTCCTTTAGCCGACACCCTTTACTCCCCCAACCAAATATATTCCATCTTTGTCAACCTATGAAAATACTAATCTAGTTTCAGTCTCTATAGATTTACCTATAATAATTCATATAAATGGAATCATGCAAGATGTGGCTCTCTATAATTGTAATCTTTTACTTATTGTTTTCAAAGTTCATCCATGTGGTAGCATATATCAATACTTCACCCTTTTAATTGCTAAATAGTATCTCATTGTATAGATGTATACTTTCTATTTATCCATTCATCAGTTGATGGGCATTTGGTTTGTTTTTGCTTTCTGGCTGTTGTGAATAATGCTGCATGAGCATTCATGTACAAATTTTTGTATGAACTTATAATTAATTTCTCTTGTGTATACCTAGGAGTAGAAATGCTAGGTTGCAAGATAATTCTATGTTTAACTTTTTGAAGAACTGTTAACTGAAAGAGGTATAGAATTTTACATTCCCACTAGAAGTGCATAGGGGTTCCAGTTTCTCCACATCTGGACAACACTTGCCTATTTGTCTGTCCATCTTCCTCTTTTCTTTTTATAAGGGTATCAGTCATGTTGAAATAAGGGCTTGCTCACATTACTAATTGCATCTGCAATGACCCTGTTTCCAATCAGAGTTTACATTTTGAGCTTTTGGGGGTTAGGTCTTCTACGTATCTTTTCAGGAAGACACAGTTCAGCACAAACACAATCTTAGAAGTATGAAGTGGTAACTCATTGTTTGGGTTAGCATTTTCTTGATTACTAGTAATGATGGTTATCATTTTATGTGCTTATTGACTTTTGGCATATCCTCTTAGGAGAAAGGTCTATTCAGATACTTTCCCAGATTTGTCTTTGTATTATTAAATTTTATATTCTTTATATATTCTAAATACAAGTCTTTCATCAGATATACAATTTGCAAAAATATCCTCACATCCTTTGGTTTGCCTTTTTCTTTCTTTGTGTCTTGTTTAAAATTTAAAAACAGAAAAAAGAGGGTATAACTCAGTCGCAAAGTATCTCTGAGTTCAATCCCCAGTACTACAATTGTAGAGAACAAATTTCAATGATATCCAACTTATTTTTTCTTTTGTTGCTTGTGTTTTGGTGCCACACAAGTATGAATGGGGATCAAAATGTATAATAGATAATTTGAAATAGGAGGAAAATGTCCAAAGGGGAAGGGGAAGAGGAAGGGGTAGGGGAAGGAAAGAAGGGAAAGGAAAAAATATGAAAAAAGAAAAAAAATGGAGACACAGTCTTTGTAAATAGGGAGGGGTGGAGGCATTGAAGAGAGGGCAGGGGAATGGGGAAAATAGTAAGAACCAAGATATATCATGTAAAGGTACAATTTCCCAATGGCAAATGTCATCATATTGTATACCTAAAATTTACCAATAAACTTAATGAATAAAAAATTGAAATAAAAACCATTGACAATAAATTTATGCCAGTGTTTTCTCTGAAGAGTTTTATAATTTTAGCTCTTACGTGTGTATGTGTGGTTCATATTGAGTTAATTTTTACCTATGGTGTGAAGTGGGGCTCTAACTTCATTCTTCATTTTTTTTACATACAAATATTTATTTGTCCCAGCACCATTTGTTTAAAAGACTATTCTTTCCTTGTTGAAGTGTGTTGACACTTGTTGAAAATCAGTCTACCATAAATGTAAGGATTTCTTTCTGGACTTTCAGTTATTTCTTACTGATGTGGTCTTATCTCTCCTTATGCCAGTACCACACTGTCTTAAGTACTGTACTATAGCTTTGTGCTAAGTTTGGAGATCAAGGAAGTATAAATCCTCAGGATTTATTATCCCTTTACCCACAGACTTTGGTGGCTATTATGAGTTTTTTTTTTTAAGTTTCATATGAATTTTAGGATCAGCTTGTTAATTTCTACTACTAAGAAGCCAGATGGAATTTTGTTAGGGATTGTGTTAAATTTGTAAATTCTTTGGGAAATAATGCTGTCATGACTGTATCAAGTCTTCCAGTCCATGCATACAACATGTTATGTCAGTGTCCTAGGGTTACCATAAAAAAGTTCCAGAAACTGGTTGCTTAAGATAAGAGAAATTATTCTCACATTGTTTGCAAGGCATGAGAACATTGTTGGTAACTGGTTTCTTGTGAGATCCTGAAAAAAAAAATCTCTTCCATGCCCGTCTTCTAGTCAGCAATCTATGACATTTTTTTTTACTTACAGATGGAACACTCCAATCTCTTTATTTTTATGTAGTGTTCTTTGTGTCTCTGTGCCTAAATTTCCTCTTCCTGTAAAAGTACCAGTCATTTGATGAGAGTCCACCCTAATTCAGTATTAGCTCACCTTATCTTGATTACATTTGCAAATATACTTTGCTTCTTTCTTTCCAAGCTTGATAACTTTTATTTTTCTTGCCTAATATCCCTGCTCAAAACTAAATTCCAGTATAATGTTAAACAGCATGCTGAGAGTAGATAGCCTTATTTTGTATCTGATCTTAGGGAGAAAGACTCAAGTTTTTCACCATTAATTATGATATTATCTCTGTCTTTTTCACAGATGTCCTTTATCTTAAAGTTAAGGGCATTCTTACTGTAAAATTCTTTACTGTAAATTCTTTACTGTAAAATTCAATACTGTAAAAGAGTATTGGATCAGGGCCGGGGATGTAACTCAGTGACACTTTGCCTGCCTTGCAAGTGCAAGATCCTGAATTGGATCCCTGGCACAGAAAATAAATAAATAAATACATAAATAAATGGGTATTGGATTTTGTGAAATGCACTTTAAGTGTCTATTGAGATGATCGCATGATTATTGTCCATTATGCTATTGATACAGTATATTTTACCTATTGATTTTTTAGTTAATCTGCATTTTTGGGTTAAGCATCACTAAGCCAATGTGTTAGTCTCCTTTCTGTGGCTGAATATTTGTACAAACCTTAATGGTTGAACACCCTAATCCGAAATCTGGATTTTTCAGATTAAAGCTGTTCAGTTTGTATCCCTGCCTTTATTTTGTACTGGGGATCAAACTCAGGACCTTGTGCTTGTGAGGCAGGTGCAGTACCACTGAGCTAAATCTCCAGCCCCCCCTTTCTTTGGGTACCAAGGATCAAACTCAGGACCTTCTGTTTGCAAAGCATGCACAGTGCCACTGAGCTAAATCCCCAGTCCCCTTGTTATTCTTCTTATTTCTTTAAGGCTAATGTCCCCTTTCATCCTAATCTACTATTGATACTTTATGAATATGTGAATGCACATTTATAGCTACATATTATAAACAACATTAACCCTCTACTCTATATCCTGTAGGGTATAATCAGAGAGGTTGCTTTGTAAAAAATTATATCTATTAAAACCATAAAATTATCCTGTTCGACATACTTTAGATGCACACTTAAATATTTATTAATTAATCTTGCGTTAACTCAAGGACTATTAAATTAAAAATTACTTTCAAATAATACCATGTAGAAAGTGTTATAGTAGCAAAAGAAGTTCATTTTGGGTAGACTTCAAAATCAGGTTTTATTAGTCTGTTCTGTGTATCTTTTATTTTTGACTTATTTATTAAAGTGTAATTTGACAATAGGCACATCAGTGCTTGTTTTCCAGCAGGCCACACAGTCCTGCTGTCTAACAGAGCTGGCCCATCATTTCCAGGTGACACACTGACAGAAATACCCAATTAGATGGCCAGGCTCATCTACTAAAGTATAAATAATACTCTGTAAACATACAATATTTATGTTAGTGGATAATATGTATGCTTATAAAAATATAGAAAAAAGTTTTTAGATTTCCTTAGAATTCTTTTCTCTTTGTTATTTCATCCTCAAATAGATCACAGTTATAATTAAAGGTCAATCTCTAACATTAAAGAAAAACAGATCTGGCAAAAGTCTTAGATCTTTGTTACTTGCTGTGTGCCTTTTTTACTATGAAAACTCCCTCATCTCTCTCTCATTCTTCAACTTCTGCTTTATCTTTTTTGTTTTTTAAAAATCTTTGATGAATATAGCCTTCCTAAAATTTTATGGAAAATAAATATTTTTGATTTACCTAGTTGCAGCTGTACATGTTATGCCACTGATTTATGTTGGGAAAATACAGTATTATAGAGACATTTTATGTGGAGTTTTATCACTGAGAAAGTGGGGGGTAAAGGTCTGGAATTTGAGAGCAAAAGGTGCTAGATCCTGCATTCTGCATTATATACAGGTCAAGATTAATGGAACCAGGTAAATTATGCTCCAGGTGATTGAGAAGGGTGGGAAATTTAGAGACTGAAATGGATCTTTGAATAGTCAATTAAGCCTCTGAGTGATTGAGAAGATAAATAGTAGGACAAAATCCATTCTAACAGCTAAATCCATTATGTAAAAGAAACCTACAGGATTTGAAATATAACCAGATCTGTTTTATATTTAAGGCAAGTGTAAACCAACTTAATTTTAGACCTGTCTCCAACCCCAGAATTGTTTGGTAGAGGACGAGCCATACAGCATGAATGCACAAGGAATCCGTAGAGTGAGAGGCTCTCTGCCAGGGTAGTTTGGCCAAGACTCTAAGAGGAAGGGGAAATTTCTCTGTCGAATCAACTTTGGCTCTTTGGAATAGAGAACATGGAGAGAGAGGGACTAAGGAAAGCCAACCCTATTCTACTTGTTGATACCTTAACAAGCTGTGATTTTTGAAAAGGGATAAAGGAGCAAAGTGTGGGTAGCATTCTGTTCCCTTGAGTCAATCCTAATGAAGTGGGAGGTTCTTGAAGAAATTAATTTCCATTTAAATTCGTGCATGACCCTCTTTCAGAAATCTTCAAGTGTTTTGGAATTTTTGTTGAGAATTTTAAATTATCCAGCAATAATAAGGTCTCTTTTGACATGTTCTATTTCTTTGAGTCTAAATTTTATGTTGAATGCCTGATTTCAGCTGTAGAAACTTTGCTAAAAATTAAAACAACTAATTACTTTCTTCTTTGTTTACTGATTTAATATGGAAAAATAAATCATGATTCTCATACTCCCAAAGCAATCAGCTTTTAGTGCAGGATACTGTACTCACAGGATTCCTGTAGGAGTTGATGCCAAATTTCCTGGCAGCGAAACAGGGGTTGATTCCAGGGCCTTTCTGACTTAAAGACACAGTGGTACTGCTCAACAGAAACTAGAAACCTGCCCTTCCACCAGTTTCTGAGTTTAACAAAAGGAGGCAGAGGGAGTGAAATGGTGGGTTTTACTAGGGCATTGCAGAACAAAAGGAAAGAATCCCAGCTTTGCTCTATCTGCAATCCCTCAAAAAAATTTTTTTTAATAGTGACCTTGCTTCTTCATCAGAAAAAACTTTCTTTTACTTTTGACTGTCAGTGGGAACTTTTGTTTGTCTGTGGACAAATTTTTTTTCTGCATTTTATCTGCGCAAAGGCCTACTATATGTTAGCATCCCACAGGAATTATTACCGTGAGTCAAACTTCTCACAGGAATGGAAGGAAATCAGTTACATTCTTTATCCCTGCTCCTTTTCTATCTTCCCTTATGAGAGAAAATGGAATACTATCCATAGCAGCATCTGAGCCTAATTTCTTCATTTTCTCCTGATCATTTTGATGCTACCCCAGTCAGCTTTCCTTAAGATAAGTTTCTTTGTGGTTAAAACGGAACCACATAAGTCTGAACTGAGTGTTTGCTGTCATGTATGTAACATTTGTATTCTTAACAGCCACTGTAAGAATTCTTACAGTATTCTTTCTCCATTTTTTACACTGGGAAAAACTTTTAACTCTAGTGTCATCTTCATGCTGTGACCTTTCACCTTTCCCTACAAGTACTTTTTTTTTTTTTTTTTGGTACCGGGGATCGAACTCAGGACCTTGTGCTTGCGAGGCAGCAGCAGCACCACTGAGCTAAATCCCTGGCTCAGTCATTTTTATTTTTGTATGATCTATATCCTGGTGTATAATTTGCACATTTTATTTTTTAGTTGGCCTGTTGTCAATCTTAGGTCTTATGTCCAAACACTTGGTTTTTTTTTTTTTTGGTACCAGGGATGTAAGTGAGGACCTTGGGCTTGCAAGGCAGGTGTGGTGCCACTGAGCTAAATCTCTGGTCCCCAAACACTTGATTTTTTTAAAAACTAGATGATCTTGGTCCTTCTTTCTAGCTTCATAGATATGGATGTATTTCTGAATACAGATTTTTAGTATAGGGCTTTGTTTAATTTTTACATGGTTTTCCTATAGAACTGACAAGTGACCATGGAGTTACAGATTTACTCGCGCTACTTCAGCTTTCCTTCATCGTAAATGGCTTTTTTTTTTCCCCCCCCAGTACTGAGATCAAATGCAGGATCTTGCACTTGCAAGACAGGTGCAGCGCCAATGAGCTAAATTCCCGGCCCTGACATTTTCTTTTCTTATTTTGAAGTTAAAGGCATTTTGTGTAGTTAAAGCTTTTATAATAATATTATGTTCTTGAAATTTCCTACTTTAAAAAAAGGCAAGAGACCTTAGATGTTTTGAAGAATGAATTCTTTGAGTTTTATTTTTTGAGACAGCGTCTTGCTTTGCTGGCCTTGAACTCATTGTGTAGCCCAGGCTGGCCTCAAACTCAGTGATCCTCCTGCCTCAGTATCCTGAGTACTACAATTGCAGGTGTGCACTACCACACCCAGTAGAAGAATGGATTTTTAAATTCTAGGTGTATTATGACATTTTATTAAAAACTGTTTCTGGATAAATTATCTCTTAAATAAATTATGTTTGTATTTTATACTCCATCCATGTCCAAAAATAACTTGAGGCAGTTTGCAATTGATGTTATTTATAATATAATCATCATAATCTCTAAAATGGAAAGATGTAAAAAATGCTAGTTATTGGCAGGGTTGTAAACAAGTGAAACTTTGTGTATTGCTGGAGTAGAAATTGCTATAATCACTCTGAAAAACTGTTGACTGTATACTACAGTGAACATAGGTGTATACCTCATAAGCAGCAATCCTACTTCTAGTTTATTCCTTACAGACATGTATGTGTGTTTACCAAAAGGTATGTATTATAATGCTCATATGTTACAGTTCATAGCAACCCTAAACTGTAAGCTATACTTTAAAAGCTCATACTTCTGGACTGAATTGTGTTTAGTCCTAACTCCTAGTGCTACTGTATTTGGAGATAGGGCCTTGTGGAGGTAAATAAGGTTAAATGAGGTCTTTAGGGGTGGCCCTAATGCAGTCCTTATAGGAGGTATACTAGAACCAAGCACGGTGGCACATGCCTGTGATCCCAGCTACTTTGGGAGGCTGAGGCAGGAAGATTGCAAGTTGGAAGCCAGCATAGGTAGTTTAGCAAGATCCTATCTCAAAATTTTAAAAAATTAAATTAAAAATGGCTGGAATATAGGCCCAGTAGTAAAGTTTCCCAGTTTCCATCCCTAGTATGAAACAGAAAAGTAAATTTGTTAAGGGAGAAGCCTTATTGTACTAGTCCTGCTGTACCCTGATTGTGGACCTGTTGAAATCACTCAGCCTGTGGTATTTTGTTACAGTAGCCCTAGCAGACGAATATACTTATCAATAGTGAAATAATAATAAATTGTGGTATTTTCATGCCATAGAATACAGTGCAGCAATTAAAATAAATTGCTTTGATACACATCAATATAGATGAATCTCATGAGCATGATATTAATGTTAATAAGAGAAATGAGCTTATATAAAACATTATATAAGTCACACTTAAATTGAAAATGATTTAGGACACACCCACAATGGTTCCACCAATATCAGTGCAAAATGAAAAGCATTTTCTTATACTGATCTCTATAGGAATTTGGGAACACATTTTGTAGGATTCTCCCTGACTTTCCAGCTATGTGGTTGCTCCTAACCCTGTGTGGTTCTCTGTGTCAGAGGGATTGTAGGTTTTGTTTTCTATTGGAGATTTTGGTGTCCAAAGTAGGGTTTCCTACATGGTCTGTCCTCTGTCTGTGAAGGTGGATTAACTTATTCCATATTTTCCTTTCTGCCAAGTAGCAGCTTTCCTCCAGAAAGCTGTTCAGTGCTTTCGGGTACCCATTTTTGTATTTTGTCTGGAGTTTTTTGTTTGTTTGTTTTTGCTACCAGGGATCAAACTCAGGACTGTATGCTTGCAAGGCAGGCAGTGGCACCATTGAGCTAAATCCCCAGCCCTGTCTAGAATTTATAGTTGCTCTCAGTAGGAGGACTGGTAGGGGCTGAGCTTTCTTCATCTTCCAGAAGCAGGACTCTCCTTTGTTCTGACAGAGTGCTCCCTGAAGCATCTCTCTGGGAAACATGCATGAGAAATAGAGGTCTGAGTTCTCACCTGTCTGATAATGTCTTTATTTTACTTTGCTAACAGTTTGACTAGGCACAAGTAATTTGACCATAACGTTTCGAGATACTCTACCATCATCTTTAAGTTCCCATTATTGTTGTTAGAAAGTTTGACTTGAATCATATCCTTCATCTTTTTGTTTGTTTGTTTGTTTTTGGTTTTTGTTGTTGTTTTGAGATAAGGCCTCACTATGTAGTTGAGATTGACCTGGAACTCCCTATGTAGCCCAGGCTGTTCTCAGCAATCCTCCTGCCTCAGCCTCTTGAGTGCCAGGATTACAGGCGTGTGCCACCACACCCGGCAGATCCTTTACCTTTTATATTTGACATGTTCTTTTCCCTTTGAAGTGTTTAGGTTTCCTAAAATTGCATGATAATGTATTTTGAAATGGATTTTCCCTCTTCCCTCCCCTTTCCACTCTTGCTTCCTTCCTTCCTCTTTTCTTCCTCTGTTATTTGTGCTGGGCATTGTTGGACCTTACCACCTTAATCATAGCCTTCAGTTCTTTGAAACTGAGATTGTCTTTGATTTTTTTTTTACTTCTTTTCTTTCCCCCATATTTTTTGGAACTCCTCCTACTTAGATGCTGGTTTTCTAGTTGATTTTCTGGATTGATCTTCTAGTTTTATTTGATCTTCTTTCCATCTTTTTGTCTTTTTGCTGTATTCTGCAAAATGACCTCAACTTTTTTTTCCATTCTTTCCCCAAAGTTTTTGCTTAGTAGTCATATTTAGAGCCCTTTCTTAGGTCCTAGTCATTCTTTGATCATACTATCTTACTTTGTTTTATGGATACAGTATTTTTTCTGTAGGCATTTTAGACTATATAGTTGCCCTTTTTGCTCTCTGGTTTTTGCTTTTCTTTTGCTTCTTCCAAGATCCTTTTTTCTATTTCTTTATTTTGGTCTTTGACTTTTATTCTAGAAGCATCCCTTAAATGCCTGAATAGAACTCGGTAGTCCATTCATGACATTCTTCGTTCCTTAAGAATGAGGTATTAAGAGGCTGATTAAAAGTTCTGTGTGCATAAGCGGGGCTTTATTGATTGATGGGCTTCATTGGAACATGATAATAAGGCAGCTGGTCAGATTTTTCATTAGAGAATCCCAGTGTCAGTACCTGCCAAGTCTTTCGTTTGGCTGTTTGGTTTCCTCCATAGATAAATCTTTCAGTCTCTTCCTTAGCATAGAAGCTTCACTGGTTGCGTTCTAGACACTGAAGAGGTAAGGGATGTTAACTTTACCATATAAGATGCAGGTTTCAGTATATCGCGCCTCTCACTTTTTTATTCCCCCCCCCTTTTTTTTTTTGGACCGGGGATGGAACTTGGGACCTTGCGCTTGCGAGGCAGGCGGTGGAACCACTGAGCTAAATCCCTGACTCACTTTTTTATTTTTAAGGACAGTACTAAAAATTGAACCCAGGGCCTCACATGTACCAGGCAACTCCTCTACCATTGAGCTACACTCTCAGTTCCTTTAAAAATTTTTATTTTAAATTGGGATCTCATTATGTTGCCCAAGCTGGCCTCCAACTTGATTCTTCTGCCTCTGCCTCTGAATGGCCAGGATTACAGGTGTGCAGCACCAAGCCCAGCTCTCTTTCTTGTTAAAACTTCCTGTGCTGGTAGCCTAGTATGGTGGCTCATGCTTGTGGTCCCAGCTACAAAGGAAAATGAGGCAGGATGATCAAAAGTTTGAGGCCAGCCTGGACAATTTACCAAGATCCATTCTAAAACCTCAACATTTTAAAAAAGAGCTGAGGATATGGGTCAGTGTAGAGCACTTGCCCAGTACGTGTGAGGCTCTGGGTTCAATACCTGTCCAGAGGGGAGGCTTCCCTGGCTTCTTACCAGTTACTGCTGGACTGGAGGGAGGGGCAGGAATCTGCCAGTCCAGGTAGAGGGCGTGAATCTAAGTTGACCAGGCTGCGCTTGGATTTGCAGTTTTCCTGCCTCAGGCTCCCAGAATCCCAGGACTTTTGGGGCCACCATGCCCAACTCCAAGTGATTCTCTTTAGAGCCCTTGCCTCCATCACTTGTCTTTTGAGATCATCTTCTCTACCAAAATGAGAAGGGAGGGAAAAAGCTCGTATCACAAGCACTCGGCACAATGGCCAGTGATTCCTAGTTCGTTTCCCCCTCCTTATAAAGACCTTTGTGTTGTGGAGAGAGCCAGGGATGGTGGTTGAGGGGTCACGATTGGAGAGGGACTGGTTCTCCTGCTCATATAACCAACCACGAGGGAAAGTGTCTGGACCCAGGCACTTCTTGGCGCATTGGCAGTTCTTAGAAAGTTGGATTTACGTAGCACTTCTACCATCAGCACCTTCACTGTCATTGACAAGAGGGGAAAGATGGACTCACAAGCTGCACAGTATTCCATTGAATAGTGCTTTCAAATATGTTTAACCTGGTTCTCCATTATTGGATGCTTAAGTTCTCTTTCCCTTTTGTGCTGCTACAATCAGTGTCACAGTAACACTTCTAATAGTTAACTTCATTTCTTCTTTTTTAAGCTATTATTGTTGTTGTTGTTGTTGTTTGAGGCAGGGTCTCACTATATAATTCAGGCTGGCCTTGAACTTACCATGTAGCCCAGGCTGGTGTCAAACTCATGGCGAGTCTCCTGCCTCAGCCTCCCGAGTGCTGGGATTACAGACTTGTGCTACCGTGCCTGGCTACCATCTTTTCTGTAGGTGAAATTCCTATGCACGAAAACCTAGGTGTTATAATAAACATGTTTTTAGTGCTTTTGTTACAGATTACCTACTTGTCCTGAAACCATGTCCCAGTTTTACATTCCTCCCAGGAGTATGAGAGTGTTTTTTTCACCATACCTGAGTTTGTATGGGGTATTTGATCCATTTTCCTAACTCTGCCATTTTGGCTGGAAGAATGGCATCTCATGATTTACTTTCCATTTTTTATTTCTTGTAGGAATGAATGGTTTTATACATGCTTTTGCCTGTTAAACTATCTTTTTATGCAATTTGCCTGTGCAAATCTTTTGATAGTTTTTCTATTGGGGTAGTCAACTTTTTTATCTATTGGAATTTTTTTTATACATTGACAGTATTAGTCATATGCCGTAAGTATTGCTACTGTTTCTAGTTCTATACTGCCCTGTTTACCTTAATATTTTCTGTTATTCATAAGATTACTTTTTTATGTGTTTAGATTAAGTGACTTAATTCTCTACATCTCAACATTCTCTCTGTGAAAATGAGATGATGTAATGTAAACTAGAAGTGGTATAGGTAAATTGCTACATAATAGTTGTTCAACAGATGATGAATGAAAACTTCTGTTATTCTCTGTGTGATACTAAATAGTTTAGAGTCTTTTAAAAATTTTACTAGAAATACAAAAGATATTCAAAAATGTTTAAAATAAATATGAAATGCATTTAAATAAAACAAACTTTTAGACTAGTATAGACAGGCAGTTTTTAATTTTTCTCTTTACTTCTCAGACTTAAAAATATTTATTGAATTCTGGTCTGGGGATGTAGCTCAGTGCTAGAGGACTTGCCTACCATGTGCAAGGCCCTGGATCAATCCCCAGTGCCGCAATACATAAGTAAATGATAATAATCTTCTTAAGTGGGAAAAACTGAAATCTGAGTGGAATGTGAGAAGACTAGTATGTTCTCACAAGCTATTTGTTAAGGAATTTTTAATATATACATTTCTGGTAAGAATTTCTTCCACAGTATCCTTATTTATTTCATATCAATTTAGATATAACTGAAAAAAAAAGGACAAAAGCATGCACTAGCCACTCCTACTTTTTAGACTTTATGAATATGGGCTTCCTTTCCTGCATCCATATCAGTAGAATTTAGTCCCTCAGCCAACTATGATGGTAACAGTTTTAGGCTAAATAGGCTGCTTTTATAAAGTGCTTTTATTTTTAGGCTACTTAACACCAACAAAATTTTGTATTTTATAACTTCTGGCATGTATTTATAATAGTAGAATTCTTTCTCCTCCTCCTCCTCCTTCCTCCTCCTCCTCCCCATCCTCTTCCTCTTCTTCTGCTTCTTCTTCTTTCTTTCTTTTTTCATACCAGGGATCAAACTCAGGACTTTGTGCTTGTGTGGCATGTGGCGGCACCACTGAGCTAAATCCCCAGCCTTATAGAATTCTTATGACACTTACAATAAAAATGGATGTCTTTCTTTGAAAAATGCAATATATGTATGTTTCAGGGTTATTTAATAGTGTACTGTAGTTTTATATCTTGCCTTGCCTTGTACTTCTTTCAGTTCTGGAAGATCTGTGTCTAAGCACAATATTGTCACACTGTGCTGTATTGCTGCTGAACTAAATATACTTTTCCCCATTTGTGGGGCACTGGCTTCAGACAGTTCCACTCAGTATCATTACTTTTAAATTCATCTTTACTATCTTGGTAGTTGGTAATATGATTATGGAAAATAGGCACATTGCATAGAAGCCATTGGAAATTCCATGGAAATTATGTAAGATGTAATGTACTATTGGATATATTTTCTGTCTCTTTACTGCCTTTAAGACTAGCAGAATTGTCAATGTGTGCTCCTTATGTAGGGCTCTTTACTTTTGGTAGTGTTGGTTTAAGTCATTTTATATTGAGGAGATGGACAGAGCAGGTGCATTCTAGATATCATACAAAAAACACTTCCAATACAGTGAATAACTATTATATATAATTACACATAGCTGCTTTTTCTCCTGTTTAGTTGGGCATTGTCTTCTAAACAAAACTTTTTTTAAAAATTAAGACTATAATATTAAAAGAAATTTGGAGTGTTGTGCTTTTTTGGAAGTCAAATTCAAGACTAGACTTGAGGTCAAACCTATATTCTCAATTGGCAATTTTATAAGGAGCAATTAAGAAATGGAAGGCAGATGAAGATATAAAATCCTACAATTCTTACATGTGCTGTAAAACTATTGTAGGTGTCACTGGATTTCTATCTACTGTGGCTTTTCAGTTAAAATTTTATTTATAAAAGGAATTTGTTTATTACAGCTCTAAAAAATTTTGTAATTTCATGTATAATTTCGCTGCATGTGATATCACATATAATCCTTTCACAAATGACTAAAGATGTAATCTGAATATAGTGTTTAGAGCCACATGTTGCTACTGTGTTACATTGGAGCACAGGGTAAAAAGGAATAATCACCGGAGAAGCTAGGAAGCAATGATTTATTTGCCAAATATGTTCTGGAGACTTTCACCTCTCTTGATTATTTTTCAGAATTTAGTTCTCCTTGTCTAATAAGTAAGCCTATGATTCTAGCCTAGGGAGAAGTTGACTTTCTAAAAGCCAGTACGTGCCCTGGGTGACTAACATTGCTCTCTCTTATTTTCTCCCCTATGTTGGGGATTGAGCCCTGGTACTCTACCACTGATCTACACTCCTAACCTGTTATCTCCTTTTTATGTCCCTTTAAAAAGTAGATCACTTCTATAAAAGTTGTGCTTGTGTCCACCTACATTTTGAAATGAACATTGTTCCAAGTGAATTCACAAGAATAATGTCTAAGCATACATGTGCTTGGTGGGAGCCCTGACATTCACATTGACTCGTGTGATGTGTTTATACCTTTAAGTTTGGTTTTGGTCTCTGTTATCACTCTGATACTTCATTTGATGTATTATTTTATTCAGATGTCACCCAAGGCTTCATTAAAGACAACAGTATTTCTCTTACAGAGTTAACCATTGCAAATACTATTTTTAAGATCCTTTGAGGTGGAGTGGTTATTACATGGAACACGACAATTTCAGACCCTTCACAATGGCCACACGCTTTTTTGAATTTTTAAGGCATTTGCTGTAGAACACTGGAAGAATTGGTTGTGTGTTAAATGCCTGCCACCTGATAATTACCTCAAAGGACAATGGTTTTGTTTAGTTTAAACTTAATCTAAAAAGAAAATAATCTGTTGTATTAATTGGCAGTAAGACTTTATTAAGTGGATATTTTAGAATTTAGTTCCATTCCTTCCACAACTAGTTAAGAGTGAATTGCATGTCAAAACTGAACATATTGGCAGGTCATTCTGTATAAGTTTGTATGTAGAATCAGAGTAAACTTACATTTTCACTTGAAGCTTTTTTTTGAACAGTGTTTCTTCTACCAGTTATTTTATTTTATTGAATGTTAATTTATCAGCCTCTCTTAAAAAAAGTGAGAGGAAGAAAGGCCATAGCATTATCACATTTCTATATATGTGTTCCCTAAACCATATGGTGATTTCTAATTAGAATACAAAAGATTGTGTGGTGAGACCAACTTCATAGTAGCTATGATGGTGGGCACTACAGAGTTTTCTGGAATTTCCAACAAGCACACTTTTGAGAAAAAACTGTGGTTTATAATTGTCCATATACTAGAAGTCTGATAAAGTTATTGATGTGCAGATCAAGTTGGTATTTCAAAGCTGGTAATTTAATTCTGGATATTTGATCCTCTCAGTCAGCAGCTTGACTTGATTTTTCTTTTTTTTTAAAGCAGCTTCAATATTTAATTTCACATGTACCCTCTCAGTAGAGATTTCAAAGGATACTTTTCTGGATGCTTGACTGCCTTGTCTATTTGCTCTTGTTTTGCATGCAAGAGAGAGCCAGAAGCTTTCTTCTCATTGTGTACACATAGTATTAATGGATTTACTCTGCCTGTATCATCTCATTACTGGAAACAGCTAGAAGCACAGAAGTCTTTCAGTGTATGCAAATAAGGCAGAATCATCTACCTGAGAGTTAATATTCTCTGCTTTTAAGTGTATTCTAAATCTAATGTTTGTATTTAGAACATAACATCCTGTTCTCTTTTTTTATGGGCAAAAAGCTAAGCGGGCTTAGGCAGCTGTTTGATGTTGGCTTCAAGTGTTATTAATTTCATATTCTATTATTCTTTTCACTGTAGCACAAGTGAAGCTGATGTGGAGGCTGTCATGGATAAGTTGTTTGATGAGCTGGCTCAGAAACAAAATGATTGTACGTAAGTTAATTTCTCTTGAAAGAGAATACATTTAGAACACAATGCCCAATCTCCACTGACCAATTAATAAGTTCCATTGCTGTATATGGGTTGATGCCACGCTCAAGTGGCAGTCATTGTATCAGCATTTTGTCTAATTTATGTGTTGAATCATGTGCTATTATTCATCAAGCTATGCATTTCCTATCTGTAAGAGATGAATTTTATAGTAATTATCCAGACAAGATTGAGTCTTTGTTCATGTTCCCATAGTAACTAGACCAAGGATTCTAAAAGTGCAAGGCAGAGAGCTGCGGCTGAATAAAGCCTGTGGAACCATTGCCGACTGCACATTTGAAGAGCTGTGTGAGAGAGTAAGTACCCAGGCACGTCCAGACTCATTGGCCTTTTCTCATATTAAAATACTTCAAGTTTCCCTCTCTGCCTGTTCAGATTTTAAAATACTATTCAGAGAGTCAGAACTGGTTGAAAAGTCTCATTAAGGGAAACACTCATCTATATTTGCCATGTGCTTTTTATAGATATTGGCACAAAATTTTGCTCCTAGAGGAACTCTAAAGCAAAATTAGAAGTTCAGAGAAAACTCAAATACTGCTGCAAGCAAAAATAAAATAACTTCTAGTGCTAGTTTATAAAAGTCAAACATAAGGGATTAAAAATAATTAGAGAGATGAGGTTAGTATGTGGAGAAAGGAAGATGCAGAAACGTTACAATTATCCAAGAATGCAACACATAAACAATCCCCATTCTTCACACCCGCTGTCCATCCACTGTGCCATAAGATCTCACCTGTTGAGGCCAGGGTCAAAGAAAGAGAATTTCTAAAACTCAAACATCTATATTGGATCATAAACAGTACGTTGCACAGATAAATATGTACACATACATACATTCATATAAGTAAGAAAGACTAGGTTGCAGATTCATTATAGATACGAATTCTATCTTTCAAAGTTTGAGAATCTCAGTACTCAGTGGATATTTAGTATATTTACTGATTGTAATTTTTTGTTTGTTTGTTTTTGAGACAGGGTCTCTTTATAGAGGCCAGGCTGGCCTTGAACTCACTTTGTAGCCCAGGCTGGCCTCCAAACTCAAGGTGATCCTCCTGCCTCAGCCTCCTGAGTGCTGGGATTACTGGCATGTGCTGCCACACCTGGCTTGATTGTAATATGGAGAGCAATCCAAATTAGATATAACTTTTATATATAATTCCTGTATTGACATATATAATCATTCCAGCTCTGATTTATCTTGACTTTTATGTAACTAAAGAGTTTGCAGTAAAGAGGAAGAGGAAGTTTTTATTTATACTGTTTTGTGAGTATTTTTCTTAAAAGCTAATTACATAATTATTTCTGACAGAGTAAATTTGTAATTTTTAAACTAGAGAGATGAATCCCATCTGCGATCCATTAGCACTTCAGAACCCGTAATGTTTAGAGTCCTGATCAGTTAGGATCCTCTGACAGGGTGCTAATGCCAGTCACTCTGAGTGATTGTCTTCTGGCTGATATGACCCTCCAGATCTCTAATGGGTCGAGCTTATTAAGTTCACAGTAATCCCATGTCTCCAGCCAAAATTCTGTTAGGGCTGACACTTAGGTTTCACCCACATTGCCAGAGGAGAATCTTGTAAATATAAAAGATGAAGCTCTTCCTCCTGCTGAAGGACCCCCTGTGAGGACAGAGGAAGGACGCGTCCCTTGGCTCTTGGGAGAGGAGGCAAGGGTGGAGCAGATATGGACCATTTACCTATATTTTTCATATGCTTATTATTTCAGGAAATTTAGTATCAGAAAAAGGCCACTTAGAGACCCAAATCTTCATAGTTTATCTACCACATGGGGATTAGAGGAAGGTTGATAGGAACTTAATCTTAAAAATGACAGCAATACTTATAATGAATCACTTGTATGTCCTTTGACAAAAATATGGATTATAATAACAACTATGAACTAAACTCAGAATAAACAATGAGTAACTTTCTATTTTTCACTTAACTTTCTTGAGAAAATTCTTTGATGATTTGGCTAGTCAGTCATAGAAGAAGTTATTTTTATAAAAACATTTAAGAATTTCATCCATTTTTTAAAAATGTTCTTTTACATCATGATATTCCTGTTGTTTTCTTTTGACACTTTTGTGATGCTGTTGTTTTTCTGCTTCAAGTTGGACGGATCTTTGTCATGGATAGATTTACCCTTCATCTGCATTGTAATTGTGAGATGTTTACTGTATCAGGTGAGCTCCCAGACCAACAGAAAACATTGACCCAAATGATAAGGCTAGTTCCTAGCATTAAGTGGTGAGGGATATTTGAGGAAGGGCTAAATTTTTAAGTGGTCAGTTCATTTGTAACTATTTTCTTGATAGCATGATTTTGCATTTCTTTGCAGTTTTGTAATTGTAGCAATTCAGATATTGAACATTTGCATGAAGAGGACCCTTGAAATCATTCAATTTCGGATGTAGCCTAAACCTCTTAATTAGTTATAATGATCTCAGAGCCAGGCTAAATTATTGTCCAAAAGTGTTCAGTAAAGAGAAAAACCAAGGTAAAGAAGCAGGTGTCTGGCATATCCCAGACCGTCCCAGCCTTGGAACACCTTGGCTAGTTTTCTGGGAGGCTCTTGACGCTTGAGACCCAGCCAACCACCACTACTCACATCATCATGAAAAAAAACTTTGGCAAGGGGTAAATGGCTTCATAGTCTGTAATGGTTGTTTTTGAACCCTGGCCCTTTCCAAGGAAAGAATAATATATTTATAAACCTTGGAATGTATTGGGTAGAAACTTCACTGTTAGTGTCTTAATAAGGAAAAAGGAGGTTTCATCTGGCAGTCCCTGACATTTGCCATGGATAAGCCAAAAAGGACCCCGGATACATCTCTTCTTTTGCTTGTCCATACACAGTTTCTCAGATCTGCAACCCTGTCAGCTGATATCTAGCTTTTGATAGCTCTCCAGATCTTTTTCTTTGCAGTTCAGCTCCGTCATCCTCAGAGAAGTAGCCTCAATGAGTAGGCCCCTGGCTGCTGCGTAGTAATAATTAACAGTGCCACCCATCAGGCATCATTCTAAGTTCTTTTTATATATTAGTATATTTAATACTTATGTAGATAGTCACTATTATTGTCTTCATTTGATAGGTGGAGAAATTTGAACTCCTTGGTAGTCTGGGTTCCAGATACCATGTTCTTTATTACTTGTCATGTCTGAAAATGTTCTGAAAAAGTTTTGCCTCAAATCATTAATATAATTTGAATTGTGCCATGAACTCCAGTCAGATACTTTGTGAATTACTACATCTGAGCTAAACTTTGCGATTTTCATTGAACATGACGTTGGCTGGAGATGAGACACCCTCCAGGCCTAAAACACACTCTGTGCCAAGAAGACAGAACTGTCCAGCTCACAGCTTTGGCATTCCCATGGGGAATTGGTACAGCACCTGACCCATGTCCTCCTGAAGGCTGTGTATGGCTTGCACCGCCAGCTGTCTTGGGCTCTCAGGCCTTACCCTTTAATAAGAAAATTACTTTTCTTTCTCTCTGCCATGATAAGGAAAAGGTTGGGAGGTGCTTCTGCAGAGAACTGGGGGAGGGTAGAGGACAGTGTGCTTGGGTGGCCTTTGTTCCCCACCATTCCTTCCATATCAGAGCTGTAGCTACAGGAAATGCATCCAGATCATCTCTGTGGACATGACAGGGGATTCTGTGTTTCCTTTCTTAACTCTAACCTTGGCACTGAAACTTAGTTTAATCAGAGGGTCGTGATTAGAATTGTGGTTACTTAAGTTAGTGGTTCACAAAGTGTGACTCATAGACTCCCCCCAGAGGTTCCTGAGACACTTTCAAGGGTCCTAGAGATCTAAATTCTTTAGGCAGACAATTCCCCCTCCTCACTGGGGTGCCATATACAGTAGTGGTGCAAAAGAAACCATGGGTAATCTTTTTCCCTTCCTTTCCTCTCCTGTCCATCTCTTGTTCCCTTTCCATTTGAAAAAGATCTCCCTACTTCCTATTATCGATCCTTTACCCATTTATTTTCAATTGGGAAGGGCATCAAGAGTTGGAGGGAGCAGGGAGGGATGGAAGACGAAGTAGACAATAAAGAATTAAGATGTGTTAATGTGTATGTGCCAACTCCCCATGACAAATGTAATCATGTACTGCAGACTTGTACTAATAAAAATACATAATTAGTAAAAATAAAATCCTACAAAGTTAAAAAAAAAAAAAAGATAAACTATGGTAAAACTGCTGAATCAAGCCTGAATCAAGACAGTGGCACCAAACCCTATTCTGTATCAAATCCCTCATTGCCACATACTCATAGTAGACCAACAGCAGCCAAACCAACAAAAAACTAGTTTCACTTTTGTTCTTGAAGTAGCAGTAAAAGTTATAAATTTTGTTTAATTTCAACCTTGCGGACATGTCCTTATAATACTCTTTACGTTGAAATGGGGAGTATGCATAATAAAACATTTCTACTATGTGCAAATATGATGGTTGTCTTGAAGGAAGCACTCTGTAAAGTGGAGGGCAGTTGTTTGAGTTGCAAGGTGAACTAGCCGATTTTTTTACTACAGAATACCATTTTTTTATTTAAAAAACTGAATGACAAGGGCCAGGGATTTAGCTCAGCAGTTCGGTGGCCTCCCTTGCAAGTGCAAGGACCTGAGTTCAATTCCCTTTACCAAAAAAAAGAATGACAGACAAACTATGGTTATTTAGGTTTGCCAAACATTTTCTGTGTTTGACAGATATTTTCTTGAAAATGAATGAAGTAAAATTATCATTATAGTAAAACAGAATATTTGTTACCAGTAATAAAATTTGAGCAAACAGTAAAAAGTAAGATTCTGGAAAACTTGTTTCTGCCATCACAAATTTGACAGTTTCCCAATTCTTTTTTTACCCCATTATGTTTATTGGTACATTTAAAGTAGACAGCACAGTGACATTTATCATTGGGATCTTTTACCTTTACATGATATATCTTGGTTCTAGTTTCCCAATTCTTACACATGTTTTTTTTCTGATGTGATTGATGATGATAATCAACAAATGCAGTGTTTTGATAATTGTATAATTTAATATATCAAAATTGGAAGGTCTAACTTATTGAGCCAATGTTTTCCAATAATCAGTGCATACTCATAAAATCATTCATGGCAAAAAGATCCATTTGAAATATAAGAAAAACTAATGGAATATAACAATTCAAAAAGTATCTTATCTTTTTTTTTTGTATCAGGGTTTGAATTCAGGACTTTGCACTTGCGAGGCAAGCACAGCTCCACTGAGCTAAATCCCCAGCCCTTATTTTTGTTTGTTGATACCTTGTGCTTGCAAGGCAGCGGGTGGAGCCACAGCTAAATTCCTGGCCCTCCCCAGCCCTTACTGAATATGACAGTTTCTCAGGTTTCTTATTTTTCAAGGACTTTGACAGTTTTGAGGAGTACAAATCAGGTATTTTGTAGAAATGTCCTTTACTTTAAATTTGTCTGATTTTTTTCTCACAACTAAACAGGAATTATGAGTTTTGGGCAGTAGCTCACAGCAGGCAAGTGCTATTTATATCACATTTTAAGGATCCATACCATTGACATGATTTATTACCATTGAGGTTAATTATTCTCACACTTGTCTGATACTTACTTGTTAGGTTTTTCTATCCTAAGGTTACTCTTTTCCCTCCTGTTCGTAATCTCTTTGGAATGAATTTATTGTTGTGTTTTCATGTAGCATCAAATAAGAATGTCCAGAATTAATCTCATAGGGCTATCCTAATTCTTTTCCCTTTTCCCATTTCATATCTTTGTAGGGCTAAATTTTCTTATTTACCTTAACCAAAACAGCTTAATTGCAGTACATTGAATGTAGAAACTGATATAAGAATCTATTTTTTATTAAGCCACACATTAACGTGATTTTTTTAAAATATGAAATAATCTCACTCTTATGATTGGAAGATAATTTTTTTTTTTTTTTGTACCAGGGATCAAACTCAGGCCCTTGCACTTGTGAGGCAGGTGCCAGAATCGCTGAGCTAAATCCCCAGCCCCTTGGAAGATACAATTTTTTATAAAAATGTTATTCATGTTAATTTGATGGATTTAATGTGATGGTTTATCATTGTTACTTTAAATGAATTAATAATTATTTTAAATTCTCCACCATTTTGATTTTCTAATAAAGTAAACATTGAAAGAGATAATAAAACTAAACAAAAGCCCTTTGGATTCTAATTTTTAAGAGTATAAAGAGGTCCTGAAACCAAAATGTTTGAGAACCACTTGCTTTAGGGTTAAACTTTTGTGCACCAGAAAGGAAAGAATCATTTTTAAAGAAAGCAAACCAAAGCTGAATTCTAAAGGCTTAACGAGTAGACTGGTTATACCTGAATTTTCCTCATTGAGAAATAATTTTTACACCTGCAGAAAATTGTTTCTTCAACCAATAACTGTGTTCAAAGTAAGTATTGCAAGAGCTGTTCATTATTTGTGTCTTTAAAATAATGACAGATGTCCAGGTGTGTTTGCAAAAAGTCTGGGCAGAAAATATATCAGTTGATGCATATGTATGGCTGTGCATATTGTTCACTATCAACTTGTTGTGTGCTGTCTCTCTCTCTCCTTTGGGTCTTAGGTCTGAAGGAGTGGAGTTCTATCAGAGACATTTATTGGACAACATCCCTTTACCTTGATTGTATCATATTAGTTTATATATCGGACTTACATCCATATCAGATGGTATCTTTTTGGGAAGTGGCATTTCCCTTCTCATTGTTTGTTAATGCTTTCATCAGTTTTATTCTAAGTGAAACTACTGGTTGGAAACTACTTCTGGTTTATGTCCTGTGTTTGGTACATTCTCAGGAAATACTCAAGGATATCTAGCTTTTATCTATACTATTTGGCCAAGACTCAAAATTGATGTTGTTTGGATTCTAGCAGTGTTGATTAGCATCCGAAAATAATGGCATTAACACTGAGGCAGCCCAGGAATGTCCTTGGCCCTTTAGCCTGCCCAGCAGCAAACCCATTCTTCTAGCATTGCCTACCTCTGTGTGTTCGTTTCCTACCTATGCTGACCTCTGGAAATGCCCTGTCCAAATAAGGCAGACAGCTGGTCTGACAAAAGAAGAGGTGGCAGATGATCACAGGGAGATTACAAGAGCTTGGTAGTGGGTGGGTCAGAGTCTTATAAGGAGGAGTAAGAACCTACGGTCACAAATGAGCCCTAAGTCTTTTGATCTCTCTTTCCTGGACACATTCCTAATCCACCCTTAAACTAGAGTCATAGTCTTGGGTTTGCAAGGCACTTTGACAATGATCTAATCTTTCAAGCAGCACTGACTATCCCTAAGGTCCCCATTTGTCTTTCAGTGCCAGTTTGGAGGATGTAGTTACATGTGTGAGAAGCAATAAAGGACATCTTTAGTTAGGTGTAAAATTCACCATACATGCCTGGATGTAGCCTGTTTTACATGGGTCCTTGGAATAGAAAGATTTTCGGAATACAATCCCATAATTTGCATATGTCATAATTTGACTTAAAATGTAAAATATGTATTATTCTGAAATTTTGGATATGAAAGAAAAAGAGAATTCTTAAAACTGTCAGTATATTATATTATGCTGTTAATTGAGATGGTTTAAAAACATGTCCAGCCCCTGTAATAGGAAGGACATGCTCAAGGATTCCCAGAGGGTCTCAGGGAGGAATACATATACCAAGAATGGTCCACTTTCCCTGTGTTCTGTCTCAAGGTTACAGTTATTTTGTGAATCAGATCTAGTAGTACATAGAAGTCATTCTTTCTGAAGTCACTTGTACTCTAGGAACATGTTTGACAAAGCTAATATTTAAAATCTACTTGAGTATTTAGGGAAAATATGTCATTTACTTTGTGAGACAATGAGGAATTATTTTTTTAAAGTTAAAGTAATTAACTCTTTAACAGAATTTGAGCTCAGGGTGCAGCTCAGTGGTAGAGCACTTGCCTAGATTGCATAAGGCCCTGGGTTTGATAACTCAGCACTGCAATTAAAAAAAAAAAAATAACTTAAAAAAAATCTAACAATAAGGGACTTTTTTTGTTTTCTTGGTTGGTTGGTTCATTGTTGGTTTTTTTTTTGTTGTTGTTGTCGTTTTTTTCAGGGTTAGGGATTGAACCTGGAGCCTTGTACCTGGTAGGCAAGCATTCTACCACTGATCTACAGCCTTAGTCCCTAAAACAGAATTTGTTTTAAAATTTACAGTAAATTATCTCATTTTGCTTTTTCAGAGCACTACACAATGGTTAAACATAGTTCTCAAAGCCTATGTGATGTGGGGCTGGGGATGTAGCTCAGTGGCACCACACCTGCCTTGCAAGTGCAAGGTTGTGAGTTCAATCCCCGTTACCAAAAACAAAAAGGCTATGTGATGTGGTTGGTAAAGAACTGAAAGAAAAAAATCAAAATCAACCAATTAACGTAACTACAAAGCATTTGAAAAATACTGGTTTGGTTTTTTTTATTGCTTATCTACCAGCTGGCTTTTTTCCCCCCAAATTCTTTGATTTTTAAGTACAGAGTACCCTCAGATTACAACTGGCCTGACATATGAACAACTTGGGTTAATAAGGTTAATGGAAGATTCATCTGCCTCTAGTTATCTACAGCATGTACCCAGTAAACATCCAGATCTCAGCAGTATTGACTTACAATCACCTTGAATTATAACCAGCCCTTGGAAATCAATTGAATTTGTAAGGGTCCACTGTGTGTTTCCTACCATAGAGCACATGATTTGATAACTCCATAGTACCTTCTACCTAGATTAGATAAGTTGACTCAAAATTAATTGTTAATACTTTGCCAGTTAGAATATTCAGTAAGGTATATCTCATTAGATGTTTTATTACTTTGAGATTTTTTCCATAGGAAAAAGTTTGAAAATTGTTAGAATATACTATTTACTCTAAAATGGCCCAATGACGATACTGAATCAAGTGAATGAAAGATTTTGAGGGGAAAAACTATGAATGAGCTATAATATCATAGAAATTATAAGATCACATAATTTTGGGTCACTATTAACCATTTTATCTATCGTTAATCAAGAAATATAAGTTAAGATTTCTCTCTTGAGATTATTACATTGGTTTGGTAGTCAAGAACATTCCTTCCTTCCTTCCTTCCTTCCTTCCTTCCTTCCTTCCTTCCTTCCTTCCTTCCTTCCTTCTCGTACCAGGAATCAAATTCAGGAACTTGTGCTTGCCAGGAAGGTGCTGCACCACTGAGCTACATGCCTGGCCCTTTGAGAACATTCTTAAGTGTGTTCATATCTGTATGTCTATGTTTTGAAGAATATAAAAAAAGTGTAAGACAATTGTTTCAAAGAGTTCACAGTTTAGCAAAGCAAATAACATGAACCAAATAACAAATACAAGAGAGTGGAAAGAAGTCCAGCTGAATCAAGCAATATCAATTCCAATCCTTCCTCAGATATGATTTAGCTGAGTTGTCTTAGGCAGATCACCTAACCACTCTGTGACCAGCTGATTTCTTTCAGCTTTAATAGTCCACTCTAATGAACTGTGCACACTAGTTGATTATGTATTATGAGGACATCAGGAGTTAAAAGTAAGGATCCTAAGGGCTGGGAAGTCTCCAAAGAGACATGAGATTTAAAGAAATTAATCTTAACAGTGAAAGGGGAGTAGAATTTAGGTGAATACACCAAAGGTATTTTTAACCATGATCTGAAGCCAAGCATCTCGTTTTTTTGGAGGTGGGGGAGATACTTTCTTAATGAGAGCAGAGCTCAAGGTAGAAAGAAAAGGAAAATAACAATTTAAATTTCAAGAAGATCCACTATAGAATCTAGGAATAAAAATAACATTTCTTACTATGATTCACAGTCATTTTAGGTTTTCAGTTGAATATGGAACCTAAAGTAGTTTTAGTAAGATTTGTGGGGCAGTATGCTTTAGAAAAGGCTGTAATTTTCACCAGCATATTCCAGTGGATCAGCAAACAGTGTTTCCTCTTGGGAATATTTTTTCCAGAAAGGAAACCTGATTAAATATACCAACATGGTAGACATTTAAGTTACTTTATGCAAGGTAAGAAACAGAATCCCGCCCTTTTTATATTGTATGTCTCTTCAGTAATCATTCAACAATTTTTTACTGAGTTCATAATGGAAGGCTGGCATAATTCTAGGTGCTGTAGAGGGTACCAAGATAAATAAGAATCAGCCTCTGCTGTTGACACAGTGTTAATTTAGAAGAGCTCAGGAGAGCAGAAGAAAAAAATTTAGAAGAGAATGTGTGATCGGTACACAAATCACTAGAACATGAGGCAGATTATAATTAGTACTTCAGTATAAGTATGACCAGAATATTGTGAATTATCAAAGAACTGAGTCTTGAAGGCTGGAAGGTTGGAGAGTCTGTTGTGTAGGAGCAGGTGGAGTGTGAGGTAACTGTTAAGACCTTTCTAAACAAAGGGTGTTAAGAGGGAACTTGTATGATTTCTTCCTCTGAGTGTTTATGTTTTATGAAAAACACAGAAATGGAAATCACAGGTTATATTCAGAGAACTACAGACTCAGGCAAGCTATACATTTATAATAACAGGATACCTTCTTTTATTTGATCAGCCCAGTTGTCACATTTGTAAACTGGACAAAATATGAAAAATAATTCAGAAGATACTGATGACCAAATGCATGGAAAAAGTAGAGCACATTGAACATCTGGAAGAAAAAGTTGGTACTGGTGAATTTCTCATTGTTACTTTTTTTTTTTGCCAAAGGGAAGATTACAGTTGGCTTTAAATGAACATCTAAAACTCAGTAGAAACTGGCAGCATTCCTAGCTTGAGGAACCAGAAAGGAGCAAATGAATGATCATAACAGTTGGAAATCTGAAATAGCCTGAATTCTTCATATAAACAATGCCCAGATCTTGAGCTGGCCTGTGAAATATGTATGAACAAATAAGTTAACAATAATCCCAACAGAGATTCCACTGCTGATCACAGAGATGACAGAGTGTGGATCTTAAGACTAGCCCACTTAGTAATCTGCTAAACAATAACAAATATGTAAGAACTGTAGGTCTCTACGACATTTACATAATATCCAGAGTACAATCCAGACTTACTAGGCATATGTAGGCATACGAAAATAGGGGACCCATTTTTCAAGAGAAAGGATAATCAACAGAGCCTGACAATGAGATGACACAAATGTTGGAATTAGAGACAAAAGTTTCAAAGTAGCCTTAGTAACTATGCTCAAAGATATAAAGGAAACTATAGTGGTAATGAATGAGCAAATAGCAAATATTAGCAAAGAAATAATTTTTTTTTTTTTTTTGTACCAGAGATCAAACTCAGGACCTTGAGCTTGAGCATACAGGGCAGGCATGGTGCCACTGAGCTAAATCCCTGACCCTAGAAATTGAAAATTTAAAAAGAACCAAATGGAAATTCTAAAACTAAAAATTTTTAATTTTGGTCCTGAAAATTTAAAAGTTTGCTGTATGTGCTTAATACCAGATTTTGGAAGACTGGAGAGTTAGTGAATTTGAACCTGTGTCAGTAGAAATTATACATTTTGGAACATTGGGAGAAAAAGATTGAAAAAAATGAACAAAGCCTCATGATGTAAGAAACTGTATTAAAAGATTTAACACATGTTTTTGAAGTCCTAGGAAGAAAACATCTGCCAGAAGAAAAGAATACAGAAAAATACTATTAAAGAAATGACTGAAAATTTTCCAAATTTAGTAATAGTTATAAATTGAGCTCATCAGACACCTAGCAGAGAAAAAGAAAATCACTCTTGGTTACATCATAGTCAAACTGCTGAAAACCAATGATAAAATATCAAAAGCCAGGGGAACAATAATATGACTGACAACTGGTTTTTCATCAGAAACAATGGAGGCTAGAAAACAGTACACCTTTAAAGTGCTAAAAGAAAAAAATAACCAAAATATGAGATAATACAGGTTGGATTAGAACCTTCCTAAGCTAATAATATAATAATAAAGCTAGTAATTTTTAACGGATCTTTACTGGATAATATGACAAAGGTATACAAGATTGGCACAGTTGCTACTATGTATGGAGCTTTTGTTTGCATTAGATAAAGCAGCCCATCCAGATGTCCATGAAACTAAGAGAAAATTGTGCTTATATATGGAAGAAATAGTGCCCCTTCCTCTGGGTTGGAGCTGCCCCATCATCAGGATGTATGGCTTGGCCAACAGAATAGACTGGATGTTACCTCCTAATTCCTTTTTTAATTAGGGGCATAAAACAGATATGTATGATAGAACAAGGTGAATATGAGAGAAATCTCGAGGACTGAATGTGATAGGTATCAGGGCTGAGGACAAGCCTTCTAAGCCTTGGGCATTTTCACTTTGGATGGCTAGAAGAATGACAGATGAGAAATACCAGAATTAGGAGAGGGGACTTACAAACAGTTGGAAACCTAGGACTGAAGATAAAGATCTAGAAGTCATTTATAGAAATATGTTCCTTTGGAGCCTAAAGTTTATGAAATCATCTGAACTTAACTAAGAAAAAGGAAGAGATGATATTGAGGGGGTTGAAAAATGAGCTATCAAGGGATCAGTAGAAGGAAACGACCAATGTGATTAGTATGGTTGAATCAAAGGCACAGTAGAAACAATGTGTTTCCCACTGTTTTTAAAAATAGAAGCAATTTACTAGTTTGATAACACCTTGGGATTTGGATGCTACTTTATGGAAGGACTTAATATAATAAGCCACTGCTCTTCAGGTAATTAATTAAATTTTATTCTACTTTTCATCCTTAACATATGTGAAAAACTTCTAAATTGTAAATTACTATACACATTTACATGGAAATATGAAAATCACTTTGTATACCTTTTGATATTATCAATTTCTTTCCTGAAGTTTTATATCATCTCCCTATCATGTCCTAATATAAATTCAGATTGCTAAATTTTTGCATCTTCCAGGCTGCTATGGCTTTTGTCTTTGTTTTTGGTGGCACTGGGGATCGAACCCAGGGTCTTGAACATATTGGGCAAACACTCTACCACCAAGTGACATCCAGCCCCTGCATACAATTTTTTCTTCTTATTTTATTTGCCCCTTCCCTGCTGTGGTAGTTTTGCTATATTGTCCAGGCTGGTCACAAACTCCTGAGGTCACAGGATCTTCTCACCTCACCCTCCCAAGGGGTGTAAGCCCCCCTTTGCTGACACACTACATTTTTAAATCTCCTTTGTTGCTTTACTAAAGCCAATATTGTTTTTCTCAGGCTGTTTTTTCCCTTTGTGCTAAATGTCTTTAAATCCCATGTTTATGAAATAGATTTCTAACTTCCTACACTGAGCTATTTTCTTCTCTTGAAAATCCACCTTCTCTAAGACTACCATTCTGTATAATTAGTACTATGCAATTGATGGATATTCAGTACATACTTGTTAACTAACAAAATTAAAATTATTACTATTTATTATCTGAAGTTCTTACTGACACTTATTTTCCTGGTTCTCTTTTGCTTGCTGTTTAACTAAAAGCAAACTAAGTAACTAAATACATTTAAAAGAAATAGAAGAATAATTTTAGCATGTATTAACACACCTTATCTAATTCCAAAAAGTATTTTCTGCATGCATGCACACATACAGGTATTCACACACATATGCACAAATAGAATTAAACAAACAGATTCTGTAAAATGTGAAGGCAAAGAGAAAATAGAGAATAAGTTGTTGTTTTTTTTGTTTTGCTTTTTTGTTGTTGCTGTTACCAGGGATTAAACTCAGGCCCTTGCGCTTGTGAGGCAGGCAGCAGAACCACTGAGCCAAATCCCCAGCCCAAGAAAATAGAGAATAAGTTGAAAGATAGAAAAACTTAGTATACATCAGTCCCTGTCATAAAATACATGATTCTTAAAATTAAACAATTAAATCTCAGCCTCCTGCCAGCCAAAGAGGAAAAAAGATATTCAGTGAGTTAGAAAATAGAAGCAAATCAGAGGAAGTAAAGATTTACTGGCACATGGACTTCATAAAGAGACTTCTGAAAGATGCCAGCAAACAATTTCCTTGGTGCCATTTCTGCTGCTAATACACACTTGGATTGTACAGATCCTTATAACTAAGTTCAGGAAAAGATGTCAGAGTTGAATAAAACTCACACTATAAAGTCAAAAATAGTGCTACAGAAGTGAGTTTTTTTCTGAATTATTTAGCTTAATCCAGAAAAAGTTTAAAGTGTTTAGAGATTGGGTAGATTGAGATCATTCAGGCCTTCTGTGGATGTTTTACATTTTAATAAAATTTGGGCAGCAGATAATTCAGGGTTGTGTTTTCAGCAAGAAAATGGAGTGAATAATTCTATTTTCTTTTCTTTTTGTACCAGGGATCAAACTCAGGACCTTGCACTTGCAAGGCAAGTGGCGGCACCACTGAGCTAAATCCTTGGTCCTGGAGTGAATGATTCTATCAGTCTATTTATACTTTGAAAGATTGGGCCTTATGTGTATCCAGAAACCCAGAAAAGTTCTGATTCACTTTTTTTTTCTTTTTATTGAATTTATTAGTGCAATCTAGGTATACAATACAGTTACATTCATCATTGGGATTCTCTACCTTTACATGACAGGTCTTGATTCTCATTTTTTCCCCTTGTCCCTGCCCTCCCTTCACCCCCTCCTCCCCTCCCCATTTACAAACACTTTATTTGCATTTTTTCAGTTTCTCATATTTTTCCCTCTCCCTTATTACCCTTCCCCCACCCTTCCCACTTTCCCTACACCTTTAGCCCTTTACTTCCTATTTCACATTATTACTTATCTCATTAGGATCCTGTGTACTATTATAGTTTTTCACACCAAATTAACTATTCGGTATTTCAGTTAAAGAAATTTCTGTATGAACATTAAAAATAGGGAATCCTAAAATAAAACTAAAAAGGAAAGTAAAAGAGAAAAGGCAATGATGTAATATTAAAATAATCCTTAATTCTGGAGATGAAAATGGTCCCTGAACATATTTAAATTGCTTCTTGGTCTTATAGTCTTATCTTATTCTTTTTTTCATTATTTAGAGAATACTTTATTAGTTTCTGTAATCAAACCGACGACATATTTAGTACGATGTGTTACCCCTGTACACATGGAAAAAATGTAAAATATCTTGTACCTGCTTTATGATACATAGTAGGGACCGTGCTTTATCAGAGCTACATTTAATGATATTACTCTAGAATGTTCTCGTTCCAGATGATGATTAAGATGCTAATAAAAAAAATGGTGCCAGGTACCACAACAGCAACAGAACTTTGCTGTTTTCTGGATATTATTCTTTTCTTTGTTTTGTTTTGTTTTGTTTTGTATTTTTTAATGGAATGTGCTGAATGTCTATAATTTTGTTCAAATGACTGCAGAACCTGGAAAAGCTGTTGCTGCTATTGATGCATAACATATTGCTATTATTAGTCTTTTTTTTATAAATATAAATATATATACATATATATATAAATTGAATTTTGGGAAACTTTAACGGTGCTGCCAACTTTAAAAAGCCATCCCAATTTACTGTGTTGAGTTGGCATTGTACAGAAATGGACAGCCATATTGGTCTAGAAATGTTAATTTATTTATTTTATTTTTTTAATTTTTTTTCCATGTGTACAGGGTAACACATCGTACTGATTCACTTTTTAATGTCTTTAATGGTATAAATTAGCATTTTGTACCAAGTAGTTCCATGATTTGGGAAGCAGAAGAATGGGAAGAAGACAGAGAAGGGCTTTTCAAATATTTAAGTTTAAGAGGATCCGTTTTTCTCCACTGGACTTTTCGCAAGAAAGCAAAACAAACAAAAATAACAGTAGCAAAAAATAAAACACAAGTAATAAAACCTGTGCATTTATAAGACTTTAACATATTCAAAAGTTATAATTCTCAAATTTAAAATAAATTCCTAGCTATTAAAAACCCAGTTCTCTCTTTTCTTTTCAATACCCTAAATGCCACTTATCACGCCACATAACCCTCCCTCATCTCCAGAGGAAATAGCATTCATTCACCTTACATTTCACATGCACATGTAAGACTGGTACCAGATTTTGCACTATGATCTTGCACTATGAAGATCATTATTTTATTTCTTTTGGAAAGATTCAAAGCCAAATTTATAGAACTGTCCTTCCTCCCACAGAGTTGTAGCAAATACTGCCCTCTAGTGAATGGATGCTTGGTTGGATTATGTTAATAATCAAGTGCTAGCCTTCAGGTACAGATATTAATCATTTTGATAAAATACTGCTGTTACTAATAACTTCATTATTATATACATCCTTGTTAAAGTTTTACTTTATAAGTTGAATGCAGAAAAATGTGAAAATATGATTCAAGCTTGCTGTATATCTTTATTATCCTCTGTAGACCATAAATAGATATATTAATAATACTGTTTACTTTGAACTAAGAAAATGCCTTTTTCAGTGAAAAAATAAAAGATGTATTTATAGCATTATTTTAATAAATTAGTTTGTGAAATAATTCTAGCACCAGTTAAGCTGGTTTTCTTCCCCTTGCAAATATTTTTTTCCCCAGAATCTGTTGGATTCCTAATATCCAGAGTTGCAATTTTTAAAAAATCTAGCTGTTTGTTCTTTATTGTTATTTGAAGGGTTAATTCCATATGTGCAACAGTAGAGGATTGTATTAAACTAAATTCCTTCCAACCAGAAACTCCTTAAAGAAATAAACTAACCAGTGAGTCTAGGGCTACAGCTCAGTGGTAGAATGCTTGTCAATCACTGAGTTCAATCCCCAACACTGCAACAAAACCCCAAACAACAACAACCTAACAAAAACCCCACTAACCAAAGAAATACACACAATTGTACATGGCATTTAAAAAATGTTATTCAGTTATTATGAGAACTCACAGGAAAATTGAGGCAGGCCTAATAACCTTGTGGTGGAGGTAGGTTCCAGGACATGGTCAGCCAGTACCTGTGAATGTCTGTTTCCCCCAGCATTACAAACCTGAGAAGCAAGCCTGTTTTTGTAGTCTCTAGGCTGCCTTCTCACCGTGCCTCACACCATAGTTAAACTGAAAATTTAAGCTGCATGAAGTACCAGGGTTGGCCTTTCTAACTGTAGAAGTGTTTAAGGGTCTTTCTGAGTGGTGGGCTCTGAGTTACACCTACTCATTCACTATTGTAATTCTGTTGGTATGGTTGAACCTAATATCCCTTTTCCACAAAGGATAATTCGCATCTCCCTCTAAATCTGGAATGTCTATAAAATAACTAGACACTCCATTCCAGTGAGATGCCAGCCAAGTGTTTAACAAACTATAACCTGGAGGTGCTTTTGCAGTTTTTATGTATTGCCTTGAAGTTGTGTTGATACTTATATTCACTGATGCTTATTAATAAGGATACTAGTGATGATGTTCTCCTTCTTCATATTCTTCTAGCATCGCATTTTTAACCTAGCTCCACATCTTAAAATTTTGTTTCTCTATATTATAGGTTATATGAGTCAAAAGGTTTTATGCCAGTTAGCAGGATTTTCCACTCCTTCCACTCACAAAAGTGGCAGTATTCCTAGGAATGAGTCGGGCACAGTTCTTGTCACATGGTAGGCACTCAGTAGATCTGACTTGGTGTGGTATTGTTTATATTTTGAGAAAGTTGTCAGTTCCAGGATCTCCCGAATTTGATTACCTCCATAATGTAGGGATCTCTTTGTTACATACACAGTGCTGTTCAGGTGAGGAGAAGGGAGGGGGACGCCCTCATATAGTTTGTCACCTTGATGTTTACAAGTTCTTTTTAAAATAAAAATATGACACCCCTCTAAAGAGTTATCAAATTAATTATTACAGGGGGATAGAGTGTTTATGGAAGATTTGGTAGATTTAGGTAGAAGTACTTTCCTGAGATGACATAAACCAAGGAGAACAATTTTTCCTCAGCACTCCTAAGAATACCTTCTGAAGTAGAATTCTTACAAGTTGATCATATTTTCTAGAAAAGTGAGGTATTTCCCAGCTGAGCGCTATGGACTTAATAATATAAATGAGATTTTTCATATTAAGGTGCTATCTGACTCTTGGGAAATTATTCTGCAATACACTTTGGTGTTCTGTTTTTCTAATTATTGCATTAATCTGGAATTTGATATATGTAAGTTGTTTTAACATCAACTCATATGGTATTTTCAGTTTGTTTTGAGAAGGACATATTCCTCCTAATGCAAGTCAAGCATTTTCCCCCTAAGGTTCTTTTTAAAATACGAGGCATTGTCACTACTGTGTAAACAAAGCAAGATGCCACGCACAATTGTTTAAAGAGGAGCTGTCAAGATATCACTACAAGGATTTATAAAGAAGAGTCTGTATAGATGAGAAATAACCCTTAGGATAGGATAATCTAGGCAGAGCTTGAAACAATAATTGTCCTACTTGAGCTGAAATAATGGTGGCAGAACAAGCATTAGTGAGGCAGAGGAAAAAGAAGCTCAAACTGACAGCTTATTCATAGAAGCTAAAGTGGATCGACTGCTCACTGTAGGCAGCAGACAGTCTGGTGGCGGTGATTCCTGCGTTTCACCTCAGTGTGACATTGAGGAAATCTCCACTCTTGGCACCAGGGCCAAACCCAGAACAGACACCTGTGCCGTTTCCGATATAGGAGAAAAGACAGCAAGCAAGCTCTTTATTCCTAAAAGTTTGTTAGAGAAACTGTGCTACATATAATCCAGCTGTATATTCTCAGTAATTAACGAAAACAAATGCTCTTTGCAAACTCATTATAGATTTAAAGTTCTTTAAGTTTTCATCAGGTTTCCACAGAAACAGAGTTTGAGACAATAGTCGAGAATGCACAAACCATCAAATAAGTGGATTTTAATTGTTCTGTCTAGAAAAGTATTCAGGTAACCAGCCATATCAAAGACTATTAAACTTTTTAATTGCTCAGGTAGAAAGATGGAGAATGTCATCATTATCTATCATAAGAAGAATCTGCATTAGATAATGCTACTTGAATTTTGAGCTAGAATAACATACTCAAGGATGCTACTAACTGAAGTGCCATTTAGTACTCACAAGTAATCATATGCTTTCATTATTCATAGGGCACAATACATGAATTCGCAATACTAATTATAGTTTCAAAAATGGTCTTATCCTATGGTTTCCTTACATAGGAAGCTCAATGAACATAAAATAAAGGTCTAAATATTTGGAACTGCCATAGATATGCACATGCAATTTAGTTGTATGTTAACGTGGTTAAAAGAGTGGAGAGACGTTTTGCAAAGTTGTTCTAGGATTCAGCACAATGCCTCATATTTATTAGGCACTCAGCAGATGGAGTTGATTTAGAAGAAGTCTTGATGATAGTGTATTCATTCACTAATTATACATAATGCAAGACTACTCACTGGTTTTGCTAGGGCACAGAGGTGAGTAAGATAGTACTGGCCCTTCTGGAACTCCTAGTTTTGTACAGTGAAGTAAACAAGAGTAGCAGTGGGAAATTTAAATGAATTTGTAGTTCCTCAAGTTACTTAGTACAGCCACACACTGCTTACTGAAGGAATAGGTTCTGAGAAGTGTTTGGTTAGGTGATCTTGTTATTGTGCGCACACCGCAGAGTAGACTTACACAAGCCTAGATGTAGTCAACCACAGGCCTAGATGTAGTCAACCACAGACCTAGACTGTGTGGTAGAGGCTCTTGTTTTTAGGCTACCAACCTGCACAACATATTGCCACACTGGTTGAAACACAGTACTATTTGTATGTCCAAATGTCAGAAAAAGTACAGCAAAAATACTAAAAAGAATTTTTCAGCCCCAATGTAATCTCATCAGATCATCATTTATATATGTGGTCCATTGTTAATCAAAATATTGTTATGTGGCCTGTGACTATAAATATATTTGTGTTGAATACTTTACATATTCACTTTGCATAATTATTAAAGAAGATGCAAGAGACTAAGTAGCTGAAAAATAAAGACACATTAAAAATACTTTATTTGGAATTAGTAAAGATCTCCAATATTGTGTCTCCTCATCATTCTGTTTTTTACTTTTTTCATAACATAATTTTCTCTTTCCTTTGGAAAATATAGAATTTAAAAAATGAAGATCCCTTTCCTACATATATATTTTGAACAAAACAGATATCTTAATTATAATTTTGTATTGTGCTTTTTTTCTTTTCTTTTCTTTTGTGGTACTGGGGATCAAACTCAGGACCTCGCACTTGTGTGTGGCAGGCACGGTACCACCAAGCTAAATTCTGGGCCCTACTTAGCTTTTTATCGTAAGCATGTTTCCTCATAAAATATTATTGTGGACACCACTATTTGTGGGCAACATATTATTCTATCTATGCAGATTTTTCTATTATATCAACATGCCTTAATTTACTGACTCCTTTTTCTGTTGTTAGATATGAAGTCACCTTTTTGGTTACATAGTTATGAAGAGCTGTAAGTACACACAACTTTTGGTGGAATTTTTGATCACTCCTTTCTAATTTCTATAAATAGAATGACTCAGTCATACATTTTTATTTAGTTATTTTTTCATACAACTTTTTAAAGGACTTTTAATACAATCCAACAAATTATTTTCTGGAAAAAGTGAACAGATTTACTCTTCCAGTAGTGATGAAAGCCTTGTTACATGTTTGCTGGAGTTGAGCTGCATAATTTTTCTTTGGGAAATTGCTGCAGAAAAAGATGATAATATCTTCTTATTTTGTCTTTATTTGGTTACTGCCGAACTTGACTATATTTTTCCTTTATTCATAAGCCCTTTACATTTTTGTTCTGTGATTTGTCTATTCAAGTCCAATAGCAGTGTTTTCCATTTGATTGCTCATACGATTTTAATTTTATTGCAGTCCCTCTTGGTCTCACCCAATTCCTTGTTCACGTCAACTTGTTCTGTCTCTATGGCTCTCCACTTTTATTCAATCAGGCCTACATCTTCCTTCATTCTATAAGAATGCCATAATTTTCCAACTTTTTTCCTTCTATTTCTTGTATGTAGTAAATTGTAAGTTTTGTTTCTGGAAATAAATTTTATACTATACCATAAAATTTCAAAATTGATTATAACAATAAATTAACATAAAGTAAATCACAATGTATACTTATCAGTTATGTGAAAGTAATCTCTAACTATAAAAGTGAGACCATATTTTTCTCCAAGTGCTGGAATTGCTAATGATTGAAAATAAAGGCTTTCCTTAAGCTAAATTTCTCTAGCAAGTATAGTGTATCAGTTAGCCTTTGCATCATACCAAAATTCAGTGCCTTGAAACAAGCATTTGTCATTGCTCCCTAGTCCTTAGGTCAGGTGGGAAATTCCTCTGGCCTCTACGGGCGTCAGCTTTGCTGATTTGGCTTGGGCGGGCATCTGTGGGACAATGCGGTGTGCTGGCCTAGGGTGCCCCTCAGCTGACACAGCCAGCTCTCCTTATGTTCTCTCCTCCTTCGTTGGCTAGGCTCGATGTTGTAAAAGAGTGAGCAGAAGTGAGCAGAGCCTTTGAGACTTGGAACTGGAAACTGTCACTTGTGCCTCATCCTGCTGGCCGTGGTAAAATTACAGGGCCAGCCCAGATTAGAGTGGGCCGAGAGACATGTCTTCTTTTTTACTTTTTTAGTATATGTTTGCAGTACATAATGTTTACATTCATCTTGGGGAGTGCACGTGTAATTAACACATCTTAATTCTTTTTTTTCATCCCCTGCCCCTCCCCTCCTTCTCTCTTCCCTCCATCTCTAGTTTCTCCTTCCCATTTGCAAACGATCTACCTCTCTGTTTCCTATTGTCTTTTATGTATTGAAAGTGTTTATTCTTTGAATTTCTCATATAATAGAAGCTATATGATATTTAAGCTTTTGTGTCTGATTTATTTCACTTAACATTGTGGTTGTTTGTTTTTTTGTTTTATTTTGTTTTGTTTTTTTGTACCAGGGATCGAACTTGGGTCCTTGAGTTTTTGAGGCAGGCAGCAGCACCACTGGGTTAAACCCCCAGCCCTAACATTGTGGTTTTAAGATGCATCCATTTTGCCACAAATGCTTCATATTTATCCTTCTTGACTACATGTCTTAATGGAGTCACAGTTGAATGGCTTTGGACAAGTGGGCAAGAATAATTGGAGCTATTACTATAATCAGGCTACCTGACTAGCTTTCTTCATTCTCCAAAATCATTTCAGATGTTTTAAAATTAGCATAATTTTCTAGAGAATACTTTAGTTAATACATCTGAATGCCCCCAAACAGCTTTAAATACTCAATGCTAGGAAAGAGAGGGGGTGAATGGCAACAGTAGTTATCAACTTATTAGTCTCATTGACAGAATGTCACACATCAAGAATGGTATCATTTGTGTGACACACAAGGCTGTGTAAGGTGACTTGGCAGATGTATGGTGCAGTGAAAACATTGTATTTCTCTGATTACATAATGAAAAGAAAATATATATATTGAACTTAAAACTTCAAATAAAAGTATCAACTTTGTAGTGAGAAACTTGCCTCTACAAACACAACTTTTAAAAACTTAGCTTTGGTGCTTAAAATGGCTAAATGCAGATCTCGGTTATGACTTTTTAAATCATCTGAAAAAAATTTGAAGAGAAATTTTTGTTAGAATAAGTATTTTCATTCACATGCGAAAACAATAGGAAATCTTATACTTCCAGTAATGGTATACTCTTTCTCTGTACAGTAATTTGGATCATCTACCTGGTAAAGATAATAAATGAAGTTGGATGAAGTATTAGAATGGGCTGTGTAAATAAATAACCTTCATATCTCAGAGGCATAATGAATAAACACGTATTTCTTACGTTACCTTGTAGTACAGCTGGCAGGAAGAATCTGCTCCCTACAATCCTTTGAGGACCCAAGCTTTGTCTTCTTTAAGTCCTCCAGCCTCCTTTATGTCCACAAAGTTCTCTCTATTCAGTTAGTGATGAATAAAAGAAGTGAAGAGTCTGTGTGGGATGTTTTTATGAGCCAAGCTAGAAGCAGTCGTATCACTTTCTCTCCCATTCTACTGGTCTGATTTTGATCACATGGCCACACCTAAATCCAGGAGAGCAGGGGAAGATACCTATTTGTCTCCTCTAGAAGAGGAAGACATGAATATTGGTGACCACAGGAGGTGGGCTGAGCTTACTTTTGGAAGTCTTACTGGGTTATTAGAATAGAAGCCAGAGAGCTGGGGTACCAAGGCTGGGGGCCTAGTTAACTGCCTTCTACCCCTTTGGATGGAGCCCTGAACAACTGCATCTTAGGAATAAGCATGTATATAATAAGCAATCTAGTCTTCTTATAGACTCCAGACAGACTTCACATAAGCTGATTTATCCAGAAAATTTCAACCCTTGAACTTGGATTTTTCCCTAAAGGAATGTTTTTCTTGAAAGCTAAAATCCAGCAAATATAAAAATAACCAAACACATGAGGAGACAGGACACTGTGAATGAGCCCAAAAGAATTAGAGAAAATCCTCAAATTCATATGTAACTAGAAGAGACCCAAAATAGCTAAAGCAATCTGGGCTAGAATTTCAAGTTATATTGCAAAGCTATATTGATAAAAATAGCATGGTACACTGGCACAAAAACACACACAAGGATCAATGAAACAAAATAGAGGATGCAGAAACAACCCCAGGCATACTCAGCTATCTGATCTTTGATAAGGGGCCAAAAACATGCACTGGAGAAAAGGTAGCCTCTCCAATGGTTCTGCGAAAACTGACTGCCAGTTGCAGAACATTGACTCTAGACCCGTCTCTTATCATGACTAAGCTAAAATCTAAATGGATCAAAGGTCTAAATATTAAGACAGAAACAATATTCTGGAAGATAGAATAGGTAAAACTCTTGAGACACAGGCACAGGCAAGGACTTTCTGAACAGAACACCAGTCACACAAGAAATACCACCAAGAATCAACAAATGGGTTGATATCAAATTGGATAGCTTCTGCGCACCAAAGGAGACAGCCAACAGAGTAAAGAGACAACCTACAGAGTGGGAAAAGAATTGCCAACTATTCCTCAGATACAAGACTAATAACTAGAATTTATAAAGAACTCACCTAAAATAAAAGCACCAGTAAAAAAATAGGCAACTGAAGTGAGTAGACATTTCTCAAAATAAGAAGTACAAATGGCCAAAAAATACATGAAAAAATGTTCAACGTCTCTGGCCATTCAAAAAATGCCAACTGAAACAACACTGACATTTCATCTCACTCCAGAAAGAACGGCCATTGTCAAGAAATTGAATAATAAGACGCTTGCAAGGCTGCAGGAAAAAAGAAACCCTTCTTTATTATTGATGGGAATGTAAACTAGTACAACTATGATGGAGAGTCCTCAAAACTAGAAATAGAGGGGCTGGGAATTTAATTCAGTGATTCCACTGCCTGCCTTGCAAGCGCAAGGACCCAAGTTCGATCCCTGGCACCAAAAAAGAAAAACTAGAAATAGAAATTCTATTCAACCAGCTATTTTTTTTCTAGGTTATCTTCCCCAAAAAGTTAAAGACATCATATTACAGTGACACATGCATACCCATGTTTGTAGCAGCACAATTTATAATAGCTAAATCATAGAAGTGGCTGATACACCCATCAGCAGATGAATGGATGAAGAAAATGTGGTATGTATGCATAGTGGAGTACTACTCTGCCATAAAAAAATAAATGAGTAATTTGTAGGAAAATGGATTCACCATGAGGCCATAATGTTAAGTGAAATCAATCGGATACATAAGCTTAAATATTGCAAAACTGAAAATATAAATAAAGAACAAAATAAAAGATAGATAATAGGACATAGAAATAGGGAGGTAGATCTTTTGCAAGTGGGAAGGGGGGACCATGAGATAGAAGGAGTAGGGAGAGAAGGGAAAGGAGATGAAAAAGGAATTAAGATTTATTATGTCCATGCACCAACTCCTCATGAGGAAAGTAATCATTATTTACTGCAAACACATAGTAATAATAAAAAAGACACCGTGAATGAGAAGAAATAAAAACAACAGACAATAAAATTAGATACTCTAGATATTGAATTGCAAGTCCATATTGTAAACAACTAAGATTATATAATCAAAGGGGTATAAAAGAAATGAAAATCCAGGCTCGAAATTTTAGAAAGAATCTAGAGAAGTGATGGCAAACCTTTTAGAGCTTTCGATGATACAAACAGCCTGCTGTGGCACATGTGCCATGGTTCGCCACCCACTGATCTAGAGAATAAGAAAAGACATTGCAATACTGTGAGAAAAGAACCAGTGGAAATTCTGCAACTATAAAGTACAATAAATAACCAAATCAAGAACTCAATAGATAATTTTTTGGTTTTTGTTGTTGTTTGTTTGTTTTGAGACAGGGTCTCACTGCATAGTTGAGACTGACCTGGAGTTCACTATGTAGCCCAGGCTGGTCTCAAACTCACAGCGATCCTCCTGCCTCAGCCTCCCGAGCACTGGGATTACAGGGTGCACCACCATGCCCAGCTCTCAATAGATAATTTTAAGAGCAGATTAAATACAGCTAAGGAGAAATAGAGTAGACTAGATACAGATCAGAGAAAATTATCCAAACCAAATCATGGGAGCGAGAGAGGAAAGAAGATATTGTACATGCAGAAGAAAGGATAAAAGAAATGGAGAATATGCATAAAGTTTAATATAGGTTCATTTCAACTGCCAGAAGGAGAGAATGGAGCCAGAGGCAAGATACAAGTGCAGCTGGATTAGGTATCACCTGACATGATGGAGAGAAGGAACACAAATGAACAGTGCACTACTCATTGGGCTCCTTTACAGATGAGGAAATTAAAGTTCAGAGATTTACTCAGAATCACATGACAAGAAATGATAGTGCCAGCAATTTCAAAGCCTCTACTGTATTTTCACCCATGACTATACAACTTAATGAAAAATACCATTTCTGATTAAAAAGAACACTCAGTGTGCATCCATTTAGTTATAAATGTCTCTGGCTTCTCATTCTTTATGGTTGAGTGGTACTCCGTTTTATTAAAAAACCATATCTTCTTTGAACCAGCTATCCCCCTGCAAAGTATTTTTCCAAAAGAATCTTAATAAAAGTGATATATGTACACCCGTGTTTATAGCGGCACAGTTTGTAATAGGTAAAACTCAGACAGAGCACAGTTGCCCATCAACTGGAGACTGGATAAAGAAGATGTAGTTGATTTCTTGATAATAGCCATTCTTTCTGGAGTGAGATGGAATCTCAGCATTGTTTTTTGTTTTGTTTTGGGTACCAGGGATCGAACTCAGACCCTTGTGCTTGCAAGGCAGGCAGCAGAACCACTGAGCTAAATCCCCAGGCCCTCAGCATTGTTTTAATTTGCATCTCTTGGATGACCAGTAATGTTGAACATTTTTCATATATTTGTTTGCCATTTATATTCATTCTCTATTTATTTCAGATGACCATTTGTTTTTTTTTGTTTGTTTGTTTTGTTTTGTTGTTTGCTTTTTTGAGACAGGGTCTCACTATGTAGTTGAGACTGACCTGGAACTCACTGTGTTGCCCAGGCTGGTCTTGAACTCACAGTGATCCTCCTGCCTCAGCCTCCTGAGTGCTGGGATTACAGGCATGCACCACCACATCCGGCTGGATGACCATTTTTTGATTGGGTCTTAAATTTGGGGGATCTGATCAAAAATTAAATTTTAAATTAATTCTATTGGAGCTAATTTCTTTTGAGAAAGGCCTCCTTTATGAATATATTTCAGTTTCCTTATGTTTTAAAGAAAAAATAATATTGTCATCTCTTTGTGGCCTTCCTTGGCAATCATTGATTTTTCCTTATTATAATAGTGGCTTTTTAATATGATAAAATAATACATAAAATTCACCATTTTAACCAGGTCAGTGGCATTTTAAGCACATTCACCTTGTTGTGCAATCATCACTATTAACCATCTCCAGGAATTTCTCATTATTACAGACTATACACATTAAATAATAACTCCACAGGACTGTTATTTTTAAAGGTGGTCAGTGACTCTATCAAGCTTTGGTTTCTTTATGTGAACGAGCACGTAACTGACTGAGTGATATGAGGGAGAAGAATATTTGCTGATATAATGGCACCCGCAGAACCTACTGACAAAGGTGTATAATTTGTGAAAGAGCTGAGTGGGCAAATTTCTGATTTTTCAGGTGCCCTAGGCACTTCAGTGGGCTTCTGATAATGATTTCCATGGGCTGCAGTTATACTGATAGAAATCACATCCGTGCATAAAAAGCAAGCTTAATTACACATAACTAAATACCTTAATATGAGGCTTTACATCATTCACATATATTTTGTTTTATCAAAGATGAGATACTGCTAACTGATCTCAAAAAAAAAATGTAGGTTCAGAGAACGGAGAGTCTTATTGTATGTATTACTTTTTAAAAAAAAAAACAAAGAAGATACCATTTTGCTTTTCCCTCTCCCTTTGGGAATTGTTCTCATTTCATGAGATTCCATGAACTCCTCTGGTCCCTGCTGTGACACTTCGTAGGTCAGGCTTATTGAAGGTCTTGGATCCAGTCGGTGGTGGAGCAAAATTCACTGAGTCCCACTGAGAATGACATTTCTTTACATTGTCACCTCATTTGTACTGCACCCAATCACTTGGGCTCAAAATAATAGAAGTAGCCAAAGGGACTAAGGTGGTCTCCATTTCTGTGCTAAATTCTGTATATGCATTATTTTATTTAATCTGTACAAGTCTGTGAGATGGGAATCAAATTCCCATTTTTTAGGTGGGAATGCAAGGGAACAGAAAGCTTATGTACCTTGCACAAAGTGCCCACTTAACCCATGACAGACCGGGAATTCAGAACCAGGCAGTATAGAGCCCTCACTCCTAACTTCTCTCTTAACATGAGCTCTGGTCCTTCAGGCTTGACTGCAAGGTATGCTTGGAAGAATGTCAGGCCTCGAACAAAAGTGTCCCCCAACTCCCTCAGTGCCCTCAGACATTCCCCCTTCCTCCATGGCTGAGGTGAGTGGCTTGTCTTGGTCAAGATCAGGCACAGGGTCTAGAGGTACAGGCTCTCCAGCCAGGGAAGGCAAATGTAAGGGAAAGGTATCTTTGCAGCCATCCCTTATTATCTTGTTAGGGAGAGGAGAGGGGAGAAAGAGACACCTGAAGCACATTTCCAAAGGGATCTGGTCATTCTCTGTGCCCTTCAGTCTGGTTTGGGCCCCTTTGCCTCAGTCCCAGAGGTGCTGTATTCTCCTTATAACTGCTACGACTTAAGGGAGCCCCTTCTCCAGAATTTAACTCTCGGGGTTTGCTCATACCTTTCCACACCTCTGCTAGAAACCCTGTCCTGAGTATATCTATTCCAGCAGGTTTCGACGATAATGGTAGGTCTACAGGAGTGGATGCTAAGGTGAGAATGACTCTCCTCCTTACAGCTCCTGAATCCTCTCCCTTATCATCATTTCTGAAAGAAGTTTTCAGGCAGAGACCCCCAAGGGAGGAAGACATTTCAGGACAGGGAGGAGTATTGATGGATTCTGCCAGAAATCGAAGTGGTTCAGCCACTGTGTCCTAGGGATCGGTCATGGTGGCCTAGGAGCTCTTAGAGGGGTCTCAGAGGCGGTCCTGGGCCCATCAGTCTCTAGTCTTCTCCCCACTCGATGAAGGCCAGAAACACTCTTGGCTTTTGCTCATGGTTTGCAGCTAACAGACTGCAGTCGCCCATGCACAACTTAAAATGAGCAGAGGTAACATTCCTGGGGATGTTCCTTACCCCCAGGGAATGTGTTTGCAGATAGCATTCATGATGTTCATGAGCTAAATTTATCTTACAGGAACAAGCACTTTCCACCTGTACGTGGCATTTTTTCCATATAATTCTGTGGACTTTGAGTCCTGTACACTTCTCCCATCAGGAGGTAGCATTCAGCTTTGGATTATTCTTTAGGTCTCGGTCCACTTCCGCTCATTCTAGCCCCCAGGTGTTCCTACAGAGAATAGCCATGTGTACGGCATTGCAATAGAGTAATTGTATCTCGAGCTAAAAACAATCACTGATGATCTTCACACTGAAATATAGTCTACTTCAAATTGTTTTTGTTTTTGTTTTTTGGTACTGGGGATCGAACTCGGGTCCTTGTGCTTGTGAGGCAGGCGCCAGAACCACTGAGCTAAATCCCCGGCCCCATCAAAATTGTGACATAGTCTTCTACATGGCATTATAAATGAGCCCTCTTCAACATAGTGGCAGGTAGCAGTCGAGTTGTAGGAATGATTTACTAGGACATGTTTAAGTTTAAAGAATGTCATGTAAATAAAAATACAGAAGATTCACTTTAGGATGGGGCTCTCTAGGGTACCAACTGAGGCCATGGTCAGATACACCCTTCCACTCCTGCCACACTTGTCTTCTTCTTGCCCCTTTCTGTATCACTGTGAAAGGCCACACAGTGCACATGCTGTTTTCTTTGCCTGCTCTGAAAATACTGCCTGTAGATCACACTATGAAAGGGTTTTTAAATTATACCAACCCAAAGGTGACCAGTACTGGTTTATTTTCATTTTCTTTTATTTATTTTGTTTTAATTATAGCCACTTGGAGCTAGTGACTATTTGGAACTGTCAAGGAATTTTGATACAATATTTTTACGGAACATTCCACAATTTACACTGGCAAAGAGGACTCAAGCTCGAAGATTTATAACTCTCATTGATAACTTTTATGATTTCAAGGTAAGGAGATAATGTATTTATTCAAAATTAACAGAGTTTGGTCTTTGAAGCCAGATGGCCTGGGCTACGGCCTGTCTCGACTACTTAGTTCACCTCTCTGTGCCTCAATCTCCTCATCTGCAAACTGGGCAAAGATGGTATTTACTTCAGAGGGCTGTTGTACTCTACCAAGGCTAATCCGTGTCAAGTGCTAACCATTTATCCCAATATTTGGCAACTTTTAGCAGGAGCAGCAGTTAGTAGTGTAGTCAGACTCCTCCCACAAGTCCCTCTGCTGTGTTGTTCATCATTCTATTAGACGATCGCGGGCACCATCTGTAACAATGCACAACACAACACCTGGCCCAGACACAATGCTCAGTAAATATACGTTGCCTGAATAAAAGGCTAGACTGATAGAATGAATGGACAAATGAACGACTGAAGGGTCCTCTGCAACATCAAAGCTCTCTTTTCCTATGACCCCAAACCCCAGGAACTAGCCTTCTACCGCCTTATTATTGGCATTTGTCTTATCCATGTGTTTTAGCACTGTTTGCAGAGCCATTGTCTGTTTGTGAAGGGCAGTGTGACTCAGTGGCTGAGGCAGGGCCCTGGGGCCAGGCTGTCTATCCTGAAGGCTGGATTAGTTTCTTTGGGCTTCATTGGCCTTCTGTATAAGAAGACAGTGGTGGTATTTATTGCGTAAGACTGTTGTCAGGATGACATGAGTATGTAAAGCACTGAGAATGTTATCTGACATATAGGGAGCTCTTTATAAAGGTGAGCCAGGATTAATAGTATATAAATACATGTGCACAATTTTGAATAAGAGTTAAACATTATTTTACATTAGATACATTGTCTTCCTTCCCACTTCTTTTTGTGGGGGGCAGTGTCTCACTAATGTAGTTGAGACTGACCTGGAACTCACTATGCTATGTAGCCCAGGCCGGTGTCGAACTCACAGCAATCCTCCTGCCTCAGCCTCCTGAGTGCTGGGATTAAAGGCGTGCGCTACCACACCCAGCTCTTCCTTCCCACTCCTTACACAAAATTAGAGCAGAAAGTCTAACACTGAAGGGACTTTACTCATTCATTCAACAACCTTTCATCATGCCAAGCCCAGTGGTGGAAAAAAATTCAGTGATAAGTGAAAGCAGACATAGTGCCAGTCTTCATGGAGCTTATAGCCTAGTGCCAGAGACACATGAGTCCCAGCTCCTCTGAAGTCAAGTCCAGTCACCACTGCTGGGTGACTTCTTGGGCCAAGAGAGGAGTCTAGTGCTGGGAGAGTCTAGGGACCAACCAGTAGTCTAGGGAGGGGCATGGAGAAGTCCCCTGAGGACCACCTGCATCAGAACCACGACATTACTTCAGACCTGGATTCTAGAAGCCCGGGAGGACCAGACCTGTGGCCTGGAACCTGCCTGTTCACATGCTTTGGGTGCTTCTTATAAATGCTCAGAAATGAAAGGGCGGATGTTGGCATACAGGTGGAAGGGATAGCTGGGGTGGGGAGCCTACAGCCAAGGTCCTGGGAAGGATGGGCTGAGCATGACGCACAGCAAGTGCAAGCTCAGTGCAATGGCCTAGGAGTAGCCACAGAAACTGCTGCTCCTTTGCTGGGGACCACACACATGTGATCAGGAAGTCAGGAGAAGTGGAGGCCGTGGAAGCAAGGATCCTCACCCACTGGGGGCTGCTTTCCCCTGAGCCTGCTCTACTCTAATCAAGGGGACTGTGGAATGCAGCGTATGACCTAGGAGGTGGCATTGTGTTTACAGGACAAAGGCATCAAGAAGAAAAAGGGGAGTAGGTGGTTTGGTTTATGGATTAGAGGATCAACAATCTCATCCCCACCCCCAGTACCGGGGTTGAACTCAGGACCTTGCGCTTGTGTTGTGAGGCAGGCATGGTGCCACTGAGCTAAATCCCCAGCCCAACAATCTCATTTTTATACATTTCAACTGGACAAACCCCAAACACTATGGCCCAACCCTGAGTCCCACCCCCTAATCCTACATTACTCCCATCTTACTACATCTTATATAAAAGAAGATTCATCTGGCAGTGTGATAGAATGCCCAAGCTTCTCTCCTAACATTTAATGTAACTAAATCACACACTTAGAGATTATTCTCTTTTTGGAGTGTAGTCCAAATTCTTATTTCAGAAATTGAAAGCATTAAGCAGACATTATTCTAGAACATATTCACAGAAATTTGTGAAATAATGGCATTTCCATCTAAATAATGAAAAAAGTTCATTTGTGTTTGAAAGAATTTATAAGATGCAGAAGACCATTCGGATATGGAAAAGCTAGTTCCAAATGTCAAAGTGTTACTTTGAAGTATTGATGTGTTTATTTAAATAATGACTTTAAAAGGATAACTGTGTTCGGGGATTTAGCTCAGCGGTTCGGTGGCCTGCCTCGCAAAGGCAAAGACCCAAGTTCGATCCCCAGTACCTAAAAAAAAAAAAAAAAAGAAAAGAAAAAAAAGAAAAAGGATAACTGTGGATCCTGAAAACAAATTAAGGATTTTTTAAACATCAAAAGGAGTGTTTTGTATTTAAACTAGCAGCTATATAATGTATAAAAGATATAAAAGCTGTTTCCAAGATACAATCACTTGTGTCACTCACTCATTTGCTTTTGTAGTGATGAGAAGTTAATGTGAAAGTCAGTCTTCTTGAAGAGTCTCCTGGCAGGATGCTGGTTTCAAGCTCTGGTAGAGGACTAATGTGCCAGCCTTAGCACAGTGGGAACCCCCCTTTGCAGGACATCTGGGAGCAGCCTTCATACACACAGAGACCAGCAGAGTGTGGTTGACTTAGTCTCCTGGTGCTACTATAATAAAATGCCACAGGCTGGGTGATAAATCGATAGTAGAATTTATTTCTTCCAGGTCTGGAGTCTGAGAATCCAAGATAATGGGATGGGCAGATCACTGCAGGGCCCCTACGATTCAGTCACCTCTTGAAGGCCCCACCTCTTAATACTGTTGCATGGGGACCAAGTTCCAACATGACTTTTGGAGGGGATACAAGTGTTCAAACTGTAGTAGCACTGGAAAGAGAACCAGATTCAGAATGAGAAAATTGGGGCTGATGTCATGAGCTGAGACCTCTGTGGACTGCAAGTCTCCCAATAAAACTTTTGCTCCCTACTTCTTGGTTTGGTATTAAACTGTGGGAAAATATTTGAAAAGTACTAGGCAGTCATGAAATATCACTTAACTAAAAACTATTAAAATAGTTTTCAAAGCCAAGATCACGCTCCCTGAGGTGACAGATTCTTTATGTGAGATTTTTCTTACCACCTGTGAGATGTAGAGAGTGACACCATTTACTCATCTTCCCTGTTTCAGGTGCGTATCATTTGCTCTGCCTCGACTCCTCTACCAGGCTTATTTCTGCATCAACATCATGACAGTGAGTTGGAGCAAAGCAGAATACTGATGGATGATTTGGGGCTGAGCCAGGTAGGCGATATTAACATAATCTCTTTTTATTATAACACAGCTTAATTGTTTTTGGTTTGATACACGGCTACATTTTGAAGAAGAAATGCAGTATATAGTTAACTGTTGATTTGCTGCTTTCTTCTAAAGAAATATCATTCTTTAGACTGATAGAAATCTCAAATATCATCCACAAAAATCACTAGATTTAAAGAACTGCTACCCTAGAGTAAAAGACCCTTAGTGACCATGCAGAGTAACTCTTTGCTCTGCATATGGCAAAAACAAAGTCCAGAGAGGTCGCTGAAGGCCCACAGTCACACTGCTTGATAACAGTGGGCAGGAGCTGGGCACCAGGGCACTGTGGTTCCAGGCTCGTTCTGCTGCCTTTCTGATACCTTCTTCATGATGCCTGGATTGTAGTGCATGTATGAGCTGGCCAGGCCAGGACCATGGAGTGCTCTGGCTTAAGATGCAATGTGTTCCCTTCCCAGCCTTCACTGAGCCAACATTCATGGAGCACCATTGATGCCAGGCTCTGGGGATTCTTTAGGGAACAAACTGATGCTGGCCCAGCTCTTCTGGAGCTTGGACTCTAAATTCACCTCAGGCCAAGCAGAAGCGACTCTGTTAGAACACTACAGGGTGCAGTTCTGAACTGCTGACAACGGAGATACTAGTCAAAATGTAAAACTTATCAACACACACCCCAAGGATGAGGTGCACCCCCAGAGCTGAAAGCCCACTTGACAGAGACCTGTTTCTTACTGAACTGACCAGAGTGTGGGAGAATGAAGCCAGTAATTCTTTATGAAGTGAACTTTCAAAATACGATTACTTAAACCTCTATCTTAGCCTATTCAGGCTGCTCTAACAAAAATGCCATAAAGTGGGAGGCTTATGTGCAAGAGAAATGTATTTCTCAGAATTCTGGAATCTGACAAGGGATTTAGCTCAGTGGTTCTGGTCAAGTGCAAGGACCTGGGTTTGATCCTTCTGGTACAAAAAAAAAAGAAAGAAAGAAAAAAAAAGAATTCTGGAATCTGGGAAGCTCAAAGTCAAAGTGTCAGATTTGGCTTCTAGTGAAGGCCCATTTTCTGCTCTGTATGCTGGTTTTGTTTAGTTTTTTTTTTTTTAATGTTAGCCACACATGGCAGAAGGGTCTCTCTTCTCCTCCTTTATAAGGGAACCAATCCTATTCTTGAAGGGTCCACCTTCAAGACCTAATGAATTCCAAAGGTTCTACCATCATTCCATCATCTTGGGGGTTAGGGTTTCAGCACCCAAATTTTGGCACTTTCAGACTTTAGCAGTGTAGAAATAGCTGTTTATAAGGGGCCAGGGATTTAGCTCAGTGATGCCACTACCTTCCTCAAAAGCACAAGGTCCTGAGTTTGATCCCTCATACCAAAAACAAAACAAAACAAACAAATAAACAAATACCTGCTGAAAAATTCCAGGACTAGGGTTATCGGAAATGTAAGTTCTCCAAGAGTAATGTTTACATCCAAGTAGTCTTTGACAGTTCAAAAGAATACACTCGAGATGCTACATTAAATCCGTTTCTTTTCAGTCATTGGCCATTTGTGGTGAACCTATGGCTCGTGTGTTTGTCATCATTGAAAGCTCAAAAAGGTTCACTGTCGCTGTCACAGGACCTAAAATCAGGGTTTAGACCCAGACCAAAGTAAGTTCAGCTATTGGGGAAGGTGGACTTAAGAAGTTAGAGCTTTTTTTTTTTTTTTTCCTCCTAAACAGCAAACCCCTACAGAAAGAAAGATAAATTCAGAGTCTGTAGTGGCCATGAGCTCATGTTGGTATCACCAGTCCCAGCCTGTTTTGCAGCCTTCTGACCCACTGCGGCCTTTCAGCCCAGGTTGGAAGAGACTTTGCAGGGGTTTGTGCTCAGGGACTCCGCGCAGGCAGTAGGTTCTGTCTATGAAGCTTCTATGAAGGTCTGGCCCTTTGAAACCCAGCAGAGCTACAGTTTTTGTCATTACTTATTTCTGGTGTGAATGTGCTTGAGGAGAAAGAATTCCTTTTCTATAGGAAATATTCCTTTGGGTTTTGGAGAGGACTTTAACTCTGAACAAAACCTTTCATATTTGGGTGTTGGTTCAGCTTCATTATTCTTCAGATGTTTTTCTTTTAGGTTCTATCTTTGGTACTTTGATCTGCTTATTTATAGATTTGTATCAGTTGACTGATCTAGTCTGAGTTAAGAGATTACATATGAAAATATACAGAAAAAATTTTTTTGGTACTGGGGATCAAACTCAGGACCTTGAGTTTACGAGGGAAGCAGTGGAACCACTGAGCCAAATCCACAGCCTTCCTGAAGTCCTTTTTAAGCATGTACTTAGCTGTCTAAATTTCCATTTTGGGTGGTTAAAACTGGTGCTGGATTTGTGTTTGTTTGCTTGCTTGTTTTGTAACCAGGATGCAGCAGAAGGACTCTCCATGTTTACCGGAGAAGAGGAAATCTTTGCATTTCAGCGCACCATCTCCCGACTCACAGAAATGCAGACTGAACAGTACTGGAATGAAGGAGACAGAAGCAAGAAGTAACTGTCTCTCTCACATGAGCAAAACTAGACAGATGATTAATTCAGGGAGAACTCTGTATTGTGAGACTTGAAGGAATCATTTTCTCATCGTCAGTTATGCACTTTGTCCTCTGGACCACTCTCATCTAAAACTGCTGTCAAAGATGTAGTGGATTAGTAAGTTAAAGACTTCTTATCATTTTGATAGGTCTGTTTTTGCCTTATTTCTGCACCACAAAATTTAAAAATCATTACTCCTGAAAGTGACTGTAAAACCAGACATTTGAGATTTACATTAAACCACCTGAATGAACCTTGAATGCATAAACACACAGTAAATGCAAGACATCCAGATGTCTCTATGCTTTGGCTACATGGCTACTTTAGACATGCATCCTTTTTTTTAATTCAAAACAAAGCAAGCTTTCTAATCTTATAAACTGAAGGGAATAGCACATTAGAATATTGGCTAAAATGTAAGATTTTTATTGTTTTTTGCCTATGAATTCTATATAATGGTTTCCTCGGGCTGGTGAAAGGGTATTTTTTACCCTGAAGTCAAGGTTGGCAGGCAGGGCCTGATCTCATGCAATCAGAGAATTGCCTGCATAAATGGAGGAGTATGACACCATCAAGTCAGGAGCAGGTGTGACATTTTAACTGATAGTCAGATCTGCAGGCAGATCCCTGACTCCCAACAGCCTGTAGGAGGGCAGGTACCAGGAAGGGGACCAGTGGCTGTGTCTGGAGGAGGCGGAGTTGCTGACTTGCCAAGAGGAGAGCAGATGCTCACAATGCCTGTGCATCTGAGACCATTAGAACCCAGGGCCCAGCAGGTTCCTGCTTCCTCTTCATCCACACTGGTTCTAATTGCAGGACACCACTCTCCACCCTGCTGCTGATTCTGCAGAGATATGGGGCTAACAGAAAACAAGAATGAACACTTGACAAACCTTTAAATAAAATCTAATTTGTCCATCATTGAAACCATTCATTTATTCTTTAAGTAAAACTTGGCTTTGCTATTATCACTAGAAAGGATATTGGTTGGGACTAGGAGAATATTAAATCTTTGCTGAGAAAAGAAAGAAAAATATGAAATCCACAAGTCTTGTGAAAATCAAGGATGAGGCAGTAGGCATAGGTGAGCCAGTTCAGACAATGACTGCGATTGTCAACCTAAGTATACTCTTGAAACCTATTAATTACCTAATAATCCTTTCACGTTAGTCAGTTTGGTACCTTTACCAATTTAAGTCAAGGAGATAGATGGTCCCAAGCATAGAGAAAAGCTTAAATCAGGGTTTCTGAAAATTAAATATGGTTTCAAAATATTTTTATAGGAGTAAAATATAGGGAATCCCAAAGAGGTAAAGTAAAAGGAGAAAGGATGGGAAATAACTTTTTGCCAGATTTAACACTCAATATTTACATTATTTCCATTTTTAAAGAGCATATGAATATAACCATCCTTGATTATGGATAAGGAAATATTCTTTTTTTAAAACTCAGTGAAGATACATTTGCAACAGAACTATTGCTTTGAACTCAAGTATATCTTTAAATCTTGGCTTTGTGTTTCCCCCTGGAGATGAACTCAGGGCTTGCATACTAGGCAAGCACTTTCCCATTAAGCCACATGCTCATCCCTGAATCTTAGCTTTATGTTTTCCATGTGTCTTTGGTAACTATTCTATACCTCAATAAAAAGATGGTCTGAATGGTTAGGCAGACAGATGGACAGAAAAAGGGATGGCCTGTGAGTGTTTGGGTGTATGTAGAATAGTGACCCACTCAAGTTCTATTGTAAAAGTTCATTTGAGATCAGGTATTTGGGGGAAAAATTCATTTTCCATAGACATAATTACATAATGTTAGATAAGGCCCTGGTTAAATGCATAGGAGCCTATGTAACTCTCAGTGTAGCCACCCTATAATTTGGGTGCTAAGAAACAACCATCTTTTAAAATATTGTTTCTGTGGTGTAAAACTAGTGCAGGTTCCACTCACATAACTGGAATGTGTGCCCATTGCTACCTTCCTCTTTGCCCATACCCCCCACCCAGGCTCTTTCCTCCCTCCTCGGACATGATGAGATTGGCCACAGTGGAAGAGGCTTTCTGAGTAGGAGTGAGGCATATGGGAAAGGGAGCTCGGAGGCTTTCACTGGGCTTGGCCGAGGTTTCAGGAGAGCAAAATGGAATACCATGGTGCCTGAAAATGGTACGTATTGACCTTCATCTCCTCTCCACAAGTCTGTTTCATAAAAAAGCATGCTAGAAAAAGAAATGAAAGTCTTAATGATTAGCCATTACCAGAAAACAATATGGTAGCTCTTCTAAAAGGAAGTAGGGTGTATGGTTATCACTATTTTCCAGACGGGAACCTGAGTTATAGAAAATGGCTAGGTTATAGAAAATGACTAGAACAGAATGTTTTAAGGTAGGCATTGGAATCAATAAATTATAAAAACACCAATTCATTAAACTTTCTGTTTCATTGCCTCTGCCCTGTAAACAGCACTTAGTCCTTTGAATGTTTTAAGGTAGGCATTGGAATCAATAAATTATAAAAACACCAATTCATTAAACTTTCTGTTTCATTGCCTCTGCCCTGTAAACAGCATTCTTAGTCCATGGAACCTGAACTTACGTTTTCAGCCCTTTCATCTGAGATAAAAACATGCTACATCTGACATTTGGGCTCCTGGTCAGTTACAGGAATCTGTCTGTAAGTAAACTTATAAATTATCTTTGTTAGATCCACTAATCTCATAAGATAGTGGTGTTGGTAGAAAAGGATTTTTTAAAAATGAGTTTACAGCTCTTTATTAAGGCAGAATTAAAATTAGTTTTCCCATTAGCATGTAGCAGTTCATTTTCAGGAACAGAAAGTGAAAAATAATTTAAAAAATCCTCTTTTTAAGTGTCTGATCATTCTGTCCAGCATCTCCCTAGAAACCTCATAGCTGTTAGCTCAGCTGGTCACATGGTTCAGTCAGACATGTCTGTCCCTTGACCTTTTGTCTGATAGCAGGAAGCTCTAGGACATCTGTCTGTCCTCTTGCTTACTAAGGTGTCTTCCAGAGGTTGTCTGGAGAACCCGAGGTTGTTTCAGTACTGTATTTTCCTGGTCCCCAGCACTAAGTTGACTGTGATCTCTGTGTTACAGTGGGAAGAGATCACAAACTGGAATTGGAAAATTCTCTTTTGGTGATTATTACATTGTGACTGAACAAGATAGTGCTCTGAGTCTTTTTTTTTTCATCTTATAACTGAGAATAATACTGTCCATTTCATAGAGTAATTCTGAGGGTAGTTGGTTTAAAGCACTGCAAAGGGGAAGGATTAAAAGAATATTAGAAGTTACTGCTACCAATGGTTATGACATAAGTCAGCAATCAATGCCTGTTCTCTGCTTTGAGGAATGCAAAACCAAAGACTCAATGCAACCCAGTGGTGTCTAGCAGAAAGGAAAATATACATGGTAAATGGCTGCACATGGAGGGAGGAGACAAGATTCTGGCATAATGAGATGCTGAAGAAGGTCATTAAACTCTTTCAGGGTTGCTTAATACAGAAAATGGATGTTAACTATTTTAGTGAGCATAGACGGTTTCTCAGAAAGTGGGCGCCATCTTGTGGTCAGCAGGATGAGCTGCTGAAAAAAAAGCCAGATTTGTAGAGGGCTTGAGAATGTCAGGACTGCTTACTCCAAGGCTTGGGTCCCACTCCAGTGACCAAGGAACCACTGGTCAGAGGTGGGGCCCAGTACTTACCAAAGCTCCCTAAGAGATTCTGAGGTCAGCAAGGGGTGACACTGTGCCTGTGACTGCATAGCCAGTAAGGACATCAAGTGAGCTGGGGTCTCCTGACTCAGGGCCTCTGACTCATTGACTAAAGTTTTCAAGGGAGCCCAGTCTGTTGCAGTGATGCTTGTGGGACCTACCACCCAGGTCAGCCCAGTAGGCCATCTCTAGATACTTTGTGTGTGTGCCCATCTCCTTCCTGACTTGAGCTCCTCTTCCTGTCTCTTCTACTGTACTTAACAACAACCACACAGCAGACCAGGCAGCCCTTCTTTGTTTAGAGTACTTGCTTCTATGCCATTATTCACCCACAGCAATATTCCGAGGGAGGAGGTGTGGCATCCTTACTGTCTAAGATAAAGCAAGTCCCCAGGATCTTTAGTGGTTCACTCAAGGTAGTACAGCCAGGAAACATAGGCATTCTAGACTGGATCCTGTGCTGTTGATCCTCGCTGCACAGTAGCAATAAAAGTCCCCATTTATGGAGTCCTGGTGGGCCTTCAAGACTGGAACAGGACAGATGGGGGTGGAGGGCATTACGAAAGTATCATGGCAAAGAACTGGAGTCAAAATTATTAGCAAAACTTTGAAGTATTGATCTCTGCAGCAATTCTGGAAAAGGATGTATTATTATTATTATTGCCACCAGTCTTTTTGTTTGATAAGAAAATGAAGCAGAGAGATGGACTAACTGAAAGCCACCCTGCAATAGGACCCCCTGCAGCAGTCAGAGCAGTCAGCAAGTTTACATTGGAAGCATGGACAATGAACACTCAAAAATCCTCCTGGGGGAAATTTAAAGCCAATGCCATTAAATGTAAATTTAGAAGCCCACATGTAAAACAGCACTATTTTTCTTGAGCACATAAAACCTAAATATATATATATATATAT
>NW_022900926.1:72938855-72940471 GCF_012274545.1 Fukomys damarensis
TATATATATATATATATGGAACATGGGTTGGAGTAAAGCAGCATTATATTAGAGTCAGTGTTTATGCGAGGAAGGAAGTGAAAAGGGGCACAGTGGATGAGAAAGGAAAAGCAAACAAGAGGGCCATGTGTAGACAAATGACATTTATGTGTCCGTCACAAATTCAGGATTATGGTCAGCATAGTTTAATGTACCAGAGGTGCCTAAAAAGAAAGAAGAATGGAATGGCCATATTACCAAAGCAACATATAGATTCAACACAATTCCCATTAAAATATCAACATCACTCTTCACAAAATCAGAAGAAATAATCTAAAACTTATGTGGAAACAGAAAACACCCAGAATAGCCAAAGCAGTCCTGAGCAAAAAGAGCAAAGCAGGAAGCATCACAATTCTAGATGTCAAGTTAAAAGTATACTAGGAAGCTGTCATAACAGAAACAGCATGGTACCAGCGTTCAAATAGACATGGAGACCAATGGAACAGAAGACACAGAAACAACCCCATACACCTTCAACCATCTGATTTTTGACAAAGGGGCCAAAAACATTCTGGAGAAAAGACAGCCTCTTTAACAAATGGTGCTGGCAAAACTAGGTATCCATGGGCAGAAGAATGAAACTAGACCTGTATTTCTCACCCTACACTAAAATCAAATCAAAATGGATAAAAGGCCTAGATATAAAAACAGAAACATTGAAACTACTGAGAGATAATACAGGGGAAATACTTGAGGCCATAGGCGAGAACTCACTGAACATAATTCCAACAGCACAAGAAATAATATCAAGAATCAGCAAGTGGGATTATATTAAATTTAAAACCTACAGAATAAGGGAAACACTCAACAGAGTGAAGAGACAACCTACAGGATGGGGAAAATTTTGCCAGCTACCTTTCTGATAGAGGATTATTATCCAGAATATATAAAGAACCAAAAAAATTAGCCCCCAGAAACCGAATGACCCAATCCAAAAATGGGAAAATAAACTGAATAGACATTTCTCAAAAGAAGAAGTACAAATGGCCAATAAGTACATGAAAAAAAGTTCACCATCTTTGTGCATCAGGGAAATGCAAATCAAAACAACTCTGACCTGAGTGAGCCTGGTGGCGCATGCCTGTTATCTTGTCACTTGGGAAGCTGAGGATAACCACAAGTTTGAGGCTAGCCTGGGCTATGTAGTGAGTTCAAGACCAGCCTGGACTATGCAGCAAGATTCTGTCTCAAAAAAATTTTTTTTCTTAATTTAATAATAAAAAACCCCAACTGAGATTCTATTTTAACCCAGGCAGAATGGTTATCATCAAGGGTTCAAAAACAACAAATGCTGGTGAGGATGCTGGGGGAGAGAAACCTTCTACATTGTTGGTGGGAACGTAAATTAGTACAACCTCAATGACAATCAGTATGGAGATTCCTCAAGAAACTGAAACTAGAAATTCCATTTGATCCAGCTATACCTCTCCTGGGTATATTCCCAAGAAGAGTTAGGACATTATACTATAATGATACACACATACCTCCCTATTTATGGCAACACAATTCACAATAGCTAAACTATGGAAACAGCCTGCATACCCATCAACATAAAGGAATAAAGAAAATGTCAT
>NW_022900926.1:72940489-72959507 GCF_012274545.1 Fukomys damarensis
TTCAGCCATAAAGAAGGAAATCATCTCATTTAGATGGATCCAAAATAGATGGATCTTGGGACCCTAATGGCAATTGAAATAAGTCAGGTGCATAAAGTTAAATATATGTATACTTTCCCCAGACAAATGCAACTAGTATGTATTGCAAACATAGATTAGTTAACAAAGAAAAAAGAGTGGAAAACACTAGAAACCAGAACTTGAAGGAAAGCGACGGGCTGGGAGGAGTCGTCAGGGCTGTGTGAGGTGCGCAGGCCCACCGAGGGGCCAGCGTGTGTTGAAGAAGTCAGTGACAGTCACCAGACTCCAGCACACACGCTGGGCAGAACAGACTTCGGCGTCGGTGGTGAGGGGATGTAGAAGATTCACGCAGTTGTCGGTGCCTAAGGCACTGCTGAGGGACTGGGTGAGAGAACAATGAGAGGGCGAGGGCAGGAGAGTGAGTGTGGGAAGAGGGCACTGACCCCAGCAGGTGGCCAGACCGGAAGTCGGGGCTTGAGGAAGGGGCGGGGCTCTTCCCCTTTACCGCGCACTCTGAGCTTCACTCCTGAGAGTATTGCAGACCCCAGGTAGCTTTTGTGTGTGTGTGTGTGTGTGGTGGGTAATAGATCACCATGTTAGAAATTAAAACTGAGATGCTGCTAAATATTAATTCAATTCACTGAAATAACAGCAACCACGTTACATATTCCACATATAGATTATGAAAAATGTTTTCCAAAACAACAACAAAAAAAATTTAGCAAGAAGCAAAGTGTAGTTTTCGATGGAAAGTGGAAGGGCAAAGGGAGACCCGGAGGACACACTTGCCTTTTATCACAGACGCGCTCTCCTAGAAGGAGCCCACTGCCTGAATAGCAGCGTCCTTAAAGCTTCCTCCTTGCAACACTGCCACCCTGGAGGTTAGATTGCCGACATGTGAGCTTTGCATGACACATTCAAACCACGAAGGTGTATTTGATCTCACAGGACCACTGGAAGCATCACGGGCCCCTTAGGGTCCCTCCACCACACCTGGACAAGGCGGAAGTGTGTCACTAGCAGGATGAGGGAATCCCGCGATCCCACCCGAGCAGTGGTGAGGGCTGGTGTTGGCTACTGGAACAGGGAGATGCTGCTAGCAGGAAAGGCATGAGGCTAACCTGGACAAGGATCTGAATCCTCTGTGCTTACCCACTGAAAGCTCTCTCCTTCTCTTGCCACCCCTGCCTTCCTCCTCCTCACTGCAGAGGCCTTGTTTCATTTTCAGCACCCTCTGCTGCTCTGGACATTGCTGCCCAGCAGCTCTCCTCTCTAGGCTCTCCCTCTGCCTTTTAGTTCCCCTTTCCTGAGCGAAGCTGGTTCCTTTTCCTTTCCTTACTCCACAAGTACTTTCTTGGATCCATTTAAAATGCTAATTACAAAAACCACTACCAAAGTTAGACAAAGTGCTTTCACACATAGTATCTTCCTCACAATCTTCTGTAGGCACCACCCCAAGGCATTTATTCCCAAACATGCATTCCCTTTCCTGACCCTCCCACCAGTCTCCAGCTGTGCCTTCTGTATCTCTCTTTTCATGTTACTTTTGTGTTCTTGGTCACAGTGAAAATGTTAGGTGAATAGGTCTAAATTTATCTTCTGACTTTAAATCCACCTACACGGGCACTCAGGTAGCCAAGAAAACTGCTTCAAATTAGGTCGTGCTTGAGCTTCTGCCATCTCTTGTTTAAAATGTTAAACAGATGCAGATTATAAAAGACCATTTGCTCAAGTATAAAGCCTACACCCAGAGAAACCATTTTCAAAGACAAAACCCAATACTGAAGGATAAAAAGGTGGGGCTAATATCAAGCCCATCGTGACCCAGAGGAATTGAGCCACACGTACATGTAACCTCAGCTAAGGTGGTCAGCACTACTCTGCCTCATGTGACTTTTCTCCAGAGAAGCTCTGTCATTTGATCATTTGATCAAATAGAGTACCAAAAAGGGCCAATAAACACATGAAAAGATGCTCAGTACACTCACTGGGAAATGTAGATCAAAATGATAACGAGGTACAACACTGCACTATTAGGATGGCTAGATTGAGATAGATAATTTTAAAATGTGGATGAACATGTGGAAAAATTGAAATTATCACACACTGCCATACTCATGTTGACAGTTATATGTTGCTGGTGAAAATGTAAAATGGTGCAAATTTGGAAAATAGAAGTTTCTCAAAATGATGAGCATAAAGTTACTTTATATGTAGCAGCTCTACTTCTAGAAACCTAAGAGAAATAAAAATATATTTCCACAAAACCATGTACATAGACAGCATTATTCATATTAATCAAAAAGTGAAGGGCCGGGGATTTAGCTCAGTGGCATTGCGCCTGCCTCACAAGCTCAAGGTTCTACATTTGATCCCTGGTAGTGGAAAAAAAAAAAAAAAAAAAAAAAAAAAAAAAAAAAAAAAAAAAAAAGTGAAGACAACCCAAATGTCCACCAACTGATAATCAGATAATTCTAATGTGCTATATCAGTGCAACCAAATATCACGCAACAATTTAAAGATGGAAGTATCGCAATATGGCTGACTCTTGAAAACACAGGTAAGTGAACGAAGCCAGTCACAAAGGGCGGAAGTCATGTGATCACATGTATACAATATGTGCAGAATAGGCAAATCTATAGATGGAAAGTAGTGAGGCAGGGGATTAGGATGTGGCAAACTGGCTGTGCAAGCAGGCATGAACTGTCATTCATGGCCAGGACACCTGCACAGAACAGCCTTCAAGCCCTGTACCTGTTAGCAATTAGAGAATGCTATCTTCAGTTCTTCTTAGCACAAGATCAAGAAGGTTGTTGATAGGACAGCGCAGTTCTGACCTCAGAATGGTGGCCATTGTGAGCCTTTTCCCTGGCCTGCCCTGCACTCCGAGAAGCATACCTCTTGTATTACTTTAACTGGCCCACACTCTGCAGAACACTTCTCTTTAGAGTCATTTTTTCATTTTTTCCTCCCTATTTTTACCTTTATTAAGATATGTTATGAACCAATTGCCCAATTGTTTGAACAGAATAAGAGCCTAGAAGGGACCTCTGAGTACCCCAGTACCCCATTAACAGTAAGGTCCGAGGGCCGGGGACTTAGCTCAGTGGTGCTGCTGCCTGCCTTCCAAGTGCAAAGACCCCAGTACCAAAAAACAAAACAAAACGAAAAGACAAAGGGACAGACATTGTGCTGGGGAGGAGAAATGCACAGTGACAAAACCATTCCTAGTCTCAGGATGTTAAATGAGTGTAGAGAAAGAATACATGAGAAGTGCTGAGAAAAATTACTAAGTGCTTTGGAAATTCAGAAGAAGGAGATATAATGACCTGAGTGTTATTTTTCTGCATGTTCAGAGAGAAATGAGATATAATTTGGTCCTCCCAGACTTAACAATTCCTCTTTAGAACCCAAAATTCAGGGTGCAGCACAGTGTAAAAACTGCTGCTATCATCAAAATGTGTCCCTCATTTTGCACTAATAACCTATCATATTTTAAAACCAAACTCTGTAACATGCAGAATATTAAATTCAATTGCTAAAGAAGTATCAGTTGATTTCTGTTGATTAGAGTAACATAGTCTGTAGAATTAAAAATAATTGCTTGTACTTTCATAGTACTGATATAATCAGATTTAACAGCACAAAAATAATCCTCCAACCATGATAAAGCTGCATTGAAGCAAAACAGGCACCCTGTGTAAGCTAACCATCCACCTCAGGACCACCAGTTTGTAAACCATAGTCATACTGTGAGATGAAGGAAGAGAAGGATCAGGTATGATGAGGCTGGGAGGAGACCCCTTCAGGGGATTGGGAAGGAGGGGCAAAATATTGACACCCAGAACTGCTATTGTCACTTGAGTAGGAAGACCCAGGGCATCCTGATGCCAGTCAGAGGAAGCTCTATCTTCCTGCTGGAACCAGCTCAAGAGGCCCAGGTGGTTTGATCAGAAAATACAGTGAATGTTTGGAATGTTTTTGAAATTAAAAATTTTTCTATTAAACCTCTGAAAATACTCTCACTCCAAATATACTTATCCCACAATTCTTGCAACTTTCTAATTTAGTCCTGGAAGTCTTGTTTCGTGAGGCTTTTCAATTGCACTGCCATGGCTGCCTTGACGTCCTAAATGGATTCAAAAGTTTCCCTTTTGTCTTAGATACTTTTCTTGTTGCTGAGACGCAACACCTGACACCCACAAATTAAAGAAAGAAAGGTTTATTTCTGCTCAGTTTGTAGAGGTCCTTGGCTGGCTCCAAGGCAGGGTGGCATGGCAGATGGGCATCAAGTAGAAGAAACTGACCATGGTGTGGCAGGCAGAAGATGGCAGTCACAAACAGCAGCCAGCCTGTCTTTTGTCTCTCCCTTTATAGTCTATCCAGATTACGAGCCTCTTGATTGGGGCCACCCACACCCAGGGTGGGGCTTCCATTATCTACACCCAGAACTATTCTAATCCCAATCAGTGGGCTAATTTCACCACACACCCTTAATCACAGATCACATGCCCTAGATCCAGTCAGCTCTGAAAAGCCCCATCTATGAGCACATGACGCTTTGGGAGGACATCTAGATATATGCCATAACACCTGGCATGGCTATTTTGAATTCAGGGAAGAGTCGGATGTTGTTCTCATCCATAAGCCTACTCGCGGAACAAGGTTCAGGAACCCTGACTGGGAAGGCAAGGTGTGGAATCACCATGCAGACTCCGGAGAGGTTTCTGGAACGCTTCCACCTTTCAGGAAATGCACAGGATTATATAGGGTAAGGCGGGGGTGGAGCCCAGGTGGCCCTATTGGATCATTATTGGATAGGGTAAGGCAGGGGTGGAGCCAGGGTGGAGTCAGGCTATTTGGCACATCGTTATTGGCCACGTTAGTTTTTGGATTGTATGTTTTAGGGGCGGAGGCAAATGGAGTCAGGACTTTAGAGGTTTTTGAGAGGAACAGTTTATCTGTCTAAGGTCAGATCTCTACACACCCGAGGGGGTGGATTATTCCATCCCTCATAGGCCTCGGAGTTTTCTCAGGAGAGATGGGTGCAGCGCTCCTGACTCAGCCAGACATGAACCTGATCCTCACCAGAAGTCACACTGTGCAGTGGTAATCCAGTGGATGAGGACACGCCATCATGTTTTTACAGACCTACCTTTTTTGTCGGATTGCACCTGGCAGCATCATTTACCATGTTTTTGATCACACCTCATAAAGACACAAAACAGGACTTCCAGAATTGCTTCAGAAAGTGGCAAGAAGAATGGGATAATTGAGCTTGAATTGAGGAAGAGTATATCTTTTACTGTAGTACATTTTAAAATTTAATCCTTTTTCATATATTTTGATCATCCTTCTATTTGGGGCTGAACTGGCCCTGCAGCCTGTGGGTGGTACACTTGGTTTCAGAAGAGCTTTCTCCTCCAAGGCTCTGCTCTGCCCCCAGTTCTGCCAGTGCTCTAAATGAGGTGGGAGGTGGGCAGGGGGCATCCTCAAAACTGTCCTCGACCTTGAAGCCTGCATTTGTCTTCATTTAGAAAGCTCTTTTCTGCTTCATGCATCCTCTTTCCAAGTTCTGCAAGGGGCAGAAAGGATCTGCGCTGCAATCAGAGATGCTGCCTTGAGAATCCGCTCTGTGAGTGGGGAAAGCCCTGTCCCTAGGGACCTGGATTTCCAGGTCACACAGCGAGGGCTCCCCTGCTTTGGGGGTTCAGAAATTCTAGAGTTATATGCCTGTTTCTCCTCTTGATGGCCGGGTGACCTGATCTTGCTCAACCTCCATTTTGTCATCTGTACAGTGGGGGATACAGATGAATACCCACCTTTCAGGGTGGTATGGGTTGGAGATCCTTATGCAAAGCTCCAGGCAGAGAAGGTCCTCATTAGCAAGTCACTGTTCCTTTGGATGACCCCCCCCCAGCACCTCCCCATGCCCACCCCCCAAGTCTTGAGCTGGCTGCTGGCCTCAGGGAAGCCTTTCCTGCTTGTTTTGCAGCCTAGTGTTTCAGTTCATTCTGAGCAGAGGCCACTTGGAGGAACCTGTGAGCTCCAAGGCACAGGAACGGTGGAAGTCACCCCTCCAGGTCAGCCCTGCATTCCTGTTCCCAGGAATGCCTGGCCCAACAGGGCTTTCACCTCTGGGCCTCTTGCAAGGCTCCCTGCCCTTCAGGTTTACACTGAGTCCTCCCCACAGTACAGATCTCCACCCAGGTGCCAAGGCCTGCAAAGTAGGGAGGACGGCTAGCACTGTGGTAACAGCCTGGTTCTCCATGCTAGGCTTTAACCTCTCACAGCATCTATCAACTGCTGAGGACAAATGCTCGATCACCTCCTAGGGAGCCTGGGAAGACAGCCACATTCCACACAAAGATTGCTGGAGGCCCAGCCTGGGTTTGTGGAGCCCACAGCCCCAGGGAAAGAAGCCCTGGACGATGGTCCCTCAGTGTATATGCACAGCCTCTTTTAGTAAGGACAGGGACACAGAGTGCTTGCCTGCCTCTGGAAGAGGGTGAGCAGAGGGTGAGCTGCACCACTCCTCTCAGAGAGGCCCCTGGGGTGCACCGGAGCCTCCCGGCCAGCAACATGCAGAACCATTCACTGGGAGAGTCAGGCAAGTTAACACTGTAATCGGCAAATTTTAAGCAAAATCTTCTGCTTTTTAAATGTGATTTTCCTTACTTTCAGGCAGAAGTGCTAGCCATGGATAGTGTTTGCTGGATGATTTGTTTATTATATTGTTCTCCAAATCTTGTGAACTATCAGCATCACCTGGAAAATTAATCCAGGTTATTTGACCACAAGCCAAAGTACTGAACTTGAATCATCAGTGGACAGGCCTAGAAATCTATATTTTAAAGAGGTGCCTTCAGTGAATGTGATGATTGATGAATCCCAGAAAACAAAGACTTTAATACAGAGTAACATTTAACCTTCCTGAAGAAGTCAAATAGTCAAAGTACATTCTTAATGTAATTTTATCATCTTTCGCAGTTCTATCACCTGTTTCCATAGCATGAGGTAGCTTTGAGAGTTACATAAAACACAGTAAGGTTTTTTTTTAATAGAAGCAAGAGAAATAAGTCAATTAGACTTAAGCAGGAATTAAGTTAAAATAGTCTGGTGGCCTCTTATATCAGATTTCACTGGAGCAGTTCTTATTCTTTTGTAACTCTGTTTCTGTTCTCCATAAGTGTACTTGGGGACATCTCCAGAGAGGCCATTTCATCAAACATTAACACCTGTTGTTTATGGTTAGGGCATGGACCTAAAGGCGGGACGGGAGAGGGACAGGAAGGACACCTGTGAATAGTCATCTAGTTACTTTTCCCTCAGTTAGGTAAGAATACATATTAAAAATCCAACGTATGTGTCTGGGGCACTATGGGTGGTGCCATTGTGACATCCTGGCCTACCACCTCCGGAGTTCTGTCCTTGAGAGAGATGTGGCAGGCTCTTGGTCCACTGTCTATATCTTCCCCTCATAGGTCTTTTTCCTCGATGGTGTCTCCAAAGTCCACCTCTTCGTCTTTTCTGAATCCTTTATCCCTTGCTGCAACAGTACGAAAGTGTGTACCACTGAGAGGCAGACGGCCTCTGCCAGTAGGCCTTGTGCAGTTCTAGTCAGAATGAGCCAGAGGCCCTCTGCATGTCTCCCTGGCAGCTCTCCCTTCACTCCACCCTCGGTTAGGGACTGTCTCTCGTCTACACATCCCTTACCCCAGGGCATCAAGAAGTTCCAAGAGCGGTGTCTGGCTTTATTCATGTCTGAGCTGTGCCCAGCCAGGTCTGCCCGAGCTCCGACACATTTCGGGCTTCACGGCTGGAGAGGCCTAGGCGGCCCAGGAGCCCAGTGTCATGAAGCAACTGAACTTTGCTTTCCTTGTGCTGGGTGTGTGGAGAGATGGGGAGAACAAGGTACAGCCCTTGCTCTTTAGAAGCCTGGGAATCCAGAGTGGTCAAAGTGGCGGGGCACAGTAGCACTCTGGAAATACTGTGCTAGCATGGCTCGGCCATCACTAGGATGCAGGAAGAAAAGACAAGAAATTCCATGTTGTTTATCTTAAAAATTAGAAATTAGAAATGCTTTGTGCATTGTTTGCCATTTCTTGGTCCACTGTCAGCCATGGTCTGACACCTTTCAAACCTGGGGAAAGGTGGCACCCGCCATTCTGAGGCCTGACAGTGTCACCCTCACTGTCCCCTTGTCAGCACAGAGTCACCTTATACCAGTCTTCGTTACAGTCTGTCACCAACATGGTAATGTTATAAAGACAGGGCCTTCAAGTCACAGAATCTTTACAGTATTTCACAAATGAAATGACGAGGGACAGGAATTTGTGGACTACTCACAGCAAAGTGCTTAACAGATTTGTTGTACGTAAGGGTGAATTTTGTACTTTTCTTTGACAAACAGTAAAAAGAAAATTTATTTGTTCAAAATTTGCTTAACTTTCCTGTGATAAATGATTTGGTAGAATGTTACTAAGAAGTATTTTTAAAATCAGTACCTTAAGTGGATGAGTGATTCTTGAAGATGAATATAAAAGAAATAGCCTTGCAACTGCTGCTATAAAGAGAATGTTCTGAGAAAAAAATGTGAGATAATGAAAAGATGGAAATAAAGTGGTTGTAGATGGGGAGGGGAGGAGGGGGTGAAGGGAGGGCAGGGACAAGGGGAAAAAATGAGAACCAAGACTTGTCATGTAGAGGTACAAGATCCCAACAATGAATGTAACTGTACTGTATACCTAAAATGTACCAATAAACTCAATTAAAGCTGGGGGAAAAAAAGAGAATGTTCTGTATTTCTTTCCTTTTGGTACCGGGGATTGAACTTGGGTCCTTGCGCTTGCAAGACAGGAGGAGGAACCACTGAGCTAAATCCCTGGCCCATAAAGAGAATGTTCTGAACAATCCTGGGAAGGTTGTGTCATAATGTGATTGCGGACAAAAGTGATGTCCACACCATTTGTAAAAACTCCCACAGCTGTACCCAAAAGCCTCAAGGAGCATTGCAGACAATGCTACTCATACCACTTTAACAACTGGACGTGATGGACCAGTTCCTTGAAAAGCATAAACTACTGTGACTCACTCACCATGAAATAGATAATCTGGACGGCCCTATGACTGTTTAGGAATTTGAATTAGTAGCTAAAAACTGCCCAAAAAAGAGGTCTGCAGGCTCAGTGATTTCCCTGGAGAATTCTACCAAATGTTTCAAGAATTAACATCATTTCTACCTAGTCTTTTCCAAAAATCTGAAGTGGAGGAAACACTTCTCAATTCATTTTATGGTGCTAGGATTACTCTGGTGCCAAAATCAGACAAAAATGGTATAAAAAGGAAATCAAAGATCAATATTCCTCAAGAATATAGACACAAAATGCTAGCAACATGTCAAGGGAATTATATAAACAACAACGGAATATTTTAATTGGTTCAATATTTGAACACCACTTAGTTTAAAAGAAAAAAGCAGGAGAAGGGGGAGCTTAGAAAAATTTCAAAAACAAAACAAGACAAACAAAAAACCTAGCAACTGAGTGAAATAAATCTGTGGCTTACACTTAGGAAAAATCAGTTTTCTCCCCAAGGTCCATTTGTATGACTCTTTTTTGAAATAGTACTGGAAGTTCTAGCTGGTGAATCAAGGCAAGAAAAGGAAATGAAAGGCAAATGGATCAGAAAGGGAGATTTTTAAAAAGAAATCCTATTTGCAAATATCATGTTTCTCTATATAGAAACTAGGGACTTTACAAAGAAAAGGTTTGTAAAATACACAAGCTCAGGAAGTAGGTCAAGGATCTAAAGGAAATACAAAAGTGAATTATGTATCTGTATTTAGCAACGAACACATGTACACTAACATTAAAATACAATTTACAATCACTGAAGGACACTTTTGTCCAAATTTTACAACAAAATGCTCAAGTTGTATGTTGAAAACTTACAACTACAAAATGAAGATGATCAAAGATTTAAATAAATAGAGGTAAACCATGGTCATAGACTCAACAAAGCAAAGGCATTCTCCCAAAACTGTATACAAGCTTAATGCAATTCCTATAAATCGGCACAATCTTTTATAAATCTAGATAATATTATTCTAAAATTTATATGAAAAGGCAAACGAAAAGCAAGAAAACAATTCTGAAAAATGAGAATAAAGTGGGTGCAATTATTCTCAGTTGTAAGACTTAGAACTAATAATTAAGGTTTTGGTAAAGGGATAGTCATAGAGATACATGAAGCAGAATAGAGAAATGAGAGCCTACACCAACAGGCCCACCTTTTCCCTCGAAAGCTATAAAACCGGCTGGGGGTTCAAGCGCAAGGACCAGAGTATGATCCCTGGTACGAAAAACAGAAAGGTGTAAAACCAGTGTAATGGAGGAAGCACAGGCCTTTCAACAAGAGATGCTGGACCACGGCCATAGACAGAAACAGAAAGACAAATGAGTCTCTTCTCAAAACCCACACCTCACACAGATTTGTATTCAAAATTAACGAGGGACATAATGTACAATGTAAAACTATAAAAAATAGAATATCCACAGATCTAGGACTGGGCAAAAAGTTCCTAGACTTGACATCTAAAATGCAACCCATACAATGTAACATTAATGCACTGGACTTCAAAATGAGAACCCTGCTCTGTGAAAGAGGATGATGAAAAAATGAGTTGAAGACTGGAAAAAAATACCTGTACACCATATACCTGATAATTCTAGATCTCCACAGAGTCACCTATTCTAATACTAGTCTAGAATACTTTTTAAAAAACTCTCCAGACTTAGCAGTTTAAAAGCCCAATCTAATTAGAAAACAAAAAATAAATGCAAAGAGATTTCTCCAAAGAAGATCTGCAGAAGACAAACACGTGGAAAGAGGTTCAATGTCATGAGGCACCAGGGAAACGTAAATTAAAAGTCACAAGGATCACTGCACATAGAGCAGAATGGCTAAAACAGAAAACAGTGACAACACCGAAGCTGGCACAAATCCGAGGACTCTACCGCTCCAACATTGCTAGTGGGAATCACAATGGTTCAGTCACTCCAGAAAGCAGCTCCTCAAGAGACTTTACAAACTAAACACGTAACTACCATGGGGGCCAGCAATTGGACTCCTCCAATTTATGCTAGAGAAATAACTTGTTTTCACATAAAAACGTACACACCAGTGTTCGCAGAAGCTTTGTGTGTAACAATCAAATCTTGTAAACAACCGGAGTGTTCTTTGACAAGCGAATAGACAACCTACGGTGTGTCCATGCTGGGGAACACTACCCAGCAATACAATAAAGGGAAGCAAATTGCTGATTCACACACATGGCTGAATCTCCCCAAGATTATGCTCCACCAAAATTACATCCTATAAAGTTCCACTTACATATTGTTCTGGAGGTGAAAGAACGTGGAAACGGAGAGCTGATTTGTATCCGGGCCCTGGGATGTGATGGGTGTGGCCAGAGGGAAGGCGGTGCGTTACACCGGAACAGAGGCCGGCCCTCCGGGTGAGGGGGCAGTTTTGTATCTGGGCTGTACCCATGTCAACGTCCAGTAGTGATATTCCCATGGTAGCCTGGGAAACCGTGTAAAGGTCACGTGAGAGCTGTGTTGCTTCTTACAATTTAAGTGAATGTACACTTATATCAAAAAAATTATATCTGAAAGAGAAATTACATTTGATTTAAGAGACCCTAGGTGCCTTCACTTCCTAGTGAGCATAAAGGTGAACAATAGGACAGAGAAGAAACTCATAGACAGAGAAGGTAAGGATGAGTATGGAAACATCACCTTGGTTTTCAGGATAATAGAGTGCATTCTGAAGGGAACATCGATGCGCAGGCAGGGGATCTTTTGAGCACCCATTTTGCAGTCCAACCCTCAGCATAAAGCCCAACATCCAGTAGGCGCCTGCTTACTAGGGTCTCACTAGAATCCCAGGCTGACCTTGAACTTGTAGCGATCCTCCTGCCTCAGCCTGCCAAGTGCTAGGATTACAGGTGTGCGCCATCATGCGCACAAAATGTTAATGGAACTAAACCAATGTGGCTTGGACGCACAATGACCAATATCTGTGGCTGAACTGAGAAAAGGCTCACCAGGAAAGCTCCGATACGGATGTTTTACATTTTCTCTCCTCTTCCTTCCCCTTCTCCTTTCCTGCTTTTCTCCCCCATTCCTCCCTCTTTCTCTCTGCTCCGCTCCCCCATCAAACCTTGAAGATCCCAGAATGTGAGTCGCGACAGGGCTAGAATTTGCTTGCACACCTAGCTTTTCGCCACCAGGTGGCAGCAGGTGATCAGCAAATTCAGGCAATGACCCTCCCTTCTCTTCCTAGTTTGAAGAAACAGAAACGGCCAACGGTGGCCAGTTTGCTCCCCAGGGTAGGTTACTACGTAAAGAAATATTTTTGTTTTTTCTGGGGTTCCATATACAACAATAAGAGGGGCTGGCAAGAGCGAGTGGGTGCTTGAAGTTCAAGTGCAAAGGGAACCATTACAAAGGGATACTGTGGCTGCTGCTTTCTCTGTCCCTTTGCTGCTCTCACAAAATTGTGCATCTGGGGTCTCCTACCTCATAATAAAACAAGAGATTAAAGCAGCACAGTACCATGAGTGCTGCAGTTGAAAGGTGTTTTTCAGCCAATAGCAGTGATGCACCCCTATAATTCCAGCACTCTGGGAGGCTGAAGCAGGAGGATGCCAAGTGGGAGCTAGCCTAACAACTTAGTAAGAATATCTCCCCATCAAAGAAAAAAAAATTTTTAAAAAAGGACCAGGAGTGTAGCTTAGTGGGAAGGCACTAGATTCAACCTCCAGTTCCCCAGGGTTGGGGGATTCTAGGATCTATGTGGGGGTTCCATGCATCTAAACTTATCCTCCTTCCATTGGGTACATACGTCCTGGTGTCCAGTGGCTGTGGACCTTGGGGTGAGCTATGAACATGCATCCCATCTTCACTCTCCAGGGAAGTAAGACAGTGAGAGCAGCTGAGGTGCAAACTTTTAAGAAGTTGCCCCTTCACAGGCGCTGGAAGTCAAGGAATAAGCCATTTTCCTGGAAAGGGAGCATTCTGCGAGGGTGGATTTGGACCCAGGAGTTGTAGCTGGGATCTCGGCCTTGAATCCACCAAGCCTGACCCTTCGCCTTTGCTCTCTCATCCAGAAACCAGGGCAGTGACCACAAGGCTCCGGGAGGTGATGGGGAAACACTCATTCTAATCACAAAAGACTTTGGCTATCATCCTGCGGGAGCGAGGCCATCTCTTCCTGGTCCTTATGTTGAATTTCACCCTCTTTTGAGGTGGCTGAGCATCCTCACCAGGCCACAAGGAGTCCCTGTTTTAGAGGTGCCTCACTACATACACCAGAAGTTGCTGGAGGTGCCACCTCTGGCCAGCTGATCCGCCAGTGTGGCTGCTTTTTCTAGTGAAAACCTTCCTTCAGAAACATCACTGTTGATTCCTGGTACCTTGGGTGTACGAAGAGCAATGTAACTGGGACCACTGTATGGTTGTTTGTTTTTGTGGTACTATGGATTGAATCCAGGGTTTTCAACTGAGCTACATCCTCAGCTTCTTTTTTATTTTGAGACAGGTCTTTATTTAGCTGCCCAGGTGGGACTCCAACTTATGATCCTCCTGCCTCAGCCTCTCAAAGTACTGCAGTTACATACATGCACCACTATGGCCGGCAGCATGTTTTCCGTTTAATCAAGAGATTCTTCTTCAGATTTCACCAAAGGTCTTTCTGTTTTCATCCTGTCAATGTCTCACACTTCAAGGCTGGGAGGTAAAAATAAGCTGTAGGTAATGCTTCTGCTAGGGAAAAAGTATCAGGGAAGGCAGCAGAGTGCTCAGACCTGGAAAGGAAATTTTCTCAAGGACCTGGGGCTCCAGAGGCAGTCGTGATTTGGCCTCAGTCTGGCTGTCAGGCAACCTAGAAAACCTGGCTTAAAGACAAGCTGTTGTGCTTGCTTCAGCAGCACATATACAAGACACAGGCTGCATCAGTGGTAGAGTCTTCTGGAATGGGCAAGTGGGGGATGCGAGGAGTTCAAATGAACTCAGGGTATCAAAGTGAAGCTGTGTCTTTGGCACAAAACAAATCTGGAAAAAGGAAGGTGGCGGGTGTGCACTGGAAGCCTGAGGAAGGCTGCGAGCAAGTGCTCAGCCCAGCTGCTGGCTGGGGGCAGTGCAGCCTGGTGGCATGGACCATTTTGTAAGGACCCAAGGGACAAGGGCAGCTTGCTGCAACAAGAGTACGGAGCCCACAGCGGGGGCTTAATGATCCGGAGACCCCTGCAGAGAGGTGAGTGTGTGTCCAGCCAGGCTGCAGGATCTGGCTAAGGCTGCAAAGTAAACCAACCCACACTGGTTAACTGCAGGGCTCACTTAGGCAAAGCAGCAGTGCAAACACCGACTGAGGTCTCTATTGAAGGCCCCAGGTGGACCTCCAAAGAGTATTCTGAAAATGCATCCTTTCAAGAGAAAGCTCTCCTCCCTGAGGTGATTCACTCTTCAGCAACTATTCAATTTTGCAAGATTATGTAAGATTAGAATGAGGGAGGTGGTGTAAGTTTAAAACCCAGAACAAATGTTAAGAACGTCTCGTGTAGTTCACCTCTTTAACGAGGGGACTTCGTCCCCCAAGCTCTTTCCTGTGAGAACGGGTACAGGCCAGGTCAGGCAGAAGTGCGAAGATGGCAAGGCCATAACCCACCAAGGCAGAATTGTCTTTGCTAAAGACAAAGTGTTGGCGCTTTTCTTAGCCTCATTCCCAGAGAAAAGAAAGCCAGGGCTGTAGGAGTGGGGATAATTGGCAGTCAGTCAGATAAAAATATCTGTGAGGATTATTTTGTCCAATCTTCCTGGGTATAAAGGTCCCCTTCTAATGTCAAAAGGAGCCCAAGCAGCTCCTCAATTGTGGTTCTACTTTATTATCTACTGGTAGAGAAATAATTCATAATGATAAATATTTGTTAGTGTCTAAATACCATTCAAAAATAGTAACACACGAGTGAGTGAAATACTGCTTTTCATCTCAATAAACCCAAAGAGGAAACAAGCTAAGACACATCCCTGCCCTTAAGAAGTCTGCCATCTTTTTTGTCTGTGGGGGGGTACTGGGGACCAAACTCAGGACCTTGCATTTCCAGGGCAGGTGCAGGAACCACTGAGCTAAATCCCCACCCACCATCTACTTTTTAAGAATGGACTACACTTTGACCTTAGCACCCTACAGGACACTGACTAGGCCTTGAAACAGTATCGACTCTCTGAGTCCCCTCTCTGGAAGCCTTACGAAGAAATGACTGAGGGCGAGGGAAGAGGAGGGAAGAGAGGAGGGAGTGGCGGGGGGAAGGGATGGAGGAGAGCGCAGGGGAGAAAGGTGTCACCACACTCAGCTCTGCAGCTGGACCATCTCTAGGGGTGCCAGACAGGCCAAGTGAGGCAGTGGTGCAGCTCTTCCGTCACAGGACCTCAGCTCCTCTTTGATTTTAGCACTGCCTGGTACAGAACTGGGGACCCCCCCAGAACAGACTGAAGCTCACCTCACTGGTCAGAGCTGTCCAGGACCAGAGCCCCACCCAGCTAGGGCAGCAGCCCGGCCCCTGCCTTCAGGACATCCCCTGCAGGCTCGAGCATTCAGACCTTGGAGACAGGAAGAGCCTGGAGGAGCCCCTGGCCTTCGTTCAGGGCCCTTCCAGCACCCTCTAGAAAATCTGTCCTCTTCTCTTGGATACCTCAGAAGTGGTAAACAAAATGTAAATAGGCAGCCTGATCTACCCTGCAGGCCCAGCCAGGAAGCAGACTGGTTAGTCAGGAGAGAGCAGCTTGTCACTGTCCCCCAACCCCCAGAGAGGCTCCAGGCGTCTTTCTGAGACACCAGGGGGTGCCCTGTGAGCAGGAGCCATGCCCTGAATAGTCACAGATGACGTGTGAATCAGGGACGTGATTTAATTGGGAATAGCCGCAGTAAATCTCAAGTCACGTTCATTTTCAACTTTTCTTTAAAAGAAGAAACACAACTCTTTAAATATAGTGAACACACTGTGTCTGCTGACTCCAGTACCTGTTTCATGCGTCCAACCTTCCTTTGTGCTTCTGTCTGTCCTTCCTCAGAGCCCTGCTCCCTTATTTGCTTTGTGTTTTCTGAATGTGAGCTTCTGTTCTTAAAATTTTATCTGTGGGAATTCTTTAGGGCCTAGGTTCAAGAACACTGGGAGAGAGGATTTGTTCGTTTCTGATACTTACTGAGAGCACCACGTGCTGGGATGAGGTAGTTTTTGCGACCCATGGATTTGGGTCGCATGCAGTCTTACATGCAGGCCATACTGGATTCTGGATTCTCAAGGAAGAATCTGTTTATGCCCTTACATCCAGCACCAGCATCAATACGGGCACATTTTCTGGGAGTCCTCTTCTGCAAATCAGGTTAACTTCATGTTCATCTTTACTTTGGCATTTGGGAATTCTGGTTTTATGAGAAAGGGCCATACTACTCTCCTGAGCTCAGACAGGGTCGAGGATTTATCTTCTGTTTCTCGGACCTTGAAGGGTAGTCAAGTAAGCTCCAGGAGAACTGCTACTTGACAGTTTCAAGAAATTTGTTCATGTTTCAGGAGGTTCACGTTAGCTTTCACTTTTTTGGCTTTTTGAAGCAGGGCCTTACTATATAGTTCAGGCTGGCTTTGGACTATGTAGCCCGGGCCACCCTTAACGCACAGGAATCCTCTTGCCTCATCCTCCTGAGTGCTGGGATTATGGGTATGCTCTACCACACCTGGTGTCCCTAGCATTAATTTGATCACTTGCTAAGTGGAGGTGAACTAGTTTCTCAAATACTTCTGTGTCCCTCAGTTTTTATTAGGAACAAATCTCTCTCCTCAGAAGGTAGGCCAGTGGCTGAAGGGAGAAGAGGTGACCGTTTGTTCACCAACTGGGTCTCAGAAAGCAAAAGCTACTAGGGGCGGGGAGAGCTGGCTTGCTTGCCTGTTGCATTTGCCACTTTCTGTGGTGTGAGCACACCTGCAACAGCCCCTTCCACAGAGCAAGGGGTGCGCACAGCTGCCGGAAATGGAATGTGCCGAATGCAGCAGCCAGTGGACAGCAGAAGTGTAAGTGAGGGGGGCTGTGTCAATGCCCAGAGGCCGGGGCAGGGCTGGCCACACAGGTGAACAGGAAGCACGCGTCTGCCAGCTGCTGCCACGTGAGTGTGTTACGGCGTACTCCGAACTCTTGCAAGTTTTCCAGAACCATAAATAGAGATTTTTAGATGACACCACCACTTTTTAGTTTGATAACAAAGTAGAAATCTTTCAAACACCAGAAATCAATTTTGTGAGGCCAGACACACCAACTTTGGAAGTTGTGGGGTGCCTGGGGTTCTGTCTGCTCCTCTGGCTCCAGCCCCTTTCTCAAGGCCACGTAGCTCAAAGAAAGCTCCTTTTCTCTAGGCTTGTGTTTAGGGGCTGAGGGTGAGGGAGGTCAGACACCACAGATCTAGATAGCCTCAGTTAAAATTCTGGGCCTGCTGCTCCTCCTGCAACTCTATGCAAATTCCAGGACAAGGGAACGGAGCCCAGCCCGAAGGGCAGGTTTTTCCGGAGATAAGCTGAGACTCTGCACAGACCTGCTTCCTCCTGTGTGATCCGTTAATGGCTCTGTCCTTGCTCTTAGCAGGAAACTGAGCTGAGGGCAAACACTGTTTATGCAACAGAAACTATATTTCAGCAGTGTCCACCTTCTCCGCCTTTCATTCATGTGGTAAACTTTTTAAAAAAATGTCAGTGCTCAGTGCAACAGTGTCTGCCTGGTAAGTGCGAGGCCCTGAGTTCAATTCCTGGTACCAAAAAGTAAAATTAAATTAAAAATGTCAGTGGCAGACCCTACCTTAAGAAATCCTAATTCAGTTGGTTTAAGGTAGAGCCTGGAGCTGGGGGTGGTAGCACACCTAGAACTCTGGGAGGCTGAGGCAGAAGGACTGCAGGTTGGAGCCCAGCCAAGGCAATTAAGTGACTTTGTTTAAAAAAAAATAGAGGGACCGGGTGTTTATGTCAGTGAGAAGGCCCTGTGTTCAATTCCCAGTACTACAAAAAGATAGAGGCAGGAATCACTATTTTAAAAGGCCTTGTTAGCACAGTACTATTCTAATCCTAGATGCTTTTGATTCATAATCTCATTTAACCTGATCTAACCAACAATTCTAGAAGGTATTATATGCTTTTAATGGGTGAGACACTGGGGCTGACGGTTAAATAGCATTGCCAAGGTCGCAAGGCTGATAAGTGGGGAGTCAGTCAGACCTTAGCTCAGATCCGGAATTCTTCATCCCCAAGTCATTTGGCAGTGTTGAACCTACCTCATATACACTCTGTGAGGCTTAACTGCTGCAAATAAAGTGCTCAGTTCAAGTCCTGGGACATATTAAGTGGACAAAAGTTAGCTAGCATCATTACCTCATAGTGTCAAAACAGTGAATTCTTCCTGTTTTTCTTCTACCCAATTCCATTTTAGGTAACATTCACTTTTTCGGTTCTCCCACTTGCCTCCCCTGGAAATACACATACTTGCCCTCCAAGGTAACCACAGCATGGTCACGGTTCTGACCTGGGGGAGGCTTTTCAGGATGCTCATGCTGGCTGGTGGCAAAGGGGAAGGGAAGAGGACAGGACTGCAGGTTCTCCTTGAGAGGGTGGTGATGAAACCTGCCTGGAATGATGCCCTGGAGGCCAAGCCAAAACTCACGACGTGCTTTGGTACACAGAGTTCAACACAGAAGGTTTCCATGGGACTGGTGTGCTGAGGACAGGAGATGTGGAGAGACAATGAGGTATCAGGTGCAGACTGAAAAGCAGCTGTAGACCTGCGTGTTGGGGATCCTTCTTTGTTCCCAGCTTTGTTGAGATGGACACAGGAGCCAAGCCTAGAGGAAAGTGAGGGGTGTGAGGAGTGTCCCCCGCAGAGGCCTAGCATCTCCCAACACC
>NW_022900926.1:72959683-72961831 GCF_012274545.1 Fukomys damarensis
ACCCCCCCCCCCCCCGCATTCAGATGCTTAAGTGGCAAATTTACCCAGCTTATTCAGGTCAAAATTTGGAAGTTCTTTTTCTCTAGTGACTGAATTTACAAAATGAAATGGACAAGAACTACCTCAAAGAGGATGTACAGCTGATCAATAAAAAGTTGGGAAAGTTTTGGCCAAAATTATCTTAAAGATAATTATCTTAAAGATGATGCTATTCTCCCTCCTGCCTCATTTTGTGCTACTGGGGACTGAACTCGAGCGTTGGCACTGAACTGTATACACCCAGCCCCTTTTCGTTTTTATCTTGACAGGGGGTCTGGCTAAGCCAAGTTGCCCAGGCTGGGCTAGACCTTGCTTTCCTACTAACGGAGGAGACAGAACACAGCAAAACTGACTGGGAAAAGAGCAGGACCTGTCAATCACAAGAGTCCAGGGCAACCTGGGGATCCGATCAGTATGTAGAACTTCTCCAGACCCCAGAGATGTGCTGAACATAAACCACTATAGTACATGAGTTTGCATGGTAGCTCTCGCTGCTTCTGCAAGTGGAGTGTACTTCTATTTTTGCTTTTACCCTTCTTAGTTCAACCAAGTTCACTCTGCAGAGATAGTTCCACCTCCCATATCCGTTTACCATGTATCCCCCACTTTGCAAATAAACTTTCTGGCACCTTCTGGCACCCTCATTGGCTTGTCTCGTCCAATTCTTCAAGGCAAGAAGAACCTGAAATACTTTTGACTGGCAAAGCATTTCTAAAGAAACTACCTTGTAACACTACCTCTGCCTCCCAGAGTGCTCCGATTACAGTGTGTCACCACTCTGGGTTGGTTACTTCCTCAATCAACAACCCTAACTTCCTTAGCTTTCTCATGCTAAACAGTCTAGAGGGGGAAAAAGGTGATGGGAAGAAATGCATAAAGACCAAGGAGGCCTGAAAGGGGAAAGTAAGGGTCAACGGAATTTCAGGCAGACAGAGAACAATTTCTGAGATTCTTCGAATCCATGTTCTCAAAGTTTTACCCATAGGAGCGAATTACACAGGTAAATTCCTTGTGGAGATGAACATTTCCAAAGCCGAATATTTACAGTCACTGCCAGCTGAAGTGTTTTGCTCCCTAACTCATTTGACTCTTGCGCCGCACCATATGTGATCTCCTGTCCTGCTTACTCTTGAGATACTTGTTCCCAAAAGACTGTCAAGTGTTTAAGGCAAACGGCCTCATCACGTGCCAGCCCCCTTCTTCCTGCGAGGGTCACAGGGCTCTCAACGAATCCCCTGAATATATTAACTCTCAGTTTTTTGAGCCGCCCTTGGGATATGCCTTCTGTAAATGAACACTCAACATGTTTACAGTGAAAATCTAATGGCTGAGAGCCCGGCCAAAGTAAACACATTCTTTCTACTTCTGCAGGTCTGCACTCTAATAACAAAGAACTGCATAGATTTACAGAAGAGTGGATTTATTTTATAGTGTATTCTAAGTATTAAAACCATCAGCTGAAAATTCTTTGGATTTCATGCTTTATACGGTGCAAAGCCCTGATGTTCTTCCCTTCCAGACCTTGGGGCAAAGTTGAACAGCAGACTCTGGGGAACGTTCTCGCAGTGTACCCCCGCCCCCCGTAGTACTGGCCTCTGAAGCTGAGTCGTGGTCCTACATCACTGTTCCACACTGCCGTGATGTAAACCAAAGTCAAAGCAAGGTAGGCCCAGAAAGTGGGGGGAGAGGCTCCTCAGGTGGAAAAGCAATCCCAGAAGCTGCGCCAGGTCCTCAGAATTCCCTTTCCAAAGACAATCCGAAGTAGCAGAGGCGCATTTGTGCTCGGTTAGAGCTGTGCGCCGAGACAGAGCCGCGTGGACTGGGGACATTCGGAGGAAGGGAGCCAGGGCACAGCCCAAGTAGGGTCCCGAGTCCACCCGGCGGCTAGCGAGCCTACTTGAGATCTGCGGTGAACCGCTGGCGTGAGGCCCAGCCTAGCGCGACCTCCAGGCAAAGCCGATAGCTTTGTTCCCCGAGCGGGAATTGGGGAGATGATCTCCGGCGCCAAAACTGCGTTTCGCGGTCGCACCGGTTATCTGCGCGGCGGGCTGGGCAGTCAGGGTCCGTGGCTCGGAGCGCCGGCCAAGCTGGAGGCAAGCACCGGGACAG
>NW_022900926.1:72962472-72963310 GCF_012274545.1 Fukomys damarensis
GCGGCGCAGAGCTCCGGGGTCACGCGCGCGTGGAGACGATGACATCATCTGTTTGTACGCGTCGATCTAGCTTGGTGCAGGGGCGGGGCCGCGCGTCACTTGAGTGACGGGCCCTGCGCAAAGCCCGGAGCCCGGAGCCGGCGGGTGGGCGGACTCAAGCGTCGGTTCAGCCGCTGGACCTTTTTGTGTATCGGGCTTTGGCGGAGCTGACTTCTGGACTCTGACGTATCTCCAGTGATTTAAAAGGAGTTTTGAAAGGAAAAAAAAAAAAGATATTAACCAGGTGGATAGGCTTTGGATATGCATGTCACCATTTGGTGCATTTTTAAGATACAAATGAACGGTACAGGGCACGGATAGTAGGGTAGACTTGTGCAGATGCTTCTGTTCTTGTTCTAAACAGAAGAGGCCCCGTTTCTTCTCTAAAAAGCCAGAAATGCACATTTAGCTGTTTTGCAGTTACTTACAAATTAGAGTAAATTTGTTTTACACTTGCAGTTATTGGGATTCTTTTATGTTTAGAATGCTTTCTTCCGGAGTTCTACTTCTCCCCTAGTTTGCAATGAGATCCACGAAAAGCGAGACACGTTCAAGGTAAGGGACTCCGTGCACACCTTTTGGTGCCCGATCAAATCTGAGGTCATCAGTTTATCAAAGTCCTGCAGGCACCAAGCTCTACGCCAGCCAGTATTTCCACGCAGAGGTAACCCTCGCCATCTGCGGTCAGCATCTTATCTCGGGTGTTACCTGGTGTCAGGTTCTAATGGGGAGTCTGACACCTGGGCGGGCCCGAAGCCCGGGGGCCGGACGCGGAGGCCGCGGACCCCTGGTGCCAGGC
>NW_022900926.1:72964622-72965152 GCF_012274545.1 Fukomys damarensis
GAGCTGTGAAGCGGGGCGGCCGCCTTCCCAGTGACTCCGGATCTGCTTCCGAGCTGGGCCAGGCGCGTCCCTTGTCCCTCCCCCGTGACTCGGTGTGCGCGCCCCGTTCCCTCTCGCTAGTGTTTTTAAAGGACTTGAGGGAAGGGGGAAACTGTCAAGATGGCAGCAGCGGGAGCGAGGAGGTGATGAACGTGCTGTCCGGGTTTTCTGGTAGCCCGGGAGACTTGGCGCTTCCCGACCTGTTGGAAGATTTATGTTCCGACTTGCCCCCCCCCGCCCCCGTTCCTGGATGGAAAGGGGGTGGAGGGCACTGCATCCGCGAGAAAATAAACCACACGAGCCCCCGAAGTGGCTGTTCCTGCAGGGCTCGACCCTTTGCGAACACCCGCCGGGACGCCTGTCCCCTTCGCCCCTTCTCTTTTCCTGGAAGTGACGGAGCCCCGTCTGCGCCCAGGCCCGGCCCGCGGGCAGAGAGGGCAGAAGGGGGTGCCCGGGCCACTCAGCTGTGGGGTCGCGGAGGCGGCAGGGCC
>NW_022900926.1:72965846-72966181 GCF_012274545.1 Fukomys damarensis
GTGCGCGAGAGCCCGAGCCGCGGGCGGCCGGCGAAGATGGCAGAGGCATCGGCCTCCCCGATCCCGCTCTCTCCTCTCGAAGTGGAGGTGGACCCGGAGTTCGAGCCCCAGAGCCGCCCGCGCTCTTGTACGTGGCCCCTGCAGAGGCCAGAGCTCCAGGCGAGCCCGGCCAAGCCCTCGGGGGAGACGGCCGCCGACTCCATGATCCCAGAGGAGGAGGACGACGAAGACGATGAGGACAGCGGCGGCCGGACCAGCTCAGCTATGGCGATCGGCGGTGGCGGGAGCGGCGCTCTGGGTTCTGGGCTGCTCCTTGAGGACTCGGCCCGGCTGCT
>NW_022900926.1:72966235-72981429 GCF_012274545.1 Fukomys damarensis
TTGAGGACTCGGCCCGGCTGCTGGCTCCCGGAGGGCAGGACCTCGGGTCTGGGCCAGCTCCAGCGGTGGGCGCGCTAAGTGGGGGAACACAGACGCCGCTGCAGCCTCAGCAGCCACTGCCACTGACGCAGCCGGGGGCAGCTGGGAGCTCCGGGCAGCCGAGGAAATGCTCTTCGAGACGGAACGCCTGGGGTAACCTGTCCTATGCCGACCTGATCACTCGCGCCATCGAGAGCTCTCCGGACAAACGGCTCACTCTGTCCCAGATCTACGAGTGGATGGTGCGGTGTGTGCCCTACTTCAAAGATAAGGGCGACAGCAACAGCTCTGCGGGCTGGAAGGTGCGTACCCATCCTGGGCTTGCGGCCTGACCTGCCAGGCCTCCTGCGCAGCTCGAGACGCACGGAGAGTGGGCCAGACCCAGCGCGCAGGCGGTCGCCTGGGAGAGGGATGGCTGGGAGGAGCCCCTGTGAGGCTTTGTTATCGGGAGGGGGCGTTCTCTGACCCTTGGAGGAGGATAACTTGGGGACAGGCTTGGGGTGGGTAAGGAGGCACTGGGGAAGCTTCGGGCCCGGACCAGATTGTAGGGGCCAAGGGACACTGAGGAGGGAAGGACTAATGGATAGGAGTGCGTTTGCTGGATTAGTGGGACAGCGTCGAGGTGGTAGGTCCGTGTCCAACTTTGGAATAGACGTCCGAGTAGTGGGGTGGAGTGAAGGGATTGCTTGGGGGGCGTTTGGCGTTCCGTGCTAGAGGAGGGGTTGGATGTGTGGCTTCCAGTGGATCGCAGGAACCTGGTGCTGGATGAATGACAACCCTTGGATCCTAGCTTCCGGATGTGGGTAACTCCCCAGGCCCACCTAACCCAGTAGAGAAAGTAATGATTGCAAACCTTTTCTGCTTGGTGCTGACGCTTTTCCTCCTCAGAAATATTCGTTCAGTCTGCTCGGGGAAGCCTCTGAAATGTTTTGGGGCCAGTCTTGCCTCCTAAATGTAGACTGGCGGCACCTGCTGCTTGCTCCCAGACTTGGACTCTGGCACTGTTGGTTGGTGGGTGTCAGGTGTGGGGGCCTGGGCCTGGCTCAAGTGAAACTCTTAAGTGGAGCGGGAGGTTTGATGGCAGGGCTGGGCCATATGGCTTCTACCTATAGAAGAACCTAAGGAGAGACACTGCTGTTCCTTTTCAGCCTCTTGGGACACCGGACACGTGGTAGGGAGAGAGGTGTGGAAAGGCCTATGATGTAATAACTTCCTGCAGTTGGGCATCCAAAGAGATTAACTCTTTGCCCCTGCTGGGCAGCTGATAGTCAACTACCTCTTCCTGGGTATCTTCCTGGCCCCTGCCCCCAAGATATGTGTGTGCCAGAATCTGGCAGATGGGAGTCCTGGGAGTCCTGCATGATTGGAAGTCTCTTTATCACTTGCTCTGAATTTTTTTTTTTTTTTTTTTTTTTTTTTTAATGAAAGCTGTAGTTGCTTTCTCCTCCTTTTTCCTTCCTTAATCTTCATCAGGAAGCCCTGTGTCTTCCCAGGTTCCAGGCTGCCTAGTTGTATAATATAAGAATGCTGTAATCTTGTTGGAGAATATAATTGAGGCACTGGAGAAGAGCGTTTATATGGAAAAAACTAAAGAATTTAGAGTAAGAAACAATTTAACTTGCTTTTAGGAAACCCTTGCAAACGAAGTGCCTGAGTTTTTTGTTTTGTTTTTTCCACAGCTGGTATTGGAGAGGTCTTGTTTAGATACTTTAAAAGCAAATGATGTGCTTTAATGTTAATGCCACAGATCTACCTCCTTTTTAAATGAGACACATGCTGACCTTATGAATCTTATAGTTGGTCTAATTTTACTGCTTTACAAAGGAATGCCAGTTGTGTGATCCGAGGGCTGTTTACAGAAAGGATAAGCGTTTCCTGTCAAAGAGTTGCTAATGTGATAACTTAAAAAACTGGGTTTCCAAGTGGCTGGCAACAGTTAATCTCCTTGTACAGAATCTGAGCAGATAGATTCAGTGGTTTGGAATGATTTTCAAATTTCTTACACTTGAAATTAAGTCCTGCATGTGTGAATATGGTGTAGGGAATCTGTTAGTTAAAAACTAATTTTTAATTTAAAAGGTTAATGTAGAGTTTCCATTTTTCTAATATTTTAAAGTAATTACAAAAGTAATGGAATTCCACCAGTAACATTTGTTGCTGTTGTGTTTGTAATTAAAGAAAATAAGTTTAATAAATTTGATTTTTTTAAAACACCAGCTTGAGAAAGTGGTGTTACTAGAAGTAGCCGTGAAATGAGTGAGCTTGGGCTATATTTACTACAGCTTGCTGAATTTGCAGCAAGAGATACTGAGCCTAGTCATAAGTGGCTTTATGTTATATCCTTTTTTCTCTTTCTCTTGTAGTTTTTGTCCCTGCTATCTCATTTCTCTTCAGCTAAAAACCTTAGGATTATTCTTTGAAATATTTTTATCAGTTCCATTTTTGGGATGTCACGTGGCAACTAATCCTTGAAGACAAAAGGCATATAATTTAGTTCCAGTTTTTGTAAGATGACCTTCATCAAAAGATGGAGCCATGCAGGAACTTCCAAATCTTTGATGATGAAGTGGGCCTTTTGAAACTGGGGCTGGTTTCACATTCTGATTATGACTAATAGGTCTTCCTTGTGCTTGTGGTCTAGTAGGGGTGGGAGAAGAGGAAAAGGGAGAGGTCAGGAGCTAATTGTGACCCATTTTCATGCATCCAAGTTTAGAAGTTGATCCTTGTCATGATTAGTCGTATTGGAAGCATGCACATACATTTAAACCACAGTACTTTCATTGTGAGTTATGCATTTAACTTCTAAAAATGTCTGGAATTCAGGTTAATCTCTTCTAGTCATGTATACATACTGGGATATATGCAGGGACAAGGCCTTACTTCTTTTTTGGCTTTTTGGGCAAATGCAGTACAAGATACTGTAGCCAGAATTATCACCCTGAGTTGTCAGAATGAAGGAATTAGAAAAGGGGCCTTGGAGACTGGAGTTTAGACCAGTGATTCTTAGCACTTGGTTGCACCTCAGAATCTTCTGGGGGCTTTTGAATAATACTAATACCCAGAGAATCTAATTTTATTGGTCCAGTATGTGGCTTAGCAGTGGTTGTTTGGTTTTGGTCCAGGTTTCTCAGGTGATCCTAAAGTATAATCAGAATGAAGTTTGGTTATCTAGTTTAACCCCCTTATTTTATTGGAGAAGAACCTATTCTTCAAGAAGTGAATGATTTTTCTAAGATTACACAGCTAGTTAGCATAAAGGTAATTAGTAGAGGTCTTTGTTCTTTATCACACTATTTTCTTTAAGTTGAACTTTAAAAAAACTGCTAAATAATGGGGAGTCTTAGATTAGTAGAGATTGCTTTCTGGAGCAACATATTACATCTGAGTTTATGCCTTGCTTATTATTCCAGCATCAGAAGGACAGGCACATGTGAATGGAGTACCAGGTTCATGCCTTTTAGTGTGGGTGCTTAGGAACTACAAAGTGAAAAAAGCGGCAGGAGAGATAGCATTTTAACAAAAAGAGGAAGACTTTGGTCAGTGTACATTTGTCAGATGCATGCTGTACCCGTGAGAAGGGTGTTGGCTATCTCATGGGTTCCCTTACCTTGGGCATTAAAGTAGAAATGAATAATCAGATGTGGTAATGCCGGGGAGAGGTTACATTTCCTTTAATTCAGATTAAGTTTGCTTGCAGTGCACCCGTAGTTGAACTAGCTATTTCTCTCATTTCCTCTTGTTTTGGGGAGACCTCTCAGGACTACAGGGCTTACCCCTCTATCGAAACCTACACACTTACATGTCCCTTGGGTCAGGCAGCCATGAGTTCCTGTAGGATGCTGTGTGAAGGTGGTGGCTGTGGCTGCTGCTGCAGAAGAGGCTAATTATTGGAGCAGGAGCCTTCTTTCATGTGAGAATGTCTACTTTTATGGCTTCTTGCCAAGGTGAAAAGACGAGGGTTTACCTGTCATGTACTGCTTAATTATGTCCATACTATTTTTGTTCTTTAGATTTCTTTACCATGCTGAATTAAGAAATGTTATTTGAACCATAACTTTGTTTTAAATTTATTTTTAAGTTTCAGAATAATTGTGTCATATTAATTCTACATTGGCACATAATTTTGACCTCTGTCACCTTTTGGAGTCACTCACCAAGGGTCCAGTTATGGTTGTGTGTGAAGAATCTGTCTTCTGCTTCCCTGTGTTGCCAAAATGCTGTTTTGTAATTTCCTTTGTCAGTACTGTCTTCGTCAGTGATTCTCAACTAACATATTTCCTCTTTCTACAGCAGCAGTACACTAGGGGGACTGTTTTTCCTCTTTTTGAAAGCTGTGTCATTGACCTATGAAGTGAAGAAATTGGCCCTTTTAGTCTTCCATCTGTGAACCCATGTAGCAGAGAGACTCTTTGAAAAAGAAGCTAAGTGTGTGTTTTCGTGTGTTTATTTCATTCTCAGAAAATGAAATGAAACTATAGCAGACTTATTTTTAGGAGATTTTAGGAGGGTTCTATTTTAAGAAAATGACACCATAGAAGAACATCTTGTAGTTAAACTTTTTAGTATTCTGCGTGTGAGTCTTACTTAAAACATCTACCACATATTTTTATTTGGAAAATTAATGAATAGGTCTTGGCTAACGAAAAAGTTATTCACTTAGGGTGCCAAAAGAAAAAGCTGTCTGAAGCTCTTGGTGATAGTGCAAAGATTAGATTATGTAAGACTATGCATTCTGTGAGTACCCTTATTGCCTATTGCTGGTGCCTCAGATTCCAGATTTTCAGGTCTAGAGAGGAAATGGAATTTATTTTCTTGCTCAGTTGTCTTGCTTGTGGGGAACAAACCTGATCCTATTCTTGACCCTTCTTTTCTCTCCTTTTCCTGCCTCACAAATTGAGGGGTCCCAAGGAACCACTTTGCTTTGTTGTTGCTGGGGAACACACAAATAAAGGTAAGTTAGTATCACTGGATGTTACAGCTGGCATGTAGGAAGTGAATAAAAGATGGCAAAGAGAAGAACCTTTTTTACCTATTTGCATCACATACTGCTTTATTCATTCAGCAAGTGCTTATCAGAAGTACACAGGGCATGGCTTTCTGCCAGCTCCCAAGGTATGGTGGTCTCACAAGGCAGATAAGGTTCCACTTTTAAGAGTTCACATTCCAGTGAGGAAGAGACAGACAGTAAGCATGCAAGACTGCTTGGCGAACTTGTCATTGTTATATATTCTCTTTGCCTTTTTACATCTGTACTTCTGCTTTCCTCACTGCCTCAATTCTGCAGAAAAGTTCCCGGCAAAAGGCACACAGTAGGCACTGGGCGTGGCTTGGAGTGGCCTTTAGTTCTCTGAAGATCATTTGTGCTTGCTGTAGAGATGCAGGGCCACTGTGACGTGGGTCCTCTTGAGTCTATTTGAGAGAAGCTTGGGTTTTTCCAGGTCCACCTGTGTTAGAGCAACCCTGTGGCCCCAGGCTGATGTGGGATCCCCAGTTCTGTCTCTTGGTGCAGGATCAGTCAGCCTCAGAATGGATGGGGAACCTTAGTACAGCTGACTCATCTGCTTACTTGTTGCCTAAAATTCAGGACCAGAAGAGGTGTTAAGGATCTTCTACCTTTCTTTGTTTTATAAGCGAGGCAGAAGGCTGGGGCCACATGAGTCTCGGGGTCTCACAGCTAGCTAGGCTGGAGTTGAGAGTATGTCCCTGTGCGCCTTGCGTACTGCCACTGTCTGTAGTGTGTGCTGCTAACCTTTGCGATTTCACAGCTGTTGGTGTCAGTGCTGTTCACCCTCAGGTTTGCAGGCTCTTGCTTCAGTTGCTTTCTTTCTCCCCTTTTCTGGCTGGCTCGACTAGAGGCGGTTTCCTTTTTTGCATTCTCCATGAGCACTCTTGATTCACCTTGCTGAAAAAATCTTTATCAGTCCACCCTCTTCTGCCCACCCTGTGACTCCTGCCTGTTTATTTTGTCATTTTCCTCTGATTCTTGTATATTCCCAAGTATAGGATAAGAAGCTTGAAATGCTTCTGATGCTTTGAGCTACGTTTTAGATCATTATGTCCTCAGCCCATGAGGATGGCCTTGTTCTGCGACTGTGACACTGAAAAGGGAATTGATTCTGTGACTAACAGTGAGCTGATGCCATGTGTAGTCTTGGAGATTTGCTTGCAGTTTGAGAGTGTTCGAAGTCTTAGACCTGCAAGTGTTGCATTGATATAATAAATGTGAAATGATGCTCTTCAGTGGGAGAAAGAGCCAGCCTAGCAGGTGTCTGTAGAGGACTGTGAGGTATCACTCCTTCCTGGAGTATGTTTCAGGCTAGGATTTTCTAGAGTTCATGAGTTCTGCTTTTCATGGGCTGTTTTTGAGTTTCTGATCTTCTGTTTTTTTCCCAGAGTGCCTTGTTACTATGACGGGATAACATTATAAAGTGAAACAAATGAACTTTTCTTGTGGACTGTGGTCCTTCTAGCAATTCTGCTACTCTTGCAGAGTTATCTTCTGGAGGCTCTTGACTGGGTGTCCAGATACGCCCTAGTCCTATAGTGGAGAGGTGAGTGCAGAGTAAGGAAAGCATGTGGCACATGTGTAGGGGGCAAAGCTGAGGCAGGAGGCGACACCTCCCAAACAATATACACATTTGCTTTCTTCTAGAGTGGAATCTTTAATAAACTCAATGAGATGCATTTGGTGGTTTTCAGTGTATGTTTTGGGAAGACCTGTGTGTGTGTGTGTGAGTGTGAGTAGGGGTAAAACATTTTTTCCTTGTGTTTTAGATACCTAGGGAAATTAGTAATTTAGCTCCTGAAGCCATTGAGAATTTAAATTCAGAGCCAGCAGAGGGAGTACACAAGTCTTTAAGCCGATCTCATGTATTTTTTTCTCCATAAAGTTAAACTAACACTATGAGTAAAAAAAAAGAACTCGTATATAGTGCTTCCATTTCGGCAAATTGTCATTATTTAAAAAAGATAATTTTGGGTGGGGTAAGAGATTAAAGAACAAAGATAATTTTTTTTTTTTTGGACCAGGGATCGAACTCAGGTCCTTATGCATGGTAGGTACAAGGCAGAACCACTGAGCTAAATCTCCGGCCCAAGATAGTTTTTTAAAAGGAAACCTTGGTCTTCTAAGACCCACGGCCATGTTGCACACCCAAATAGTTCAATGAGACTACTTTTAATTGAAGGTGCCTTCCTCTACCTTTCACCTTTTTGGTATTCTGCTGCTGCTGATGTATGTGAATGTTCAGCTATACCTATACCAAACTTTTTAGAGTATGTTGAGGGTTTGGACCAGTGGAATGGTCTTTGTTTTAGTGCTATTTTGATCATGGTCAAGGTTTCTTAGTTTCTGATAGAAAGGCAGGAATAACATTTTCAATTCAGATTTAGTAGTTTGGGATCTACTGGAGAGTATAACTTTGGATTGTTTGTAATTCTGTAATGTATAATTTGTAACTTCCCTCCACTTTGCCTTATATTTTGGTGGGGATGGTTTATTTTGATAGTTGCAGTGGATTGAATCGTGTTAAGCACCCCATTTCATGGCCACCTAGAACCTCAGAATATGGCTCTATTTGGAGATAGGGGTCTTCTAGAAGTATTTAAAGTTATATGAGATTATTTGAATTACAGTGGGCCCTAAATCCAATGACTAATGTTTAAAACAAGAGCAAAGAATGCCATGTGAAACGGAAAATATTGAGGCCACAGGCCAGGGAATAGGAGGATTACCTAGAGCTACCAGAAGCTGGCGAGAGGCAGAAAAAGTTCTCTTCTGGAGCCTTCAGAGGGCCTGCCAGAATCATTGATATCAGACTGCTAGCCTTCCAAACTGGGAGGGGAATTTTTGTTGTTTTAAGCCCTCAGATTTTTGGTTATTTGTTAGAGGCAGCCCTAGTAACCAACCCTGGAGCCTGGGGTGGAGGAGGGCTGAGCGTTGCAGAGACAAGAGAAGAATAAAAAGACTTTATTTGAATTTGAATTAAAATGATGATAATCTTTCATAGGCTTCCATCTTGTCAGTTAAATTTCTTCTTTCCTTCTCCTATGAGGGACAGGGGAGACGTGAATTTCCCAGGGTTTCCCAGTTAGAAATACCAAACTTGTCCCTCTCTCCTATTTTGAGTAAATTATGTCCTGTCCCCACTCTCTGGAATTCTTTTTCTTGGACTGTTTCATGAAGCTGATGGTATGATTGTGCTTATCATTGTGGCCTTGGGTTTACTTTGCAACTAAGAGGTCTGGCCAAGAGTCAGTTTTGGCGGGGAGAAAGGAGCCATAGGTTCAGGGCTGAAAGAGAGCCCTCCCTTCCCTGTGCCTGTGGGGAAGGTGGTTCATTGTGATTCGTGGTGGTAGTAGGACTGCTTCAGAATCTCTTTGGCGTCTTCTCAGCTCATCCTGGGTATGATTCAAGCCTTTTAGAGTCCCAGACACCCAAGGCTTCAGGCATACATTTATATCCAAAAAACCCAGCTATCCTAATGAAGCATAGAATACAGACTGCTTGTCCTCCTAGACAGAGCAGCAGATATTTCCTAGATGTTTAGTAGGTGTTTGGCTTACACTATTCAGACATATTTAGGAATTAGAACTGCATCTGTCTATTCTCATATTTTAAAATAGTATTTTGGAGGAAAGAGCCAGGGTTATATTAGAGAAGACAGTTTGGTTTCTACGATAAAGAGAGGAGTCTTACATATAGATATGTTCAGGCCTAGTTATAGTTATAATATCAACAATAATAATAGATGTGATTTATCAGGTGCTTACTGTGTGCCAGACGCTCAGGTAGGTTTTTACGTCTAATATCCATCCTACAAAGCAATCATTTAAATGTAAACCTGAGGTCAAGGAGAGGGTTCAGAGAGGTAAAAGCAGCTTTCATGGAATGTCAGACCAGGTTTCTCTTGACTCCAGAGCTCTTGCCTTTTCCATTATCCTCTCTTGTCTCCTGGAGTGTGGGTGGAACTTTGAGTAGTTGGAGTACAGCAGTAATTAAGCAGCTACCATTTTGAAAGTTTCTACTGTGGGCCACATTCTTTACATATATTGCCACTAATCCTCACATTAATCCTTCAGAGTATGTCTTGAATACTTATCTGCACAGCTGTGGCTGACTCCGGGTAATTAACACCTCTCTGTGTTGGCGGATAGCGGAGCTGTGAAGGTGAGCCATGGGATAGTACCCTGGGACCCTTGATGTTGACATAGATTGCTTTTAGGAATCAGGCAGTACCAGGGGCCCCTTTGGTAAAGGAGTAGGAGTGACTTTCAAGTTCTACCTAACATCTGTTGATTTGGGATTCGCATAAATCACGGTTTATTATGGTTTGGATACAGAGTGCACTATTCAGAAATCTCTGAGAAACTCTTGCTTTGGGGCAGCAGGACATCTGTGCTTCTACAGGCTTCAGGCAGGTAGGTGATTGGGGACAGCAACATCTAGAAAAGCAGATTTCAAGAAAAAAACACATTTACAAGTTTCTGGTAGAAGTTTGGCTGCCAAATCAGATCTCATAACTAAAGGCATTAAAATATTTTCTAGCCAGGCATAGTGGAACACACCTGTAATCCTAGCTGAGGGATTACATCTCAGGAGGCTAAGTCAGAAGGCTATTTTCAGTTTGAGGCCAAGCCTGGGCTACACAGTGAGTTCAAAGCCAGCCTGAACTACAGAGCTAGACTCTATCTGAAACAACCAAAAACAAAAAAATTTTTTTTTTCTGAGGTGGTTGACTTTTTGCATTTTCAGTTATTAGTGGGCTTTAAAGCAGGTGGTCAAGCCAGAAACAGAAAATGTTGCATAATATAAGTTGCAGGCCAGTTAAAAATGTTTATTTCTACTGAATAGTCTGCTTCTGCTGTCTTCAAGGTAATAATATGTGTGAGTAGGACCCAAATTGGTGGCCATGGGAATGCAATTAGCCCTGTGCCCTAAGATAAAATGTGGTTAGCAGAATACTGTCCATCCCATGATGTTCTCTGTCTGCTGGAAAAAAATTTTTGGCAGTGTCCAGAGGATGAGCTGACACCCTGTGATAAATGTGAGGAGGTGGGGTGGTCTGCCTGATAATTGGGCAGAGCTGATGTGCAAGGAGGGTGGGGTGCTAGCAGCAGTCAGGACAGTGGGTGGCAGTGCTCCTGGTGGCTTTCCCCCCTTTGTGGTGGTACTGGGGAATTAACCCAAGGGTCACACTGAGCCACATCCCCAGCTCTTTGAAAAAATTTTTTTTATCTTAATTCAGGGTCATAATAGGTCTCTAAATTGCCTGACCCGGGCTCACATGCTCCATCTTCCTCCCAGAGTTCTGGGACTGTGGGTGTGCACCACTTCTGTGTTATCTTTTAAAAGAAATACAACTCTGGGCAGATGCCTGACTTTTAAGAAAGGAATAAAATGATATCCAGTTAAGTTTGTTAGAGGTCTCCTTGGAAACTGGCTTTACATTAAGAAGATCAAGTGGATAGTTAAGGCATTCAGAAAATTTAAATCTCAAAACTGCTTTTCTCTTGAAGTGTCTTAATTGATTTAAAAATGCTGTTTCTTATAAATTATCTGGATAATCGCCTTGGTTCCATGTTTCACAGTAGGCTTGGGCTGAGTAATGTTTAAAAACCTCCTGTTCACCTTTGTCTCTTTTTATTCAATTTTTATTTTACTTAAATATTTTTTAAATGTATTTAATTTTCTTCTGATACTGTAATGGTTTTATAAAATAAAACACTTTCCCTGGATCGCTCTATTTGAGCATTTCATATTGGTAAGTTGGAAGGGAGAGAGGGGAGGGGGAACAATGGGGGGCAGAGGGAGGAGGAAGAAGAGGAAGAGAAAGAAGAAGAGAGAAAAAAAAAAAGAAATTTACCTAATTTAAAACTCAGTGTTGCCATAGGCCTTTCAGAGTTTTTACATTATACATAGCTGTCTGGAGCTTCTGGTCAAAATTCATTTCCACCTCAAGGACTTGTTAATCTTACCTTGCATACTTCTGCAGCTGAGTCTGAGTTTGGTGCAATTTTTTTTCTTTCTTCCTCCTTTTCTTTTAGTAGACCTTTCCTTTGATAGGATGAGAAGCTAGCTCTGTAAGCTGTTTTCCAGGGCATTTAACACCATTGACTTGCCATGTGTGAATATACCTGCTATGCAGCATACTTATGAATATATCTATTGTACCTATTAATTATTATATCATTAACTTGCCATATATACATATAACTACTATGCAGCATACCTATTATGAATATAGGTGTTATACCTATTGTGGCCTACAGACTAATGTTAAGATGATACTTTTCTTAAGTAAAAATGGAAACTGAGTTTAAGCATTCTTCTAAATCTCTTTAGAAGAATAATGTTCATTTAGGTCAGATGCATCATTTACATAACCCTGAGAAGCAAGCCCAGAATTGACTTTTGAAAATGTCATGGGCCTGATATTTTAAAGCTGTCTTTGAGCAGATACTGGTGTGCTGGCTTTACCATGACTGGGCTCTTAAGCTCCTCGTAGATAACTTCCTAGGTGAGCCAGTGTACTGTTTCTTGAAATTAGTGTCCTAGATCAGGCCTTCTATCTCTAACCCTGTCCAATAAAGATAAGTTTACAGCCTCCTGTCTGAATAGGTGTATGTCCTCTCCTGAACTGAATTATCTAAATCAGTCCTAGTTAATCTCCTCCCTTTCCAAGAAAGATCCTTATTTCAGACTGAAAATCTAGGTGATTTGGGCCATGTTTTAAGCATTATTATACAGCACTTGATTGCAGATATCATTTAGTAGATGCTCTGGCAGAAGGGGAGAGGTTTATTCTGTTAGTCTCATAAATCAGGGAATGCTTTGGATTAACTGGGCAGCCAGTACTGAATAAGAGAGGTGTACTATGTATTAAATTAGAAAGAGTATATATGGTATCTTGTGTTAGTGAAAACTATTGTGCCTTCAAAATTGGTTTTAAAGTGATTATCAAGTGAGTGTTTATATAAAAAAATTACAGTTATTTTTAAGAAGTGGTTTTATCCACATCCAAGTTTTCTAATCAGATTTCACCTTTTGAAATGATGAATTTGTTTTTTAACTTTTCATGCAAGGGAAATATGTGTGGAATCTTATGTCTGGGCTCCCAGCGTTTCCCTATTGATATAAGCAGAGATAATTTTCACATGACATCTTTGTTACCTGCCTGGAGAGTCCTTTTGTTCTCTTCATTCTAGTACTGTGTGTTGCTCTTTTAATTGATTTGTTTTATGTTTGTCATTCTATGTTAAGGAGGATCATAAAGCTTTCAAGAAAAAAAATTTTTTCCACCTTGTTACCTCATGCATCTGTGCTGGTCAAGAAGGAAGAGAAGAAAATATCTTGGTTTTATTGTTTGTGTCACATGATTTTACAACTTTGAAAATAAATTTGTCAGTGTAGTTAACTGGAAAGATAGTTTCAGCTGTTTAGTGCTGTGGGAGTTAATTCTTTAATCTTTTCCTTCTCTCTTTAAAAAAACATTTAATTTTGTTGAGAGATAAATATTATTTCTTTGGCACTCTGATGTCCGAGTTGAACTTTTAGATGATTTATGAGAAGTTAAAACTCTTTGCTTTCAATTTCTAGTACAAAAGTACCTTGTTAAAAGGGTTTTTTGATATGTTCTTTGGCAAATGAGGGCACTTTTTTGACGAAGCCATTTCTGATTTTTGAACCTGAGACAGCCAGTTTTGGGTAGATGCCTACAGCAGCCGTAGACTCTGAGAGCCTCCATTTTACTTGTCCTGCTTGTTCTTGGCTTCTCTTTCATTCCTTCCTTTTTCTTTATATCTATTGGACATTATCTAAAGAGGACTTCCTCTCTTCTCCCCATGTGCCTGTTGCCTCTCTCTGACTGTTCTCCAGTATTAGTGGTTGCAATGCTGGCTGCATTTGAGAGTCACCCAGCGAGCTTTAAAAGATAACCAGTGTCTAGGACCCATCCTAAAGCAGGTCAGAATCTCTTGGTGTACGCATCTATATTTTTTCAAGCTTCCCAGGAGGTTATAATGTATAGCCAGGGTTGAAGAGCAGTATTTTGGAGAAATTAAAGTGATTTTAGCTGTGCATGTTATCCACGAGTATTGAGTTTTGGATCCGTTTAAAACCTCTCCTCCATGGGAAGATTACAAGGTAGAATTTACCTCCTGGAAGCCCTGAATCAAAAGAAGTGCTGTTGAGCTGGGATCTAAGTGTACACTGGCTTCTAAGACAGGGCATCATTTCTTAACAAACTGTATTTAAGTAGAATCTCCTCTCCTTTCTTCTGTATAATTGGATGTGGTTTATTTAAAGGTTCTAGCTCTCACTTGTTTTTCTAGTCTCCACTGGACTCGCGTTAATTTATTTTGAAGTTTTCAGGAATTTGTAAGAGAGATGGAGCTGTTTCAAGATACTACATAAGATTTGAAGTCAGAGACCCATAAACTTGCTCTCCTTTTGTGTGACACACTCTGTGGGCCAGGAGTTTCACCACATTATGGTGCATAATGAGGCTGGTGGCTCTCAAAGTGTGGCTGCCAGTCTAGCAATCTCAATGCCACAAGGTGCATGTTGGGAATGCAGGTTTTCAGGACCAACCCAGACACACTAACTCAGAAGCTATGGACTCAGCATTCCATAATTTTGACAACCCTTTTGGTAATTTTGGAAACTAAGGTTTCAGAACAATTCTTTTTAAGTTATTTGCTAAGCATGGACTTCAATTACAGATAAATGATAATTCTCATGCCATCTTGGCTTCAGAATCCAGACGAGAATGGGGGAGAATGAGCAGACAATCTTGTGTAGGATCTGTTGAAATGTAACAAAGCATATTCTAGACTTCCTACAGATCTTTATTGTTGTGTAGCTCTCTATACAAAGCAAGGGTACCAACGTCATTCCAGGATGACAGTTATGATAACAGAAGACCCACTCAAGTGTGTAGGGGAACCCAAATGTTCATCGTAGGGCAAATTTTGTGTTAAAGGGGCCTGTGTTTAGATTGGACTCTGTTTATTTGGTGATCTTTTCCCCTTGTTTGTTTGTTTTGATCTTTTGCGAATGTTTCTACTATTAAGACTAGCATCAGACTGGGGAGTAGCTGCACTGACTCATCCCCAGATGGCCGTGGGACATGTGAGAGCAAGATAAGATTAAAATGTGCTGGGTGTAATCAGGGTGAGAGGGGTAGGAAGTGAAGGGGAGAGTGATGCAGCTTTCATGATGAAGTCAGAGGCCAGGCGGCAGTGAGGAGGTGACATCTGTCTTGGCATAGGGTCCTAAAAGGTGCCTGGCTGCTTCCTCCACAAAGTGAAGCCAGGGATAGAGAGAGCCAAAGGAGTTATTGCTGCCTGCCAGTATCACTGGATTCTGTAGTCCATTAAGGAAGGCCTCATGATCAGCCATATGAGACATAACTGATGGCTTTAGGAATATAAATAGTGCAGAGAGAACTGTGGGTTGTCCAGGATGGAGATCATTTCAGGATCTTAGCAGCTGCTTCACAGTGTTGCCTGAGATTCATAAACATTTGTGTACCCGACACATTAAAAAGGAAAAACCTGCCAGTACTAAAACCCCCCAAGACCAGTTGACAGATTCTGCCATTAGCAGCATCATTTCTCCTGTGCAAAGACATGTCCCAGATGATGTGGCCTGAGGGCTGAGTTTCCGTAAGGTGCCTGTCAGGGTTCCGTTCTCGGAATGGGGAGGGTAGCTCAGTCACTCTCCTCACATTTACCAAGATCATTGGGAATGGTCCAGAAGGCAGGCGAAGGGGTTAGAACTCCATCAGAAACTACATATGGGAGAGGCAGCTGACCTGAGAGGCATCTCTCTGGGTCCAGAGTTTGAGAAGAGACCTGAGTAGTGTGCCATTAATATTGCAGGTAGCATTCATGGTTGGACTATAGGAGAGCTTAGGGCCTTGTTAAGGATCAGAGCTGGTCCGATACCACTGGTGGCCATTTGAAGTGCCCAGGACAGTGGGGTACTTTCCAGAGCTGCCCTTGTTCACAGAGGAAATACACAAACACTTGGACTCAGTGACTAAGCTCACTTCTTCAGAGTCAGCAATGGGACACCAGAGACGTTTCTACTCTGTACTGCATACGAGCTTCCCTGTTGTCACTGTTCATCCTGCCCCAGCCCCACACCCACC
>NW_022900926.1:72981481-73007531 GCF_012274545.1 Fukomys damarensis
CCCCTGTCCTTCCCCTCTCATTGCCCCTCTCTTCTGCACTCTCCCTCTGCCCCCCTCTTCCCTGCAGAAGTAGAAGTGGCCTAACTGTGTATCACTTGATGAGTAGCCAGCCGCATCATGTGGGAGTCAGGTGGGTCCCTTGGGTCTCGCTCTTGTTCTTAGGCTCCTCTCCACATTGTAAGGCCTTGAACATTTTGAACAGAAGACTCAAGAAGCACTGGTGGCCACGGTGAGCAGATGTTGAATGGTGGGAGCAGGAGGAGCAGGCTGAGTCAGGAGAAGGAGGTGACTGCTGACTTGATTGGCAGATGGTGGTCTGGGATTGCGGGAGATGGCCCAGTAAAAATTCCTTGGCAGGAGCTGGAGGATTATAGTTGGGTAATTGTGATAAAATGTTAGGGGCAGTGGCTGGGTGTAGGAGCATTAAACCAATGTATAATTTCTTCAAAGGACATTATGAAACAACACATAGGATGTATTTTATAATTAAAATGCAAATAGAGTTTGCTTCCAGTCTCAGTCATGCATGGAATCATCAAGACACTCTGGGAGGAAACTGAACAGTTGTAGTTCTTCTGTATTATACGGGAAGGAAAAAAAAGGAAGCAGAATTATTTTGTAGCTCTGGAATAGTAAATAATAATAATGATGATAATAATCTGTGTTTTGGCAGTGTCTTCTAAGACATTCAGGATTATGAATCATTTCTTCTTTGTCAAGGTGGGAGAGACAGGCATTCCATTTCTAAGTTGAGTCTTCCAAAGCCCATACATAGTGTTTGATAAGCGAAGGGATGAGAGGAAAGAAATGGGAAACTGCCATCTTTCTCCCATTATCACCCTTTTGTGAAAAGTAATGTGTGCTTGCTGCCAAGAAGAGCTTGGTTGTCTGGTATTTCTCATCTGCATGAAAAATAAAGTCTCTCCATTTTTTCCCTGAGATTAGTGGTAGAGATAAAGCTTTCCCAATATTTTAAAATACAGGCTGCATACTCTCCAAGAAAAGGCCCTAAAAACATGTAAGCTATTTTTGGAATATTATATAAACAGTTTCAAATATCATATGAGGACAAAATATTTTTTCTTGCACTCCTAAAGGAAAAAGAAGAAACCAGCCCTTTTCTTTGTTGGTAGGCTGAGGCCAGTGGCAGCGAACTTATGGCACACATGCCTCATCTGACTTAGTTATTTTTGAAAGCTCTGAAAGATTGACCATCACTGGCATAGACCATTTATTTACTAGCTTCTCAAGCAAGTGTCTACTAGCCACTTTGACATTCAATGTAGGGATTGCCCTAAACAACCTGTTTTCCTCATAGGAGAAGTGGCCTGAGGGCTTGTGAGGGAAGTGAAAGTGAGGCAGGTGCTCCCAGCCCTGGTCCCCCCCACCTACCTTTCTCCTGCCCCTCCCTTCTGGGCTCTTCTCTCTCTTCCTCTGCCTCCCTTCCTCTCTTCTTCTCTCACTCATTCTCCACTCACTTCTTTCCTCTCCCTACATCACCTCCCCTGTCTTCTCCCTTCCCCACCTACCCCTCACCCCGCAATTCCTCAGTTTTCAACCGTAGAGTCACCTAGAATCCTGATATTCAGTGATAAGGACTTAAACATCTTTTTCTTGCTCACAGATGAGTAATATTTTAAAAAATGGTTGGGCTTTCTTAATGTTTTATTTTGTTTTGATTTTCTGAGACAAGGTCTCCTATGTAGTTTAGGCTGGCCTTGAATTCACTACGCAGCCCAGGCTGTGCTCAGACTCCAAGCAAGCCCCTTGCCTCAGCCTCCAGAGTGCTGGGATTACAGGTGTTCACTACCATGCCTGATGCTTGGGCCTTTAAAACAAAACAAAAACCTTGTATTCCTCTGGAGGTAAATTGGACCTAGCCTAAAACATCTGAAAGGAGCCATTTGTCAAGTAATGCATTTATTCTACTTGCCCTGATCCTTTTGAGTTCAGTGTTTGTCATGGAGGTGATGACGATTGACTCCTAGAGAGCAGTTTTTAGGACACTCAGTATTTTACCTTCTCTTGCTTCATATGTACAGCTGTAAAGGAGTTGAGACCCATTTTTTATCTAGAAGAGGACTACAGTGGGCTCCTCCCACCCTCACAGGTTATGGACTGCCTGGTACCCCTCGATGGTGGGGGTCCAGACCCCTTCTCATGCTGTAAGTCTCCTACTTCCGCTGTCATCTCCCCTGGGCCTGTTTGTCGAGAGGTGTTCTAGGGGAAAGACTGAGCTGGAATAAATCGGTGCTGAGTTGAGGGTGGAACCCCTGAAGCTCCTGCATGGGATGCCTTGGATGTCATCTAATTCGCCCTTTTTATTGTCTGTGTGAGGAAGTTAAGGTCCAGCAGTGTAAAGGACCTTGCCTGAAACCACATAGCGAGGCTGCTCTTGATTTTGAGCTGGCGCAGTGCTTATGGGCGCTTCCTAGGAAGATCAGCCGACAGTCTCCCAAAAACCTGTGTTGTGCCTGCTCCTGCCTGATGTGTTCACTTCAAATCCCACTGTTTCTCCCATAGGAGGAATGCGGCTCTTTATTTATCTGTGCCCAGTGCAGGCACCTGTGGGACCCTTCCTCTGAGGCCAAAATACCACTTCTAAAACTAAACCCTGAAGAATGAGTGTATGGTGTCAGCCAGAGTTTTCTAAGTGGTTGTAACTTTTGGGATTGCGACTTTGGGAAAGAATTATTGTTGCATGTAATGTTTCCAAGAATTTGTTACTCTGTGCCAGAGGAGTGGGCACAGTTAGCTGGATCAGTGGCTTTAATTGTCAGCCGATTGCTGCAAGGGAAGTTTACAGTTTCACCAGTCTTAATGCTGGGCAGCACATACATGGAATACTGTTGGGTAGACTCACATATCGTTTTTTGGGAATTCAGTCCCCAACACAGCTTTCTGTAATTATGAAAAGTCTGATTGATAATGCTAAGTTCCTCTTCAGGCACCAGAGAAGTTTGGCAGTCTTTGGAATGAGGAATTTCTTTGGCTTTGGCCCTGCGAACAGAATTACCACTGCTAGTCACTGTTAAAGTTACCAGGAATCTTCAGTTTCAGCACTGACTACTAAAAGTTTGGTGCAAATAGGATTTTTAATGTGGTGAATTAATCTATGTGTCCTTTACAGATAAAATAAAAGCACAGCAAATTATCTAAATATAATTCCTTTGAAGAGAGTTTTGTTAGTCACGTGAGTGGTTAGATGTGCTAGTTCTTAGGCAGCAGGTTGTTAGCGCTGGCGTTAGTTTTTGCAGCCCCAGCCAGTAACGCCACAGGATAATGTACATGTTCAGCACTCACATGACTTGTTTGAGGACGGGCCTGAGGACCTGCCGCTTGGGCCTCAGCCATGATTATTCATCCATCTGCTTTCATTCAGCTTGCATATGGTAATGTATAAAGATGGTCATACAAGTGGGCATCACTTTTAGTTTTTTTCCTCAGTGCTGGGGATTAAACGCAGGGCCTTGAACATGCTAGACAAGTGCACTGTTGCTGAGCTACATCCCTAGCCCATATTATTTATTTATTTATTTATTTATTTATTTATTTATTTAGTGACAGGATCTTACTAAGTTGGCCAGCTTGGCCTTGAGCTCGCCATCCTCCTCCTTCAGACCCCTGATTAGCTGGGCTTAATAGGTGTATACCTCCACACCTGGTGTAGCATTTCCTTTCCATGATTCTGTAGTACAGTGAGTCCCTGAGTTAAGGACATTCAAGTGGTTAACTTTCACAAATAAGAACAGACCTTGCATTACAAACATTCGTAGATGCAAACATCACGGAAGTATCTCACGCATCTACTGACATTGTCACAGTTGTGCTGCCATGTGCTTATTGTACAGTTAGTAGTGTACAGTAGCACAGTACAGTCGGGGACTTACTGCATTTGTGTGTGTATTTGGTTTTTTTAATGCTTTACCTTGTATATTTGTGTCACATGTTGTATATGACTCACTTTGTCAGACTTACCAATGAATTCAACTTACAGACGTTTTCCCAAGTTGAAGACTTAATACATAGGGATACATAGGGATGGGCTCATAGAAAGTCACAGTATTTCTTGGAAGACTGCACTAATCTACCTTGACTAGAGAGAAGGAAAGTTTTGCTGAACTGTGTATCCTAGCCCATCTGTCTTTGCTGTTGTTCATTGTTTTCACCTCTGATAATGAAGTTTCTGACAATGCATTGTGTTGTTGGTATTCATTTTCTTTTGTTGATAAAATTATTACTGTGGTCAAAGAACTCCTTGTAGAACTTTTGCAACCCTCAAGGAAAAGTGAAACAGTACAGATACTGCTTAATAGATTGCAGGGTGTAGGGAGGTAGGAGTTGTCCTTCCTTTTGCTTTGGTTTTGCTATGTGTTTGGGTATCAGTGAAAGAATACTGAGTGTTCGATAAATTAATGAGTGGAAGGCACATAATAATATGTGACACTTATGTAGTTTTTTGATGAATTCACCTACAATCTTGCCATCTGGAAACTTGCACACTAGGATTCAGAGACAGTTTTAGATGATACTGAGCCCAATATGTATTTAGAATGGTTTAGATAGTCATTTGGCTAAAACTTAGGAGGTTGTAGACTAATAGAATGATAATGATAGCTTTTGCTCAGAATCCCTGAACAGCCTCAGAGGCACCCTAATGGGAGGTAAAAGACTGAAATTTTATTGTTTCATAGCGATGAAACTGAAGTGTGTGGCTGGCACAGTCCTAAGGCTGGCCTCATTTGAAATGAGAAGTTGAATTCCCAGTCTATGGCTTTGGTTTTGTGTGTGTGTTTGTGTTTTGCCACCAGCCTTTGTGGTCTCCAGAATCTCCAGGCCCAGAAGAATCTTTGCTGTTTATTGCCCTAGCTTCTGGAGAGCACAGCTTCCTACCCGGGATTTACATTTTGCTGAACTGAAAGCACCTAAATCCAAGCCTCAGAGGTCTTGAAGCTGGTTGGGGCTCATGGCTTTTTTGGCCTGGGGACTGCAGTGCAGTGCTGAGCTTGGACCTCCAGTTAGAAGAGGCCTTCTCTTCCCAGGAGGACGCTCTGCTACTCTCCTCAGCACTTCAGGGGGAAGGGCAGCCAGGAGCCTCTGCAAGGTGCACCCTTGCTTCCCTACACTCCGATGCCTCTTACCTCCTGTTAGAGGCTGTTTAGGGCACCTTATGAAGGGATGTCATTATTGGTATTCTGTTAGTGTGCGGACTCCTGGGTTTTATCCAAATGAAAATCTAAACCATTTTAAATACACATTGGCCTCAGCATCATCCAGTCAGCTCTGAGTTCAATGGCTTCACAGGGTGGTGGGGTGTGTTACACCGGCTTCTGTTCAGCTGCCACCCTGAGGCATCCTTCTCAGGGGACATGGCAGAGAGGTGAGAGGCGCATGCCTGAGCTCTGCTTCTACCCCATTTCTATTCCATGTGCTCAGCAGGCTCCTTGCTGACACATTCCCCGATGAGGCAATCTATGGAAAAGCAAAGATCACTTTACCCTACAGACCTAATTCCAAATTGTTTGTTTATGCTCCTTGAGCCACAGTGGCAGTTTACAGAAGTGTTCGCTGCTAAGTGGTAAAGCCAAATGGTAAAAGGATAGTCTAGTCTCAGCAGGTACTACATTTAGGCCATATACTTGAATCTTGACTTATATAACAGCTGAAACAAAAAGAAACACGAGATTTTTTTCTAAACTTGTAACTGCCTTTAAATAACAACAGGTCCATTGATAGAAGCAGTGTGGCTTCTTCTGTTACTGAGAAATGCTTTTTTCTTCGGGGATCACAAGAAGAGCACTGATGATATGCTCATATTTGTAACGTAGCTCTCTAAGGTAATGATCCAGTCCATTTGTTTGAGTGTTCTTCCCTCAGTGATTATTTATGCCATATACTTAGCCTTGTAAATCCTTTTGTGACCATCCGGGAATTTGACTAGGAGTGACAAAGTCTTGCACACGAAGCAGTAAGCATTAGGAAGGAAAAGCCCATGGTGGAAAACCTTGAACAAGTGTGCAATTGAGGAATCAGAAGAGGTTGGGTATTAAGGTGTGGTGGTGTCTTATACCTGTAATCCCAGCACTTGGGAGGTTGAGGCAGGAGGAACCTCAAGAGTTCAAGACTAGCCTGGGCTGCATACCAAGATCCTGTCTCAAAACAAAAACCAAAAACCAAAACAAAACAAAAAAGCAGAAGGCAAAACCTCCAGCATAAGAAACTGTGTTTACCAAAAAGTGTCTAGGACAGGGGCTGGTATGTAGTTGGTGTGTAGCACCAGTGTGTTGGCATTCTCAAGCATTTAGCAGGATTCTAGGTATGAGACAAGACCCTGGTTCTGATACAGTAGACGTCAGGAAAAGGGCTGGGGAGTAAATGAGATTTATTGAGCACCGTTGTCACAGTAGAGCTGGAAAATGTTACCATTTTTAATTGCTGAAGCAGCTGAGCCCTAGAGCTGCTTCTGGGCCCACACTGGCCTGGGCCCACACTGGCCTGCACCCATTTGCCTGACTTCTGAGATGCAGAGTAAGCGCAGTGTGCCCCTCCCCTTCCTGATTTTCCCACTTGTGAGGGCTGGTGCAAGCCTCAGTTACAGGGGAAGCGTGTCTGACCCTTCTCTCTGGGGCAGCACGGGTCCAAGATTGTTCAAGTGAGTATCTGTTAGGACCATCACATACAGGATTTATGGGGGTGGGTTGTCAGGCAGCCACTGGAGGCTACAATGTGTGTGTGCCTAGCTATGTTACACAGAGTATGCAGATTCTTGTAAAAATGTGTGTATGAGTACATGCACACACACAGAGTGTGTGCATTTGCTTTTGAAGTAAGAGGCATAGCTCAGAATTGGCCTTGTTTTTCCTCTCCTCCTTTAGACCAGTCCATGTTTCTGCAGACAGAGGAGGCATTGTTTAAAGTACTATGTACTTTCCTGCTTTTTGCATTGTCATCAGAAACCCTCGAAATGTTTAATTTCTCTCTGAGGTTATCTGCACTTAGTTGACTTGCCTGTTGGTACATTTGGTACTGGAACCTGAAACTTTCCTTTTGTCCACCTGTATTGTGTTAAGTCAGTCAGGGGACACATATAAATATTTTTATAGAAAACTTAAGGATTCCTGCACTCTGAGATGACTCAAATCAGTGTTTCCAGACTAGGAACAGTAACTGGGCTGCGCACAGGAGCAGCCCCCATCCCTCCTCCTCTTGCTTTTCCTTCACGTGGCTGTCCTTTGCAGTGACTGCTGGAAGGTAAAAGGGACCTGTTTCATAAATGTAAAACTTACTAAAAATGAAGGTAAGTTTAAATTACAGTTCTAAGTTCTATGACAGTCTGCTAACCAGTTGCAGTGTATGTAACCACATTTAAGAATGTGTTTTGTCATTTTCAAATCAAATTCCACAAGGGTAGAGATAATATGTGAGTTGTTAGGTAGTCAAACTCTTTAGAACTATTAAAAGTCATTTTATATTTTTCTCAGCACTTGGGCCTAATCCTTTTGCTAATTTGCCCATTCATTTGCATGGACTATTAACTGAATGTAGTAGTATATTTTTTAAAGTGAAACTATAGAAAAAATTAAGATTGACAAAAAAGATAAATTGAGGTTATTGAAAAATGAATTTCTTGCATGAGCTGTTATCTTTTTACATTTTTAATTAATGAGCTATTTTACTATTTCAGATATCGTAATCAAATTTATATTTACAGTATTATACCAAATGCGTGTATGTGAATAAAGACAGACCATGCCTTCTTCCTTCTTCCCTTTGGAGGAAGCCATCAGTTTGGCTTATGCTCTGTATCCCCAGTCTGTCCCCCATGTGCGCTCAAAAAGGCAGAGGCTAAGAAGAAACTATAACTATCAGTACCTGCTGAGACTGTCTTTGTGGTGAGTCAAGCCTGTGTACCCTCCCTGGTGGCTGAAATGCAGTAGACTGGGCCTCGTAGAACTTTTGCAGTAGTTATAGTATCCTGGAGAAACAAAATGCAGCTCCACTGGGCCCTGCCCTCACACCCAAAGCCTCAGCAGGATACTAGAGCTTTAGCACTACTTTCTGCTGTGCTGGGATTATTTTTTGCAACTAGGCAAATTAAAAGAAAAGGGAGAGAAAGAGAAAGAAAACAACACATCATCTGTTCTGGTGGGAATATAGAAAAACTTGAAGAAATGACAAATACCGTACTTAAAATTTTTAATGGAAAGTACTGACAGTATCTTAGTTCCGACATTTATGAGGCAAACAGAGTTGCAGGGCTTGGAGTTGAACATTTACAAATTGACATTCCTAAGGGTATTTCCTAAAACAAAATAGCCACGCTTGCTTTTGGTCTAGTAAGGCAGGAGTAGTTGATCCCAGCTATTTTGAGAATAGATAGTGTGACAAGGTCTGGGTACTGTTCCTGTGGCCCATTCTACAAGTAGCAGTTTTCTGCTTTCTGTCTTTACTTAAGAAAATTACTGTTTTTTTGGGGGGAAAAAATAAATGGTAGTGAGAAGTACAGGCTGTATTTAAATGGGCCTTTGTAATTTTTCCTGGTCACATGCAGCCCACATTCTAGAGCTCTGTGAGTAAGCAAGCCCTGCCTGGGTGCTGGGAGTCTTGTCCGGGCCAGGCCTTAGCTGCCCTGGGCTACACAGATACAGGCACAGCCCGGATCCTTGTTTACTTCCTCTCCAAGTGCCGGGGACATTCAGTACTAAGAAGGACCGTGTTCTTGCACAAACACTCCTGCCAGCGCACTCTCAGCCCTCGTTCCTGTCTTGGAAAGCGCCACATCCCAGAGGCAGGCTTTCGCTCTTAGAGTGCAGGCACTATTCCCCAGCCATGCACCCTTTTCCAAGATTCCAGGACGACGCGCTCTCTCCCTGCAGTCCAGCCCAGGGGCGGAGCCTGGGCTTTAGCTGCCTTTAATTTGAAGCAGAGGAGGAGTCAGAGATGGGTGGCTCGCTGCTCAGTACTAGTTCCTGTGATTAATATCTGGAAAGCAGTGTCTTCTTCAGATGCTAGGAACAATTTAAGGGGTTTTTATATGCAGCGTTGCCTTATCCTGACTCTAAAATAATCTTTTTGCCTGTGTGTAGGAAAATTGTTTGAATAATGAGTATTAGTCATATTTAAGAGTGATTCTTTGCATGTTCATGAGTAACCAAAACAAAGCATGTCTCCAGGATGAACTGTTGCAAAAGCAGGTGGTCTTTTTTTCCATGGAATTTTTTCATCTTCCTATTATGCTATTGACAGTAAGAGATTTAATCAAAGGATATTATAGTCTGTACATCATAATGAAAAACATTAGCATTCAAACAGAAACAGGCACATAGATGTAAAAAGTTAAATGTGAAGACTGGAACTCATTAACAGGATTTCATATAAATTAATTTGAGGGATAATATTCACATTTGAGAAAAGGAAATATAAAAAGAAAAAAAAAAAAAAAAAAAAAAAAAAAAAAAAAAAACTTAGAGGCTACAGTGCCCAAGAATTAGGAGTTGAGAATCAAGACTGATTATTTCTGTCAGAATTGTGGATGTTTTGCTCACAAATTCTATTATGGTTTTTAAAAAAACAACTTATCTCAGTTTTGGAATTGTGACTCATTTATGAGCCTTGTGTTATAAATTTCAGACTGTGAGGAAACATTAAAGACCATTTCAGTTCAGCTTTCCCATGTAACAGAAGAGGACGCTGAGGCCAGAGCTTGGAGTCCGGCAGGGTGATCAGGAGATAGTCTTCTCATTGCAAGCCCTTTCTTTCAGAAAATGTTGCAGCCTACCTTTGTGACTATAATAAAGAGCTGTTAGGAGCATGATTAGGGATGTGAGTTTGGGTGTGGAATACTTCCATTTTGTGTTTGGGGGTATTAGATTGTCTTATTTCATAACCATGGTGTAAGTGAGACTCACATGTTTACAACTTCTCTTTTCCTTTTCTGTATCCCACGGGGGAGGGCAGTCCATTTCTATTGAGGTCAGCCATACTTGTTACAGACAGGTGACCATCCCAAAACTAGGTTCCACAGGAGGAATTCACTTTGTGTATCTGTTCCTTGTGAAACACTACTACTCCTGCATGTTTTGGAAGATTAGGGAAAGCAAAATTTATATGGTTCATTTATTTTCTTTTCTAAACAGGACTTCACAGGGCAGTCGTTTCTCAAGGGAAATCCCATCATGTCCTTCTGGTGGTAGAGTAATTCAGGAGTCATCTCATAGAATCCAAAATCCTGCATAGGAAAATGCAGAAGGATCAGAACCCAAATGAAACTGTAATCCTGAAGTTCACTTTTTGGTCAGGCATTCAGGAAGCAGCATGTGAAAATTTGCTTGGATACAGTTCCCTTGTAGCTCTTCAGCTGCTTGAAATAACATCTTGAACTGGAAGTGAACAAAAAATCTCATGTTATCTTTTCTTTCCATCTGAATGAACAGTTTATTGATGTGGGAAGTGAAACAAAACTTTGTTCCTAAAACCTAAATTTTAGGATCACTATTTTATATAGAGTTGCTTATAGGTCCAGTTACCCTGAAAGAAATAATCCTTAGAAAGTTTTATGTACACATTTTAAATTTGAGCACTGCCAGAAAATTGTGCTGTATTGATACAGAGGGGATACTACTCAGCAATAGAAATGAACAAACCACTAATATATAACAAAGATGAATCTCAAAGATATGCTGAGAGAAAAAAGCCTGACACAGACCATTTGATTCTCTTTTTGTGAAATTCTGGAAAACGCAAAAACTAACCTGTGGTTACAGAAAGCAGATCAGTGATGGCCAGGGGTGCTGGTGGAGGTGAAAAGAAACTGATTGTAAAAAGGGGCATTAGGGAACTTTGGGGGGAGAAATGAAAATGTTATATGTGTTTATTTTGATTGTACTTACATTGGTGTATGTATATTTGGCCAAATTAATCTTAACAATGTGTTTAAAGTTAGTGCATTTTTTTGTGAAGTAAATTATACCTCATAAAGTTGATTTAAAGAGAAAAAGGTTTAGAAATGAAGGTTCTTTGTGCAACTTTTTGAACAAACAGTACATGTAGGCCAGTTCTTAGAGCACTGTGTCAGCAAGGCCCTCTGCAGTCACATCTGCTCTCCTTCTCCTTTGTGGACCGTCACTCTCCCTTCCGTGAACTTTTCTTTCAAAAACTTGTCTTTTTAATCGTAAGCAACGGTTTGTCTTAAAGTCACCTCAGATTGTTGTTTAAGAAGGGATTTTTGTAAGCACCAGTGGTTTCCTGGAATGGAAATGTGGGAGCTTGGCTGCTTGTGTGAGGAGAGGTGTATATTCCTCAGATAATTGTGTCATGGTTTCTCCCACCTGTCTAAGCAACTGTGCATACCAAACAGAATGACCTGCATTTTTGCTTCTGGCACTCGTCTGCCACAGCTGGGGCCTCCTTTGTACATTTGTTGTGGTTTCAGACTCTGAGAAGCTATTGGTTGGAAGGGTGCTGAATATGGTTTGGTGCTGGTAGTAATTGAGAGGGTAGAAGGGCTGTGTGCATTCATTGCTCTCTAGTCTTTCATCTCCATCCCAGTACCATTAGAATTTAGAGAGGGTATTTTTCTCGGGTGCCCACAGAGAAATGGATGTATGCTTAGGAAAGTATAATTTAGTGGGCAGTGTGAACATCTAGGTATTGGGAATATTATTATTATTGTTGTGTGTTCATTTTAAAGTTCAAATCAGTGTTAGGCTCTGAGAAAGAATAAGCTTGTTATTAATGGACTGTTAGCTGAATTTGGTATGAGTGTTTTTTTCTTAAAAGGGAGGATTACACATTATAGTAACAAGATGTTCTTTTATTTCTCAGTTTATCAAAAGATGTTGATTGTGAAATAGGGTTGTGCAGATATTTTAGATCTTACTGTGTTTTGAATACATGGGTTTGAAAGGGTGAAAAGGGCGTGTGTCAGAAGGTTAACTGGGCTTAAGGAACGTTAAATAATTGGTGTGGGACAGAAAAGTAAATACGTTAGCTGTATGTTTCTTTGTCTTTTGTCTCGTGTTTGAGTTAACTTTGACTTCCTAAAACTATTGCTGTGTGAGAAAGGAGATGACAGAAAGCTGTATATTTATATGCTTTCTCCCCACTTTGTGCCCCTCCCAAAGGTGTTGAAAAATTAGTGGAAGTCAGAAGTCAGTTGGAGATTTTCAGTTTAAATTGCATGTTTACAAAGAAATAAAAACAAAATCAGTCGCTGTTTCATGCTGGTGGTAGCCTCTAGGTCCTCTGTGCCCCTAGACCCTGTAGGTAGGATGTGTCTCGGTACCTGATTTAGCACAGAACGAAGGACCACCAGCGATGGGCATGTGCTCTTGTGCCCATATTGGGCTTTGTTGAATCTGGCAGGGCTACAGCTCTTTCCAAACATGGTTCTTGCTAGCCCCTAAGCTGTGAGATAAGGATAGACTACACTGAGTGAAATTTTGTGGGGCAGTTCTCCTTTTATGTCCTTAGGAAACCTTTTCAGCACGTGTGTTGCTTGACTATATGTGTCAAGAAAAATGATTTTCATGCAGAAGCTTGTAATGCAAGGTATTTTCATGGTGATCCTCCAGACAACACTAGCAAAACTGAGGGTTCAGTTTATCTTTCTGACATTTTATTGTTGTACTCAAAGAGAATTTTTTTTTCCTCCCAAGGTGTGATTTCTCTCCTTCCCACTCCCCCACCTCCAAGCAGCTGAGTTTTGCAAACCCTTGTCAAGCCATAGGTTAGTTGAGGCCAAAGCTTTCAACTTACTTCTGTTGAGTTTATGAGGGATGTGAGAGCGATAGTGTTTTTAAATAACAATGTGGAATGCAAGTTGAGTTTTCAGGAGTACTGGAAGTATTTCTAAAAAAAAAATTTTGTTTCCCTCCCTCCCTCTTTCTTTCCTTCCTTCCTTCCTTCCTTCCTTCCATACCAGGGATAGAACTCAGGACCTTGTGCCTGCTTGCAAGGCAGGCATGGTGCCACTGAGCTAAATCACTGGTCCCTAAATGTTACCTCTCTACTCTTCAACTTAATGTAAATTTAACTAATAATACAGAAAAACTTCAGTGCTTGTTATATTGAGTTTATTTCCCAAGCCTACTCATTGTTTTGTACAACTTACAAACATCAGCTTTTGTATTTAAGAAATCCACAAGTACTGTGGACCCCTTTGTCTTTTCATTAAGATCATTTAAATACATTTTTGTAGTTTCTGTGACTTATTATTTGATATTCACCCTCTTAGAGAAGTTTATTTTTCTAGGGGGGAGGCAGTTTGTTAGTATAAATCTTAAAGTACTTCATGGAAGAAGGGATCAAAGAAAGCAGAAGCTTTATATTCTGTCTTCATATGTCTCCTATTCCTAAGACCTCGGGATAAAAATGTGTTCTTCTGTTGTAAGGAATTGTCATCTCAGGGAGCTTTTTGCACATGTGAAATCATAGTGATCTCTATGTTTGCACTTGGGTCTGCTAGTGGTAAAATGGCATGGTGCTATTTTATCTTACAGTGATGAGTGTCATCATTCTGCTGGGCATGGCTTTTGCGGTAATAGACCAAGTACAGGATACTTCCAAGATTTGAGTAAAATAAAAATTGTAATGGTGGCAGCCCTGTGTCATTCGGTCAGACTGACTAAACCCTGCTTCCCTCCTTCTGTACTTTTTTGTTTAAACTTTATATTTTTTTCTCTCCCTAAGATGACTCCTTACTTTGAAGAATGTTCCTCAAATTTGTATAGTAGTGACTGACTCTATATTACTTCAGCATAAAAGTCAAATGCTTTGTATTCTATGTTTCTCCTTTCTGTTCTTTTACACCTTAGGATGAAAGAAAACATTTGTAATATATATCTTTTTGCTATTATTTGGCAGTGAATTTGAAGAACAATGGATCTCTTTTTGAGAAAGTTATATTGGTTATCCTCCAGATAAATGTAATTACATACAACATTCTGTGTGTGATTTGCATGACTTAAGGGGTTTATGGGACTCACTCATGGATTCCTTGTTAGTACTCCAGATTTTTAAAAAAATACTCAGAGTAAAAGTAGTAATGTTGACTTAGAGGGCTGGGGAAAATGTCCAGGTTACTGGGAAAAGTTAGAAATTGTTGAATGCATGACTCTTCAGGCATGTTTTGTAAGCAGGAAAAGAAAACACGCATTGCAGGGCCTGAGATTTAGCTCAGTAGCACCGTGCATTACAAGCATAAAGTCCTGAGTTCGATTCCGAGTGCCAAAAAGAAGAAAAGAAAACACATACTGCAAAGGGAATGGGGGAGTTTAAGCAGAAAATGGAAATCAGAGATAGGGCGCTAATAAAAGACATTTAGAGGAGTGAGGAAGAAGGTAAATGTGTAGCTATGTATAGACAGAATTACCAGGAATTCGAGAGACTATGCTAGAATGAGTTTGGAAAACTCTGAGCCCTATTACCTTTTAGATGCTTCAAGATACATAGCAGCAGGCTGAAGCCCTTCACAAGTCCTGCAATAAAGAAACCTGTTTTACATAGTTAAACCCAGCACATCCCAAACAACTTTAGGTTCAAGGTGTGGTATTTGGCAGAACACAGTTATCAGCAGAACACACTCTGGGAAGTGAAATGCTGGACTAGATAGACCAGAGTCCTTTCCAGATTTTTTAGAACTTGAAGTGTGGATCACATCCTGAACCACAGTAATCAGAGAAAATTCTGAAGGACTAGAGAGAAAATTCACTCTATAGAGATGACTAAGTGAGAACATCAGTAGGCCTGCACTTGTGTGTTCCCTTATCCCAAAAGGGAGTGCTAGTATGTGATGGTGCTACTGATGTATATAAGAGACACATATTTTAGCATTTGTGTAAGTCTTACAGTGTTTAAAGGAGAAGGAGAGCCAGCCCAAGAGTGTCAACTTCTTTGTTCCCATTAGATCCAGAGGCATGCAAGACTGAGAATAGGTAATAACTAATCACATAGAAATGGCTTGTGATTCTAAACTTGGAATTTACTTTTATCTTCAGCTGTTGATGTTCATTTCGGAGTTGCTTTGTTATTAGACAAAGTGATTATATGCTGTCTTTAGTTGTATCCGAATATCTGCATTCTGTCTTGTGGCAGTCATACCCATTTTGGATAATGGCTGTGTGAAGTTATGTATTCTATAGGCTAAATTGAAGCTAGCAACACAAGATTACAAAGCAGACGGTTACTTTGATTGAACTATGCCTTGCATCGCCAGTCCCCTGAGCCTCAGCATTCCTTTGCTTCCGTGTTCCACATTTCCATGTTTTAAGATTTTTTTTTTAACACAGATATTCTGTATTTGGTGGCTCAGAGAGCTATTTAGGAATAACCCTCGTATTTCCTCTAATTTTTAATAAGTGCTTGGGTGTGCCTGACTCTTGAGGTGTATCAGAGTCTATCACGTGCCACCTACAGGAGTTGTAAAGAGGTACTGAAATTAGGATTCATGCTTTCATTTTTTTTTTTAAAGTTAGTCATTCTTTTTTTGGTGAAACTAAGAGGTTATTTGATAACCTCTTCAAAACCTAGAAAAGTAGAATTCATGAACATTTAAACTAAAGCAAACAACAAAAAGCTTACAAAAAAAATAGCGCCATCACTCTTTTCATAGAATCTGATATATGTGTTTGCCTTTCAGAATCCACTTCTTTTTTTTAATCCTTGCCATCTTCCTCCTGACCCCTTTCCTCTTTTGTCTTCCCCAAGCTGGGTTGAGGGGCACATCCCCATGCTTTTTTTCAATCTTTTTGCTCTAGAATTGCATTCTTCAGTAAGTTCTTCATCTTTTCTTGAGTCACCTCAGCCCGAGGAGATGTGGATTGGCTGAATTCTGCTGAATTGTTGCTGTTAGCCCTGCTGATATGGACATTTGTAGGGTAGGGATGACAGGGGATTACCAAGCAGTTGCCCAGTGGTAAACTGAACAGAGGCAACCACAAGCAGGATGTTGGAGAAAGAGCTGCTGGAACGCACTGACCCATTGCTCTGAACCAGCTGTCTGTATTGGGGCCTGCTGGGAAACAGGAGAAAAGTGTAGAACTTCCTTTTGAACCAAGTTAAGTTAAGTACAGTGTGAGTCAGAAGCATGATTCCAAAAGGCTTCGGACTGTGCAGATTTGGAGAGGGGAGTGTTACACATTTTATGGTCATTGACTTACTGGAAATTAATCATGTAAACAAATTTAGGGAAAGAACTCTAAATATGTTCTGGGAAGACTCCCATTCATGGAATAGATTCAGCAGAAAAATGGCTTCCAGGAATGCCCAACCCGATTTATATAGCAAGATGTGGACGGTGCATAATCTGTTTTCCTGATACTTCAGTCTGGTGGTGATTGGACACCACAGTCTAGGCCAGTGATGACAAACCTTTTAGAACTTTCAGTGTTACAAACAGCTCGCTGCAACATGCCTACCGTAGATTCGCCACCACGGTCTAGCCTAGTCCTCCGATTCCCCTCCACCTTCTGCATTGTCCACTTCTTAAGATAGCCGGCAAAGACACGTGTGTGCATGTTCTTCCTCTTTCCTGTTTCTTTTTGTAAGTAATTAATAAAAGGTTGCTGACAGTTACTACATAAGAAACTGAAGATACATACATATACACGGTTCATTAGGAAACAGAATGAGGACTGTTTCTTTATTTCTAGATTAGAGTAGCTCTGTCGGAGCATTTTTTTCTTCTGGCAGTGCTGGGGGTTAAACCCAGGACACTGTCGTTGAGCCACATCCCAGCCCTTTTTATTTTTTTATTTTGAGACAATGTCTCACTAAGTTTCCCAGGCAATCCTGCTTCAGACTTCTGAGTAGCTGGTATTACAGGAATGTGTCTGGCTAGCACATTGGTTTTTTTATTCCTTGTCTTCCATCTTCCCTTTTCCCTATTAATATTCCACGTAGTAAGTTAATAACCTTTCTGAGTTGAAACAGGTTTGGGACTATCCTTTAAAAACATAGCCTTTTAAGTTGGATTTTTAAAAAGGTGGGCAAGTTTATTAAAAGACTAAAATATAATCTTGCTAGGCACTACATTTCTTGATTAGTGTAAGACTAAGAAATATATTAATTTTTATACATCTGTATGCTTTCAGCTTTACCTAAAATATTATGTGTATGAATATATGTATAGCTTATAATTTATGTTTAGAATATAATTATTATTGTTTGAATGGTGTCCAATATTTTGTTCAGAAAGCAGCAAAAATAGTTTTAGCTTACTGGCTTCTCGTAGTGACCTTTCATCAAGATTTGCCTTGCCCAGGGACCTGATTGAACCTTTGTGTTTCCATGAAGATGCATTTTCCAGGTCTTTCCCCTCACAGCTACAGAAGGTTTGCCCAGGTTTCAACCTGCCAACTTTTGACTGCAGTTCAATGGATCCACTTCTAAAATCCTTCTACCTCCCCTTGAAAAAAAATTAGTCCATTAAAGTCTGATACACAAACAAACGCTATGGCGTAAGTGTATGAGAAGCAAGCCTACCCTAAACCCACCATATACAGTGATTTTTGGTAAGGGCTATCCCATATTAGATAGATCCTGGCCATTTCCTTCCATTCTACTTGCTCTTGACTGTGAATGCGCATTAAGTTTCCATCTAGAATGTCACTACATTCAGCATTTCATCAAGAAAATAATGGGTGGCTGGTTTCTTTAGGAATCATTTAAATCTATGTCAACCCCCCTGTTTGGGCAAGATTGAGTTGTAGTTCCCAGCACCCTTTCCCCCTACATTTTTCTGCCTTTCATGTTTCTTACTTTAAAAAGATCACTGACAAAACCTAACTGTGTTACTTGGGAGGACCATCTCCACAGAGATGGATATTCCATAGATACAAGCTTTAAAAACTTTATTTCCCCTTATTAAAGGATATATATTCTTTATAGAAAATATAGACACCATGGATTACAAAATGAAGCAAATAAAAGTTACTTAAACCTTTGTAGTTAATTACTGTTAACATTTCTTTGTACTTATTTCCTGGTTTGGTTGACTGGTCTTATACATGTGATTTTAAAAACCTGGTTTTTTTACTTAACCTTCAGGGACTTGGTGGTTGGATGTCTTTAACTTTCATAAAGGGGGAGGTATGGATACTTTTCTACATCATTAAATATTTATCTGTAGCTTTTTTAAAATTGAGTGCCTTATTTCTAGATAATTGTGGATTCACATGCAACTGCAGAAGATAATACAGAGAAATCTCATGTAGCATAATCCAGTTCCCCCCACCCCACTGGTAATATCTTGCAAAACTTTAGTGTATACAACAAAGATAATCACATCAATAGTCAACATACAGAATGTACCCATGTCTGCAGGGATCACCTCTTATTTTATGGCCCCACCTATTTACATTCTGACTTTCAACAATCATTGATCTGCTCTGTTTTTATAACTGTGTCATTTCAAGAATGTTATACTGTATAAGTAGAACCATATACTATGTGACTAACTTAGCTCTCTGTGGCTGTGACAAAATACCTGATCTATAAAATGGTAAAGGAGGAAAGATTGGTTTTCGTTCATGGGTTCAGAGGTTTCGGTTCATGGTCAGCCAGCTTCATTGCTTTCAGGCCTGTGGCAAGGCAGAACCATCATGGTGGACAGGTGGGCAGTGGAAAGCTACTCACCGCAGGGCTACCAGCAAACAGAGAAGGTGAGAGAGCTCAAAACAGAGAGGAAAGGGCCAGGGACAAGATAATATTTTTCAGAGGCCTTCCTTTAGTGACCTACTCCTTCAGCTGGTCCCCACTTCTTGGGAGCCAGGATCTGAAATTTTTGAAATCATGAGCCATAACAAATCTTTCCTTCTTTAAGTTTGTGTCAGGAATTTTGTCACACAACAAAAGGCTAACTCAATCATGTGTATGAGTCAGCCATGCCCACACAGCTACAAATGATTGGTTAGAGCCCTAATGGTCCCATTTTCTCTAGGTCTCACTTCTGAGTATTGCTGCATTGAGGATCAAACCCTCAGTTCATGAGTCTTTGGAGCATACTTCATATTTAAACTGTAACAGTGACCTTTCAGAATAGGCTTTTTCCATTAATCTTAATTCCCCGGATATTTATCCAAGTTATCACATATATCAGTAGTTCTGCTTTATTGCTGAATAGTGTTCCATTCTGTGCCTATATCACATTTTATATATCCACCAATTAATTGATGGAATTTAGGTTCTTTCCAGCCTTTGACTTTTTAAAGTTGCTGTGAACATTCTTGTGCAGGTTTTGTGTAAATGTAAGTTTTCATTTCTTTAAGATAAATGCTCAGTGATTTAATTTTAATGATAGCATAATACTTCATTGTGTGGCATTGCTTTTCATTTTATGAAATATTTCTTTTACTTAGCTGGTTACTTCTAGATGGATTGCTAACATTTTTTTCACTCTAGTTTTTCTATAATAAATATCACTGAAATTTTTAAAAACCTAAAGGCATACCTGCCTTTATTTCTGGGATTGAAATCTATACTCAGAATCTGCAAATTTTAAAGCTTTTCTTTTTCTGTTTGATTTTTCTTTTCTAAAACCTTTTAAACTTCTACAAGAATTGCCCATTTCTTATACCTTGCTAACACAGCATTATTACCTTTAAAAATTTTTTTTAACTTTCTATTATAGCCTTATAGCAGCATTTACTTGGATCCTGACCATTAATTTTCAGACCTTCTTGGCCTAAGAAAGTCTTCCGTTGTCTTTCCCAGACACTACTAAAATCTTGTTCTACAAGAAGTTTGGGACTCTACTAAAGTATTTTCTTTAAACTCAGTATTTTTTTCTTTTAAAATACTCTCTTATATTAAATTTTTTTTTAATTTTATTGAGTTTATTGGTACATTTTAGGGATACAGTACAGTTACATTCATTTTTGGGATCATGTACCTTTACATGGCAAGTCTTGATTCTCATTTTTTCCCCTTACCTCTGCCCTCCCTTCACCCCCTCCTCCCCTCCCCATCTACAAACACTTTATTTTCATCTTTTCATTCTCTCACATTTTTTTCTTTTCCCTTTTTGTTCTTCCCCTACGTATCACACCTTCCCTACACCTTTAGCTCCTTTCTTCAAATTTCTAAATGTCAGTAATCTTATTAGAATCTTATGCATTGTTGCAGAATATTCACACCAGGGAAACTATTTGGTATTTACACATGTGTGACTTATTTATTTCACTTAGGAGTATATCTTCAATATGTATCCATTTTCCTATGAATGAATCTATTCTCTCGCTCTTTATGGCTGAGTAATATTCCATTTTATAGAAAAACCACAACTTCTTTATCCAGTTTCCAACGGATGGGCAAATAGGTTGTTTCCAAGTTTTAGCTATTACAAACTGTGCTGCTATAAACATGGGTGCACATACTTCTCTGTGATATGATTCTTTTAGTTCTCTTGGAAGGATACCCAGCAGAGGGATGGCTGGGTCAAATGGAACCTCCAGTGCAAGCTCTTTGAGGTATCTCCATATTGATTTCCATAGTGGTTGCACTAATCTGCACTCCCACCAACAATGGAGGAGGGTTCCTTTCTCCCCACAACCCCGCCAACATTTGTTATTGTGTGATTTCTTGTTAGCAGCCATTCTTTGTGGGGTGAGGTGGAATCTCAGTGTTGTTTTCATCTGCATCTCTCGAATGACCAGTGATGTGGAACATTTTTTCATATATTTTCTTGCTGCTTTTACTTCTTTGTCTGAGAAATGTCTGTTCATTTCAGATGCCCATTTTTGAATCGGGTCTTTATATTTGGGGGGACTGATTATTTTGAGTTCTTTATATATCCTTGATAATAGTCCTTTGTCTGAGGTACAGCTGGTAAAAATTTTTTCCCACATTGTAGATTGTCTCTTAGTTCTGCTAATGGTTTCTTTTGAAGTACAGAAGCTTTTTAGTAATATGAGATCCCAGTTGTTGATTCTTTCTGCTAGTTCCCGTGCTTATGCTGGGGATTAGTTCAGTGGCACCACACCTGCCTCGCAAGTACAAGGTTCTTAGTTTGGTTCCCAGCCCCCACCACAAAAAGCTTCAGATTTATAACTTGTTTATAGAGTGGTATCTCAGTTCATGACCTGAATTTTTTCCACAGTGGTGGTTGCAAACTGAAAGGACAAGAACCGAATCAAATTCAACTGTTAGGTTTAGTGTTGACCTTATGGGCAGATTTTATTTCATTCTTGTCCGATTCAGTTTGTGACCAGGAACATGGAAAGAAGTCTGGGACTAAGGTGTCATCATATGTGTTATTTGACCATAAAGATCACATCTTTGATTTGGATTTGGATGTGGATGTGAAAAATAGGTATTAAGAAATTGCTTAGCTTACACTTGTTCTTTTGATGTTTCTTATTTGTCTGTAATATTCACCCAGAACTAAACTAGACAAGAGTATATTGTCATAATTAGTGACATTTTTTAAAAGAAAGAGAGGGGCTGAGAGAGCAGCTTAGTGGTAGAGCATGCTTAGAATGTGTGAGGCCAACAAAAAAAAAAAACCTTTTGAGATATGAATTACTTTATGAAGGCTAATTAACACAGTCTATACCATATACGGGTGTGCACACGATCCTGTGTGTGGCATGTGGTGCAAGAGCCCTCTTGAAGCTGTTAGGACTGAGATTTCATTTGGTAGAACTGCTATGAGAAGGTAGAGTAGTGAGATTCTTACTCCTTCCCTTCTTACACATAGGTATTTTAGTGTTTGCTTAGTGTTTTAGGCAGTGATTTTGAGGAATAGGATAGAGTTAATAATAGATAAGTACACCTGGACCAACAGTGCATTTATGTTTTCCAAGATAATTAAATCTTTGGTTTGAAAATTACTTTCTGGTGGAGGCTAGCCTAGGTAACTTAGCAAGAACCTGTCTCAAAATGGAATTTCCCCCCCCCTCATGGGGTTTATTGGTACATTTTAGGTATACAGTACAGTTACATTCATTATTGGGATCTTGTACCTTTACATGACAGGTCTTGCTTCTCATTTTTTCCCCTTGTCCCTGCCCTCCCTTTACCCCTCCTCCCCTCCCCCTTTACAAACACTTCATTTCCATTTTTTCATTTTCTCATATTTTTTCTTTTCCCTTATTAGCTTTCCCCTACCCTTCCCACTTTCCCTACACCTTTAGCCCCTTTCTTCCTATTTCACATGCCCATTATATCATTAGGATCTTATGTACTATTATAGTTTATTCACACCAGAGAAACTATTTGGTATTTACACATGTGTGACTTATTTATTTCACTTAGGAGTATATCCTCAATATGTATCCATTTTCCTATGAATGAATCTAATTTCTCATTCTTTTATCAAAATGGAATTTTTAAAGGGTTAGGTATACATGCTCAGTGGCGAGTGTGAGGCCCTGAATTCAATCCCCTGCACTACCAACTCTAAGAATAGATGAACCAGACCATTTTTGGTAAGTACGTTTCTTTGTTTGTTTGTTTATCATTCCAGTAATAAAAAGTTGAATGATTTCAGGAGACTTGGCGTTTACTGAGTAATGTCTTTGGCACCAAAACTAATGTCCTGTAACAAAGGAAAGACCTATTCTTACAGATCAATAAAGAATACTGGCAGGATCTGGCATTTCCCATTTTAAATTTTATAACAAACTCTTACTCATGTAGCCAGCCACTTAAGTACTTTCTAAAATTTTGTAGCTGAAGACTACATTAATAATTGTAACAAAATGAGCAGGTCAAATGAAGCATCATCCGTGAATACCGTTTCATTCACTAGTATGACAGAAGCAACCCTTTTATTCTCATGTCATCTTTCCCAATATTTTTGTGAGTCTAACAGCATTGGAGATCTGAACATTAACTATCCTAGCACATTGATACCTATTTTGGCCTAGGAAAGAAAGTACAGTACAGAATATCAGAAGGGTCATTTGTGACTCTGGTACTATACAGTATCTGTCTTACTTCCAAGCATGACTTTTGGTAGAAAGAGGATGTAGAGAGATGCTAAACAGGGAGAAGCATAACCGTTGCAGGAGTTTGGGAATTTCTGTGACCCTGGCCTGCACAGGCTTGTCCAGCTGGTTGTTTTCTTGGTTTCCTTCTGGGCAGAAGATGGGCTCTGGAGCATGTCAGCTTTATTGAAGCTCAGAGTTTAGTTCTGTTTTTGAAATAAAATTTCTCTGCATGGTATTATACACTTTTAAAAAATGAAATTTTTTGCAATGATCACGGAAACACCACAGGTCCAAGAATGCCTAAAATAACCTTGGATTGTGAAATTGTCTAGGAAGGGTGATTTAAGCTACTCTGAAAGCATGGTGTTGAGAATGATCATGTGCCAGCAGCAGTGATGTCAGACACTCACACTGCTCTCAGCAAATCAGGGATGTTTGATTTTCTCATCTTGGTGAATGTTAGAAGTCATCATCCTGCATTAGTTTATTTAAGAGGTCAGTGGGAGCTAGAAAGGAAAAAACAATTTTATTTAAAACAAGATTTACTACATAGATATTTTAAGAAAGATTTACACATGAAAATCTAAAGTTATGGTGGATATTATAAGTAATAAGGAGAATCTGGAAGATGACGGTATCAACTGAGTATATTTCTTGGTAAATAAATGAGATGAAATCCATTGGTTCCTTTGCCCTCTTCAGAGGCACATTAAGTTTGTGAGGATTACTATTCTTCCAAATGATAAATTTTGTTCTTTTGGGGCTTGGATGATGTTTTATATACTTTCGCCTGAAGTGAGTGAAGTGTTAAAATGCAGATACTTCATAGGGGTTACGCGTATGCCATAGTCAGCCTTCTGTGTCCGTGTCCTGAACATGCACAGGCTTCTTTGTCCTTATTCCCTAAGCAATGCAGTATAACAACTGTTTACGTAGCATTTACATTGACATTGTAAGTAATCTAGAGGTGACTTACAGTATATAGGAGGATGTCTGTAGGTTCTGTGCAGGGTGCACAGTGTTTCATGAAAGAGGCTTGAGCATCTGCAGATTTTGATACCTGCCAGGGAGTGGCGGGATCTTGGAACCCATTCCTCTCAGCTGATGAGGGATGGCTGTATTGCTTTTGACACTGACCTATTTGCGAACAAGGAATAATCAATTTGCTTTTATTGTTCGTTGTGTTTGAACAACAAATAAATGTTACAGTTTTATAGTCTGAGCTGGAACTGAAGTTGAACAACAGCCTGTGTATTTAGCCAAAGAAGACAGCGAGTCTGGATATTTTAGGCCTCCTCAAGTTTGTGAAGGCTAGTTTTTTTGGTTGTTGCTTTTCTGTATGTATGATCTGATCTTTTTTTTTTTTCTTTCCATCCCTATGGAATTGCCCTCGTGCCATATCTGATGTTACCTATGCATGGTGATTTGTGTGTGTGTGTGTGTGTGTGTGTGTGTGTGTGTGTTACTGGGGATTGAACAGAGCCTCCACATTGAGCGACAGTCTTAGTCCTTTTTAAATATTTTATTGAAAGACAGATTCTTGGTAAGTTGCTTATGCCAGACTCCAAACTGGGTTAGTCTCCCAGAGGTAGGTGCACTCCATCATGCCCCATTTTGTGACTAGCTCACCTGTGGATTATAAAGGCCTGATGAAAAGAGAAAAAAGGGTATTTAAAGTCAGATGCTTCTGTTTTGCAGTTTTCTTTACATTGTTTCACAAGGTGTGACCTCTTGGCTTTAGTAATTTTTGTTTTTAGATTTAATATTTGCTTAAGCCAAAATAAACTTTTTACTTGCGATAAGTGAAGTTCATAGTTACATTTTATTTTACAGATGCTTATGTTTACCTCTAAGTTTTTGCGCATTTATAGTGTATATGAGACATTGTAGTGGAACATAGAACATTTCTAGTCCACATTTTGAAAGTTGCTCTTTTCTCTACAGAGAAAACAGGAGCTTAGATTTTAAAAGCTTGCCTAGGATACCATTTCTACTAAATAAAACTGGGACTATAGGTCAGATTTTCTTTTACTTCATAAATGGCTCAGGGATGGTTTGCATTATCTTAGGAGGAGAAGATACGTTTGTTTTGGCACAGGCAGCATCAGGATGTGTCCTCAATTAATTACCTGCTTAGATACTAAGTAAAGATAGTTGAACAGTTCCTGAGAGGGGTAAGCAAGGAACTCCAGGAGGAGGCAAACTAGCATAGGACAGCAAATTAGAAGATTGAAGGAAAAAGCCCCAATATATACAATTCTGTTATAAGATGTATTATTTTCAGATCACTCCAAAGATGTTCTCCCCAAAATTTCATCTTGTAAATTTTAGTGATACTTGGGGATTGTAAGGTGAGATCAAATATGCAGTGAATTGTTGCTGCCACATACCAGCCAGTGGAAAAAACAGACTTACTTGTTGTTATTGTTGTTTTCTTTTTTTCTGGTACTGGGGATCAAACTCAGGATCTTGTACTTGCTTGGCAGGCACTGTGCTACTGAGCTAAATCCCCAGCACTCATATTTTTTTTTTTTTTTTTGTACCAGGGTTCAAACTCAGACCTTGGACTTGTGAGGCAGGCACAGTACCACTGAGCCAAATCCCCAGCCCAGACTTTTTTTTTTCCTCTCATTGAGTTTATTGGTACATTTTAGGTATACAGTACAGTTACATTCATCATTGGGATCTTGTACCTTTACATGACAGGTACTTGGTTCTCATTTTTTCCTCTTATCCCTGCCCTCCCTTCACCCCCTCCTCCCTTCCCTATTTACAAACACTTTATTTCCACTTTTTCATTTTCTCATGTTTTTTTTATCTTTTCCCTTATTACCTTTCCCCTACCCTTCCCACTTCCCCTACACCTTTATCCCTTTCTTCCTATTTCACATTGTCAGTTGTATCATTAGGATTATAGTTTTTCACACCAGAGAAACTATTCGGTATTTACACATGTGTGGCTTATTTATTTCACTTAGGAGTATATCCTCAATATGTATCCATTTCCCTGTGAATGACTCTAATTTCTCATTCTTTATGGCTGAGTAGTATTCCCTTTTATAGGAAAACCACATCTTCTTTATCCAGTCTCCAACTGATGGGCAAATGGGCTGTTTCCAAGT
>NW_022900926.1:73007712-73084965 GCF_012274545.1 Fukomys damarensis
TACCCAATGACTTCTGGCTCTTGCCCAAAAGCAGAGAATGACAATGAAAAGTAAACATTTTAAATTGATTCAGGATGCTAAGGCAGCCACAGTAGGACAACTAAAGACATTCACAAAAGAGGACTCCGGAACTGCTTCAGAAAGTGGCAAGAATGATGGAACACATGTGTTTGAAGTGAGGGAGTAGATTGAGGAAGGTTAATAACGTCTTTTACTGCAATACATTTTTTAAAAAAATGAACGTGCACTGTATTTTTTATCACACCTCCTAATTGCTTTGCAAATTATCATGGGTAAAATTCTTTTTGGGGGGAGGAGGTGTTATGTAAGAATTACAAATAAATTAGGATGGTTTGTGCCATCTTGTGAAAAGAAAATCTTGTGAAACAGCATGTAAAGGAAATGGGCAGAGTGAGAGAAGAACTGATGTGAAGGTGAGGGTCAAAGACTGGAGTTCTGTGGCGTGTTGTGTAGTAGATTGCCATCTTGTGAAAAGAAAATCTTGTGAAACAGCATGTAAAGGAAATGGGCAGAGTGAGAGAAGAACTGATGTGAAGGTGAGGGTCAAAGGCTGGAGTTCTGTGGCGTGTTGTGTAGTAGCTCCTCGGTCTGCCCCTGCGGTTGTCAGTCGTGTTCTTCTTAATGATTAATTACTATTCCTGCCTGGGTATCCGGAACCTCTGGAAATGGGGGACCCTAATTCCACGGTGCCTCACCCTTTTGTTCAGCATCACACACTGTACCCTGGCTCATTGGCAAGGCTGTCTGGGAAGATGGTGTTTTTCGCATGGTAATTAGGCCCCTGTAAATGTGATGTTCCTCTTGCTCACCCTAAATTCTTTGGGTTCTCCACACACAGTGGCAGAGTCACTGGCAGAACAGAAATTGAGAGAAAAGAAAAAACAGTCTTCTCAAATTTGATATGTCCGCAGTTCTGCCATGCTGTGATTAAGGCTTGTTGTCTACAGGAAACTCTATTGAAAACTTTCTTCTTCCCAGGAAGTGACTTTGTAAACATGCAGCTTCAGAAAAGCAAGGAGTTAACAGACTTTCCCTAAACCTTTTAGCAGCTTGTCCTACTTTTACCAAGGGTTTAATGATCAATCTGCACATGTTAAGTTGTCGAAATGTGTATTTTGATCACCATTAGCCCAAGTTATTTTGCACATCCATTTTAAAAACCTCACATGAGCTGGCTTCTTGACCACTGTTGTGAGTAGTTTTTCTTGTTGCCTGCTGTAGTAGTTGGGAGTTCCATAAAGATAGCTCAGTGGGAGTTGAAGTAGTTGAAGAAGACAGGGCTGATTCAAACAGCAGGTGTACATGTTGGATTTTTGTTTTGTTATATTTAAAAACACAAATGAATCCTTGGGATATTGGAATATTTTGGAACAAGCTGTTGTCAGTGGTTCTCAGACTCAGGGAATTTAGAATTCATTGACTCTTATATTATTAATTTGAATGTTTTTCATATGCAAAAGGGTACACTTAGGAAATGGAAGAATTTTTGTTGCAAATTTAAATACTATAGAATACTTTCTATACTCCCTCAGAAATTCACCTTGCAGATAATGTTTTCTGATCATAGAAAAGTTTTGTCATGAAAATAGGGTTATAAAATGTGTATTTCAAACTGTTTTATCTTACTCTATTCACATGCCCAAATGATTGTGGGTAGAGTCCCTTCAGTCTCTTTAAAGTCGAAGATAGTCTCTGTATCCTAATTTTTCTGCCATTTGACATGTAGTAGGATGTAAGCATCTCCTTCCTTTAGCAGATCACAGATTAAATATAGAATGCTTTATCTTACAAGAAATCTGTTCATTTGTTAAATATTGACTGATGCTCATCACATGCCGAATACTGTTCTAGGTGCAGGGAATCCATGAGTGAAAAAGGGACATAACTTCTCGGAGAAGATTGCATACTAACAGAAATGTATGTTCTCTAATAGGTTGTTAAAGTTGTGTGTGCTCTTTAATGGAGGTTTGTCCTGAAAGAACTGATCTGCACTATTGCCAGTTTCTTAGGTGAGGGCTGTGCATTTGGAGAGTTACTTACTGGCACGTGTCATCTTCAGTACTGTCCCATTTGCTGTCATTTTCCAAGGACATTGAGATCATAGAATGTCAGAGTTGAAAGGTGTTCATTTCCCTTGTTTTATTCATCAAAAGTAGTGAGAACCACATATGCACATTCCTAGTCACCCTTAAGACTACCTGAAGTTTCTCTGTTTCAAATGTTGTAAAATGTAAATATCATTTTCTGTTCTGAGTAGTCATCTTTAAAATACTTGGGTGGAGTGAGATATCTCATTCAGCCTCTTGGAAAACTGATGCTAGGGTCAGGTGAAGGATGTGCCTACTTCTTTGAAAAATGACTGAGAATTGAGTAAGTAGTTCTGCCAAAGAGACTAATTTCTAACTGGGAATTATCTTTTTGTCCCTAAAGAGAAATGGAACAATTCAAACAAAGTAGAAGATACTGAAAGGAAAAAAGGAAAGAAAAAAAAACACCTTTTCTGATGCTGCAGTTTCTCATTGAAAACAAAAGCCAGAAATAAAAGTACCCTAGAAATTAGGAAATCAAATATCTTAACCTGCTAGCCAACCCCACAGAGTCTGAACAAAGTGTACCATTTAGCATCCCTTTTGTTTGTCTTTGGGCTTATTTGAAAACTACTCCAATGTGTTTATAAGTAGGAAACAAATTAAAGGCTCCTCTTTTGGGGACTTTTGTAGGATTTGGCATTTTTAATAGTAAAGTCTTCAGAAAGTCTGAAGAGAAATAGGATCTTTTGAGATGAAAGAGCGAGTGATGCTATTTTTCCTCTAACCCTTCTGACCCAGAGTCAGGGAAGTGGCCTCAAATTCCTAGACAGATTTGTTTTAACCTCAGGATAATTGCTTACACAGTTAATGGTTTAGCAGTATAGCGCATGTTCCCTTTGCTGGTGTGGAGATAGCCAGGGCTCTTCCTTCAGCAGTGAAGGTTTGTTTGCTGCCCCTCAAACTGTTAAGGATTTCTTTGGTTGGTTTCACCTTAGTCCAGCTGTGCAGTTACAGAAGAGGTTATTGGAGGTTAGTTATTAAATGTCTGTAGGATCAGCCTATATTCACATTCTGTAAAGCTGTGGTTTATAACTGGTAAGCTGAGTAAATGGATTATCTCTGAGCCTTACTATTTTTAAATTTTGGTGTGTGTTTAGAGACTAGACAGATCTCAGGAGAAGGCAGAGGGTTGATATGGTTGTGGTAACTACAGTGGGGGGCAGTGTCTGCTCTAGGCAGGCACCAGACTGTTGCTTGCTGGTGGTGACAGGTCTGGATTATAGTCTAGGTTTAGCTGCTTTGTAGCTTAGTCACCTTGGGCCAAATTGTAAAGCTCTGTTCTTAATCTTTTTAGCTTTAAAATTAACCAAAATACTTATTTCCCTGCATATTGCTTGTCAAAGTGGTGGTGAAAATATAGCTTGTAGATGTACTGTCAAGAAGGGATGGGGGAAGGTTCAGCACCATTTGGGCAAGGGAATTTATCACTTCATCTGTCTGTAACACTGTGGATCACCTTCAGCTAGATGTGTCTAAGTCAGCCACATGGATCATCAGAATGACCCTTCTTAAACTTGAAGACAATTTGGTCCTTTCACCTGGTTTGTCAGGTCAGCATTTCATTAATGGCACATAACACTGCAGGTCTTTCACTTGTAGCTTTGAAGTTAACAACGCACATATGAATGTGCTGCTAATGTGACTAGGGGACTTTACTGTCAGACACAGGCCCCTTCTTGCCTAGTCTAGAGTCTTCTTTAAACTCAGGAGATATACATACTGGATTTTTAAAATCCAGTGTAAGTATATTCTCCCCACCCCAAGAAAAAAGATGTAGACACCTCTACTAATTAATTTACAAGCATTCCTTATGGATTTGCTCATATACATATGTCTTATTTACTTAGTTGTAGTAAGACTTTATGCTCTTTGCTTTGTATGCATCCCTACCGCATATATAGGCTGAGAAACTAGAGTCATTCATAGGAAAATGGAAGCATGTTGAGGTCATACTCTTAAGTGAAATAAATGAGACACACGTGTAAATACTGAATAGTTTCTCTGGTGTGAAAAACTACAAGTGTAAATAAGATCCAAATTGTATAACTGATAATGTGAAATAGGAAGAAAAGGGCTAAAGGTGTGGGGGAAGTGCGAAGGGTAGGGGAAAGGAAATAAGGGAAAAGAAAAATATGAGAAAACAAAAAAATGGAAACAAAGTCTTTGTAAATAGGGGAGGGTGGAGGGGGTAAAGGGAGGGCAGGGATATGGAGAGAAAATGAGAACCAAGACCTGTCATGTAAGGGTACAAGATCCCAATGATGAATGTAACTGTGCTGTATACTTAAAAAGTACCAATAAACTCAATGAAAAAAACTTATTGCTTCATTGGATCAAGGGCTAGGTGAATTTGTAATGTAACTACTTCTCTTAGTTTTTAAATTTTATTTGAGTTTTTGTGTTTATAATTTTAAAATAAGTGAATTTAAATAATCCTGTAAATGAACTAGGTTCTAACTCTGACATTTGTCCAGGAATTCACAGTAAACTGGCTACAAGGAAATTTGTCCTACAAAAAAACACAGCAGGATCAACAGTGTTCTTAAGTACAGATGAGAGTCAGACTGGTCCTCTCAGCCTAATGGGCTGAGGCTCCTTTACCTTTGTGCTCTGTGTTATGGAGGAGAAAAGAGTCGGGCTCTTGCATTTTGGGGCGTGTGTGTGTGTGTGTGTGTGTGTGCGTGCTTAAAGAGAGAATATGTACATAGTCTGAGGCATTTGTTTTTTGTTTGTTTGTTTTGTTTTTTGAGACAGGGTCTCACTATGTAGACTGACCAGGAATTCACTATGTAGCCCAGGTTGGTCCCAAACTCACAGCGTTTCTCTTGCCTCAACCTCCCGAGTGCTGGGATTACAGGCATGCACCACTATGCCTGGCCTATGTGGCCTTTGTAAGTAGATATAAATTGAGTGAAATCTGAAGCATTTAAAACAATTCAGAGAACAGCCCCCTCACATTTTTCTAGTACTTACAATTTTTGTTCCTTTTTTCCCCTCCCCCACCTTATGACCCAGAGAGAATGAAGACTTTTCTTCAACAGCCCTGCTGTTTTTGAGGCATTTGGCTAATTTCGCAGTGAAATAAAGTTGCCCATTTTTCTAACTATGGCAATTTATTGTGAAATTCATCTGTGGGGAAAAAAATTAATCAGATTTATTTTTATTATTTGAAAACAAAATTTATCAGTTTAAGTATAAAATTTGGGTTTTGATAAATGTGCATAGTTCTACAAGATCACAATCATGATATTAAAACATTTCAAATATTTTCATCCTTTTTTCCCATCAGTCTCCCCTTACTCATGCACCTTGACAGTGTCAGAGCTGCTTTTGCTCTTTATGGAATTTCATCTGAATGGGGTCTACTTGATGTTACCCTTCGTGGTGGTAGCATCTTCATTTAACACAGTGCATTTGAGATGTGCTTATGCCTTTTAACAGTGTCTGAGAGTACCACTTTATGGATGTTCTGTTATACAAATCTCTCACATGTGTATCTATTCATGGGTAGATAAACATTTAGGTTATTTGTAATTTTTTATTATGAATAAAACCACAATAAATATTTTTGATTAACTTTTTTGGGGATATTTGTGTTCATTTTTTTGAAATAAATGCAGGAGGAGGATTGCTGGGTCACAGTACATATGTGTTTAACTTTATAAGAAATAGCCCAACTTTTCCAGAGGAAATGTGCATTTTGCAAAATGCATTTGCATTGAGAATTCTAGTTATTCCACATCCTCTCCAACACTTGTGACTGCCAGTCTTTTTATTTTTATCTATTGTAGACTGTAATATGATTGCAGTGGTAGATACCTTTTTGTAGCTTTCATTTACATTTGCTTAATGACTGCATTTTTTCATGTATGTTGTAGTTTAGATTTAAATGTCCCCAAAAGTGTCATGTGTTCTGAGGTGGGGTAATGGAAGGCGATTGGATCATAGGGGTTCTGTACTCACCAGTGGATTAATATATTGATGAGTTTTTGGCTGAATGTGCTCTTAGGAGGAGGGGTATAGTTGAAGGTGACTCTAGAGGTTTGACCCAGGAGTATTCTTATCCTGGCTCTTCCCTTTACTTTCTGGTTCCTGGCTGCCATGAATTAAGCAGCTCTCCTCTACTGTACCCTTCTGCCGTGCTCTTTCTGCCTTGGAGTCTGCTGACTATGGACTGAAACCCCAAAACCATCAGCCAAGTTGAAACTCTTCCCCAGTTGTGGATGTCAGGTATTTTGTCTCAGTAGTGGGGAAGTGACTAATACAATGTGCTTATTTGTAATTGTTATATCTTCTTTGGTGAAATGTCTGTTGAAATCTTTTGCCTCTTTTAAAAAGTAGAATTATTTGTGTTTATGCTATTCAGTTATTAGGAGTTCCTATGTATTCTTAAGACTTTAGTTTTTAACTAGAAGTTTTACAAGCTAAGTATGGTGGCATGTTCCTACAATCGCAGCATTCTGGGAAACTGAGGCAGGAGGATCACAAGTTTAAGCCTAACCTGGACAACTTATCAAGACCCTGTCTCTGAAACTAAAAAGAGGTGGGAATGTAGCTCAGTGCAGAGGCCCTGGGTTCCCTAGTACTGGGTTGTGTGTGTGTGTATGTAAGCTGTACAAATAATTTTTTCCTATTTGTGAATTCTTATCCATTTTCTTAACCATTGTTTTTGAAGAACAAATTTTAAATTTTGGTTAAAGTCCAGTTCGTGCCTTTTCTCCTGTGAAGAATTTTTTTTTTTTTTTTTTTTTTACTAATCTGTGATCAGTTTTTTCCATATATTTTCCCAACTACCTAATTTTAGCTAATAAACTTAAGTCCCTAATCCATTTGGAGCTAATATCAACATTTTTATTTATTTTAAATTTTTAACATTTTATAGGAGAGTCCAGATTCATTTGTCCATTGAACTACTTTGACACCTTTGTATGTTTCTGTTCTCTGTTCTGGTCTTTTGGTCTGTATGTGTTTTCTTATGTCAGTATCATACTGTCTTTATTATTGTAGCTTTATAGTAAATCTGAAGACCAGGTAATATAAATCTTCTGACTTAGTTTTGGTTTTAAATTATTTGGACTGCCCTATATCTGGTCTCCTTTAATTTCTCTCAGCAATGTCTTACAAATCCTCCAGTTCTTATATCTTTTGTAAAATTTGCTTCTAAGAATTTCATATTTAAATGCTATTATAAATGGCATTTAAAAAATTACAATTTCTGATTGCTCCCTTCTAGTATATAGAAATTTAGTTAATTGGATTATATATTTATTTTATCCCTTATAATTTTTCCAAACTCATATTTGTAATGCCCTTTTTGTAAATATTTTAAGATTTTTTTTTTTTTTTTTTACTTAGATGGTCATGTCAGTAAAGTTTAATGTCTTCCTTTCGTGTACATGCACATGTGTGTATTCATTTCTTTTCCTTGACTCGTTTTACAGACAAGGACCACTAGTACAGTGTTGAATAGTAGCAGTAGCAAGAGATCCTTGAAAGGGGAAGTACTCAATTTTCTATTAGTAAATGTGACGTTGGGTGTATTTTCTTCACATATGCCCTTTATGAGGTTAAGGAAGTTTCCTCTAATCATAAATGAGTATTGCATTTTGTCAGATGCTTTTCTCACCTCTATTTAGATAGTCAGGGGTTTTTCTCTTTTTATACAGTGAAATATATTTTTCTCTTAATACAATTAAATATATTGACTGTTTTTTTTTTGTTGTTGTTGTTTTTTTTATGGTGTCAGGGAGTAACTAGGGCCTTTACATTCCTACCCTTACCCAGTTAAACCAGCCTGTTTAAACCAACATTGTTAAACCAACCTTGCATTCCTGGGCTAAATCTCAGTTGATTATAATTGTTCTTTCTTTCTGTGTGCTTTGTTTTGTATACTTGTTATTGTTATGTCTTAAGGTCTACTGATCTTAGGAGATGTCTTTTCTGCTCTTGATCCTATCTCATGTATTTTTTAATTTAGATAGCCATTTTCTTCATTAAAAGTGCCTCTGGATTGATTTGTTTTGTATTTTCATTTTCATACTTACATTTTTGCTCTTCTTACTACATGGACTATATTTATAATTTTTAACTGTTTTAGATACAATTCATATCACCTTATAATTGACCTATTTAAAGTAGACAGATTAGTGAGTTTTGGTATATTCATAGCTTTATGTAACCATCACCACAATCTAATTTTAGAACATTTTCATCGCCCTAGAAAGGAAACATGTTCTATTTAGCAGTCACTCCTCATTTTCCCCGCTTACAGCTTGTATTCATGTAAAAACATTCAGCCTGCAGAGGCTATTCATATCAGTGGAATCGAATAATCATGTGTGATCTTTTGTAACTGTTTTCTTTTGTTTACTATAATGTTTTCAGAGTTCATCCATGTAGCATTTATAAGCATTTCATTAGTTTTTATTGATCAAATAATATTCCACTGTATGGATATACCACATTTTATTTATCCATAAATCAGTTAGTGGGCATTTGTTTTCATTTGTTTACTAATATGAATAATGTTGCCGTGAAATTTGTTACAGGTTCTGTGTGAACATTTATTTTCATTTATTTGGATGTGTGCCTAGGAGTGAAATTGCTGAGTTATATCATAACTCTTTTGACCTTCTGAAGAGCTACCAGCTCCTTTTTCAAAGGAGCTACACCATTATAATAGCTTATTTAATGTCCTAACCTGCTAATCTACCATTTCTTATCATTTCTATGTCTGTGTCTATTGATGGCTATTTCTCCTTTTATGGGTCACATTTTCTATTTTCTTTACATGTTTGGTAATTTTTGCTTGGATATCAGACATTGTGAATTTTACTATGTTTAGTGCTAGTTTTTGTTGTAATTTTTTTTTAAGTGCTAGTCATTGCTCTAGCATGCAGTTAAATTACTTGGCATCAGTTGTATCATTTTGAAGCCAGCTCCTGTTACAGTAGGTCCAGAGTAGCCATTAGTTCTAGGGATGATTGAGGAGTACTACTTAAGTGAGTCTTCTGAGATCTTTATCTACTATCCAGGTGTATTACTTGTTTTTGCTGGTGAGACTTGGACTATTCCTAGTCTTGGATTAGTTCTGGGCCTTCTTAGGCCAACTGCCTTCGGGTGCTTGTATCCCAAACTTTAATTAGTTTGCTCCCACATGTATGAAGACCACTCTAAGACTCTAAGGGACCTTCATGATATTTTCTGCTCCTAGGTGTTCTGTTCTGCCAACCGTAGCTGTCTTGGGCTCCTTAAACATGGCCTTCCTGATTCCTGTTCTCAGCTGCCTTTGCTCTGTGAACATGATATGCTCCTGACTTCCTTCTGTGTGCTGTTGCTTGGAAACTACCTTCTGCTTTTCTTAGGAATTAAGTTCCATCCTACCTGATGGCCAGTGTCTGAAAATTGCTTTATATATTTTGTCTGGTTATTATCCTACCCTAGAATGAAACCATGATAAATAATGCCGATGCCAAATTCTGTTACTGTATTAACTCTTTAAAGTGGAGCCTGTTACAAAAAGTGGAAAAAAAGAATTCAGTGTGACTATGGAGCCAAGGCAGAAAGTCATGGTTATTTTTATAACTTAGACCATTGATAATTTGAATAACTTATACCTAAAAATGATCGATATGTTATATACATATACTAGTTCCCCAAAACAAATATAACTATGATATATTATAAATATACACTAATAAAAGTAAGTAAATAAAAGAGACCTACAGAGATTCAGTAATACATGAAAATGCAGTAATACTTGAAAATGCATACAAATTAAGTGGCAAAATAGGATTCTTAAGTGTACATACAGTATAATATCAGTAAAATGAAGTGTGCATGGAAATATTTGCTGGACATCACTTTTCTTTATTCCTGCTTCTTAAGAATTGGAATGTGCCAAACAAATGAAATTAAAATAGTTTTCCTCTTCTGGTGACAAATCTCCCAGGTTTTGACATTCAGAAGATGAAAATGAATTACAGTATATTCTCAAATGCAAGTTTGGTCTCTTTTCTTTTCTGCACTAGCCATCTGTTTATTTGTGTCCAAGATTAACAAAACTTTCACGGTCACATCTGTATTTTTTCTTTTTTTTTCTCTCTCTTTTCTTTTTTTTTGATACTGGGTTCTAACTCTGGACCTCATGGATTCGAGGCAAGTTCTGTACCTTAGCCCTGTATCTATATTTTTTTTAATTACTAAAAATAAGAGCTGAGCTATACTTGCTCCACTTTTGAAACAATTCCTCCTGTTGCACTTGGCGGCTAATGCCCCTGATTAAGAATAAAGACCAGACCTGCATAAGCATGTGTTGTATTGTTGTATCTGAAGTCTTGAAGGTGTGATTGATGGTCTTTAAGAGTTTTAATTTGGCACATTTTACACCTGAATCTACGGAAACTTGTGTGCAGAGCCTGAGTCTTTTGTGCATGCCAGGCTAAAACACACCACCACCTTCTTGAGACCTCATTTCTAACCCTGCCTTCTAGATTTGATTCACAGGGTAGGACCAAGCTTGTGCAGAGTCAGAGGGACTCTTCACAAGTTTCTTAATGCAGTATAATTAGATAATATTCCTTGACAGAGAGCATAGTTCATTCCCCAAATAAATTATAACACGGTCCTTCCTCTGCTAGATCTTTATGTTTATTAATCCTAAAATTGTATTGGGGGGGGTCAGAAAAAAACGGAATATATTTAATTCAGTAACCCAGAAATACACAGCATCATTGACTAATTCCTGTCTTAGAGGACTTAATATGGTTAATATAGTTTCGTGTTTCCTTTTGATTTGTTTTTATATGTGGAGCATTTTTCCTCAACATTTTAATAGTATATAATTTTTGTGCTTATACTTTTCCTAAAATAGAAGAGAGAAAATTTCTTCATTAGGTAGGTGTGTAGTAGTTAAGTGACATCATTTTATTTCATGTGAGATGTAGAAGTTTCCCCTACAAACAAATTAGATGCTTTTTGAAGACAGGGCCCTAAGTTTCTTTCTCCCACAGAACGTTAGAGGTAATAGGTGCTCTACATAGCAAATGTGCTGGAGACCATGGTGTTTTTCTGGTGGAGCTGGGATTGTTTGTGTTATGAAGCTGTGCTTCTGAGGATGAGAACATCAAGTCATTATTTACCTTGGAAAGAACTAATAATTTGTTTATAGTAATAACAATTTTATTTTTCTTTCTCTCAGTCAATACCAGCTACTGTTGGCAGCTTATTACTAAGATTTCAAATTGTAGTTTTTACTCTGGGGTGGGTGTGGGAAACAATTAACATTGTAAATGATTTTACTTGGTAAAAGTTGTTTTATTTGATATAGGGCCTATACAGGGTATTTTTATTGCACAGTGTTAGGCTCTGTGCCTGTAGCTTTGAACAGTCTCCAAAATGAAGATAATTTTTAGCTTTTTGAATGAATGATACAACCAAAAATATTTCAGTGCCTATTAAAATCATGTCTTATTTTTACCCTCATCTTCACTGAGAATTTTAAGGATAACTAGTAGTATTTAGATTGTTCAAGTTGGATAATTTTGTTTGGATGGAGAATCTATGTTCTTGTGAAATAAGATTGGAAAAAATAAGAATGTATAATGGGGCACATCGTTACTTCTTAGTGAATCGCCAAAGGAGCATAATAACCATTCAGCACTTTGGAAACAAGGCTGTATGTCCTTGCTCTGCGTGAAGAGCTAGGAGTGCCCCTGAGGAGCAGTAGTTTGTGCAGGCAGTAGTCGTGGACAACACATGGAGTGCCATGCTCGCTCATGTGATCTAGCCGGCTGCCTTGCTGAGTCGAAAAGGCATTGTGTGTGCCATTCAGTCAAACCAAGGAATGACTTCCTTGGTCATTCTTAAATCAGGAGGAAAAGTTCAAAATGAGATTCCCAATGCAGTGTACAGAAGAAAGGATTTAGAGTGTGTATAAGACATACATCATTTACTGCAGTGAAAAATTCTTGCAATGAATCTTTTACTGTATTACTCAGCTTTCTTTAGCTGTGAATCATTAGGGTGAAAATATCTGAAAAAGTAAAATATAAACCCAGGGCCAAATTAGGAGGTCATGACTTTATAACATGGAAAGGTCTTTTAAGTGTTAATGGAGTGCAGAGACTGTGAGTATGGATATTTTTCTAGGATTTGGGTACATAGCATTCCCTGGGCCATCAGAGGAGTCCATGATTCCAAGTCCTGCTGACCTGGAAAGATAGGTTTGGTGTAAAATGAAATCTAATGCTTTAAACACACTAGAAGAGAAGATCCTTTACACTGGAAGAAGAGGGAGTATTCGCTGGTCCTCATCTGTGTCTGCCTGCAATGCCCCTTTCCTCCAGCCCTTGAGTTGTTTTAAGGAAAGACTTTGATTTCCCTTGTGAGCAGTTGCATTTCCAACAGCTGGTTAAATGGCCATGAGACACGGAGATAATTTTTAAAGAACTTTGTGCCTTGGAAGCACATTTTCTTCTTTGCCAGTCCCAGGCTTTGGCTTTCCTCTGAGATCCCCTCGGTCTGCCAGCCTCAGCGCTTGGCCCTGTGCACTTTTGCATTGTGGTCTCCAGTGCTGCAGCACACAGTACTCTTAGACATGCCTTTGGAACTGAGGGAGTCTATTTAAATTCCAGCTCTACCATGTATTAGCTGTGTGACCTTGAACAAGTCACTTGGTCTCTTTGAACTTTTTTAAAAAATAGAATAAGGATAGTACTATTCCTGTATTACAGGGTTGCTGTAAGGATGAAAAGAGGATAATGGCTATAAAGTGCATAGTATGGAGCTTGGTAAATTATAAGCTTCCCATAAACTTTAGCTGCTACTATTAGGTGGTGATGAAGATGTTGATGAATGTGTAATCTTTCTCCAACTTGACTGTAAGCAACTTGAGGGCAAGAATGCCTTAATTTCTTGTGTATTATGCAGATCTCCTAGAATAATCGTTGTTGGTTACTTTTTAAATGTGGTCCTGAGTCCCTGTGAGGCCACCAGCAGAATCACTCTGCCTTAGTGATCTTGCCTTACCCCTTCAGTTTTTCTACATGGGGCACCAGGGTGCTTGATTGTGTCCTCTGATTTGGGGGTGGGGAGCTCTGGCTTCATTTCATTGGTTAGGACCTATTTGATCCTTTGGTTACGGATTTTTTGATGTGGTTTGTTCTCCCTGAGGTTCAGTTGGATAAGACAGCCCTTGAATTCTGTTTTGCTTACTCATAAATAGCAGGAGAAGCAACTATCAGGTCAAGTGCTGCGAGTGGGTGTCAGCTGTTTCCCCTTGTACTGCCTTTCTTACTGCTACGTCCCACTCAGCCCTGCCTCAAATGCTGAGCCTCTCTCAGTTTAGTTTTTCCTTTGAAATCATAGGTTAATTCACACTGAAGACTTAGCAGGTTATAGCAGTTCAGGTATTCTTCTTTTAATAATATGGAAATTTACAAAATATGCTGAGGTGATCTTAAGCCAGTGATTTTGGTATGGGATGGTGCAGCTTTGTCCCCAGAATACCTTTAGGCACTTTAATTGTCACATGGTGGGGTGGAGAGGGACAGTGTACTAGAGTCTAGTGAATAGAGCTTGCCAGAGTGTTGCAGAACATCTATGATACACAGGCAGCTAGACACAGAATCAGCTGGCTCCCAGCACTGGCAGTGTCAAGGCTGGGAAACTCTGCCTGAAGCCAGAGATACAGACCATTTCGTGAGTATATGGGGAGGAAGTCAGAGAGAGGTGAGAGGTCTCAGCATCCCTCAAGTCAGCACCCTCCAGTGCTTACCACGAAGTAACACGGAGGACCCACTAGAAGAAAGAGGTTTCCAGAATTGGGCCTCAGGCCTCATGCAGCCCTCCTGTTCACAGTGACAGTAGAGGTGGGAGGACTTGATGTGGCTGAAGCTGAATCACCACTTTTGTGTGAACACTGGGAAGGAAGAAACAGAAGCCTCTGAAACTTTGAGGAGAGGTAGGAGTGGCTCTCCATCATTTCTTCTGGAGAGCAAAAGAATTAGAGTGGAAGCTTTCTGTCCTGAGGCTTGCTTTGTACCTGAGTCAGCCAGAACAGGTGGGAGAAATAGGGGGAGGGCTAATCTAGTTGAGTGATTTCCTCATGAGATCAAATCTGAGGAAGGTATCCCTGCCCCCTGGGGAATTCTGAGGCGTTGGTTGTTTTCTCCTTCCTACCAATTATTTTATTGGTGGTTTTTTTTTTTCTTTTCTTTTTAAAAACATCTCTGCTTCCTTCTCCTCCTGTCATAACCCTGTTTGCAACCACCGTCACCACAATGCAGGGGAGCAGAAAGGCTCTCCTGGGAAGGAAGCAGCAGGAGTTCTTGATGGGCTTCCCCTCCACACTGTGGAGATAATCTTACACATCCGGTTTCCGTGGGGATCAGTGGGCCCTGCTCATTTACTCTGAGCAAGGATGGAGTGTGATGTCTGTGAGAGAACTGGCCGCCCACATACTTTGTTTCTCTTTCAGGTGTTCCTTCAGAAACTTGCCTCTTCTGGTATTGTGTTTAAGAGAGCCTTAAAAAAATATTAGAAGGTTTCCCCAACTTGAGCTGCAGTGGAAGCTGGAGGAGTGTGGGTCACTTCTGGGCAGCCTGAGAGAGCATAGGAGGCGTTCTGAGCTGAGACAGGTGTTTGTATCCACCCTCCTTCTCTTTCTCATTGTGGATGTGCCTAGGACCCCAACATGCTCAGAAGCCTACCGGGATCTGCTCTTGCTTCCTAGCATCTGAGTGGGGAGGTTTGTGGTTGAGCTCAAGAAGTGACAGTGCAGACACAGACATTGCGAACCCTAGATGTCTCTCGGGCCTTCTTTGATGTGTTTATAAATGGTCTTCTTTCATGATTTCTGGATCATTGCTGAGTGTGAGTAGGAGCTGTGGTTTTGCTGATGAGTAAAAGGCACAAACAAACCCACCTGCACATGTAAATCATTCTTTCCTAGCATCTCACCTCCTCAGAGGGTAGAGAAGTTTGGTGCCTATAGGTTCCTCCCTAAGCATTGACACCACTAGCTCTCACCTGTCAGGGTGTACTGGGTCTGGCCTTCAGCTTTGGAAGGACTTGTTTTTTCCACAGACAGACCTTGTCAGACGTTTTTTGTCCCGGGTAGGTGCTTTTTTGATGTCCTGACTGTACAAAAATCAGTATCTTTTCAGAGAAGCAAAACAACACGCACTCTCCATGCCGCTGATCTTTGTAGAAAATGTAGTTGTAACAAGTATAAAAAAGTATAATAGGTGGTATCAAAGCATATATGCCAGTTTGTGGGTCTCCCTATGAGTAAATAATCTCAACTACTAAAATGAAGGGCAAAGGAAAGAAACTCTGATTTTTAGCTATGGGTATATGAACTGAGCTTAAGAGTCTTCCTCACTGTGTAATGCTAACTTTTCTCAGAGTTTTTCCTTCTTTATGAATAGTCAATACAAAAGTTTTCTCCTTTAATTAAAAAAATAGAGAACAACTGCAAAATTTCATTGATTATTTGTTAACTGGATTTAGAAGCGATTAAGAAAATCACATACATCCGTGAAAGTAGGTAAAGTTATTGGGCAGGTTGCCACCAAGATTTTCATCTGGATTATATATACACAGTGACAGGAACATAACAAAATAGTATTGGGGCTTGGTGGGGAGCGGGTAGAAGGGAACTTCATTCTTCCCATGAACATGTTTGATGTTTGGTGAATGTTCTAAAAGGTATTATTTCACCTACTTGGTAAGCAAGATCCAAGTTTGTATATCCAGGTCACATATGCCCTGATATTTTCAGGGATCGTCAGCCAGAGGTTTTCAGGCCTGTGGTTGATGAAATTTAGGGTGTATGCTGTTCTAATGTGATATTTCTTAAGATTAATTTTTTAAATCTTGGTTTACTTTAGAAAGATAGTGTTTTTTGGTACACAGCCAAGGAATTCTAAATGAAGATTATATAATTCAAGATGCACAGGGGAAATTATTACGTTTATTTGAGCAATAGATTTCTTGCTTAATAAGTAATAGCAAGAAGAAAGTCGTGGATGGGTGCAGTGTTTTGAAAAGATTATTTGTAGTTTGCAGGGCAAACTGTATGTGGACTTTGAAATAAATTGTCACTTCATTTTTTGCAGGAAATAGTCAAAATGTAAAAAGTAAAAAATTAGTTTGTGATTTTGGTTAAGCTTTACATGATGTATTTTATATTTCTTAAACTTTTTTTCTAAGCATAAAATGTGGAGGTCCAATAAATCACAAGTACATCCCTAAGTGAAAATGTGTGCTGGTGTCTCAGAGACATATAATTTTTCTTGTAAGTTGCTTGACATTTCTAAATTTAAACTGCGAAGTTTATGCATTGAATGCGTGCTGTGCACATAGGCAGCGGTGGTCAGAAGCAGAGCCTAGAGAGGGGCTGGATCATGAGGGTGCTAACTTGTCAGTGGATTAATCCATTGGTGATTTAATAGCTGACTGAGCTGTGGGGCCCAGTGGGAGGAAGTAGGTTACCGCAGGTGAGCCTTTGAAGGGATATCTGGCCCATGCCCCTTCTCTCTGGGTGAGCAGCCCTGTGGTGCAACCCCCTTCCACCATGGTACTTCTGCTTTGCCAGGCCTAAAGCCCTGGAGCCTACTGAATATAGACTGCAGCCCCTGAAACTGTGAGCCAAAATAAATTTTTTCTCCTTTCATTTGACTATCACAGGTATTTTGTTACAGTGATTTAAAAGGCCAGAGAAGATACCTAGTAGGACTGCTCTGAGATCAGGTTGGGACAGAGGGTAGAACTGGATAAGGCTGGGGATTTAGCTCAGTGTCAATGTGCCTATCTCACAAGGGCAAGGTCGTGAGTTTGATCCTTCATACCAGAAAAAAGAACTGGATAAACCGGGGGAAAGGGGTACATTAGACTTGGAGAGAGGGGGGAGGGCAGAGCTTTCAGGATGTCTTTATGACAGTGAGACTTTCAAGGGAATCCTTCAAGGGAGGAGGAAACAGCTCTTAGCAGACTTCAAACTTTGCCACCCTTTCTTTTCTCTCTCCCTTTGCTATCAAAGGTCATTGTATTCCTTTTCAAGAAGTTACTACAAAGAGATAAGATAGTGCTTGTTAACTAAATGATTAGAATGTAGACAATAATCTTGAGTTTTTTAAATGTGTTACTTTTCACTGCACAGAAGAGTTTTTTCTTATTGTTTTAAACATAGATGCTCAAGTCCATTTATTTGAGGCACTTTTTAGTCTTCCTAAATGTATAAAATCATGCTGCTTTCTTTAAGTCTGGAACTTAGGTTATCATGAAGGACCATCACCAGTATTTTCTAAATTGTCTGGTTTTCAGGAGTTAGAAGACTGGGGGAGTTAGGATTGTGGGTGCAATTATTCACATTCATCTGAGTATGTTTTATGTGCTGGGCACCTGAGGATAGAGTGGCAAACCAGACAGACACCATTCCTGCACTTTTAAGGCTTAGTCTCTCAATTCCAAATGGTGATCTCGACCCGAACTGTGTGGAAAGGGCTCTTTTTGTTCTGGAGAGTTGGGGTTGTCAGGCTGCCTTCAAATAAATGAAACGTTACTCTAGTCATAGTGCTGACTTTATGCATTTGATCACTTCCACCTTTGATCTACAAATGCCTCACCCCTAATCTGTATGCATTGTTATTGGGTTTTATTTTCTTGGGGTGGGAGGAAAGAGGAGTGTGTTGATTTGCATGAACACAGGATACCCTACATTCTGAATTATTATTTTGTAATTTTTTTTTTTTGCCTGTCAGAAGATATTAAATAAATGAAGAGCCAAATGTTTTGTGTGATTTTCTCAGGCTTTTTTATGAATAAAGTAGCACTTGTGTTTAAGCACCTTTGATGGGAATTAAGGTAATGAGCCTATGAAAAGCATAGTGCTTGCTGTGCCTACAATGAAGGGCCTTCTGACCCCACTTGTCTTGTGAAAAGTTTTTTCAGTGTTGCTCTTGTCAGCATTTCTCTTTTCCAGTTTTCTGCCTCGAGGGTCTGGGTGTAGCTGCTTCCCTTCCTGGAATGGGAACTGTGCCAGTCTGCTGGATACAGGGTTCTTGAAGGGTGGACATTGCAGATAGAACCATTGCTTATTACTTATTGGACAGTATGTAAAATGTTTTGTCCTTTGTTAAAAAAATAGTAGAGGTAATCAGAAAAGCAAGTTTGGTTTTATCATTTGTCAGATAAACTGGCTCTGAAGTGATTTTCACCCTCCCCCTGGCACCAGCTGGGCTTGGGAGAGAGCTGACTGGGACCTGCCTGTGCACCCCATTTTCTCTCCCTGGACCTCAGACACGGGCTCTAGGGCCGTGGTGGTAAACCTACAGCACACTTGCCACAGCACACTGTTTGTATCATTGAAGGCTTGAAGAGGTTTACCATGACTGATCTAGGAATTCTGCCAATGTAATTTACTTGGCTGATAAGTTTGAAAATGTAGTCAGAGAGGTCTAAAGGTATTCATTTAATTTATGCATACATTTTTTAACATTATGCTTTCAAGCTTCCTTAATTTAGAAACTGAGAAAAAATCTTTTGCAAAAGTATGTTATCAAGATTTTGTCTCATTCAGTTAATCTCCTTTTTTTTTTCCTTTTTGATTTTTTGTTTTCCTTTATTGCAGATCTTAAAACAAATCTTAGGCCTCAGTTCTTTTACTTCTATATACTTCATTGTGCACCTGGGAAAAATATGGGTATATTCTTATATACCCATTTATCACAGCTAACTGTAGTTCTCATAGTTTGTTTGCATCATCTAAAACTCAGTTTAAAAATTCTAAATTCTATGAAGAAAGTCCTTTTAGGATTGTTTGTTAAAATCAGGATTAAACAAGAGCCATACATGGCACATGGATATTATCTCTTTTGGTCAAGTATAGTTGTCACCCATAAACCCTCTCTGCCCCTTTTTCCCATGCCACTGACTTGTTGTAGAAACTGGCCCAGTTGTCCTGCAGAATGTCCCACATTCTAGATATATCTGTTTTCCTGTGATGCCATTATCATCTTCTATCACCTGAATTTTCTGAAACTGGAATTAACTAGAGGCTTGCTTAGATTCAGGTTCACCCTTTTCAGTTGAAAGTGCTGTGTGCTTCCTAATATCACAATAGGGAAAGCCTCCTTTATTTAATTAACTAAACATAAAAGTATTAGTGAGCTAAAGATTGGTATAGACATGGTGCTAGACAGTATGAAGACTACAAAGGTGAATAAAGTGTAGCCCTGTGGCCTTAAATTTCTTTTTTTTGGAAGCAGGACAATGACCAGAAGTTTGACAGAAGATGCATAAAGTGTAGTGGGGAGTGGGGGATCAGGAGTTAGCCTTAGGTGAAATGCTCCATATCTTAGAGAGATTGCCTAAGCTTTGGACATTTTAGCATTCCAAAAAAGCTAATATGAAGCTGGAGTACTTTCCTGTGCAGTAGCAACTAATTGCACTCTTCCATTCAGCGATTTCTATTCATTCAGTTCTTTGTTCAGTAATTTTTCTCCTCTAATGCATTATGTGTATTGCACTGTTTGAGGTACTGTGATATGGCTGTGGATCCCTTTGCGTGTGATTGGGTCAGGACAGGATCTGCAGAAATTCCAGTGAGGCTCACAGATAGCTGCCACCATGCTTGAGCTGGTGATCCCCCGGTATAAATCCAGCTGTCCTCCTGCCTGAACCGTGTGAAGAGCACAGAAACAGAGTACTGAAAAAGTAGGAAGCTTCAGATGCTAGTGGCAGCCTTAGTATTTTTCCTTCTGAACAGATGTTATGGGGAAGTTTACACTTTACTAAGGATGAAACTAGAGCTTTAAAATGGCTTAAGTATATTTTGTAAAACTGACTTAAAAACCTATAAAACAATAATATATTACAGCTTTTTCTCTGTCGACACAGTTGCCACCCTTACAGTTTGTTCTGTAAGAAAATAAAATTTCAGCTGGAGGACCCTAAACCAGGAATTTAAGCAAATGAGGGAAATCTTCCATGTAGACTTGCAGTTTGAGCCTGGCCTGGGCAACTTGGGAAGACCCTGTCTGAAAATGAAACATTTTTAAAGGGCTGGAATGTACCTTGGTGTAAACACTCTGGGGCTCAGTCCCCAGCTACATATGTACGTACATTAACCCTCCCTCTGCATATCTTATTCACTGTTGTAATTCAGCATTATTTAGAATACTAAGTATTCAGCACTCAATAAATACTGATTGGATAAATAAAAGGAGACACTGGGCAGTATTGTTTCTTCTCATTTAGAAATAGCAAGTAAACAGTATGATCCCAGTGACAGATCTTTAGCCTGCCTTGGATAAGAATCTTGACTCATGCATGAGAAAAAGGAAGGAGGGAAGGAGACTGTGTGTGTGTACATACATGCATCTGTGGTGTTGGCAAGTTGGGGAATTATCTGTTGATTTTCAAGAAAAGGATTGTATGCTTATTGTAAAGAAAAGAGCATTTAAGATATGCAGTTTAAAAAACTGCTGTGTAAAATTTTGCATTTTGTTTTAAAAGGAAAGTGACATTTTTTTCTTTAGAAACAAGTTTCTGTTGTGAATGATGAAAATTTGTTAGGGGACCAAGCTTTGATGCATTTGCTGCCTGAAGGTCAAATACTGAGGTCAGTATAATTGTACCCCCTTTTGTGCATGCAGTACAATGTGTTCTTTGATATGGCAATGCCAATTCTCATGATGGGATGGTCACGTGTTTTCAGGCATCAAGAACATGATCTACTCTCTTCTGTTCCCTGTTTTTAAGTGGCTGTTGAGTATATAAAGTTCAGGAAGAGCCTGAATAAAAAATGAATGGCTTTTGTATACCTTTGTACTGTTTTTTACTTTTTTATGCAGAAGTCAATTTGGTTGTGACCTCTTTAAAGGAAAATTGAATACCATAGAGCTAAGAACCAACTTCCCAGAGCAGTCTGCAGACAACCTTTGATCTGGCTCAGCTACTCAAATTTTCACCCCATTCTTGCTAGTGGAATTTTGATTGTCTCCAAATGGCCAACAAGTATGGCTTCTCTGCCTTCCAGTGGAACAGGCCCTTTAGTGAAAGAAGCAGAGTGAGTTCTGTGGGCTTGGAGTCTGTCTCTCTGGGTTCAGTGAGGAATTATTTAACTTCTGCATGCCAGAGCTTCCTCATCTGTAAAATGAATTAATAGTGCAATTTGAGGCATGAAAAAATAACTGGTACAAAGAAAACCCTTGATAAACATTAGCAACTGCTGTCACATGTGGCTGTATAAATTTATTTAAAGATATAACTCAAGATACTTTGAGTACATGAAGGAAGGGGGAAGATGGAGATTCTTTCTAATGACAAAAGGATAGTATCTTGAGTGATTCACAGATTTAGAGATAAGGCTGAACTGAGAGTGAAGGTAGTGGGCAAAGGAAAGACTCAAGGATGACCAGGTCCTCCCTTTCCCAAAGCCAATGGTACAGGAGAAGCTCCCACTCAGATTGCCTAGTCCAACCACAGCCAGTATCCTTTGTGTCCTGTTGTATCCATCTGCTGATGATTTGGGCTGTTATTCCCATGGTGGTTGAAGTTGTGCGCTAGGATCCTTCCCCCTTCTGTTTTGCTTCTTTTTAGAAAGCCGGCCAGCTGCAATACAAACAAGACCTTCAAAAATTTTACAGGTATAGGTTTTGTTTCAGTGATTGGAGGGCTGAGAAGGGGATGGTAAGTAAATATAGTCATAAGATTGGCCATGAAGCTAGATGATGAATATATGAATTTTTTACAATACTCTTTCTTCTTATGCATATATTGTGAACTTCCCATTAACAATTTTTAAAAAGTGAGCAAAATGCAAGTTATATAACAATATAGATATTTTTATATTAAAGTTTTAAGACATGCAAACTACTACGTATCTTTGTATATGTACACATAACAAATCTTAGAAAAATAATAAATACTAACTTTAGGATAGTGATTAACTGTAAGGATAGTAGACAAGAAATGCATTGAACAGGACATACATAAGCTGTTTAACGTGTATCTCTTAATTTTTTTTCCTTTAAAAATTATTTGAAGCCAATATAGAGAAATGCTAAGACTTGTTAAAGTCAAGCAGTGGGTATTTGGGTGTGTGTTGTTTTCTGTGTGACTTTTTATCTTTTTAAAATATCTAACATTAATGTGTCTGTAAAGAAGTATTGTTAGGCATGTTGAGCAGAGCCTGTAGGAGGTACTGTGTAGGAAGTAAGGGACCTCTTCTTCCTGTTGAGGCATTGCACCCTGCAGCTTGGGGTGAGATGATCAGCCACTTGATCACTAGTACCAACACGTCATGGGGACAGCAGCGCTCATGGGTCAGGAGAAATGGAGGTAAGGCAGACTGAATTCAAGGCCAGTAGATGCAGCAGAATTTGTGTTTTCTGGAATATGCTGATGGATTGCCTTTATCAGAGGGATTGAGCTAGGTCACAAGAGGGTGAATTGATCACAATGACTTGAGTGTTTAGAAACAAGAAAAAGGAGTACTTTTAAAAAGCATAATGTTTGTACATGTTTGCAGTACATAGTATTTACATTAGGGAAAAGGAAAGGGAATGAGTATACAGAAAGAAAAAGAAAGAAAGAAAAGAAAAAAGAAAAGAAAAAAGAAAAGAAAAGAAAAGAAAAGAAAAGAAAGATGTGTTCTGTACATGTACCAGCTCCCCACAAAGAAGGTAAACATTATGTACTACAAACATGTACTAATAAATTTTTTAAAAATTTTCATTAAATAGCAGCACAGTGTTTGTCTGTAGCAGCTGGGTTCCCAGGTAAGACTTCTCAGGACAGAGAAGGATGTTTCTACTCCTGATTGGCTTGATGTGTGCTCCTCATGTCAGTCTTGCCCTACCAGAGGAGCAGGATTAGCTGGATCAGCCATCAGCCTAGAGGCAGGGCCTCAGTTTGGGCAATGAGAAGGCTGTTCTGAGGCTTAGTCCATGGGCTGCTTTCAAAACGTGATTAGGGCCCAGGGTTTGGCTCAGTGGTTCTGCCACCTGCCTCGCAAGCACAAGGTCCCGTGTTTGATCCCCGGTACCCCCCCCAAAAAAAAAGGCGTGACTAGTACCTCCTGCCTGCTCCCTTCTTCTGAAGAGAGAGATCCAGAAACTGAAGCGATCTTGTGCCCAGGTCCCATTCAGTGTGTGGCTTAATGTCTTTATAGATGGTGAGGAGTAGCACATGTGTGTGCTATGCACACCTGAAGTGTTAGCTTGGGCCCATAGGGAGCACGGGCGTGGTATTCACTTGTTGGCTTCTCATCACTGGACCTGTCAACAAGGGATCTGGAGAAAGCTTGCTTAGCAGAGGAAGGGGGAAGTGCAATGGGTCTTACAAGCTCAACCTTGCATTAAGAAGAATTATCCCTGTGTTGAGCCTTCTTGGAGTGGAGAGAGGTCCATGAGGCAGGTGCCAGCTGTCCTGGGGCCTTGGATTTTTAGCACCAGTATTTCATTTTATTTGATTGATTGATTGATTGATTGATTGGTTCTGGAGACAGAACCTCGGGTCCTTGTGCTTGTGAGGCAGCCGGCGGAACCACTGCGCTAAATCCCCTGCCCAGCGCCAGTATTTTAAAACCAGTATCCTAGGTTTTGAGGAAAATATGGACTGGTCCAGCCTAGCCTAGCGCAACCCTTTATCACTGGGCATACTGGAAGTACTCTACATATGGATGGAGGACTCAGGCATGGTCCAGAAGTTTATAAGGGTGAGGACTGGAGTGAGTTCGGCACCCAGTGCGGCATTTTCATTTGATATTTGCTGGGAGAAAAACCACAGGAAATAGATCTCCCAGACTGATTATTTCTTGTTCTATACTCAAACATCTTTATTTGCATTTGTTGGAAAATTTTGAAAGGTACCTGAGTGGCTCTGTAGCGCCCTCTCAGGCAGTCCCATTGAACCACCTCCTTTAAATGATGAGCAGTCCTGTAAAGAGATCTACAGAGCAAGGGGGTTTTATAAGTGGTAGGCATAGTTCTGCCACATGGCCTTTGTCTTTTATTATCTCTTTATCTCTTCCTTTAATGAAGTTTCGCCCAGAGTTGCCAAAGGTAAAATAGAGATTTTGAAGGAACACATCTATAACTGAGAAGTTATTTTTCTTGTCCTTACTTTGGTCTTTCTTGTTTCGCTAGTTTAGCACAACTTGAAAAATAATTTACTTTCAAGGTTGATGAGTTTCATGTGCATATGGAACTCAGATAGTTCTTGAGGTACTTCTGGGTCCAGTGACACAATTGGACACAAAGTTAGAGAGCCAGAACCAATATAGAAACTAGGCTGAAGGGATGTAGAGTGTGTACTAAGTCTGCCCTTAGACTTCCCCCACAATAGCAGTCAATAACTGAACAATATGATCAGCCTCTGATCAGTTTCATGGAAATTATTTATATATCAGTTCATTAACTGAATTCTTTTTTTTTTTTGGTTACTTGGGATCGAACTGTGGAGGCACTATGGAGCTGAATTCCTGGCTCCATGAACTTCATGCTTTGCACAATTCTGGTTGCAAACTGAATTGGATGAGAATCACATTTCTCCCTAAGGTCAACCTTAACTGTAACCATTGAATTTGATTCGAGATTTATATATTCTTGCATAGGTTTATTATATTTATCAGACTACTGATAAAAATAAGATGGTTCATTATTCTATAGTTCAGCAGTTGTGACTATGTGAGACTATTTCCACAAAGAATTTCTCTCCCCACCTGACAGTCAGTAGTACATTTTTTTTTCCTTATCCTAGTCTTTGACTCTTTCCCTTTTCTTTTCTTTCTTTTTTTTTTTTTTTTTTTCTCATTGAGGTACATTTTAGGTATACAGTACAGCTTCATTCATCATTGGGATCTTGTACCTTTACATGATAGGTCTTGGTTCTCATTTTTTCCCCTTGTCCCTGCCCTCTCTTCCCCTTTTCTGTCTCCTCTCCAGTAGCTTTTTGGTTTTGTTCCTTTTTAGTCCATATTGTTTTCATTAAAGTATTTTCGTCACTTCTGTTATGTGATTATAATGCTCAATGTTTATGACATATTTCAGAAGTTAGCCATTTATCAAAAAGAACATTTTGAAATCCTCACAAATATTAATAAAAATTTAACATGTTAAGCAAACGTGTCCAGTGTCAAATCAGTAAAAACAGATCAGAAAATTGTTTTCAGATTTATGAAACATAAACTTCGGATAAAAAAAAAAGAAAAAACATAAAAATGTCAAAAGTGGTTAAGTTAGAAGTGGAATAGGAGTAACTTTTTACCCTGATATCCACATTTTCAGTAGCATTATCCCACACATGCTTATATGTATGTATCATTTGCACACACACATATGGCATTTGTAGATGTGTAGGATAGGGTGAGGTGGGGTGTAAGGGATGAATGTAGTAGGAAGCAGCAATTCAAATATAGCCCTAAAAACCTCACAGCTCTGTGGGGGGATGCCAAGGCCCTTGTGAAGGAAGATTGGGGTTGGGGGAGGAGGGCCGGGCCTTCTATCCCCTACTGCTGTATAACCGAGCATTTCCATTGTCATTTGCTTTATATATCAAATTTTGCTCAAGATTTCATCTGGGAAAAGGATTCAGCTGCTGAATACAGAATTTGAAAACCAGTGGTATGGACAAAAGTACACCTTGTGATCAGAGGAAGGAAACACGGATCTTGCCTTTACTTGTGAGACTGTCCAGCTTGCTTCAGTTTGCTGGACACTCTGCTCACATCTCTGAAATGATGAGTTTGTACTAGGTGATGATATAAAGGTACTTATATTCTGACATAGTAGATTTTATGAAAGTGGTATGGAAAAATAACTCCAAGAAAAAAGAGCTGTGACTCCCAGCCTCCTCCCACTGCCCCAGTGATTTTCCAGGCACCTAGAGAAAAATAGATGACTTAGACAAGCATCTTACCATGTAAATTTTGCTTCTTTAACTTGGGTTTTGTTTGTTTTCCTATTAGTAGTGTGTTGTTATAACAAGGAGCAACAGGGGTCTGTTTTTAAAGATTATTTTTAGATAAGAGTCTCGGCTTTTTAGAAAAAGTAGATGGTAATTTCTCTCATTCTAGTTATTCCTGGAGTTTTGCTAATCTTTAGCTGAAAGAGGGCAAGGGGAGGCACCACGTCCAGGTTAATGGTGTCCAGGGTGCTCATTTTCATGGGCCATCAAGAATACTTCCTTATCTGCTGGGACATCAACACTGTCTAGAGGACCCAGCTAGAAGGCTGAGCTTGCTCTGGTTTATAACAGAAGACCTTTCATGGTAGTGGGCCAAAAGGAAAGATAACCTCAGCATCTGCCTTTTCTTACTGGAGGTGGCCTGCATGCCTGGCACCAGTTTGCTTCTCTGACCTCAAAACTGGGATCTTCTGTTTTGGCCCAGCCTCCCACCAGCTGCATTGGGTGAGGTCAATTCCTGTTTCCTTTCATATGCAAAGCACCCACCACCACCACCACCACCACCACCACCACCAGGAAATAAGAACTCCATTGGCTGCCATGCTATTCAAGCATTAGCTTTTTCACTTTTGGAAGAAATTTTCATCTTCAGGTACATAAAATATGTGGTATTGTAAATAAAGTCAAGGGCTGTTTGTTGGTCTCATGTGCATTTGACTGAGAGAAAGCCAGATGAGATTATTTCTTACTATATTCTGTTCTCAGTGTTCCCTGGGATGAAAAGCCCAGCTGAAGCCTGGGTACCCTGGGTACTGCAAGTGACCTGATGACAGCAGTGGCAGGGGCTCTTCTGAAAGGAACAGGTGGAGCTGAACCCTGATTCAGACAGGTTCAAATTTGCTTCCGGCTGAGCTCCCCCCCCAAAAAAAAAAACACCCAGCTACTATAACTGCTCAGGCACCTTCCTTCTATACTTAAATAACTTAAGTATGGGCTGGCTTTTCCTGAAAAGTACATATCAATTTTAAGAGGACAAAATTTAGTCAATTAATACATTATGGTCCAGTTGATCCAATGGCATAAAGCTGTAGATTTTACCTTTTTAAAATTTTACCACACTGTATCAAACTGCCAGGGATAGGAGACTTACTCTTTGGTCTCTGAGTTTACAGTCCACTAGGAGAGGCAACATGGAGCAGAAACCCATGCAGCAGTACAGCAGAGACCAGCTCAAAATGGCACAGCACCCAGTGTAAGGTGGTTCTCTTTTTAAAATGGGGCAGCACAGTGTGATCTGAATGGGGTGGAGCCAGTCTTGCTGAAGGTAGTGGGTTTCAAGTGGGAATTTGAAGGATGGGATGGGTCTGAGGGGGTGATGAGGGGTAGTGCTCCCAGAGAGTAGAAAGGAAGGAATGATACTAGAGGATAATAAGAGGGCTGTGGATAGCTGCCCAGGGGCATCTTTCACATGACACAATTAGAGCAGCAATGCAGGTAGGTTGAATTGAAACCAGGAGCCCAGTCTACACAGGCATGCTCTTCCTGTAGGCTTCTGGGTTAGGGTACTGAATGCTTAAAAGCAATGTACAGTTTGGATTACAGATAATAAACTGCATACTCTTATGAGTACTAAGCACACACCAGATAAATTCACAGAGATACATGCTTCATCATTGATAAATATCAGCATTTCTTGTGGACTTATTTTCCATTTATCCTTATTTTAAAATTTTTAATGCATCATTTTCAATTGTAAGACTTTTATCATCCATTATCTAGAATATTTAGCATATTTACTCAATCTAGATTTTTTGATCTTTCAAAATTTAATATGTACAATTAGTATACATATATAAAATATGGGCAATTAATCATACAATTTATTGTAGTAATGCCTTCTGGGTATCTTTCTACTGCTTCGATTTTCCACTTCTGTGCTGTTTTTCTATAAAGTTGATGAATCTCATTCATTCATAAGTTCATTCAACGAATATATATTTTGTGCAATGATGTGCTGGGCACTGTTGTAGGTATTGAGTGACTCATTTTTACTGATTTGAAACTCAATATTTCAGTCAGAGAGGGTTGTTTTAGCTGAGTTTGATTTCCTTAAGATGGCTTTGAATATAAGTTACTGAGTTAATGTAAAATATTTCATCACCAGTGTAGAACCTGAGCAGTCTTATCAATGCTATTAAAACATTTCTGTAAATATTTTAGAAAGCAGTTTAGTAAATTTGGTGCCTTGAATTTTAGTGAGTTCATCTGCTTCTCCTGTGTAGGGCTCTGAGCAACCTCATTTGGAAATGTCTGGGTTGGATGAGGTCTGAAGTCTCTTCCTATGCTAAAATTCTGTCCCAATTTCTCTGTACCATTTTTCTCCTATATCGAATAGGATAGTCAACCAGACAGAGATGTAATAATTACTTGATACAACTTGAAGGTATAATTCACCTTGCTGCATTTTGGGGGTGTTTTCTTCCCCATAGTGGCTTGGTTACTCACATAGCAAGCAGGATGAGGCATGAGGACAGGTGTGTATGTAAGCAACCATTAAAATAAGTTTGTGAGGGATGTCCTCAAGACTGATGTGTACAATGTCTGTCACCAGAAACAAAATCAAAACAAACAAAAAACATACTGTGGTCAAAAAATCTCTATGTTTTACTTATAAAGAATGAACTCTTTAGCTAAAAAAGTACAATGTACCTTGAGTGCAAATGCTACTCAGCATGTTAAGACTTGGCCATACACATGGGTTAACTGGAAGAACATTCTGCATACTGTACTTATGTTTATATTCTGCATGGAATTAGGAAGAATGCAAGAATGCATGGAACTTGATAATAATTCAGACATTGAAAGAAATGTCCGCCTACACAATGAATAATACAGGTCATTGAAGTTTTAGGAATATACTTAGGAGGGTGAACCTGCATCAGGACAGCATGTAGGATAGTCATTCTTATAAACAAAGAATAGAGAACAAGTAGCAAAATCTGTGAAGGTTGTATCCAGAGGATCCGCTACATGATATTTTTTCTGCTTTTTCACACTTATCTTGCCAGATTTGTAGAATAAGCATCTATTACTTTGGTAATTAAGAAAAAGTTAGACTGAAAACAAAATAGTTCAGCAGCTGTCACCCAATTCAAGGCTTACAAATAGCAAAAAAGATCTTGGAAAAATTAGAAAAATATATGTATGGCAAGAAGGTACTATAATTTAAACTCTTGACTTGCATTGTTTAGGACAGGTAGGATTGTCTGGTCTGTGGCCAGCTGAGTCCAATTTATGGTCCTATAAAAGTCAAGGTAATGATTCATGAAGTTAATTCATCCCCAACTAGTGCTACATTAATTTTTGTTACTGTTGCAATTTGTTTCTGGTCTTTGCATATAGATTGTGCTCATTTGTAAGGATCCAGAACAAAATGTATATTTCATGTAATTTATTAAGTATATCTAAATTGCTTACTTTCAGAATTTGTGTGGTCTCTACTGTGAATCTAAAGATACTAGGTCATAAATGTAAATAGATATTCAAATTCTCCTCTACCTACCTTTTAGGTCCACTTTTTAAAATGCAGAAAGCTTTACCATCAGAAGAACTTTATTTCACTCCAGTTTTTTTGTAGGGGTGACTTCATTTTTATTTTGTTTTTGCAGTTTTATTTTGTGAACAATACGTTGTTTATCCACGGCCAACTTGACCTTTTCAGACTTAATGTAAATTAAATTGGCAGGAGGAAGAAAGGACAAGGAAGGAGGCCAGGGAAAGAAATGGAAAGGACTAGGAAGACCAGTCAAGTCCCATAGCTTGTTCTTCCATAGCTTGTTTTGAATATTAGGTCACTTCAGAAACTATCACTCACCCTTTAAGGTGCCAGAAAACTCTACTAGGTGGATGTGAAGGCAGTGGGATTGCTGGCTTTTGAAAGTTAGATGAGCAGGGCTCATCTAAGAAGAAATCAACTACTGTTCTGCTTGGTTCTTGTTTGTGTTCCTGGTTATGGGCTGAGAAGACTGCTCAACAGCAGTCAAGGGCTTTCTTCACTATACTCAACTTTCCTTCTGACCATACTATAGAAGGGGAAAAGAGATATCAAGAATGATTCTATATGTGTTGCTTTGCCCTGCCCAGCCTGTGGCATTGGTGCCCACTGCTTTATAAGAGGGATCACCCATTGTGGAACTGCAGATATCTCAGGAGTGAAGGCCAGACCATATTACAGAGTTCAGCTGTGTCTGCCCTTTAGGTTGTCTCTAAGATGAAATCAATTTTCAAAGGTGTTTCATAGGTGAAAAGTGTGACATCATCAAAATTTGCTTCCAGGAATACACTAGCCCATGGAAGGACCGATCTAGTTGTTCATTGTTTGCTAATATGCCAGTATGTTAGTCGGCTTTCTGTTACTATTACAAATACCCGCAATAACTGATTTAAGAGAAAAGATTAATTTGCCTAACAGTTTAGATGTGTTTGGTACATGGTTAGTTGACTCTGTTGCTTTTGGTCCTGTGGCAGGGAGGTGTGATGGAGCAAAGCAGCTCACCTCAAAGCTGGGACTTGAAAAAGAGGAAGGGGTTGGGGTTCCAAGTCCCGTCACCTCTCAGTAGTGCTTTGGGCTGGAGACCAAGCCTTTAACACATGGTCCTTTGAGGGAAATCCTGGATCTAAGCTGTACTTACTCATAAAGCTTGTAGAATTGTTTTGTCCCATCTTGTGTCCTCTACTGGGAAAAGTTAGCATGTGACTTAAGGGGCAGGACACCACCATCCCCTTCTGTAGGCTCTGGGTTCTGTTCTCCCTCATCTTCTGAGTTCCATTGCCTTGTTCTTGGGCTCTGGAGCTAGACCTTTGAGTTCTCATCCATATAGTTTTGGACAAGTTTCTACAAACTTCAGTTTTGTCATTGATTAAATGGGGACAGTATTGCTTTTATTGTTGTGAGGTGTGAGGATTTAAAAGAGCTAATGTATCTGAAACACGTAGAACCGTTCTTGGTATAGAATGAACACTTAACGAATGCTATCTTTTATTAATATTACTGTTTTTATTGGTGATCCCTTGTTGCCATCTTCCCTGGCTTCTGCCCCTGCACTCCCTGAAGACTGCTGTTAGATAGTTCTTGTTGCCAACACTTGGGGACACTCTTCAGTCTCCTCTTTTATCTGGAGCTCTTGTTCATTCTCTTTTCCCTAGTCCCTGTCATCTAACTGACTTCATGTTGCATGAATTCAGGGAGAATCTTTCAGGTGTTTTCTTGTCCCTGTTTCTCTCTAAGTAAGTAAGTCATCCACTTGGGTGACTTTCATCCTTGGTCGCTTAACACTCTAGGTCCTTCTTAACTTGAAGTCTAAATCTTAGGACTACCCAACCCACCTTACTCTTTTCTCTCATGGCACTCTATTGTTTTCCTTCAGAACACTTTTCACACTTTGGAATTACATATTTGTTTGTTTTAATTAATGTTTGTCACTTCAGCCCATGAAACTCTATGAGACACAAGGACTGTTTGTTTGTTTACTGGTGTTTGTACATGTAGGGAAGAGAGGACCTCAGTGAACACCTGTTTGAATGACTGAAGATATCCACTTCTTCCTCTGCTGCACCATCATTGTTACTCCTTCCACCAGGTGTAACCTACACGTTTCCCTGCCTCAGAATATGTCTTTCTCTGGAATTGTACCATAGTCACGCTGAAATCCTAGAATCTTCAGAGGGTGATCAGAAGACCAAAGGAAGCACTAGATTTTAGATCTGGGAAACAGTGAGTTTGGAGCATTCTGGATGCTTTTCTTGAATTCCTAAGCCAATGGAAATTGGGACTCAAGTATAGGGCATTTACCAAAGGAAAAATACTTCAATAAAGTAAAACCACTTTCCAAGCTGTTTAGGGGTCTTATTTTCAAATACATAGCATCATTATTCGGATTATTGGAGTACCTTATAACAGATTTCTCATTTACTCATTTCCTGATTTTTGAAAACTCATTTAAGGGACGTATAACTGACCACAATATGATTCAGTGGGAGTATAGAATTTTTTTATTGGGTGCCATCCATTAATGTCAAGATATGAGACTATTCATTTTTTTTTATTGGATAGCATTTTTATTTATTTTTTTTTATTTGATGCTCAGGGCTTGAATGGGTCTGCCTTTCTGCTTATTTCATATTGCTTCAGAGCTGGAAGAAATCAAGTTAGCCTTTGTGACATTATGGTATGTTGTAGATATTCTGGGCTTACTGGCTGGTGATACTATTTTCTGATAGTTATGTGAAAATTATTTCCAAGACAGAAGCCTAGATGTAATTCTCATGATTGGCAGAAATAGCCTCATATATTCTCTTACTGTAAAAGTTAAAACCACAGCATCTTCAGGCCATTTTTCTCATGATTCATTTTTATGTCTAAAATCCCCAAAAGTACTTTTTCCCTTGAAACTCAGGTTGACTTAAAACAAGAGGTGTTAAAAGCCTTATTGAAACATAGCTGCTTCAGGTCCAAAGATGCTGAGCTTCTGTCCTTATCATACCTAATGTGAACAAAACCCTCTAAACACCAGTATTAATACTTGGATTTCTATAATTAGCTTGTTAGTAATCTAGTGTTTGCAAAGAGAATGCATAGAAAAGTGTATACACAAGAAGTATGTGCAGAAGGATTTATCAATAAGGTTAGTTTCTACAACTAGAGTTGCTAAGTCTGCCAGGACTAAGTTACGTATGACAGGACACTCAAATTTAATATTGAATTATTCTCATGTAAAAGATACCTAGAGATGGAGGGAGGGAAGGAGAAGGGGGTAAAAAGAATTACGATGCTGGTACATGTACCAACTCCTCACAAAGAACATAATCATATACTACAAATGTACCAAAAACATACATATATAGATATATCTGGATCCAGACATAGTACTATATGCTTATAGTCCCAGCTGCTTGGGAAACTGGGGCAGAAGGATCACTTGAGCCCAGGAGTTCTAAACTACCCTGGGTAACATAGCAAGGCCCTGGGTTTTGGCGGGGGGGTGTTTGGGTTTCATTTTGTTTTTTAAATAAAAACAAAATGAAGTCTAAGGGCTGATGTGACCATTATAAGAAGCCATTGAGGATCACTGCCCTCTTAACTTGCCCTCCACCTGAGCCAGTAGTTTTTATTCTCAGCGTCCCTTCATGCTCCATCCAAGTGTAGTTCATAAGGTGGAAAAAAAGTAAAAGAACAAAAAGGCTTCCTTCTCACCTGAGTCAGCTTCCTAAAAGTTGCAAAGAACTCTCCTTCCTTGTCATTGTTCTGGAACTCAGCCACATAAGCCACATCCTACTTCAAGGAAGGCAGGCAAATGTAGTCCTTTTTCTGTACCCACCTGAAAATCAGCAATCAATTAGGAAGAAAAGGATAAAGGAATGGTGTGTTCCACTAAGTCAAAAGTTATGTATATTTTTAATGCCAATAGATATTGATAAATATTCTCCAAAACATTGCACTTAACACTCTCACCAATGAATCCAAATGTTCGTTTTCCATCTGTCAAAAGACAGCCTCAGTTGTAATTAAAAATGCAATATTCTCTATTACTGTATTTGAATCGTGTAGTCCACTTGAAGCATGAGGGTTACTTAAAAGTAAAACATCCACATTTTTAACTTCTAAATGCTTTTGAAGTTTAAGGCAGACAACATAATTTATTTAAATCTGATACTTTGTTACTGTGAGTTGGTGTGAAAGGTGGGTTTCTTTGACAACAGAGCATCTAGGAACAGCGTCTCTCCCTTTAGTGCTGGCCTTCTTGCATGTTACACATGCTAAATTCACATAGCATGGTTTAGCTAAAAGGAGAAAGTGTGGAAGGAATTCATTTATTCTTTCAAGAAGATATATTGGGAATCTTCTGGTACTAGGCTTCTTAGGGTTAAAAAGCAAGGGGAGTTGTGCTTGTTTTTAACTCTTCCCAATTCCTTGTTGTATAATCTTTATGTGACCTATCCGTATCTTAGGCACTTTTTCCCTCCAAGAAATAATTTAATAAGCATCACTAAATATAGTACCACGTGAGTAAGAGCTGGCAAGTGGAGGATAGAAAAGCCACACTTCTTAAAAGTCTAAGTAGTACTTAAATCTTAAATCTTATTTTTAAACCTCATATTATAGATGTAGATAAAAACCTATTTACTAGGTGAGAATTCCTTGCTATGACTTAAATTGGTGTTTTAAAATAATGACTTTTGAAAAATTCTTTTGGCAGATACCCTAGACTAAAAGCCCTAAAAATTGATTCCTTGCAAATTGTTCTAATAATTTTTTTATGCCTCAACCTTTGTCACACTGCCCAGGCTAGGGTCCCCATGTGCTGCTTGTATGTGGAGTGTCTGCTGGTTTCCTATTGCCACAGTAGAGTGGTGGGTTGACCCTCATTTCCTCTTGGATGTCTATATTCCTTCCCATGCATGTCCACAAATAGCATCACAGCAAATTAACTTTCTGATGGATGAAAGGAGGAACCAAAGAAAGCTCCTTGTGTCTGGTGGCCAAAATACCACACAGCATGAGCAGAGTGGAGCTGCTCACCCATTTTATAGCATTCTAATTGATAATTATTTCTCAAAGAGCACATTATTTGGGCATGTGGCAACGACCCAGTATCATTCCAGAGTCATTGGACATGTAGAAGCATGTGAACACCATAGTAAATATACTCCTCCTTTTGCCCAAATGGAAATAGGTTATCCAAAAGGAAAGGGGAGGGAAAAGAAAATACTAATTTCCTCTGTACCAGAACATGTCTGGCTTAAATCAGTAGTTAAAACTGTGGCTCATAAAAGCATGTAAGCTTTCTGTATTTTATAGCAAAGGCTTCTAGTTCATAGTTAATAAGCTAGAAAATTAACTCTCTTCTTTTGGAAACTTGGAAAGAGCATATAAATGTGTACTGCATGTGTTTGCTGTTGGTTCACAGGAACTGCATAGTCCATTTTCCTTTTTAATGGGTCCAAAGCTGTTAAATACTGTCAAACAAGTAGAGAAAATTTATGCATGAGAGCTCACATAGAAAGAGGAAGAAATCCTGAGTTTCCACATGCAAGACGTGTTGCTAAAGGGACAGAGTCACTGTGACTGGAGCAAAGACCTGAAAGCATTTCCACGAAGGTTACATTTAAGGAAGCCCATAGCTAAATCAAGGAACTAAGGAGACATTTTCCTCTTGAGAATGGCTAATGGTTCCATAATGGAGATCTGTATCCTGCAGAGGTCACCAATTGTGACAGTGAGGATTGTTTTGAGATGGGGCATCCTGGTGGCAAGGGAGATGGGAAGGGGTGGACATAAGGTGGTCTACTCTTGTGTGTCTGATAGAAGAGGAAAGTAAGCAGAAATAAACCCTGCTGCTCACTCAGCTTGTCTTCACGAGCAAATCACAACATTGAATGGCATCTAAAAAAGATGACTGATGGAAATGAAATGCAGTAAAATGGTGGTATCTGAGCTCTTTCTCCCTCATCTTTTCCTTGTAGTTTATTCTTTTAAAGCCTTTAGGGTCTTCAGCAGAGCGAGGCCAGAATGTTCAAAGTGCCTCAGCTGTTGTGTGCCCACTTCTTGTGCTGTAGCTCCCTTTACTTCCGTGTCATGATGAAGGGGTAGAGTAGGAAGCTGGCTAGTGAAGTGACGCCCAGTCTTACCTTTCTCGGTTTGTAACTCGTTCATAAGCTGAAGTAGAACTGTGGGACCTGAGATTTGGCCCAGCTGGTCTCAGGACTCGGGTCGGAGGCACAGGAATCCATTGCCCCTTCATGGCCCAGCAGCAGCATGAGCAGCAGCATATTCTGCACGGTTACCTCCTTGCCCCCGAGTCCAGCAGGGGTGACACAGAAGGGCCCTGCAGAAGCCTGCACATATGCTTGGTTGCTTGTTGAGAAACTGAGTTCATGAACCACAAGTCTTTTTTAATGGGCAGTAAGTGTGTCTGTCCTTTGCTGCAGAAAGAGACACTATTGCTTGTTTTTTAAGGTTGTTGGCTACAGATGCAGATACCCTTGAAAGATAGTGCAGAAAAAAGGGTCGCTGTAGCTTACTTGTCAGATGGGGCAGAAACACAAGAGACCCAGGGGATGTTGTCTTCCAGCCTGGATTTGTAACCCTTATACGAAGTTGGTAACCCCCCCCCACACACACATGCTTCCCTTTCTGTCCACAATTTAACACTAGGGCTTAGCTGCCTTTCTTACTTGGGAACACTACTGAGGTCATAGCTGTTTGAAAAAACCTGACAGATTTGTTTCTGGAGAAACGGCCAATAGTATAGGGTAATACTGTTGCACATAATGCCTCAGAGGATTGGAAGTGTGTTACTTGTAGATGATACCTTTGAACCTGAAAAGGGCTCAGCAGCATCTGTTCCTATGTATCCCCCCTCCGTCTTGATGTAAAATGGCTAATCTCAGCCCACATGTACAGTGATTTGTTAAGCATTAGGGAAAGACCTATTGGTTGTGCTATGAGTCCAACATATTGTCTATTACAGCAAATGCGCAACCAAAGGGGAAAAGAGTTGGGAACTTCCAGAGGCCTAGATAATGGGTTCCAGGAAGTTGGGGGCTAAACCTGTGAAGTCAGTGTCTACCAAGGAAGTAATTTCATAGTAGGGGTCCTGCATCCCTGGGAGTAGCTTAGAATCATTGGTAGCCAGTGTGTGGAGACCATTGCACCCTAGTACCTGGTCACACCTGCTGCTTGAGAACTAGGCACCCCACCCCCACCCCTAGCCTTCTCATGCTCTGACTTCCTCTTGGACTCTTCTGTCTCTGCCAGAGCAGTATAAAGAACTGTCTCCTAAATTCCTTTAGCTTTTGAAGCACCCAGGTACAAGAATTTTCTGCTTCTATTATATATTTAGGTTTTATAGTCTTTCCTGACTGCCCTTGCCAGTTGTTATTATCCCTTCTGGCCTTTGAGTAATAGCTGTTATGCTGCTAGTGCTGGTGTTTCCAGTTTGTGACGTGCTGTCAAGCTTACCTATGAGTGTACGTGAAGTAGATCAGAGCCTACTGCATATTAATAGTAAGCTATTACATTCCTGCATGGCCTCTGGGAAAGCTGATATGTGGCCGAGCACATTCAGTCCGCTTCATTCATCATAGTTTAGAGAACATCCCAATGTTAATTTGTGCATTTGGGAATATCCTAGATTTTCCATTAAAATATATACATATGTAAGTAGCTCAGTGGAAGCTTCCCCCCCCCTCGATATCAGGGATCACACTCAGGACCTTGTGCTTGTGAGGCAGGTGCAATGCCACTGAGTTAAATCCCTGGCCCCAGTGGAAGCTTTTTTAAAAATACGGAATGAGTGACTGGTTCTATAGTCAGTGGAAGTGTACTTTCCTCATTTGATAATTTTGTATGGACCTTCAAACTGTCTAGTATGTGTGTGTGTGTGTGTGTGTGTTTGTGTGTGTAATTGGCACTCAGGAGTGGCCTGGTTGATGAGTGGTTGATTCACTTCTGCATTTAACAACATAATTCTGTTGGTCATCAGCCACTTTTGCATCCTGTGGTTTCGAACAAGAAAAAAAAAGTTGCAAAACCAGTACAGCGAAGCACTGACATGCAGATGAGGTTCCAGGGAAGAGAAGGCAGTTCCTCAGGAGGTTCCACACCAGCTGAATTTCAGTGGAGTATGGATGAGACAGAGGACTGTTGGCTCGAGTAATTTTGCAGAACTGACTGTGCTGTATACTCTTTATCTCCTTAAGGAAAACATCTACTGGTTGGTTTGTAATCGCCAACATGAGCTATTCTGGTGTATGGCTTTTACTTACTTTCTCAACCAACACCTTGATGTATGGTGACTATTAGGATAATTAATGCTGACACTTGGAAGATAGCCTGCTTCCAGATGTGTGTACACATGTTTGTTTTGTAAATACTAGCCCGATCTTTTTCCTTCTCTAGCTCAGAAAGGTGTCTCCCCCACTCCCCGTTTTTTCCAGGGTGTGGGCCTGTGTAGCTGTTTGACTATGCCCACGCATTGGCATATATTTCAGAGCCACCGAAAAGAAATTGGCTGCTCTTGAAATAACAAGACAAAAAAGAACTGTTTTTCTGAGTTGAAACATCCGAAGAGCTGGAAACAGTTGTGTTTGTATATGTGAAGTTACAGCCAGTAAATTTCGTGTGAAGGGAGTTACTGTAAACTAAGAACAGAACAGCAGCTTTCCTGGATTTCAGATGTCAAACTCAGGCTGTTTAACCCACCCACTCAGCACCTCTACATCCATCCCTTTAATGTGCTTGTGTTGTCAGTGATTTCTTCTGCTGCAGGTTTTGATGCCAGAAGACAAATAACAAAATAGCATGCATAGGCAACCCCAAAGCAGTTTTCTGCTAGAGTTTTGATTGAGGTAAAATCACATTGCTGGTTGGCAGGCACAAAACATCTTATTTTAAAATTGATACAGTTTTAAAGCAGGCTAGCCTTTTCTGGCTCAATAATAGTCGAATTACATGTTTTAAATAGTATAGGCTAGAATCCCTGTTTCAGATTAAGCCTTGTAGTAGCATGGCCAGGGTGATAGTAAACATTTGCCCAGAGTCTCTGGCTTTAGGATCTGTAGCATGCGAGGTATTAGCTGTTTGAAGGCCCGAATAGGCCTGCCAGGGAGAGCCAGATAATACTGCCTTAACTCTGTAGGGGGCTCATTCTTGTACACAGAAGCCACTGGATAGGTCACCAGGAAAGGCATGGACACTTACTACTTTATAGCTGTAGTCGTGTTTGGTTACTGCTTAAAGTTGTGGTCCCAGTACTGGTTAGTATATGGTAGTAGTGCCTCTTTCAGGGAATGTCTGAAAAAAAATTTGTTTGTTGATTGATTTTGTCTTTGGTGTTGGGGATTGAACCCAGGGCATTCTAGGCAAGCTCTGTCCCACTGAACTACCTTCCCCTCCCCAACCAAAAGGTTCATTTGTAAATAATGTGCTATAGCAGCTGGGCAAATCTGCTCCCAGTAAGGCTGGTTTCATAGCTTATCATTTTCCCATCATTTCATTCCCTTTTATAACCTAAGGGAACAAGTACAAAACATTTAATTCAGTCACTTGGATTTGAAATCTTTGAAGCTTCTTGTTTCTTCGTCACCTGTTAGTAATGCCTCCCTCCTTGGCCAGTTTGGTGACTTCAGAATGAAACACAAAGTTCCGTGGTGAGAGCTTTGGAACTAGCCGCAGGCTTGGTTTCTAACACCACTCTCTACTAGACAAGTTGCTTAACCTTTCTCCACTTTAGTTGCCTGCTGACAGGCTTATGGTGAAAACAAAATGAGATCAGATTTATCACACACAGAGTATTCATCCTGGTAGGCGCCAAATAAATTAATTTCCTTCAAATGGCTTCAGGTGAAGTAGACTGTTTTTATTTCTCTTCTTATCTGTGTGCTTGACTAGAGGAGACTGAGAACCAGGGTTTGTTATCTGTGGCTTTGTGTGTGCCTGTGAGAAGTCATTGTCGCTCTCATAGTGTCCCAAGACAGGGAGTCAGCTCTTCCTCTTGGATGTGTCCTAGACACCTTCTACCAAAGCCTTGCTGCAATGAACAACCTGCACTCTGTTGGTGTGCTCGGCTCACCATCCCTCGTTGTAGAGAATCCTGAGCCTACATGTTAGGAGTGCATCATCATGTTTAATATGATAAAACTTTTCAACTTGAAAGTAACCTAAATGCTACTTCAGACTTCACAGTGGGAGCTTTCTTATGTCTTTTATCAGGCAAGAATCCGTATTGGTCTCATGTTTTATGATATCTCATTTCAGAGTACAGTTCAAGTCTTATTTTGTGGCTCCTCCCTCCTTTGCACTAATTAATTGATTAAATTCTTTTTTAACCCTTCTGATGTACCAGTCCCCATATCAGGTGCTACAGTTAAGACAAAGCGTTTTATTTAAAGAGCTCAATTTGTGTTAGAAGACAGACTTCTGTTACTCAGTTGTAAAACAAGGCAGATAGATGATGGATGGATGGATGGATGGTAGATATTATCTATCCTTTGTACTTCCTGCTCTTTATTCCTTCAATTTATGTGGCAATCCAGGCACAATTTCTGAGTGGTATCGCTTTCATAGGAACAGAGATCAGAGTTTGTCTCAGTATTACTACCATTTACCAGCCAATTGAATTCAGGTGTGGTCCTGTATGTCTTCGGGCCTCATTTCTTTCACTGTAAAGTTGGGGCTGCTTTTTCACAGCACAAGAGGGCTTCACAGCTTTCTCCACTTTACCCAGTATCACTTTTTACTGAGCTTCCTTTTGTCTAAAGTCATGAAAGTGATTCTAAATTCTCTGACATGTTTCTGAGTTTGGATGTGTACTTCTAATATCCATTTATTTCCATTTTCACACGATAAGGTTTCAAACTGGAAGAAAAGTGCTATATTATTATTTTTAAACTATGTTTGTTCTACTTTACAAAGCCAGTTTCAAGAATATTCTATAATTCTTTGGTTTTTAACCCCTTGAGGCATTGGTTTTTATGTGATTATCTGTGCACTGACCTAATGGGGAATTTCAGTAACATATGTTTGATGAGGCCTTTATGAGATGGGGAAATGAATTCAGTCCCATTTAGGGAGAAGCTTGCAAAGAGCAGTCAAATGAGTGCTGCCACTGTAACCTGTCTTCTGAAGACTGGCATCCATTGACTGTATGCCCGTAGCTTCTACTTGCTGAATTGAGGGGCAAAGGAGATGGAGTGGGAAGTTAGAGGGCCAGGGGCCCAGGAGGGAGCTGCAGGGAGTGGGTGTGGGCAGAGGCTACAAGACTGCCAGGGTTCTGTGTGTGCCGGAAGTGAAGGCTTGGCTGTGAGGAATGGAATGTTCCCTCTTGCCCTCCAAGAGCAGAAACAGCTGTGAAAGAGCTTGAAAAGACGCTTGCTAAGTGAAGAAAAAAAAAATAAAGATGAGTATGAAAGTAAAACTCACACTAGAAACCCAACTAAACTGCAGTGGACTGGTAGCCACCTTTCCAGGCTGCTTAGGAGAATTTATTTACTTGTCTTCTAAGATTTTTTTTTTTTTACCGGGGGCAGGATAAATTGTCTGCTGTACCTCCCTCCCCTAGGAAAGGCTAGGATTGTCTGGACAGAAAATAGATTCATTATTCTCATCACCAGATGGTTATTATTTTATTCCTCCTAATGAGGGACCAGAACCTGTCACTTGCTTACTGCATGAAAACTTAAAACAAATGTTTCCAGAGGAGATCTCTGTGGGTAGAGAATTGTTGTCAGCAAATTTAACGGGAAATCTTGTTTCTAGATGGAAATTTATTCCTCCAGCCAAGTTCCCAACAATATTTATTTTAGAGCATTGTCTTTCAAAAAATGTCCCTTAGTGGTTTAAACTTTTTTAAGAGTTTCAGACAAGTATAAGAGTTGAGCTAGACCAGGATTTAGCTTACGTATCAGTTGATTGTGCAGTAGTTTTTAATGATGGTTTATTTACTTTTTATTAACCCAATAGGCTTATTTTTGGCCATTATAGGTGGCATTACATTTGACATAATAATCTTCTGACTTTTTCTGCTTATGCTATCATACTATCTATACTTGCTTTTAAACAATATGTTAACCCCAAAGTCAATAAAATCTAGTAGAATAGAGATGGTAGCTAAAACCTAGACTCCAGCAGTGTCTAAGAAAATTGTGGAATCGGTACTGACCCAGAGCCTTCCTCTTCAACTGGCATCAGTGCCTGATTCTGTGAAAGCACACAGGTCCCCTCTGTCCAGGCCTCTTCATGTACCACAAGGCAAAAAGAGGCTACTTCAAGGGTCCTTCCTGTACTTTCTCTTTTTGTTTGTTTCTTTTTTGTAAAGCAGATCTGGACCCCAATTATCTGAGTCAGTTTCTTTTTCTGCTTTATTTTGCTCATATAATCACAGTTTTAATCTCTGACCCAGCTCTCACCCTTCTAAATGGTAGAAACTTGAACCTGACATCACTGATCACTGTGCTATGTCACCAAACTTGGGAAAGACTCAGAATCATTAAGTTGGACTAAGATCTCAGTCAGTGGAATATGAGGGGGTCATTTCAGTGGTTTCAGTTATTCAATTAGAATAATCTGAAGAGCTTTAAAAATGTGCCTGTGCCTGTGACTTTACTATACCAGTTGAATCAAAAGTTGTGGGAGAGGCCGGGGATTTAGCTCAGTGGTTCAGTGGCCTGCCTCTCAAGCACAAGGACACGAGTTCGATCCCCAGTACCAAAAAAAAAAAAAAGAAGAAGAAGAAGAAGAAAGAAAAAAAATTTGTGGGAGATGTAAATGATTAAAGTCTCCCCAGGTGATTCTAATGAGTAGGAAGGGTGAAGTGCTTCTGAAAAGAAATCAAGGGTCTAGTCCAGAGATCTGTCTTTGAGAGAGCCAGTTGTCAGAAAACAAAGGCACTTGCCCACACCTTCAGATTGCTCTGCTCTGGCACACTGACCTCCGTTGGGCTCTTTGTGGTTCAGCAGGTGCATATCTTAGGTTCCAGGTGTTTAGCACCCTCGTCCTGAGTCGTCAGTACCCACACCAGGCCCACACCATTTCAGCCCTACTTGAAATGCTGGTCTTGTCCCAAGAGGTGGATGAGCATAGCATTCAAAAGCAGGCTTTGGCCATGCTTCCCCAAAAATCCTGTGTAAGGAATAGGAGACATTTGCAGTCACCTGGTGGGCAGTAGTGGGCCTGGCTCCAGAGGTGACAATCACAACTCATTTTGTTATTCTCTAGGCAACCTGAAAAAGAAAGAGGAAGGGAATGTCTTAAAAAATAAAAAGCAAGGAATGTTAAGAGTTAAATTACACAACTCCTTTTTTATTTTTAAAATGAGTAGAGTTCTTGTTGCTGAGAAAGATAAATTGATACCACATGTTGCTCCCTGACAAAACCCTCTCTGTGTTCCAGGGGAAGCTCATGCAGCTGGTGTCTGGGTTAGTGGACAGTCTCACAAGGTAAACATGGCTGCTGAGACGGACATACATAGGGTAGCAACAATTAAGACATTTCCAGTTATTCTCAACTGGCATGGCACTTTTGACTTACTTTAAAAAGTTTGCAATCCTTTCTTGGAAGGAGCTACCCTCTGCCTTTTGGCTTAAAGTATACGATGCTCGGAAAACAGTAAGTTAACATTTGTAATGTCACTGCTTCCATGTGTGGGGTCTAACAGTTGTTGAGAGCTTCTTTGTGCTTGGCAGTTTACTGAGTAGTGTGCATGCAGAGCTTCATTTATCTTCCCAAAGGTCCCAGCGGTGGACAGGGAATGTTTCAACCTCCATTTCTCCAAAGAAGCAGCTCTGGTTAAGACTGGCAGGCAAGTGCCACAGCCAGGGTTCCAGCACACACACATCAAAGCCTGGGGTCTTTCTTCAGCATCTTCTGCTCTTCCTCCCCTGGTGACCTTAAATTGTGCGTTGGATTAACCACTTTATGCATTAGGGCTGGGATACTCTTTTCAGGAATCTTGGATGGCTAATCTATCTTAGTTCCTCTTCACAACTAAATGGCTTGATGTATACGTGGGGAGCATGGACACTTTAGCTCAATGATAAATGTATCTTGCTGTAGAAGACTATTCATTATATGTAAAAAATAATAACTAGATTCTGGTAAGTGCAGTTATCGTTATGCTGATTCCCCCAAGGTGGGCCAAGCGAAGGAATCTCTGTGCAGTGGGCTACACAGGGAGGTCAGCATGACTGTGTGTTCATGCACCTCCTGCATGTGCTTCTTGAAGGGCTTTGCCAGTAATTGCAGCTTCCACGATGCAGGACACGGGTGCCAGTTTTATTACTAATTAATTATGCCTGGTGGTATTCTGGCCCCATGCAGGGCTGCTTCGGTGTAAGTTATTTTGTAAAAGAGAAGATTGATATAAAAATGAGGTAGACTGTATTCTTTGCTCTCTCTTCAGACATATTGTGGTAGAGTTGTTTTAAGGGTTTTATAAATCCTTGGATTCAAGTTAGGGGGAAACTGGTGTAATTGTTTCTGAAGCTGAAGTTTCTTCCTAGAGATGCTTGCTTTCCTATAATTCATCGGGGTCTTATTTTATAAGTAGTATATTTAATCAAAACTATTCCCATGGTTTGGCTTCTTGCCTCCAATAGAAGATAAGCATTCTATATGTTAAATAAGTGTATTACTTGTTTTTTTGTTTTTGTTTTTGTTTTTTTAAGGAGATAAGCATGATGAGGCAGTGGCATTGTCTAGCAGTAGGAACCCTACTGGGTAATATGTAACTGATCACTTTCACCTGAAGCCTCTTGTTCTCCGGCCATTTAACATGGGCTGCCTCACAGGGCATTTTACCAAGTGTATTTAGATATGATTAGATTCTTTTGTTACCTTTTGCTTCCAATCTCCAAACTCTAATGTAAAATCTTAGAAATTTAGATTGTTTAATAGGATGATAATATGAATTAGTGGAAAACTAAGAAATATTTTTAATAGTAATTGACCTGGGGTTGAGGGAGAGGAAGAATCATGCAAAATCTTACAGAAATCATATTGTCACTAATTTTTGTTATCCAGTAAGGTGTGGAAAAACATTCCCGTGCTGATATTTTACTTGGTGTTTATTTATTTACATTTCTTCCCTTACCAGAACTTAGGTAGAGAAGCTAATCATTAGAATCCTGACCTCTGAAGAACATAGAATGTTTCTGGCATCTGACCTTGGCACAGCTGGAGCATTTGTACCAGAAATGGACAAGTGAGCCATACTGATTGGCCTTTGTCTCTGCCCCACTTTCAGGTTATGGGTTTTCTAACTGCAAAGCTGGTCAGCCTGTGCGAGTGGAAGGCTGCTAAGAGGAGGACGGTGAGGATGGTAGTGGCCCTGTTTTCGTGTGTGTTGTCTTAACTGGAAAAACCTGTCTAAGCATTCTCTAGCTAATAAGCCTCAGAAATGTACTCTGCCACTGATAAACCTCTGAAATGAGTCAGGCAAAGACTGGACACTGAAACTAATCACCCATTTAATAAGGTGGGCTTTGATTTAGAAGCTGAGGGTGCTTGGTATCAGTTTGTGTGGTAGCCACTATTCTCTGCTTAGAGCTCTTTGATCACTGCCTTTCTGAAGGAAGGTGAGCGTGTGTTACAGAGCAGGCTTACATTTTCATGTTTGCTCTTCTGAGAGAGTTTCTTTTGGGAAAAAAATCTTTAATAGAATTTTTAAGTAAGGACCCACCAACTTATTAGCACAAACTGTTTCATAAACAAAATAATAATAGTAAGATTGTGCTTGTGAATCCTTCTTACTTAAATGTTAGTTTCCTAGATGTTTTACTTGAATTGTTAGCGCAAATAGATTCGGTAGTGATTTATAAATAGTTGGGTAGTGGAACTAGGAGGGTCATAGGGAAAGCATTGGATTAGAGTTGAGAAACCTAATTCCAGTTTTAGTTCTTTAGAGGCTATAGCTATAGGACTTGTGTTCAGTTCTTCACTAATTCTTAGCCTGAGTCTTTATATGTAAAATTAGGGCACAGATATACTGACTCTACAGATAGGCACAGCAGCTCTAGTAACTGAGCATGCTATAGTCTGGCCTGGCGTACCCTTAGTTCTTCATGCTTGCACTGGGACTTGGATGGGTGGGCAATCTTCATGGCCCTTCCCTCCCTTGACTCTGTGGTTCTGACCCTCAGTGTGGGTGTTCCAGCCTCTTTACCACATGCCCTTAGAAAAACTTATTATCTGTCTCCAGATTTAACCAGTCGGAGCTTGTAATTACATAAAATTATACACATATGTTGTTGGAGGTCAGAGCCATAGTAAGAGACAGCGATCAGAAAATCCATATGGAATATTTTGGAGTTCTGTACAATGTTTTGTTCTTTTTCTCAGTAGGCTTGGAATTGTGAAACTAAAATACACTTTAAAAATATTGTTCCTAGATGCCCTTTTAAAGATTACTCATTCATTGTGGGTTTTGGTTTGAACTCACCTAGAATATAGAGCAGAGGGGGGCTCCCCAGGTGGGAAGAATCTGGGGGTACCCACATTGCTCCTACAGCCTCAGGAACTTCCAAAGCTTGTCTGTTTATATTATTATTCAGTACCTCTACCTCATACTCAGTAGTGGAACCATCTGACTGATTCCTGAACCATCCAGCCTGCATACCAAGAGGATACTTCATACCTGTTTCATAAAGTGTTTTACTTTTTAAAGAAATGTCATTTCTGAACCATTAGTAGAGATGCCATTATTCTTTTTAAAAACCATAAGAGTAAAAAAGAACAGTCTCCTGGACAACATTTGTTCCATCAGATACGCAGCTTGTTGCCTGTTTGGTTTCTCTCAAATGCCTTCTGATGATACTATAATTGTGGAAAATGCCAATTTATGATCTAAGATTGCTTGTGTTCATTGCTCAGCCTGAGCTGCCATCCCCTTTTGCAGAGAGGCTGAATATTTTGGGTTATTTACTTTAGGGTAAAAATCCTGCTGACTTTGTATTTTAAAAACATTCTGGTGGAGCACATGTATTTGTATCTTTTACATAAATATAGTTGATGATTGCCAATTTTTAAAAATTTATAACTTTTAAGATTGTTCATATTTATATACAGTATCAGGCAATACCTTTTATCTTTTACTTCCAAATGAAAACTGATCTGGCCTGCAGATACTGCTCTAGATGTGGAGAATATTGTCCACTCCTCTTTTGTACTATACATGAGGCATTTTATAGATTAGAATGAATCTGCCCCAGGCCATGAGCTGTCTTCACCACAGACTCTGCACTTTATAAGAGCAACATAAACACCCTGACTTCATAGCATGACTAGTTTTGGAGTATATTATTATCTAGCATGGTTATGTCATCCCTAGCAGGGAGGGCACTTGGATATTACTGAGGCCATAATGAAAATGGGAAGCTACAGTTGTTGTAGACAGATTAGATTTTTTGTTCAGGGTTATATGGTAGGTTATTGACAGATAGGGCTGAATCTGGGTCATCCCTATCAACTGGGTGTATCCACTGAGCTAGGAGGAAAATTCTTGCAAGATAGGTACAGTAGTCATTAGAGTTTTAAGGGTATTTGCCCTACTTTTTAAAAATCATTTATTTTTAAAATAGTTTTAGATATGCAGAAAAGTTATAAGATAGTATGGAGTTTCCTTATACTCAGCATCATGTCCCCTGTCATTAATGTCACATAGTAAGTGTGTCACACAGATGAGCTAATTATGATACATTATGAGTTAAAGTCCCTGTCTTAGTTATGCTGTCCTATTTTCTTTTCTTTTATTTTCTTTTCTTTTTCTTTTTCTTTTTTGCCTAATACTATTTGTCTGTGTTCCAGGATCCTGTCTAAGATACCACATTATCTTTAGCTGTCATATCTTTGGGGTTCTTCTTGGCTGTCTCAGTTTTAAGGAAAACGGAGTAGGCATTTTGTAAATGTCCCTTAATTGAGATTTGTGTGTTGTTTTTCTCATATTTGACTGGGATTATGGCTTGAGAAGGAAAACTAGAGAAGTTGCCATTGTGTCAAGGGTGCATACTGTCATCGTGGCTTACTCACCTTGGTCACCTTGGTCACGAGATAATGCCTGTCAGATTTCTCAGTTACTTTCCTCACCCTGTCCACACTGTTACTCTACGGAAGGAAGTTACTCTGCATCGAGGGAAGAGTATCTATATAAATTATTGAATTCTCCTACACAGGAGGCTTGCCTACTCCTTTAACAGTGTAGAAAATCATGTTCTTCTGTTCTTGTGTCTGCCAGATGTTACAGAATAAGATGTGAAATTGGGTCATGATGAAGTCACAGAAAGGATAGATAAAAGTTATGTACTTTCTGTCTCCATAGAAGTGGTTAAGAAAAGATAGATGTTGCCTCTGTGCTCAAAGGGGAAGAGACTCAGGTGATGAATTACCCTCAGAGACTGAGGGATGTTTGTTGCACAGTGCAGGGAAGGGAGTAGTGGGTAATAAACTACAAATATGAACTGTAATGTAGGAAATATAATTAGAAAAAGGACAATAAAACTTAGGAATTTGGAGAAAACAGTGTTATTGAGCTTATATGTTCCTAGTATCTCCTGGATATGAAACCATCTCCCCACCTCCTACACATGACACCTTCTATTATAACATGTTGTCACTTTATTGTGAGTCAAGAAGGGGTATGCTCATGTTCATCTTATAATTATTTTTTGCCTCGGAAATTGGAGGAGCGGGTTTGGACCTTTCTGGCTTATATCGTGAATTTGCCCTTCTCTTTCTGCAGAACTCTATCCGGCACAACCTGTCTCTGCACAGTCGATTCATGAGGGTCCAGAATGAGGGGACTGGCAAGAGCTCATGGTGGATCATCAACCCTGATGGGGGCAAGAGTGGCAAGGCTCCCCGGAGGCGGGCCGTCTCCATGGACAACAGCAACAAGTATACCAAGAGCCGTGGCCGAGCAGCCAAGAAGAAGGCAGCCTCGCAGACTGCCCCAGAGTCTGCAGACGACAGTCCTTCCCAGCTCTCTAAGTGGCCTGGCAGCCCCACCTCCCGCAGCAGCGACGAGCTGGATGCATGGACAGATTTCCGATCACGCACCAATTCCAATGCCAGCACGGTGAGTGGCCGCCTGTCACCCATCCTGGCAAGCACAGAGCTGGATGATGTCCAAGACGACGACGCACCGCTCTCCCCCATGCTCTATAGCAGCTCAGCCAGCCTGTCGCCCTCTGTAAGCAAGCCATGCACTGTGGAGCTGCCGCGGCTGACGGACATGGCAGGCACCATGAATCTGAATGACGGGCTGGCTGACAACCTCATGGATGACCTGCTGGATAACATCACGCTCCAGTCATCCCAGTCATCACCCACTGGGGGGCTCATGCAGCGCAGCTCCAGCTTCCCATACACCACCAAGGGCTCTGGCCTAGGCTCTCCAACCAGCTCCTTTAATAGCACGGTGTTTGGACCCTCGTCTCTGAACTCCTTGCGCCAGTCTCCCATGCAGACTATCCAAGAGAACAAGCCAGCCACCTTCTCTTCCATGTCACACTATGGCAACCAGACACTCCAAGACCTGCTCACTTCTGACTCACTCAGCCACAGCGATGTCATGATGACCCAGTCGGACCCCTTGATGTCCCAGGCCAGCACCGCTGTGTCTGCCCAGAACTCCCGCCGGAATGTGATGCTTCGCAATGACCCCATGATGTCCTTTGCTGCCCAGCCTAACCAGGGGAATTTGGTCAATCAGAACTTGCTCCACCACCAGCACCAAACCCAGGGCGCTCTAGGTGGCAGCCGTGCCTTGTCGAATTCTGTCAGCAACATGGGCTTGAGTGACTCCAGCAGCCTCGGGTCAGCCAAACACCAGCAGCAGTCTCTTGTCAGCCAGTCTATGCAAACCCTGTCGGACTCTCTCTCAGGCTCTTCCTTGTACTCATCTAGTGCAAACCTTCCTGTTATGGGCCATGAGAAGTTCCCCAGCGACTTGGACCTGGACATGTTCAATGGGAGCTTGGAATGTGACATGGAGTCCATTATCCGAAGTGAACTCATGGATGCAGATGGGTTGGATTTTAACTTTGATTCCCTCATCTCCACACAGAACGTTGTTGGTTTGAATGTGGGGAACTTCACAGGTGCTAAGCAGGCCTCATCTCAGAGCTGGGTGCCAGGCTGAAGGATCACTGAGGAAAGGGGAAGTGGGCAAAGCAGGTCAGTGCCCAGCACTATGACATAACCAGGTGGAATAATGGGGAGCCTGTCTTCTGCTTACCTTGAATTTCATGTGGAGAACTGTGGAGCAGCAGTGCACAGTAGTGTGGCTCCTCCTGGCCGGTCCATCTCACAGTTTTACCTGCCGTCAGATAGGGCTATCAGTCACCCCTCCCACAGTTGGCTGACAGCTCAGGGATTCCAGTAAGAAGAGCTCTTGTGCACACACGCACACACTTGCTTTCTTTCTCCCCCACCCCTCTGAGGTCACGTTATTTTTTTGTATCACCCTCACTGAGCTCTGACACAGATTGCCTGCTCTACATAATGGCTGTGTGAGAGTAAAAGGAAAAGGTGGGAAAAGTTTAGGCCATGCTTCAAGGTGAAGGATGCAAGCCAGAGGACTTTCTTAGAAAGACTCAGATCCAACACTGCCTTTGTTAATCTGTAGTGTTGTGTAGTGTATATCTTTTTTCCAGTAAAGTAATAATTTGCAATGACAGCAATTTAATTGCAGAATGTATATTTCTGGATGCTTTCATATATATGAATGCTTCCACCAGAAGCAAGATCTGGTTCTTCATTTTTATTAGCATAATACTTGGCATCTTTGTTAGTTAGCACTCAAGATCTAAGCATTTAAGGAAGCAAAAAATTAAATCAAAAACAAGATTTATATGAGGGAATACTTATGCATGTGCCTTTCCTTGTTCCTTGACCTATAAGTGTTGTCAGAGTCACATGAGTTGTGATGGTGACAGAATTTTAAAGTGGTGGCATTTTAATGCTGTCATAACCAGAAAGAGCAAGAAGTGTGGTAAGGAAAGCATTTCGTTTGAATCAGGAATTGAGGGTTCAGTCCCACGTCCATTGCTTTCTGGCTGCCATCATGAGCTTGTCACTTATCCACTGAGCCTGATTCCTGTTGTAAAAAATGAAGGTACTTGCCCTTGTTACAGAGTTATTACGGGATTAAATGCCAGTAGTGTGTGAAAGTGCTTTGCAAAATGCAGCAGGTTGAAATATGTATAGTGCAATTAGGTAAACGCATCAACTGGAGAGCAAGCAGAGCCCAGAGAGCTTAAGTAGTTTTCCACGGTCACATGGCTAGACCCCAAATTCATGCTGCTTAAATGGCTTAAACCATAGTAGTTCTTCCTAATTTTCTCTAGGTCAAGAGAGAATGTGCTGTGGATGGAGCCAGAGTTTCAGATAATAGGCAAGCTTGAGTGTTTTTCTCAAGAAGTAAGGAGAGCACTGGGGGCTTCTGCCACAGGTTTCCACCGCACACACCTTCGTGACAAAGGGTTCTGTTCTGTGCCCCAGCTCTCTGGTTGTTTTGTTTCCTCCTCCTCTTCCCCCCCACCTTCTCCCTTCTCCTTCCTTCTCCTTCTTCTTTCACTAAGCTATTTACCCATCTTTAAATTGTGTGGAAGTAAAAAAGAATTCAAAACCATAAAATCCCAGCCTTGTTTAACCCTCGCCATAGTGCAGGAATTACAAGGTTCTCCCATGGTGAGCTCACTGTAGCCTGTGGGCAGCTGTAGGAAGGGGACTGTCAAGAGCCTCGTGAGGCTAAAGCTTCTCAGCTTGCCAGGCATAAGCAGGCCCCTAATGGAACGTGGACATCTGTTCTTGTCATTTAATAGCCCTTGAGCTGGTGAAAGAATGTAATGGAAGCTAAGGAGGATGACAGTACTGCCATGCCAGCCACGTAGTACCGTACCAGAACTTGGGCTGGTAGAGGTTGGACTTCAGAAATTCAGATATTTGACTTTTGGAAAAATAAGTGATTTTTACTCCCTTAAGAGAAGGATTGCAATTGTGGCTTCTAAAGACTGGAGTTTTAGTTTGGCTATAGTTAGAAGGAAGCCACTTCCTATTCACTGGAAAGAATGAGTTCAGGAAAAAATGTACCATCAGTTTCTCTGTAATTTTTCAGTTGTAAATTCCCTTTTAGTTGACTAGTAGACCTTTCTTACATGTCTGTAATTATGAAGCATTATACAGATATCCTTTAAGGAAGATTTAAATATACAGGTTTTAAAGTTTTATTTGATGACAGGTTTTTGATAATGTGAAATTACTACTTCTGGTATCCTGTATTTCATTATTATCTCTAACAACTTGGAATCATTTAATCGTGTTTTTCTTAGAACATTTTGAGAAGGTGTGATCTTCAGTTAAAAATGAAAAGTTACCAAATTTTCCAGAAAGTAAACTACCTCAGTATGACCACAGAGCAAGGAAAAAAAATCATAGTAAGGATAACAGGGGCAGGGGTGAGCAATAAGAGGAAGTCTGGTTTCTGGGTATAGAATTTCCATTTTGCTTTGGAATGAATTGCTACTCAAAGCAACCAGGAGCACTTGTTGCCCAACACATTTTATCCCTGCCCACACATACTCCCAGTAGTGGGGCACTGGGCATTGTACATGCTAGGCAGACTTGCTGCCATAGAGCTATATCCCCAGACCCATCTTTCGCTTCTAAACTAGTGGCTTTTGTTTTATTAAAGATGATCTTGAATTGGGAAAACAGGCCGGAAGTTAGAATTTCAGACGACACTTCTCTGGAATTGAGCACCCTTGCTTCCCAAGAGGTGTTCTATAGCACCTTTCTTGGTCTGCCTCCTTTTTATTAATATTTCTTCATACTGATTCCCTTGTTTGATCACAGAAGGTCACATAGCCCTAGTAGGAACCTTACAGTGTTCATGGAGCAGCTCTAACCAGTTCACGTCTTACTGAAGAAATGGAGTGAGGTGCTTCTCTGGAGGGCTAGGAGTTTCACACATGCTGTTTATTTTAGAGTATGTGTAAAATCCTTTGACCTGTGGGTCTGTCTCTAGAAGAAAAACATAACCATGCCTTTCTGTGAGTGCCAGTTGCTGGGTGTACAGAACACTACCTTCCTTCAGTGCTCAGAAGCTTAGGGTACACATACATTCTGGTGGCAAAGAGGTAGCCATGTCCTGGTGAGGTGACTGCAAGCCCGAACTTCCAGTGAATCCTCTGGAATTGGACATGTGTCTCCCCACACAGGAAAAGTAACTACAGTCTTACCCTCATTTTGATATCAAAAGATGTCTGAATTCATACGCTGTTTCATTGGTCTTCATTATGGCATTTGGGTATCCTAACAGGGAGCAGCTCAAAATTTAGTTTTGTGTTTAACACATTCCCACCAGCTTGAACCACCAGTGGTACATGCATGACTGTCCCCTTGGGCAGCATAAGACAATCCCATAAGCCACCCAAGGGGACAGTCATGCACGTGCAGCCCCTTCACGAACATGTCACACTACTTTACGGTAAGAATTGGGAGCCATCCATCGAGAGAACCCCTATGGAAAGAGGAGGGATACTTTTCTTCCTGTTTCTGCCACTGGCCACATCATTCCCAAGTCTCAGACTATTTGTTCTCTCATCTGTCCAAAGAGGATAGAGTCATAGTCTTAAATGTACAGAGTATATGCAGTTTTACACTTGAAGCCAACACTCTGTCTGTGAAATGGCCCAATGAAAGTTTATGTGATGATACGGAACTATAAAGAAAAAGGTGTATGCTTCTCGAAAGGGATAAGTCTGTGCTGCCTGTTGACCGATGTTTGACTGATGTTTGAATGTTGTGATTCCATCATGTTTTTAAATTTTATGTGGGTGATAAGACTAATTTTAATCAAATACAGGTAATATTGACTGTCATGTTTTTCTTGAAGTAGATATTTCTATTTTAGGGAATGGAATGCATAGTAAATGTCAACCTGTTGTGTACTGCCTGGAGAATGTACTATTATTTGAACTGTGATGGTGGCCTTTGGTCACAGGATGCTGGCCTGAAGAAGTCTGTGTCTGCCGAGATCTTTATTCTTACTTTTTCAGAAAGCCTGAAGTCTGACTTGTCATTCTGGAGAGGATGACTGTCTGGATCTTTCAGTGTTGATAATAGTAAAGGAAGTTGATGCAGCCATGAAAATGGCTTTCCTTGCAGAGACTAGTACAGTCTGCATACATTACTCTTCCCTGGGAAGCAGTGGCATCCAGTGCTGCCTCTGCTCTTCCTGGGTTTGCTGGTTTTATCTTGCACCTGTGCTCACCTCTGACCAGCCTGGTAAGCATGGGGTCAGAGCCTCTGTGGCTCCCACTTCAAGCAAGTTCATTTGCAAGTGGCTTTTGGGGAGGTCTCCTTTGGCCACAGAAATGACATGAAACAGATATGAGGTTAAAAAAAAAAAACATCAAAATTACTACTTACAATTCTTAGGAACTTTTAAGATCTCATTATGTGCTTCTTTTTAGTACATTCATGATGCTGAACAGTCGACTTCTGTTATGTAACATTTTCTGTGAGTGGTGTCTTCCCCAGGGTGGCCTGCACTCTCACAGGCATAGCCTTCTGTGGGAAGAAGGGAGAAAGGAGTTTGCTGGAAGCCCCTTTGGTGCCCTGACAGAAGAGGTGACCTTCCAGCAGGCTCCGTGGCCTTGCACAGGTGGGAGGTTGCTTGCCAGCTGCTCTTTCTTCCCCGACTTGGAAACACATGTCGGTTTCATTCCTAGATGGGGATTCTGTACCTTGTGAGAGACATCACCCACTTTCTCCCTGGTTTTGTTGGTATGTACATTTGATTTCAGTGTTGCTTTACTCTGTCCTCCAAATTGTTTTAAAATTTAAAGTTTCAGAAATTAAAATGAATTAAAAATTTGTTTTGTGGATTAGTGATACTTCAGATATTTAAAGGTGTCCCATAGGTCAGTATATCTAAGTGTTTCACAAAATACTTAATCCTCAAGCTATTTATGAAGTTAAAAGTAGATCCTATGGTCAAGTAAGTTTGGGAAATGTTAAAGAGAAATTGAGTTATATACATTTCCAACAGGACTTCTGAAAGCCTTAAAAATGAATACACTTTGTGAGCTTTATAGGGTAACACATGCTATCCAGTGTTTACTAGATTTGGTATCTTGAATAAATGTTTTTTTCCTCAAGAAACCATAACACAAGTGTTCTAAGAAATGCTGCTCCAGAGTTGCTGAAAGGGGTCAGCAACCCCCTGAGGACTTTGGTTCCTTTCCCCTTTCCTCCAATTGGCCTTTGTCAGGTAGGAAGTGCCCTTCGCTGTGGGGTGTGTTCTGCCTGTGGGTGGGGTGTGTTCTGCCTGTGGGTGAGCAGGTGGCCTGGTGCTGGGGTAGTCCCTATGTTGGTGAAAATCCTCAGGGAAGGCTGAATTCATTATTGAAATCTGAGTCCCTGGGTACAGAGGACAGAGGTGAATCAAATAGTGTCTTCCCTTCAATGGGTGCTGCATGGCTGGGTGAGGAAACCAGTGGCAATGGTGGTGACCATTTGTCCCGGAGTGAAGACTGCTTTACATGCGAGCAAAGCTCACCTTTGGAGCCAACGACCCAGGCGGTGTGACCACCTTGTGTGCCAGCCCCGCTCTAAATGGCCCCATTCCTTTATCACCTTGGTGTTTCCGCCATGTCTTTGGAGTATAAAAACACAGACCCTGCCACTTCAGGAGCTCCACACGAATAGCTCAGAGCTGAGGCTGAGTCCAGGCAGTAGTTCTGTTAGAAGCCCAGCAGGACCCTTGCTGTACTTTGTGTTTGGTTTCTAGAGCCAGTTCCTCACTGTTGGATGTGAGCCAGCTGCCCACTCCAGCACACGGCCCCTGGGGCTCGACTCTGAGAGAAACTGCAGAGTTAAAAAGCCTTCCTGTAGCTCCCTTGGAGTTGATCAAGGACCTGTGTTACTGAAGATGGCCTGTGGGATTTGTAGTAGGAGGCTGCTGTTTCTGTGGCCATGTGTCATTGAGCTGTCACGCACCTCTCAGCCTCAGTTTGCTCATCTGTAAAATGGGGTTGAAATTTAAACCTCCCCTACAGTGCTGGCTCTTATAAGGATGAGCTCTGATGTGGGCTGCTGTACTTTTTCACCTTTTTAAAATTAATGTTGTGACTTTGAATGGTCCTCAAAATTAATGCAGAATATAGGAAGCAGCCGGCCTAGTCTTGCGCTATTGACACCAAGAGTGACTTCCCTCCCTCAGTAAACTAGAACCAGTCAGATATCTTTTCATCTACTGGCTGAAACCTGTGCTCTCTGGAGTTAGTGCTCCCTGGAACTCCTGCCTACCATTAGTGAGGATGATGTTTTCCACTTTCATGGGGAATTTCTGCTGCCACAGATGCAGTGAGGAGTATGTACGTGGTAACAGAGTATCCCTTAGCATCCCCGAAGGCTCACCCAGCAGCCTAGCTGTCTGGTCTCAGTTTGGGGGGAGGGGGCGCTGCTGGTGTCCAGGGGCTGGTATCAAGTCCCTGAGGGGACACCTTGCCCTGCCTGTCTTGTCTGTGACCCTCCTGCTGTTAGGAGGGAACTAAGATGTCTGATCTTGGCTCTCCCCCTGCCAGGCCACTGAAGAGCTGCTCCCAACCCTCCTAGGACTTCCTTGGGAGCAGAGGACCATCCAGTCTGGGTGTGATTCTGGCAGTGATCTGGGCTTGGTGTTTCCTTTTAGGACACAATTTGGGGATCAGGAAACAGTCACTCTCCCCGTAAGGTCTCTTCCAACTCTCAATGTGGCAAGAACCTGAGAGATAAGGCTGCTCTCTCCTCCAGGTGCTTCTCATAGAAAGCAGTGGCTGGGTGGGACTGAAGAGCTCCATCCGTGAAAGCTGACTGGCATGGCTTGCAGATATCGGGTCTGATTTTGTCTGTCTCCCAGCAATAGATGTATATTTTCTATTTTTAAAATAACCTCCTTTTTTGCTGAAAAAAAAATACATGACATTTATTAAAAGATGAGAATCACTTAAGTCATTCCAGTGTTTTTTGAAGGATGAACTAATTGCCTAACTTGGTTGGATTGAAGGTTTGCATGTTGATGTGCCCTCTCCCTTTCCCTTCTCTTTCCCTCTCCTTATTTTGCTCTGATGAAAGAAGTCTGGGCTATAAGAATTTTTTTAAAGTATTCATATCTGTGTGTTTGATTTGAATCCTTAGGGGAAATTAGTGGCCAGGAAGAGAAGGCTAAGGGTTAGAGGTCAAAATTCTAAATTAATTTCTACTTGGCCTACATTTATATACTTGTCACTGTAATTCATTGGCACATCCAGGTCATTTGTATGCTCAGAAACAATCAGGAAAGCCACACAGACCAACGTAATCGTAAAGAGAAAACTGTTGATGTGGTTGAAGGCAGCCCTGCTGCTGCCTGTTGGCTGGGTACCTCAAGCCAGAGCTTTCCCTGCAAACCCACACCCTCTGCTCAGGCTATCCTGTGCCCGGTGGGCCAGGCTGGTGGAACCGTGGTGCTCACCACTGTAGTGCGTGTCCAGAGAGCAGCCAGGCCGCCTGGCTGCATAAATGCAGACTTGCACCTGGAATCTGCACACCTGGCCTGCTATGCTGACTCAGGATGGGTCATGCTGTCAGTTCTGAAGCCACCCGTGCATGAGTCCCTCCTTTCAGGATCCGCTTCATTTCCTTCTGCTGTTGCCCCAGTGTGGTGGTTACTTCTTGGCTACCATTTATCTATCAGCTGCATGTCCTGGTCAGTTATAGATGAGGGGTTTGAACTATTTATGGAACTCTGAGGGCTGGCATTGTGTTTTTAGTGCTTGGAAAAATGAGATTATCTTTAAAAAGCCTGTATATCTAAAGAAGGAAAACAGGGGACGCCAGTACCACCCCTGCTCCATAATTGGTAGCTGAACTCGATGGACTAGTGACTGAACCTACCTTTCCACCCACTCTGAGGAGATCTAGGACATCGCAGTCTGCACGCTCCCGTCATTCACCCTTCACCATCACCTCCCACATCTGGTAAATGCAGGAAGAGTCACACGGGACAGTATCATACCCAGTGAATGTATATTCAGTCTGATATTCGGGTCAGATTTCTTCCTGAAGTACAATTCTCTTTTGTCACTATCATTGTCAACAACTTGGGGCTTAGAGTAGGACTGTTACTTTGGAGGCCTGTGATGAAAGGGTTATGTATGCTTGTATGCTGGGATCTGCAGAAAGGAAGGAGGATTCTTTATTAAGAATTGGTTGAATATTGATTTCTTCTTATACAGGATGAGAATTTTAGAAATTTAGTTGGAAACCATCTTTTCCCAAAAACATTACAAATCCTAGATCCTGTCCCTTGAGCACTCTTGGCAGTGTACATAAGTCATAGAAACAGTAGCAATGAAATAATGCTAAACACTTGAATGGGCAGAGAAGAGCTTCCAGAGGATGGCTTATTCAGCTGGTACTTACTATGCACCTGTTTTATATTTTGCACGTTATAGGTTACTTGCACCATCAAGAAGATTTTGTTACCCTTACTGGAATGTCTGCTGCTTGAAACAAATGCCATATCTAAGACAGAGCTCTTGAAGTAGCAGATGTTCCATAAGTGAGTTGACTTGAAGACTGCTCTGCTTACAAGAAGTTTAACACACTGGGAGTCAAAAGTCAGGAGGGCTGGGGATGTAGCTCGGTGGCACCACACCTGTCTTGCAAGCGTAAGATCCAGAGTTCAATCCCCAGTACAAAAAAAAAAAAAAAAAAAAAAAAAAAAAAAAAAAAAAAAAAAAGTCAATGAGGAAGTGGCCATTCTGGGCACTGCGTGGTTAAGTGCCAGGTGAGAGGTTCAGGAGTTGAGCACAGGACAGCCTGGATGGGTGGGGCTGGAGGATCATTCTGAACGTGGCTGATTCAGACGGGTGGGGAGAAGAGCAGTCTAGGCAAAGGGTCAGTCACTGCACCCAACCCCTCAGGTGTCCTCAGTAGTCCTGGGACACAAAATGTGGAATGTGGCGTTAACACCTTACTGCGTGTGCTCCATGAAGTGTGCAGGGTGACAGTGATCCCACAGCTCTTTCCCAGCTGAAGTCGTTTTCGTGTGATAGTTAAAGATGATTAACCTGAGATGGTCCAAGTGGCCTGTGGACTTTTCACCTTAAAAATGGTTAAGAGAATATATAATACCAAACCTTATAGAATCCTCTACATAGTTTGAAAAAATTGAAAAATCAAGAAAAGATGGAATCTCTTCAACCTTCCATCAACGGCAAGCCATCACCTATATTTCTGCCATGTCAGTCTCTGAGTCCATGAGGGATGTTGGTTGATGTAATTCCTGCCCGTGTAAAGGCAGAGATGGGCCATTTGTGTTAGACTTATGGCAGCCATCAGAAAAGTTTAAATAGAAAAGCCGGCACCCCTGCATAGCTCCTTGTCCCTCTGCCATGAAAGGCTACGAGGGTCCTTTCCCGTTTCCCTCATGTTTTGTCAGCACAGCACAAAAGCTGGCTGGATAGGAAGGCCTTGTACACTAGGCCTAGGCATTGAAGTGCCCTGGAGACAGAGGCTCTTGAGGCGACTCTCATGAGCCTCTCAAGCAGGCTTTCTCTGCTCCCATGAAAAGGTCAGGCATTCTTGGGAGGCAGAATAGTACAGCACTTCCACAAGTCAGCCTGTGCTTCTTACCCAGACCAAGCTTCTGGAAAGAATTTTTTTTTGTTAAGTAGTGTATAATTGAGTGCCTTTGTGCATCATTCCAAGCATCACTTTTGCACTAAAAGCTTCTCATTCTAGCTTCCCTAATATATCCTCACCTTCTACATTAGGTATTTACTTGCCTGTTAGAAAGTACCAGAGCCAGGTTTCCTGGAAATTTGACTTGCCTTTGTGGAGGTTTCTCAACTGAATATAAACCTGGCTTTCAGCCTGGCTGAAATGTCCCTACCTGTTCTCTTTCCCTCATAAACTATTCAGTGCCTAGAATGGCAAGTGGACAGCATTTGCCAAAACGGAGTTTTTTAGAGGAGCAGGTCCTAGGTTCTCCCCTCTTGCAGGCTGAGGGTTAGATTTGCACCTGCCAGGTCCTGTCATCACTGACCACCAGCTTGTTTTCATGAATGTCTCTGACTCCTCTTCATCACCTGTTCCAACCTAGGAGGTAGTGAAAGATGACCAGGCCAGAGTGTTAGCCTGTTCCCCTGAGCCGTGAAGCAGGCCTGCTGAGTAGCTGCACCCTCAGGAACTGCCACCACATTGGGGTTTCAAAATAGGATTTGGCTGCCTACCCTCGAGGACGGTGGCAGATAACTGGCTCGTGATGGGCTGCTTTCCCCCTTGGTCCTCCTGGAAGTGAAGCAGAAGTGGTGGCACGCAAGCAGATGCCCTGTCTGGACTGGACTGGAAACCTGCAGTCTCTGAAAGCCATGCCTGCCTCTGCACCCCACAGGAGGCTGCCCCGTCTGACTGAGGAGTCTGCTCCTCTCTCCTGAATGCTCCATATTTAATCCCCAGCTGGGTTCAGGAGTTGCAAGTTTTGCTTAAATTGTCCTTATTTTTAAAAGAGTGAAGAAAATGGTGTTTGACTTTCATTTTGATTTTTTGGGCAGACTTCAAACCCATTTAGTCCTAACTTGGGAAAGGGTTGATAACCTCTATGGATTTGTGGATGTGAGGGTTTCATTCTACTCTTTTTCCTTCCATGTCATTTTTTTTTAATAACTTTGTTTTTCTTTTTATTGAGTTTATTGGTACAATCTAGGTATGCAATACAGTTACATTCATCATTGGGATCCTGTACCTTTACATAACAGGTCCTGATTCTCATTTTTTCCCCTTGTCCCTGCCCTCCCTTCACCCCCTCCTCCCCTCCCCATTTGCAAACACTTTATTTCCATTTTTTCAGTTTCTCAGATTTTTTTCCTCTCCCTTATTACCTTTCCCCCACCCTTCCCACTTTCCCTACACCTTTAGCCCTTTACTTCCTATTTCACATTATTAATTATCTCATTAGGATCCTGTGTACTATTATAGTTTTTTACACCAGAGAAACTATTCAATATTTCAGTTAAAGAAGTCTCTGTATGAACATTAAAAATAGGGAATCCTAAAATAAAACTAAAAAGGAAAGTAAAAGAGAAAAGGCAATGATGTAACATTAAAATAATCCTTAATTCTGGAGATGAAAATGGTCCCTGTCATGTTTAGTAGTGGGGTCCTATTCCTTCTTTCTCTGCTGAGAAGATAACCCGACTGACAAATGCACATTTTTCACAGTGGAATTAAGTTGTGGGGGACAGCAGTGGGGACAGTTATGTTCCATTTCCAGATTTAAGTTGATTGGGGTTGTTATGTTGTGTGGTTTTGGAGGCGTTTCCCTTCCTTAGCACATCATGTGACTTAATGGTGATAATTAGGCAGAAGCTTGTCTTCCCTGCAGATGCCAGTATTACAGAGGGCCCGACTCTCACCAGAGACCGGATGACAGCATCCACAGATATTTTTAGAATGGGTCTCATCATTCATTTAGTTTCTCTGTTTCATTTTCCTTCCATCAACAGCCTTATTTCAAACTTATTTATTGAGCAGGGAGAGGGGAAGGGAGCATTTTAAAGTCACTGAAGAGACAGGGATATTTTCATATTTATTGTTAATTGGTATATTGCCTAGTAACTGTAGGGTAACAGCGGTAATTCTTTTAGCTAGCTGCTTCCTTTTCCTTCCAAAGGTTTTGCTTAATCTGTTTTTTAAACTAGAAGGGTATCAACACACACAAGCCTCATAGTTGGCTAAAAAGCCATACTTGAACCCATATGAGAACGACATGGGCTTCCTTAAAAACCATGGATCGCACCCAAACTAAGTATCAACAGATTCCCAGCTCTGTAGTTGGTTTTATCACTGAACATGTGCTCCACTCTCTCGGTCTTTGCCTTGAGTCAGATAAACATGTGCAGACTGGACTGCAGAAGAGCCTTCAGAAGTCCGAGGCAGATGAGTTGCTGCTTTCCGTAGGAATGTTTGCATTATTTGATCTTTATTGTAAGTGGTGGCCCTGGTGTTCCGTTTAGTGGGATGATTGTTTTCCTATTCAAGATGTATTGTATCTGATTATTTTGTTTTCATAGTATTTTACATCTGTTTCCTTCTAACGCACACACACAACCCAACATCAGTGCCTTTCAGTTGTGTGGAGTGAGATTCTATATTAAGTGTGCCCTCTGGAGGAACTGCCTCTGTCCCTTGGCCTGGCTCCACTGACTTATGGCATGGGCACAGAGATGGCTTCCTGTGCAGGCCTCCCTGGGAGGGCATTGCCTGAGACCTTGGAGGAAGCTTCAGGGCGGGGCATCACAGGCCCCACTCCATTCTGCAGAGAGGAAGTGGTGTTAATGTATCTCCTCCTTGATGATACTGCCAGATGGGCCTTTTGCTGAGGGAATGGGTTGTTGATGCTGTGTTAGAGTGCCCTGGGAGGGCCCCCTAGCCTGGATTTAGAGCTGATGTCTGTGCTGCCTGGAATGATGCCATGTCAGAGTGCCTAGGTGCCCTCCAACTCCGTCCCTCCCATGCTGGCCCAGCCACGACCACGGAGCAAACTGCACGTTCTACCTCTGTACTTGGGGGAATGAAGTGTGTCACCTTCCTACTCTGCACTGGTTTCCATGGCACAATAATTAACACCAAAGGGAAACAGGGAGGCAGTCTGAATTAGGTAATACCTTGCTGCTTTTCCCTTGATACTTACAGAAAGTCAGGACTGGGACTTGGGGACCATAGTCCCTTGATGACTAATTGCATAGTGATGTTAGATTGTGATTTATTAAATGTTATTGTGAAGGAAAAAAGAATTCCCTTCACAGTACTGTGTCTGGGAGCCCCTGTCCAATAATGCTTCAGGGTCCCAGTGAAATACTTATAATAGCACCAGGTCAAGCAGGCCAGATTCCTCACAGACAGATCTGGGATTTATTCAGGCCTTTTGTCCCTCTGAAATTAATATACGGTCCAAGATAATATTGTCTAGTCACTTCTTGAAGCAGAGAATACCTCCAAAAAGCCCAGTCAGGGAAACTAAACATTAACAACTAATGGGAAGAGGGCCTTATTTTTCCTGCTTGATTGTGTCTGCCTCCAGTAAAAACAAGCTCACTTCTCTTCAGAGCTATAGCAAAGGAAAACAGGCCCAGGGGTCTGTGATGTTTTGCGTACTGAGTCCTGTTGTCTTTGCAGATGTCCGTGGCAAAAGGTAAGATTGTCAGCAAGGATAGAGTCATAGATGAGACTGAAGCCACAAGGGGACTTACAGAAATTCTGAATTTTCACGTTAGACGAGCAAAAGGCAGATGTAAATAACGTGTGTGTGTGTGTGTGTGTGTGTGTGTGTGAGTTTATTGATGTAATTTTCATTCTGTGGTCCTTTTGGTGAGAAGATCTTGAGTTCTTGGTGCTTTACTGCCAGTTTTCTATCCATGTCTTGGCCTAGAGCCATTTTTTTACTGCCTTGACAGCTGACACTGTAAACAAAAGATCTTACATCTTGAGGCCTGTCTTGTCAGTTCCTTTACCTGCATCTCTCTGAATACACTTTTTCTGTTAATCCTCTTAACTTTTTGGGTTCCGTGGCCACACTGAAATCGGGTAAGACTTGTCCAAATGTGACGCTCTCGGAGGCCATCTGTTGTGCCTTTTCTTTGAAAACTGGTGACGATAACATAAATGTTGTTAGTTGTTAAAAAGACGTTTTGGGAGATTTGGCTCTAAGTGTGTTATGTAATTTTTTTTCTCTAAAGATTTTTAATATAAAATCACATCCCTAAGATAGCCCACTTAGAGAAGGCTTGTTTCTCTTAGTGTGGGGAAGTCAAGATTACTCGCACCCTGAAGTTCACTCTTACTAAATATTTGTGGAAAGGGGCCATGTCTGCTCCCCCGGTGTCCAGGTACTAACAGGGTGTCAAAGAAGTTCAGTTAGTCTGCCTGACCAGTGGGGGAGAACCAGAGAAGAAGAGCTGTTTTGCCTGATTTTTTTTTTTTTTTGAGACAGGGTCTCACTATCTAGTTGAGACTGACCTACGTAGCCCAGGCTGGTCTTGAACTCATAGCAGTCCTGCTGCCTCAGCCCCTGAGTGCTGGGATTACAGGCGTGTGCCACCATGCCTGGCCTGTTTTGCCTGATTTTAACACAGAAGTCCCTTGTCCCAGCAAATGCTTCAGTCCAGAAAAACCCATCTGCACCCTGGGTCCCTACCTTAACAGGACCCACTAAACACCCCCAAAATGCCTTTCTTTGTTAACTTCTTGAAAAACAGTGATCCCATTTCTTTGGGCTTTTCAACTTGAGAGCATCTGTAGTAATGACACAGTAAGAAATAAGGTAGGTAATAGGTGTGCCCTGTCCTTAGATTTGGGGCCCTTTGAAATGCAGTAGCAAAACAGCTATACTCCTTGGGCTCTAAGGTGGGATGAGGAACAGAGGGCCCATTGCTTTTTGAAGCCCTTCACCATCTCAGTTTTTCTTTTCTCCTTTTTTAGACCCTCAAACTGACACAAGACCTACAGAGAAAACCCTTTGCCAAATCTGCTCTCAGCAAGTGGACATTGATACCGTTTACAGCTTAACACCTTTGTGAATCCCGCGCCATTTTCCTAACCCAGCAGAGACTGTTAATGGCCCTTTACCCTGGGTGAAGCACTTACCCTTGGAACAGAACTTTATAAAGTATGCAAAATCTTCCTCATCCGGGGCGGTGACCCACCTGCCAGCGGAAGACAGCACCCCGACAGCACCGCCCACTCATTCAGAGCACATCGGGAGCCCCCATTGCCGATTCTGTGGTTGAATATCGCAATGGTTTGTGGGATGTTTAAATGTTGTTTTTCTGTTTGTTTTCCTTTGACCCTCTGACTTTTTCACATGCATTAACTTTCAGTATTTTTCTGTTAAAATGTTAACCATCCTTCGCCTGGTAAATTTACTTGTTACCATTCTGGCTGTGGGCATCACGCGCTTTTGAGCCCACGTGACTCCATAACTAACATATTACATAAACTATAGGGGGATTTTTCTTTGTTTTGTTTGGTGGAAAGTTATCTTTTCTAAAAACTGAACAATGGCACAATTGTTTGCTATGTGCACCTATGCGGGACTGAACCACACATAGGCAAAACAAGTGGAGCACAGCATCCGGCCCAGTGTGTTCCCAGTTCTGGGTCAGGGCCGTCTGAGGAGGAGGCCCCAGTGCCTGCACTGCAGTGGCCAGGTCAGCAGGGCTGTGCTCTTCTGCAGTACCCTCAGCTGACGTAGTGGACAGTGTTGGCCTGTTGGGTAGAAACTAGGATCTTTTCAGAAAAAAAATCAGCTATCCACTCAATTGCCAAATGCCACTAAGGATTTATTTTTAATGAGAAAAGAAAAAGGAAAAAAAAAAGTGTCCTGTTTTGCTTTACGGAAGAACTTAGAAGTGAGCATTAAGCTTGCAGCGAGATATGTGAATAGGACAAACCAAGGCAATGCTGAGGCAGGTCTAACTTCTCTGTTTTGAAGTACACATCCTTGATTATTTTCAGCCTTGCTGTGTACAATCTGATTTTCTAGAAGGACATGAGTGAATGGCAATAACATACAAACTGATTTTTTTTTATGTAAGCCTAAATTACAATTGTACAAGTGACACAAAGTACAGGATAGGGCAGTTTTAACCTTTCATTTTTTCCTTTTTTTTTTTTACTTTCTGCTTCTGTGGATTTCATTTTGTTTTGTTTTCAAAACGTTATGGTGCTGTATAGGTGCTTTCTGTTTAACTTGGGAAGTGTGATTGTATTTGTTACCCTCTTTGATAGACTGAATAGTTGGGAACACCATTGGTACATACAAAACTGGTGTGATGCCGCTCTAATTAGCACAGCATATACATATGTCTCCAAAGTGATATATGAAGACTCTTCTTTGCATAAAAAGTATTAGGCATATAAATGTATATCATGTACAGTACAAAAATGGAACCTTGTGCATGGGCATTAGGAAAATAGGCTAGTGTTTCAGCACAGACTTCCCTGCTTGATCCTGCTGATGCTTTCACTGTGGCAGTGGACACCAACACAGACGTGCCACCTGATCCCCTGCACCCCCACTGGCTGCCAAGGGTCCCCTTGTGCACCTTTTCTTTATAACTCCTTTGGGGGTGATATTGGTGGTGATCACAGCTCCTTCCATTATGAGAGTTCCATCTGGTATTGTCAGACATCTCTCCTGCCTTGCTTGGATTGTGACGTCTGAGTGAGGCCCTGTTGATTTCACCCTGCCTTTTACTGAATCTGTAAATTGTTGTGCAATTGTGGTTATTGTAGACCAATCGCATATCACCTTTTCTAATGTGCTATACATTTATAATCTTCATTTTAAAAGTATGTATGATTTTTTAAAATATGTATTCATGTGGTCTGCTTGTCAGTGAGCACACTTGCTTACTATATATATTCCTTTATAATAATGCTAGCCACTTCCTTGATTCTTCAGTAGTCTCCTGGGTTCGAGAACTGTCCAAAATCAACAAGAGGGCTACTTCTCTGACTTCCTGAGTGATGCTGCCTGGGTGGACATGTATCGCAGAGGCAGCTTGGGGGAAGAGGAATCAGGGGTGGAAAGTTGTCAGAGACAGGGAGAATCCCAAGTGCTTCCAGTGTAAGGTCCCTGAGAGTTCTCTTCTGAGTTCAGAGAAACAAGCAGACTGACTCTCAAACTAGTTACTTGCCTATGCAGTTTTATAGACCCTGGCCAGAGCTGCTTTGGTAACAAGAAAGGCAGCCTTCCAGTGTATTCCAGCTTTAAAATGTTGACTTCCTTTCAGAAACGTGACATCCCCTTTATTTTCTTTTTTTCCAGTGTTTGTTGAATTTCAGGCACACTGTCTTACAAAATGTCCTAGAATCATGTTATAATTTAATCTGAAACAGCTGAAGGAGAGACCGAGCGGTAGGAGGAGAGGGCAGCCACAGAAGAGATTGAGAAAATGAAAGGGGGATGCTTTGATTTTTTTTCTTTTAAAAACTATTCAGACAGCACCTACATATGAGTGTTCTGGAGATCTGAGACCAGAGCCACATCAGGTGCAGCATCTTCCAAGCCCGGGAGAAGGTCGGGCAGGACTCAAATAGCAAGGCCTGTTTGGAATCCCTGCACGATTGCCCTGGCTGCTCACACTAGAGAGACCGGCTTCGCTTAGACAAGCCAGGTTCTAAGGTGGCAGACTGGGCAGAAGTGCAGCCTGAGGCCTCTGTTCCTTAATCTGGCACCCTGCTTTTTGGACAGGTCAACTGGTGGCTAATAGGTTGCCCCCTGAATGTCTTGTGTCCCTAATAATAAATGCTCTGAACTGGAGCATCTCAGTGGATTACTTAGCAGCCTCCAGCCATCAGCACTAATGTTTCAGTTGCAATAAGAACCATGGGAGCTGCCCTCAGCCTCTTAGCAAGCTGCCCCAGGGAGCTGCCTGCATGGTGATGGAAGTTAGGAAGGGGAGGCCTACTGTTGAAAATGTGACACATGCACTCCTGGGGCTCCGTGACTCTTCAGGCTCCAGAGCCTGATACCTGTACCAAAGCTAGAAAAGAGCTTTATCAAGCCTTCGCTGTCCTGGTGTGAAGAGTGGCCACTGGGTTCAGTGTACTCCATTAACTGTGAATGCATCTGGTTTCTTTTATCGCATCCTCTGCAGCATAATGAATGCTGAAGTACACTTTAAAACTTGTTTTCAAAAGTCTGACTCTCCCGATAATGGGAGGATCACACACACACACACACACGTATAGTACAAAGTGGATTTTGGTTTTGGTGTTGGTTTTTAGCATCTGTGTGTTACTTCCTCACCCTGAAGAGAGGACATCATGGCTCACTACTCAGGTCAGGTATGCCCCATCTCAGGGTGTGACTTCAGGTGGCTTCCAAACGTGCACAGCTTAAGGATTGTAGGGACAGACTTTGCACTTATGTGATGAATATATAATCAACTTAAAGAATAAGGAACATTTGAATCTCTTGGAAGAGTCCATCAAGAGTAGTTAAATAAAAAAATACTGTGATCCACTTGCTGGTGCCAAGGGCTGACGAGGGGAAATGTGAGTGAGCCCAAAGCAGAAAGAAAACCCTTGACAGCTCTGAACTCTGATATTTTTCTTTTTCTTGATATATTTGGGTAGCATCATATGGTTCAGCATAATGTTTTCTTAATTAAGAGAAGCAAAACTTTTTGTAGAAATGCAATCACTAGTAAAGAGGTACAAAAAAGCCAGCCCCTCCTGGAGCCTTGTGGAGGCGGTACCAGAGGAGAATAAGTTCTTACAGAATCATGCCTGTCAAACATGACCTGATAGCAGAAGCCCAGGCAGCTAAAGAGAGGATGTCTCGTTTGATGTAAATCTCTAGGTAACATTTTATGCAAGCTGAATATTTTCCTCTTGTTTATTTTTTGTTTGTATGTTTCTTTGAAGAATGATTATGAAGCCTCTACCACACTCCAGAAATAGTTGTGCAACTGCTTTTTAAAAGCTGTGTGTCTTGTCACTTATTTCTCTAAAATTATCTCATTGCCTGGCAATCTCTTGTATACTTGACCTAGCACATGTTATCCATGGGAAATGTAAACAGATTTGAAAGAGGACCAGAAAAATTAGTTCTAAAAAAAATTGTACTGTGTATTTTGGCTTCACATGTTTAACTTTTTTTTTTAAGAAAAAAAGTTGCATGAATGAAAACTGTATACAGTATCTGTAAAACTGTCTTATCTGTTCCAATTTCTTGCTCACAACCCACCCATACAAACTAGAATTAAATATGGTGTGTGGCCATATTCAAACACCTAAGAATTCAACAGTTCACCCTTTGGTTTGAAGCACCTCATCCTTTCTGTTGAAGTGAACACTATCATACTTCATACTTACCTTGGATTTTGTCTAATCATATGTTGACGTGAATAAACTCTTTCACCTTTCTTCTTGAGGATCAAAACCAGTTTGATTTGGGAATCTTCCCCTTTCCAAATGAAGTGAAGATACAGTACTTACTTTGCTTGGTGTTTGTAGATACTGCCTTGTGTATTCCATTTAACGGTAATCTAGTTTGTAAGAGATGGTGACGCATGTAAATAAAGCATCAATGACATTCTTGTCTTACTAAGTTTTTTTGTCCCCTCCACCCCTTTCTTTCACCCTGAGAATGAAATAGCCAAGTTTAGCTCAAGGGCTTTCTGTGGGATTACTTCACAGCCTGGTAGAGGCACAGAGCTGAGATCTCTAAGTGCAATGAACTTACTAAACTTTTTCTCAGGCCTACTTTTGACCTCCACAGACAACCAGATAATTTAATAAAAGCAAATTTATGGAGTTGTCTGTGTTGGCTGATAGCCACTCAGGGTGTATACTGAGTCATGTGGTCCCAGAGGAGCTTTTAAGTACTGGGTTCAGGAATTAGACTCTGCCATCGCTGAGTGCCAGGGGTTTAACCTGCGACTGGTTTGGCCAGAGTTGGGTCATTGTCACGTGTGTTCAGCACATGAACATCAGTCATCTGCAGAGCCATCCTGCACGTCAAAAGTCAGGTTCAGGCTTCTGGTGGCAACCACATAAATATTTCCTCTGGGCATACATTTGTGTCCTCTTCAGTTAATATGAACCCTACCCTATTGTAAAACTATTCTTAGCCTGGATTATGTTTCTTTAATAGACATATTATAAAAATTATTGAGCTTACAGAATCCCCCCACCAATCTGGTTTAAAGGCCCTAAGCAACATGATAGGCTCACTCTTTAGACCTAAGAGGCAAGAAAGTTATTAAAGTTAGCCCTCTGGGGTAAGTTCCATATTGATAGTCTTGCTTTCATCAGTTTTTCCTTACGGTTTTAACTATAACAGGTAAAACCTCATCATTTTCAAATACCAGTACCATCTGGAAAGGGTATTTCATTTGCAGTTGCATTTCAAAAAGTAATGAAAAGCTAATTTCAGTTGTCACGAGATTCTCAGTAGAGAATTGACCCCCAAATCATGTGAAAATGCAACCAAAAACTAGTGAATTTAATGATCAGCAGTTACTAGGTCAGCCTCAAGTGTGGTGGTGGCCAGACCCTGTCACGGCACCAAAAGAACCATGACCTGGACCCTGCCCTCCACGAGGTTATGCTCCCTAATGTAATCTACCCGCCCTACCTTGACAAGTGACCCCCTGGCTGACTGTCCCAGCAACAGCACCAACTTTAAAAGGGGAAAGTTGCACTAATCTCTAAAACACTTGAGGAATTTAGTTTCGCAGATGATCTAATTAGAACAAAATGGTCTCTTGACACATGTCAGCCAAGTCACCTGTACCATGCTTTTAGTGCAAGGGCCACTGTTGGAGGAAGGTGGAGGTCATGGCCACTGCCTACCAGACACCTACACACGCAGCCTCTCCCCTGAGATAAAAAGAGAGGTGGCTAAAGTGGGGCAGGGAGCATGTTGGTGCTGTGGGTGACTGGGCTCAGTCTGGTGGTGGGAATGGAGGTGTGAGTGTGAAGGGAATTTCATGCAGAGAGGGGACCCACTCCAGCTCTGGGGATCTCCACCACAGACAGCAGTGGTCCTGGTTCACAGGACTACGTAAGTGAAGCTGGGGGCAGGAGGGTCCTTTCCCCAGGGTTTTCCTTGTTTGAAAGTTGAAAGAGGAAAACCAGCAGCAATTGTTAAGACCTGAGGGAAATTAGATTGCATGTGTGTATGGTTCTGCCTAATGATAATGGCTCAGAATGATTAGATTTTGCCTCCCTTCTCTGAAAACTTGGTAGAAACACACTACAAACATCCCCACCCCAACCTGTAAGAGAAAACACAATGCCTTTCTTAGGTTGGCACTAGGCTTCTCAGTGAGCCTCCATCCATTCACCTACAGCACCTACCGTGCCAGGCTGTCATGGGGAGATGGCTAGAGGGGCCAAACTGAGGTATGTAGGCCCACTGGCACACTCCTAGATAAACACGACCTATGGGTGCTGCTGAGGGAAGGTCACAGGGACAGATATGTAGAGCTGGGACAGCAGAGAAAGTTGGTGTTTGGGCGGAAGGGCCAAAATGGGCCACGATTTCTACCTGAAAAACCAACTCTCAAGACAAAGGCTGGAGACAGGGAAAATTAGGACATGCTTGGGAAAGAGTGAGTAGGGGAATTGTTTAGGGCTTAACGACTCAATAAGATAGGTGAGGATTCAGGCAAGAAAAGTAGACTGCCAGAATAATTCCAGACCAAGGAGCTTGGAATTTTTGAGAAGGTGGAAACCAGCAAGGCTGCAACCTGATGAGAGCTGAGTTTGCCTTGAAAAGAGACCCCGGCGGTAGACTGATAGCTAGATCCTGGGAAAGATGTTGAGGAAATGAGAAGCCGTGGTAAGTCTAGTACTCTGTACAACAGCACCCACAGAAAATAATGTTTATGTCCCACTGTAAAGGCCAAGAAACCTGCCCCAGGTGTCGGGTGACCTACTGTGGGAACCCACAGCCACAGGCCCCGTGGGCAGCCCCACAGGCTGAGCAAGCAGCAGCGCCCATCTCCGTGACTTTCCAACTAAGGTGAGATCCTATGTAGAAGTCGGGAGAAGCATGGTAACGGGTAAGTCTAGCGGAGGGAGGTGAGAGAGTTTGGCTTTCAACTCTTCACCTTGTATATGATTTTAACTTAGCAAAGTGGGAATATATTACTTTTATAATGATAAATATAGCTTTGAAGCAGTGGAGGTGGACTGGCTTTGATGCCTCCTCTTCTGGGAGAGGAGGGAACAAGGAATAGGTGGGAGAAGGATATTGGGGAATAGATGTGGAGATAATAAGGTAACTATACTGTTTAAAAGGAATCAGACTGGTAAATGAACAGGATCATTGCAACTCTGTGTCTTCACAGTGTTAGGTTTCCTTAACCTCTCCCTGTTAACATCTTGAATATCATAGTATAAGGATTACCTAATATGAATAAAGGAGTATTATGCATCCATTAACATAATAATTATGAAGACTTCAAGTACATAGGAAATGCTTAAATCGGGTGCTTAGAAATGTAATTATTCATGGTTCTTATGATCTTATAGATTGACACAAGAAAAACAAAATGCTGATTACAAGTAGTATGTATGAATGTAAAACTATGACTGGGGAGAAGTATTAAAAGTAAATTATAGGGCTGGGGATTTAGCTCAGTGGTGCCGCTTCCTGCCTTGCAAGTACAAGTTCCCGAGTTTGACCCCTGATACAAAAAAAAAAAAGTAAAATATAAAGATAAAAATAATTCTTGTGTTTTGGATACTGTGAACCTGACCATAAGACATGGGCCCTTGCTGTTGCCATTGAAATCAGAGAACATCTGAGCCATCTGCCAATTGAGTCCCAACTGGCAGGAGCAGGGACTTGAATCCATGACCCTCTTCAGCAGGGGAGAAGCATCCCTTCCACTAGGATGCCCCCGAAGAGCCACCCCTGCCCAAATAAAAAGGGGGTCCTCCAGATAGAACAGGGCCCAAAAGATGCATGTTTATTGTATGAGGGGAATTGGAATTTTTTTTTTTTTGCCCAAATCATCTTCATTTTGTTCTACTGTAACTTTAAATTAATATTTGCAAAATAATGCATCCACTTGATTTACATGCTGGAAAACAAAAAAATATGAGGAATGTCTTTCTCTCATCCTTGAACCCTATTATGTAGGTTTTTCTCACCCCAAAGGATTTTGTCTATCCTGTCAGAATTTCTTATGTACCTTTGAGTAATTAAAACATTCTTATTCCCTTTTTATTATTCAAGAAGTACATTATAACACACTATTGGCCATCTTGCTTTTTGGATGATTTTCTCACACGCGGAGGAGATACAGCAGGACACAAAGGCTTCCTCGTTCTTTTCTATAGTTACATAGAATTCCATTATATGAATGCATCGTGACTGATTAAGGAGTCCCCTGTGGATAACACTGGACGTTGGATTATTTCCAAGTATTTGTTGTTACCACTACAGCACTGCAATAAATAACCTTATACATACATTAATTCATCCATGGGCAAGAATCTTTGTAGGACTGACGCCCAAACTTGGATTTGCTGGGTCAAAGGATATAGATATTTATAATTTTGGCAGAGGTTGACTAAACTGCCCTCCAGTGTTACCAGTTCACACCACCAACATAAAGAATGTGTGGGAATCCCTGTTTCCTCACAGCCTCATATTTTTAATATTTTTAAAGTGAATTACAAATTTGTGTTTCCTTCTCCCCTTCCAAAATTTAAGTTCCTAGCCAAGGCAAGGTTAGAGCCTGGACAAGGAGGTGAGGATGAGGGTAGAGGTAGGAGGAGCTTTAGAAGGTGGAGTCTGGGTGACCTGATGATGGCCAGGAAGGAGGAGCAGCTCTGAGCACTCAGGTGATTTCCACACTCTGAAGAGTCACACTGCCAACCTGTCCATCCAGTCTGGGCCACAGGCTCCTCCCCTCACGCCACCAGCTTGGACTGCCCTGCCTTGGGGTCAGCAGCTTGACCTGACAGCTGGGCTCCTTCACCTCCCAGAATTCCAGAGGGACACTGCTACCCCACAGGAAACAAGTCTGGGCTCTTTGGCCCCAAACCACACACTAAGACCTATTCATAGTAAGATTACACAACCAGCTGGAGGACAGCCCTTTGGGACATTGGAGAGCACATGCTCCTGGGCCAGGCCTGGGGCCGCTGGTCCCCCGAGCAAGTCTGCCTGTCTTCTGAGCAGAACTGTTCCTGGCTTGGGGGGCCTCTCCAGCCTGGCTGTGCTTCACCAAAGGAGAAGCTCTATACCCTCCTGCTGCCCACTGTACAGGTTGGTGTCAGGGGGCAGGGGTTTGATTCCTGCATACACAAGCTAGGAGGTGGTTGACTACAGAGGGAGCTGGGTTGGGAGTAAGCTCTTTTGTACCTTTGTGAGTCAGTGGGGTGGGACAAGAGCAGTATGGTTCCCTGAGAGCTGGCTCAGTTTGAATCCCACCTGGCAGGTCACCAGGCAAATGATGGCCGGTAAGTTAACTGAATTTTCTGAATCTCTGTCTTATGGGTGATGAAATGGAGTTAAGGCTACCTATCCCACAGGGTTGTATGGATGGCATGAGAGCTTTCCTGCAAGTCTTTGCACATACTTCAAGAAAGTCCAGAGCAAGACTTTCAGCCAGGTCTTTATCTCTGTAGACACATCTCATTGGCCCACACTCCATGGGCGGCGTGGTTGTTATCATATGAAAACTTGCAGCAAAATTAACCTGACAGGAATGAACCCATCATTTATAATTAGATTGCATAGAGACCAAGAATGAAAAATAGCCATTTGCTCTCATTTTCTCTGATGTTCTTCAAGGTCTGTTGACAGATGCCGTGCTCATCTTCAGCTCCCTCCAAGCTGTGAACTATAGAGTGAAGGTCATGATCTCAAAGACTCAAATGTCCCATAAAGAGGACCAGAAGCATTGTCTCTGGAAAGAGAGGATCAGAAGCCTTGTTTCTGCTCCTAGCTACCACCCAGAGCTGTATCCCTAAGTGAGCCATTTCCATGTCCTTGGGCGTCAGCTCCCCCATCTGCAATTTCTACTTCATGAACATCCAGGGCTTCATCAAGTGATCACGTTGAGTCCAGGCAAGGAGCACACACTCTGTAGACCACCAGGCACAGGTCAGAACCACAGAAGCTACCTTGAGTCAAGAAATTGGCAAATGTTGATCCACTGAAGTCTCCTAAAGGGAAACTGAGGCAAAAGTCCAACATGGGCTCAAAGGTTCAGTGTTCCAAAAGGAAATATGCCCTACTGGCCCAGTCTCCAAAGCCATGTGCTTAATGTAGTGACACCCTGCAGTGAAAGAGTGGGGTAGTGCATCCATCCTGAGTGGGTGAAGAAAGACTAAGAAAGGAAAGAGGTGAACAGGATACTTGGAGGTGGGGCTGGAGATGGGGATAGAGCAGGCAGGACAAGTGTGACAGTGAGCGTGGAAGCAGGGAGGCTTGTTCTGTGGTGTCCGTTCCAGAGGAGGTGCTGCACCCTGCATAACTGTCTGCCCATAACACACCGAATGTCACATGGAGGCCCTTGTTTCTGTCCCGAAGAAGTGCAGGGACTGTGGTGCCCCAACTCTAATGTGCACCCGATGCACACAGGAGGCCAGGGGGATTTGCTGCTAGTCTGATGGGGTAGGGAATGGCAGCCTGGAACAAATGTAGGGACCCTGTCCCCTGGGTTGTGTTTGTGGGGAGGGAGGAACCCTCTGAGCCACCGCTATCCCAGGATGGGTACAGATGGACCCCTTTCTGCCCAGGCTGTGCTGTGGCCCTGAAGGGTGTGGGAAAGAATGTAATCAAAGAGGACCCACGAGGGTAGTGAGCGCCGTGGTTGCCGTGCCCAGTGCCTTTCTGAGGGTTGGGTCCGGGCCTCCTCCCCAGAGGTCTGGCTGTGCCTGGGGCTGGCTGGGCCCATGGGGGAATGAAACCGTCTTATTCCCTGGCCAATGCAGCTACCACACGGACCTGATTTAGTCAGTCAGGTTTTTGATAGAAGCTATTTGTTAACCATAGAACTCAAAGCAAGTGAAGTCATATAATAGTGAGATTTTTGTGCAGTGATGAATACAGAATAAGAAAGCAATCCTTTGTGAGAACATGAGGCCTGAGGCTTGCAGGCCCCCTGCTGTAATAGGCAGCATGTGTACCTCAGAGCAAGAGGCAGGGTTGTGGGCTTTAGCTTCTCCTAGCTTCAGGGTCCTTATCTGTTTTGTGAGGGATAAAGATCATACTTCCCTTGAGGATTCTTATGGGGATTACAGCTAATGCATGCAGACCGCCTGCCTGCCTCTCTATTCACCTCGTGATTCTGCACATAGTTATTGGAGGCCTACCATGTGCAGTGCTGTGCTAGAGTTAGTGGTTAGTTTAAGCTTTAGAAAAAGAAAAGAAAGCCAGTGGCCAGGTAGCTGGCTTTGCCTGTGTAATTTTAGGTCAGGTACTTACCCTGAGCCTCCGTTTTCTTACCTGAAAAGTAGACATTATAATAATAACAACCCCCACCTGGTGTTATCGTGAGTATTAAATGAGATGATATATGGACAGTACTTAAAAGTCCCTCAAGTATACCTGCAGTAAGTGCTTTATAAACTGAGCTGTACTTATTAGTACAGTGGAATTCCTCAATCACAGATCACAAATACTGTAATTAGGTTTCAAAAATGTAATCATTATACACTACCCAGTGACAAAGCAGATTTTTACACGTCTATCAGGGAGGCATGAGGGAGCCTGCTGAATACTCAGATACTTTAGACCTATGCTGATGAAGTTATGGTTTGTGTGCTGTAGTGAGCTATTTGTGTCATCCAGAGCTCTAAAAGGTTCACCATCACTGCATTGCAGAAATACTGAATCAGAATCTTACAAAGTCTAAAACCTAACATTTGGGAATACTATCACCTGTGGTTCTGAAGTATACTAAAGTTTGGATATAGCTGAGAGCAAAGGTAAAAATGCCCGACACTTGTAGGCAGAGTAACAACATCCCTCAAACCTGTCCATGTCCTCAAACCCTGAGATTGTATTAGGTTAGAGAGAATGGGGAATTAAGGATGAACCAGCAGAGTTCTAGTAAAGATTATCTGGGTAGACCCAATGTCTTTGCAAGAGTTCTTTAATGGGGTGGAGCGAAGCAGAAAAACCCAATTTGGACCAGAGGGATGGTGTTATGAGAAAGACTCCACCGTCACTGGCTTTAAAGATGGAGGAAGAGCCAGCAGTGAAGGAAAAGGGCAAATGCTGGAAAAGGCAAGGAAATGGATTCTGTCCCAGAGTCTCCAGAAGGACTGAGTCCTGCCAACTCCTTAACTGGAGCTCAGTGTGACCCACTCTGGACTTTGGAATCATAAGGGAATAAATTGGTGTTAGTTTAAGATACTAAGTTTTTGGTGACTTTTACAGGCAGCGAGAGGAAATGTATATGTCCTCATACACCAGGTTGGACTTAGGCCAGTGGATTTGTAAGAGCTGGGCTTGGAGAGCAGCGTGGCTCATGAACTGTCCTCACGGCTGTGCTGACACCCCTCTGTCATTTGTTCCTGTCCATTTAGGCTGGTGCTCAGACAGCTACTGAGCAAGACTTATGCACTGGGGGCTGAGTGTCTATAAATTGCAAACAGACTGGAAGCTCAAAGGATCTCGATCATATTTTTCACCCCAGAGGGCCTGGAGTGCTTCAAATGGGCCAGTTGGCAATTCCCAGAATCCTGAGGAAAGAAATATGCCAGAAGTCTTCTGACCAGAGTAAGGAACTCTTCCTCCTCTTTTTGAGCTGGAAGCATGAGAAGTAGCTCTCCGCTCTCATCGTTAGGGTGGGCATGGCCAGGGCAAAGACATAAACCCAGAATCATACAGTATGTAGTGTTTAGATTGGCTTCTTTCACAGCATAGAGACTCAGAGACTCAGGCATGAATAACACTAATAATAAATTTCTGGTCTCACAAAATCATAAAAATAACTTGAATCTCCCAGGTATGCAGTTCTGGGAATCGAACCAAAAGCCTTGCACATGCCAGGCAAGTGCTGTACCACTGAGTTACTCCCCCACCCCCAGCCCTGAGCCTCCCAATCTTACATCATGTGCTCCTGTGGGGAGTCCTCAAGCATCCCTGTCCTTCATGGCCCTCTA
>NW_022900926.1:73085127-73089669 GCF_012274545.1 Fukomys damarensis
TAGTTTATAATGCTTTTGGCCATCTGAATCTGGTCCTCTAACAAGCTGAAGAGAAACAAGGCAGATATCATTGCCTGTACTGTTCTGTAGGTAAGGTGGCCAAATTTCAAGGAAACGTACTCGTCCTTAGTCAACCAGTCCCAACTCATCCCCATTCTCAAACTTTCTCATTTTAAAGTTTAAAACTTCTGCTGATGGACAGTGCTAAGGTGGTGATCTCTTTAATCTGAGCATTTGAGGATCTGATTTTGTCCAAAGTAAGTGAAAGGTGGGTGAGAAGAGAGCTAGCTTAAATCATGCCTCCACTTGCAAGCTGCATAGCCTCAATTTTCTCATTTACAAGATGGATGAAATGGTCCCACCTTCTAGTGTAGGGGCCGGGGATTTAGCTCAGTGGTTCCACCGCCTGCCTTGCAAGTGCAAGGACCCAAGTTCGATACCCGGTACCAAAAAAAAAAAGGTGAGAGAAGAGATAACAATTCAAGAGGCTAAATAGTATCAGGCATGCCACAAATGTCCGCAATTATTATTAACTTGGTTTATTAGAAGAACAGCAGGGAGTGCACACCATTGACTCTGTGGGCAATCTCTGCCTCTCAGCATCGCGCAGGATTTCTGAAGCCCAGTTCTTCCCCCAGCGGTAGCAGAAGAAACCAAGGGGTTAACAAGGAGGCCTAGAAGCTGGCACAGCTGGGGATCATTAGTTCCTAATGAGGGGCCAGCGGGGAAGGGGAAGGAGAGGGCCTCACAGCTGTGGGGAAGGGCCCGGCCTGCCTGCCAGGGTGGAGGAAACTTGGGCCGCAAGCTTTGTTTTTCTTATTTCTGAACTGGGTTTTACACTCTGGAGGGGAGTTCTTAGTGTATCCGAATTGGTTGGGAGCCCTCGGTCAAGTGCTTCCCGTGGTGGCGGGCTTGCCCCCACTCTTGTGGGAGGATGTTGCTATAGCTGTTGAGCGGAGATGGTTAAAAATGGGGACCTTCCAAATGGGGACTTGCAGCCACACCGGGACATGGCTCCGCTGTAGTGTAAGACCTAAAGTCTCACTTCCACTCCACGGAGCGTGAACAGCCAAAAAGGCCTCCACGATGCTGGGCCCTAACACCCAGCGAGGCTCCGGGAACACGACAGAGAACCGAGAAACCCAGGAAGGAACACACCAGCCTAGATGGTAAAAGACCTTTATTAGTCTGGCCAGACGGCACTCCCGGAGCCAGGTGGCTCAGAGAGGCAACTGCTCAGGGGCTGAGGTACTTTTTATAAGGTTTTTCTAAACAAAGAGTCAGGGAATTCACAGAACAAGACTGCAAACACATTGCTTATCTTATGCAGGAAATGTTCTAGGGTCACCTTTTGTCAAACCATTTGCCCCTGGGTGGGCTGTTAACCAAGGTAGCAATTAGCATATGAAGAAGCACAGTCTGGCCTATTAGCATGGAGTCACTTTAGCCTATTCAAGTCTTACAGTAGGGCTGGGCTGGGACAGGAACCCACAGAGCGAGGCTGGAAGCAAAGTGCTTCTCCTCAGCCATCACCCCCCCACACATACATTGGGCCTTGTTATGGTGGCCCCAGTGTAGCCTGCATCTGGCCTCAGACTGCGGAAAGAAAGGGGTTATGCTGGGACCAGCAGGACCCTGAGGAGGCTCCTGAGAGCACAGCAGGGTGACAGAGGCAACCTGGACAGTGCCTCGTGTTCTCTGACAGCCTCTGTCCTCCACAACACCCAGGTGCTTACAGCTGCCAGGCAAACGAGCAGGAAGGGGAAGCAGCTCCACCTGGGGAAGGCCAAGTGCGCTCACCTCTGTGAGGCTTCCATGACCCCCACGCAGCGTAGGCAGTGTCTGCCCTGTCCACGCTCGGCTCTGTATTCCCTCCGCTCTGTGGCATCAGTCACTCTGTCCTGTGTGGACCCTTGGCAGCCGTGGGAGGTGCTCGGAATATGTTGATGGTGTGACTGAAAGAACGTGAAAAAAAAGGCAGAAACCTGAAGGTGTCTCCAAGAAGAAGCTGGAGGCCCATCTAACCTCTGGGCCAAGTAGACATTCAGTAAAGTACAGAAGCTTTTATTTTCATGTACTCATTTGTTGATTTTTTTTCCCCTCATGCTCATTGTCTAATAGGATTGACTATGCATGAAACTGCAGTGTGTATTTGGTTATCTTTCCAGAGAGTTATCTCAACTTTACCTAGATCATAACATTCTTAGCCACAACAGGGCCTAGAGCTACATTCAAGAGACCTGGATATCAGCTCGTTCTATTCCACGACTGGGGGCAAAAATTCAAAATAGAGACAGAAGGACTCAAATGCCCCATCCCCCCACCGAGAAGCTTGCCTCTTCTCCCAGAAAACTGTCTCCCAGCTGATTCTCCACTCCTTGGCCACCAGATACAGCCACCTTGTAAATCCTTTCCTCTCCTCCCCACTGAGCAGGCAAAGGGAGAGAGTTCTCACAGTTCAGGCCAGAGAGAGGGAGGAATCCTGGGCCCTTGCTATTTTCAGAGTGAAAATTGAAGCCCATGGTTTGTTTCCTCGGCACTTAATTAGACTTCGGGGCCTCGCTGGGCTGCCTTCTTCCCACCCACAAAGAAAGGCCTGACCACTGGGTTTGTAAGCTGACGCCATGTTCCAGGCGGGAGGGCTGGGGCTTGGAGTATTTTTACATCTGGGAGGCTGTGGAGAATAAAACAGCTTGGCCCTGGGCCAATTAGACAGTCAGTTGGAAGAGGGAGGGAGCAGGAAAGCCGTTATATCATTCTTGCTTCTTTGAACGGCATCATAAATCTGCTAAGACAGGAAATGGGGGTTGGGCCAGGAGGAAGGGGAACAGAAGAGGTTGTACAGCGAGGCTGGAGTTGAGGCTGGAATCCTAACCTCCTCGTAGCCTGGCTCAGTGGTGGGGTGGGGGCCTCACAGGGGTTGGGGGAGACACATTGTGTGTGAGTTCAGAGCTGCCTGCGTGGGTTGGTAAGGGATGACGGTATGTACCTCTGGTCAGTTCTGGCTGTCTTCAGGTCCTCCAACTCAAACTGCAGCTGTAGATACAGGTTTTGGGGCTGGAAGGGACTTCAGAGACCATCTAATGAGGGTTGTAAGGATAACAGAAGGAATTAAATTACCCAAAGCCACCCAGAAAACGAGAATGGGAAGGTGGGGTGGGCTCTTCTGGCTCCTCACATAACCGGGAACTAAATTTCCCCTTCTTATTGCTGTCGCTTGGCTTTCCTGGGAGCACAAGACTTTCCATTCAAGAGTGAAGGTAAGGCATACGGTGCAAATGTGATAAGGTAAAATCATTTCACATTAACAGATAAATAATTGATCTTTATTACTTTACTGAGATTTTAATGAACAAGATGCCCCTGTTCTGTACACAGGAGTACTTCTGACCATGAGTAGGGAGACATCTGCTTCTTAAGCTACCCAAGCCAGTCCAGCTCAGGGTTTCCCGAAGCTGAGGCCTGTGATGTACTTGAAATAGAACCAGCTTCTTCCAAGGAGCAGCGAAAAGAGGGCACTTGGCTAATGACCTCCTATATTTATATATTTTATAGTATTTCTCCAAAAAGCTTTAGATACCAACCTTTGGAAAACCATTACTATTGGTTTTCTACTGTACCCACTTATGTGTCCATGAAGAAAAGGAGCCTTTCATGCTACCCCTAACTTCCTCTCCCATTTCATGCCTAAGGCTCTTTCTTCCCTGTGGGGAGCATGAGGAAAGCCATGTAAGATCCTCCTACACACTCCAGGGCCAACATTTATGTCTGTTCTCTTTTTTGCCAAGCACTTCACTAGCATTATCTCATGTCCTCCAGGTAATGATCATCATCATTTCTATTTCACAGTGAGGAGACTGAGGCTAAGAAAAATGGAATGATTTGCCAAGGTCATACATAATCAGGGCCAAGATCTGAACCAAGGTAGACTTAGTCTAGAGCCTATGCTTTACTTTAGCCACCCGATACTGCTTCCACTGGTGGAAAATTAAATTCTTTGAAGTTACATAGGAAGTTAAATAGAATTTTATCCAATAGCAAAAGGTTTATTATCTAGGTTAGAGGAGTCCATAGAGTGAAGAGTGTGTGAGAGCTGAAGTTGGAGTGGCGCTGGCGTATTCTATAACCCTTGCCTGCATTGGGCAAACATTTCTGCTTCTCTGGGCAAACAGCCAAACTTGCCCCTTCACTTCTCTTTTCACTCCACTTTGGCCCACGGATCATGGGCCATTAATAGCATATCACCCTCATTCCAGTTTTGTCTCACATCTGTCAGCTCATTTATTTCTATGGCCCAAACCTATAATTATTTGATGTCATTGAAGGGCAAATACAGCTGGTTCTTGATACCCAGGGACAGTTGCCGCAGAGTCTTGAATGTTGCTTTTTCTCTTCCTCCCCCTCCTCCTATTCTTTACTTGCTTTAGAAAATCATCACCTCCCCTAGGAAGGATATAGTGAGAAAAAGTATGCTCATTGTTAGTGTTTTGCTCTCAAGTAAGTTTTGCTAGTAGTTTTAATCAGAAAAAAAAAAAAAAAAAA
>NW_022900926.1:73089970-73091775 GCF_012274545.1 Fukomys damarensis
AAAAAAAAAAAAAAAAAAGACAAACTAGTGGAAGAGTATTTGAGGCTTGGAGATTACCTTTCTGTATATGTATCTTTTTCTAGTCGGAGAGTCAAGATTATGTTTGTTTATTTATTTATTTATTGACTTTGGCTTTGTCAAATTATAGGTAATCTTTCACCTATGACCTATCCAAGGTCAAAATCTGTAACTAATGAATATATGGACAGCACTACCTTCCTTTTGCATCCTGTTCTATGAATTAATGCATATAAACGATTAGGACATTGCCTAGGCCAGAGAAAGCATTTGCTAATTGCTAACTATCGTTAATTATTTTAAGGTATTTTGTTGTCCTGAGATTGTTCATTATAGTGGCTGGGACTGAGTTTTAAAGCAAAGCAAAAGCTACTAAAGAGAACCAGGGATGGTGGCACGTGTCTGTTATCCCAGCACTCTCAGAGGCCAAGGCAGGAGGATCCTAAGTTTGAGCCCAGGCTGAGCAACTTAGCAACTTAGACTTTGTCTCAAAATTTTAAAATGGGGGGAAAAATGGCTGGGGACATAGTTCAGTGTGAAAATCTTGGGTTCATGCCCCAGTACTACAGAAATGTAAATAAATACATAAAATAGTTCATATAATTCATAGTCTGGAACTAAAAATTTTTATTTTATTATTTTTTTGGTGTCAGGGATTAAACTCGGGCCCATGCACTTATGAGGCAGGCAGCAGAACCACTGAGCCAAGTCCCCTACTCTAGGAACTAAAAATTTTAAATAAAAGCAGAACTAGTTGACTCCTTATGAGGAGACTTCTAAACATGATGAAGAAGAATGAATCAGATAAATCTTGTTTCTAAGAACAGCTAGAAAATCTAGATTTTTTTTTAAAGTGGGAAACACTCGTTATAGGGCTTCTAAGATAGGGATGAAGATGCTAAAGGAAAAGAAAGGACAACACAAAAAGGTGAGCAGTTTGATAATTGCAATTATTTTCCCCATAAAGTATTTGCTGATTCCAAAGCAGTATGGAGATGTTAAGCACTTGAGAGGGACTGTTACAGAACTGCAGGGCAAATATTATGATTTGGGCTTATTGCCAATGGGGGAGAAATCCTAATAGTTTTTAGTCTTTCAGCTAGTAACTTTAAAGGGCTATACACTGGTTTTAGCTACTGAACTTTACTACTGTACTGGTACTAAAAGAAATTGAAACTCAGATTCTGAATTATTTCAACCTCAAATTAGGTGGAGATAATCTACTAGCTGTCTGACTGCCATAAACAAAAGTTAATCTGCTCTGGATGAAGATACCATTCAGAACCTCAAATTATCACTATAATTTTTCACACAGTCTCTGGCATTACATTTAAAAAAAATTACTGGGTACAGTAGAAGATAGGATCAAATGACTGAAAACCAAGAGGAAAACAATTATAATTTAAAGATATAATCATAGGTGCTTAATGGGATACTTTCTGAGAAATGCATCATTAGGTGATTTTATCCTTGTGTGAGTACATTATAAGGTATATTTATACAAACCTAGACAGTATATAGCCTACTATACACCTAAACTATATAGTATAGGCTTTTGCTTCCAGTCTACAAATTGTGTAGCACGATACTGCACTAAATATAGGTAATTATAACACAATTATTACGAATTTATGTAACTATACATAGAAAATCTATAGTAACAGTACTAAGGGATAGGAATTTTTCAGCTGCAATATAATCTTATGAGGGCCAGGAATTTAGCTCAGGGGTGTTATGCCTGCCTCGCAAGCACAAGGTCCTGAGTTCAATCCCCGGTACTTGGGATA
>NW_022900926.1:73091804-73093648 GCF_012274545.1 Fukomys damarensis
ATATATAGCCTTATGAGGCCATCAGATATGTAGCCTTTTGTTGACTGAAATGTAATTTTGTAGCAAATGACTGTATGTGTATGTAGGATCTATTTTAAGAATAAGATGAGGACTAAAATTAAGAACTCAGTTGAAAGGCTTAAAAGCAGATTAGATACAACTGAAGAGATGATTCATGATCTTGACCATAGATGAGAAGAAAATAAACTTCATTACATTAAGCAACACAAAAAGGAATACTGAAAAGAATCTGAGGGGCAAATGAGACCCAGTGTAAATGTTTGTGTAGAGTCTTAGAAGAAAATAAGGGAAACAGTGTTACATAAAAGAATTTTGAAGAGAAAATGGTTAAGGATTTAAAAACTGACAAAAACATAAACCTACTGATTTAAGAAGTACTAGAAACTCCAGGCGAGTGAATAAAAAAAAAATGAGGTATATAAAACAATTTTTAAAACCCAAAATTATAAAGCAGTTAATATAAAAAACACATTATGTTCAGAGAAACAATATTCAGCTAATTTTTCAAGAAAACAAAGTCAAAGAAAAATAGTATTTTCAAAAGAATATTTTTAAAATAAAAGATAAGAATTAGGAAGATAGGTCTTTTTCAAAAGAAAAGGGGACTAAAGCCAGGCGTGGTGGTACATGCCTGTGATCCCAGCACTTGGGAGGCTGAGGCAGGAGGATCACTGTGAATTTGAGACCAGGCTGGGCTACATAGTGAGTTCCAGATCAGTCTCAACTACAGAGTGAGACCCTGTCTCAAAAAAAAAAACCAAAAAAAAAAGAAAAGAAAAGGGGACTAAGGGAAGGAGGAGAGAGAGGGGAGGGAGAAGGGATGAAAAAAGAATTGAATTAAGATGCATTATGCGCATGTACCAACTTCCCATGAGGAATGTAATCGTGGGTTGTAAACATGTACCAATAAAAAATAATAAAATTATTTTTAAAACAAATGAAAAAGGATAACCACTAACTTAAAAATCTATTCCCACAGAAAATATCATTAAGAAATGAAAGCAAAATAAAAACATGTTCAGTCAAATAAAAATTGAGGTAATTCATACCAAGCTGACACACACTAAAGGAAAACTTAACAGTGTTTTTCAGGTAGAAGGCAAGAATTCCAAATAGAAGAAAGGAAACGAAAAAAATAATCAAAACTGTTATAAAGTTAAACATAAGGGGAAATCTAAAATTATATTGACTTTATAAAATAATAATATCCTAAATAGTTAGAATATATGTAGAATTTAAATATATACAATACATGAAAGGAGGAAATGGAGTTAAAGTGTTCCAATATCTTTAACATTGTCTTGAGATTTAAAAAATTACTAATTTATATTGGATTTTAATAAGTCAAGGATGCTTGTTATAATATTTGGGTCTATAAACATATACTTAATTCTACAAAAAGAGGTGCCTTGACTCATGTTAGAAGATGACCTTTCCAGGAATGATGGTTAATGCCTGTCATTCCAGCACTCAGGCTGAGGCAGGAGGATCGCCATGAGTTTAAGGCCAGCCTGGACTACATAGTGACATCCTGTCTCAACAAACAAACAAACAATAAACAAAACAAAACAAAAAAAGATGATCTTGATTTAGGTACATCCCTCTTGGGAAATTTTTTCTTTCCTTTTGGTACCAGGGTTTGAACTCAGGACCTTCCACTTACAAGGCAGGTGGCGGAACCACTGGGCGAAATCGCCAGCTCCCTCTTGGGAAATTTATTTCTTCAAATAGCCTAATTTTCAACCAATTTAACAAGATTAATAAAAAAAAGTTTTTCAACTAGAAGAATAAAATTTATAGATTTTACTATCCCAATGATAATA
>NW_022900926.1:73093666-73113641 GCF_012274545.1 Fukomys damarensis
TATATGTATATGTATTAATGTTTTGGATATATTTGTGAGTATAGATCTATAATTGACTATGAGAAAGTTGGGATATTTGGCATGTGGCTCCAACCACTGAAGTTGACCTCCCTGTGGACAGCCGTGTACTACTACTCATGGGCACTCATGGGTGGACTTTGAGTCTGATTCACTATAGCTATTTTTAGATTATTAAGAGTAAGCAGACTCACAGTCTAGTTTAGAAACATAAGCTTTTCTGCTACCAGGATGGAGGCTCACAGCATACAAGCAACTGGCTTCACTGCTGTTAAATTAATAACACTGTTAAAGACCACACATGTTTGCATATAGGAACAATCAAGGTCATAAAATTAATGATTTTGGAGTTGGTGACCTGGCTGACCCTGGCTGTAGCTCTGGGTCTGCACTTGATCAGCTGGGATATGCTGGGCCCTGGATGTGCCCCCCAGTTCACTGTTCCTGGATGGGGACACAAAGATCACCTCTTCCAAGTTGTTTTGGAAATTAAATCTTAAGTGGTGTAGAAGCACTCAGCACTCAGCACTGTTCGGAGATGAGGTATTACAATTCATTTTATTCTCAAAATGAAATAAAATGAAAAAGCTGGTGCTCTGGTTACCATATTTTATTACCAGGAAGATTTGTCTGGTATAATAAGGCATCCTGTGAAAGGATTTTGTGGTCAAAATATTTAGGAATCTCTGAATGTCTTTCTACCTTTGGAGAGTCCCAGTACCCACCAGCCTTTTTCTTTGTTCCTGCAGAAGCAAAAACACTCATTAGCCTTTGAAACATCCTGAGAAGTCCTGCAAGGAGGAAATCAGTTTATATTTTATCCAGTGTTCTGCAAATGAATCTGGCTGATAAAGGCTCAGTGTGACACCCGTACATCTCCACACATGGTCAGACTTTACACTCTCTCTGTTCAGCCTCATCCTCACCCACCACATTAGTAACCATCATGACTCTTTTTTTGTTTTGTTTTTGCTACCGAGGATTGAACTCAGAAGTTTATGATTGTGAGGCAGACACGGTGCCACTGAGCTAAATCCCTGGCCCAGTAACCATGATGACTCTTATGCTCATATTCCTCTGTGGTCTTTCACCTGAGACTCACAGCATTATTAACCAGTTGCTTCTACGTCCCAAGAGAACCCAGTTCAATCCATTCCAATTGTCTAAAATCAAAATCAGCACCCTCCATTGTAAACCTGAATCTTTTCCCAGGTTCCCTAGTTGATGAAGTGTAAGCGAGGCCCAAGTCTGGCTGGGACAAGTGCAGCGCTTGTGTGTCTCCTAGCACACTAGTAGAGGCCTAGCTCATGTGTTGAGCCTCGTCTTTGTCCGGCTATTGCTTCACCCATCCCCCCTAGTTGGATGCCTCCATCGCCTGTCCAAGGACACTCCAATAACCAGTCCTATTAAGCCAAATATGTCACTCCCCCTTTGCCACTCCCTCTTTCAAAACTTTATAAATTTCTGGCTGAACTTACTAAAAGTGGAAGCGTTCCAGAAACCTCCCTGGAGTCTGCTTGGTGATTCCGCACCTTGCCCTCCCAGTCTGACTTCCTGAACCTTTGTTCCATGAGTGGGCTCGTGGACAAAAACAACAGATGAAAGGCCCAATATCCACTCAATCCCATGAGCCCCCAACGCTGACTCCTTTAGCCTCCTCATCCCTCTATTTGCATTACTCAGTCAATTTATTTCCTATAATTTATGTCCTTCAATCTGTCTCAAATCTATCCTGTTCTCTTTATCCCCATTGCCCCAGCGTGGCCCAGGCCACCAGGAGCTCTCACCTGGGCCATTGTAAGAGCTTCCTAACTAATCTCCCTTCTCACTCACTCTCTTGTCCTTGCAGTATATCTTCTCAGAAGCCAAGTCTAATTCCTTGCTCTTAATTAATGTTCTCTGTGCCCCAGTCTCCAGGGTTTTTTTCTTTCTCATTGAGTTTATTGGCACATTTTAGGTATACAGTACAGTTACATTCATCATTGGGATCTTGTACCTCTACATGACAGGTCTTGGTTCTCATTTTTCCCCCTTACCCCTGTCCTCCTTCACCTCCTCCTCCCCTTCCCATTTACAAACACTTTATTTCCATTTTTTCATTTTCTCCTATTTTTTTCTTTTCCCTTATTACCTTTCCCCTACCCTTCCCACTTTCCCTGTACCTTTAGCCCTTTTCTTCCTATTTCACATTGTCGATTATCTCATTAGGATCTATGTACTATTATAGTTTTTCATACCAGAGAAACTATTCGGTATTTACACGTGTGTGACTTACGTATTTCACTTAGGAGTATATCCTCAAGTCTCCAGGTTTTTTGTATTTCTTCAGCTGTCCTCCCCAGAGGACCTTTGCTTATGCCCTGTGCCTAGAATACTGTCCCCACTCCACCGCCTTTGCCTAATTGGTGTTTGTTCATCTTCTAGATCTCAATCTATACACCACTTCCTCAGGGAAGATGATCCCTTCAACTTAGGACCCTTGGCCCCGCTCCCCAGTGGGAACCCCTCCTTCAGGCCTCCTCTTCTCAACTTGTAATTACTCATTCGTTTGTGCTTTAAATTAACACCCTCCCCCACTGGACTGTAACTTTCTTCATGAGGGCAGGACTTTGCTTTTTTACTCAAGACTATTTTCCTGAAAACTCCACAAATTTTTGCTGTTGTTGGGGGGAAAAGAATCACCTTATCTTTTTAACATATCTGGCTCTTTGGTTTCTGTTCTCTTGTCTCCTCCAGCTCCTTCTCCCTCTCCCACCTCCCTTCTCTCCCTCTCTCCTTGTGTACACTAAGCATTTGCCCTACCTCTGGGCGAGGCCCCAGTCTTCTTATCTCCCTAATGAGTAAACTATTTTACAGACTTCTCCAAAGAGCCTCTTTGCCACTTGCTCCACCTTTCAAACTCCCTTTTGGCTGCTGCACAGGCTACTCTCTCCCACCAGAGGTCCAGTCCGCACAACTGGCACCCTGGATGGTGCAGCGCTGTGACCCGGGACCCTGATGCTTTGTCTCCCCTCCAGAGGGGCATTGCTTCTGTCTGATTTGGATATCTGACAGGCCCGTGGACACTCCTTTGCATCACTACTCCGGGCCGTTTCCCCACTGAAATCTCACCCTCGCTGCTCTCACACAAGCACGCGCTGAGGCCTTGCTCACAACCTTGGGGAAAATGGAGCGCTGGCTTTGCTTGCTGTGGTTGTGTCTGGTTCCTGGTCAGCCCTCATCTTGCCCAGCTGCAGCCCTTCGCACAGGCGGCTGTGTCAGCAAGGAAGCCCACCATGCCCCACACCCCACCTCCTTCTCCAGGCTCAACCCTACTTATCTTTTAAGCCGCAGCCCCTCTGCCTCTTACTTCCTCCAGGGACCTCGCCCTACAAGTCAGTTTCATTCAGCTCAGTCACAGCACCCCTCACTGTCCTTCAAGCATCACCATGATTTGCACTCCCTATGTATGTGTGTGTTTATTTGTTTCATGCTTGTCTTCCTACTGAACTAGAAACTGCATAAGGGCAGGGTGGGCGAGTCTCCTGCACAGAGCTCGAATCCCGGGAATGTGCGCGGAAAGGGAGAAGGGATGAACCGATGAAGGTCGCTACTTTGAAAAAGCTTAGGACCTTTGGAAATTAGCCTGGCCTAAAAGCAACTCTAAGTCCAAGCAAAACTGAAGGAGCTGCATTTCGGAGAAGTAAATTGTGTCTTGAACTTGTCAATGCCAACTTTCTGTTTTGATTTGTTTTTTCACCTCTGGGGTTCCCAGGGATCTCAGTCCCTAATCTCCTGGGGCAGGCGCTTCCCCCTGCCCTGTAATGACAGGCACCCAAGGAAGGCTGGCTGGGTTGTGGTTTAAAAAGTCCACAGGTGGCTTCTCCTCTCCTAGCTGGACAGGATGTTCTAGAAGGCAGGATCGGGCCTCCCTCCTCCTTTGTCCCTACTTGCGCACTCTTGGTGCCCTGGCTTGGGACATTGTCTCTCGAGTTTGTTGGAACAGTTGTGCTGTCCACTCTTGGGTTCTGAATTCATTCTTACTGGGAGCAAAGAAACTCTACAAATACTGTGTGTGGTGCTGAGGATCGAACCTCACTCATGCTGGGCTTTACCACTGAGCTACTTCCTCAGCTCCCAAGACCATTTTTATCATGTCAGTTTGTCATATTATATAGCACAAAATATCAGCTCCCCAATCCTCTTTTTAAAATTTTTTTCTGTGCTGCGGATTAAGTGTAGGCTAGCACTGTACCACTGAGCTACATCCCTAGCCCTCCTAATCCTTTTAACCATTTTTACGTACCCAGATTTGGACATCTTTTTATTTCCAAAGCCAGAACCATCACCCTTTTGGGAACACAGCCCCCAGGGGCTCTGGAGCTGCTTCGCCTGCAGGGACAGAGCTTGGAGCCTGACTTTCTTGCCAGAGTTCCTCTGTTTGTGGTGTCAGCCTAGGCCAGCTCTGTGAGCCTTGGCCTGAGACCCTACCTGCCCCTCCTCTCCCTTACTAGTGTCCTCACATCATGCCCATGCAGATCCAGGGAGCTGCCTCGACGGGACCTGAGCTAAGCTGCGTAGCAAACAAAGCTCATGGAAGCTGGGGCCAACTAAAGGCCTCAAAGGTCTTGCCTGAGAGAGCCTTGGGCAGCCCAGACATTGTTCACCCCATCTCACATTCAGGTTCATGCCTGCCCACCAAGGAGTCGTCTCCACAATTTATGGAGAACAAGAGGAAAGTTAGTCACGAAGTTTTGACCGCTATAGTTCATCCAGAGGCAAAACTGACCTTCCTGGCAAACCTTCTGTCCCCCACCTCCTCAGCTGGCTGCTTGCTCACCCCTCCTGGGGTCACCCAGGCCTTCCTGCATAGGGAGTCTGAGCCCCCGGTTGTCATGGCTGTAGTTGCTGGCATGACCCAGTCACAGCTAACACTGGGCAAGGGAGTGACACACTCAGTGGTCCTTTGAAGGTCAGTCTAGAGCTGCCCTCTGTGAGATTTTGCTAGGTCTCACTTGGCTTTCCCCGCTTTGTTCTGCTTCCCCAGCTCTTCGCGGGTCTCCTCTAGGAGCACTTCCTCAGCATGTCCCTGGCACCCAATGTCTGCTTTCTTGGAAGCCAGCCTACTATAGAACGGAGAGCTATGGCGAGTGTGGTAGGGAGTTCTGAATATACAAGGTGGGCTACACTTAGGGTAAAGGGAGGCGGTCTGAGCTCCTAGACAAGATAGGGACGGCGGTTTCAGCTGAGCAATGTGGAAAAATACTCCCAGAAAGATTCGCAGCATATTTAAATGTAGTGAATTTCAAACTCAATGCAGTTATTTGCAGATAATGTATCTTTTAGTAAGACAACATACTACTTCTGCATGTAGCAAGAGCTAGCACTTCCCTGTGCTCCTCTGGCCACACACTAACTATGGGGCTCTCCTCTTTCATCTTTCAACCACCCTGAGGGGACCACGTGAGCATTCATTATTAGATGCGGAGACTGCAGGGGTAGGTAGTAAGTGATTCACCTGCATGAGCCATAGAGCCTGTGCCCTTGACTGCCCCGCAGTGCCCCCATTGGGGACACACACACACACACACACACACACGCACGTGGTCCTCCTGCCCCCAGCTGAGGAACTCAGATGTCTGTGACACCCTGATTTTAAATTCACCCACACAGCCCATGGGTTATTTGAATTGGCAAGAGAGCTGACTCTGGGAGCTGGGGTCCCCAGAGAAGCCCTGGGGCAAGTGTAGGAGCTCCTTTGAGCCTGCTCCGATATAGGAATCCAGCTGATATTAATAGCAGTTGATATTATTGCTTTTTTCATTTGGCATTTTCCTGAGAAAGTATTAGCTTTGCTTGGTGGTGGACAGGCATAGAAAAGGGCACTGCTTCTGTATTAGCAGCTCCCCCTGTCCATTAGGATGTTCCAAACCCTCCTCTGGATGCCACCGAAACACACCTTGACCTGACCGAGGCTTGATTTGTTCAAAGAGAATGATTAAATTTTGGCTCCTGAGCAGTAGTTTCTCACTCATGATCACTAAATGAGTTTGAATGTGGCTTAGAGACTGACTTCCTGAGGTCCATGCCCACTGACAAGACTCTAGGGAATTAGGGTCCTTGTTAGACTGAAAGCTCTTGAGGTTGGGGCCTGTGAGTATTCACCGCTGGCAGTGAGCCCTGCCGCACAGTGGTGCTCTACAATTGTTGCATTAATAAATGAATTCACAAGTGACTACAGAGTCATCATAGTTTGCCATCAGTATTCTGGTCATCTGTGTGACCACAGGCTGATGACTTCACCTCTCTGTAGCTTAGTTTCGCTGGCTGTTCAAAGGATATGACCTCCTTCAAGATTTATGGGAAAATTTAAAAAGTCAGTATGTGTCAAGCACTTGGTGGAGTACTGAGCATACAGTGCTTTCTCAGTTTTTCACTGACTGTGATATGAAGGTGTGATATTGGGACTGGCCGGCCTTGTTTCCTCCTTCTCCCTCATACAATATTACACACTTACATGGCTTGAAAACCCTCCTCCTTAGCCCTCCTACAAGTATCTTTTTGTTCAGTGGTATGGCTGGCAGACTGCAACATCTCACTCTTTGCACAAAAGAAGTGCTGAAGTTTAAAAAACATTTCTCTTGGGAGAAATGAGAAAAGATACCTCGCTCCTTTCTGAAGCGAAGCTGGCAAGTTACCACTACCTGCCAAAACTTCTCTCTCAGGCCTCGCTCCTCAAACTTTAAAAATTCTGTCCCTACCAGGCCTAGTCAAAAAGTTTGAAATCCAGCTTCATTTTCAAGAGAGAAGAGTGACAGGAATAGGATCGTGGCTGAAAGTCAGATGTGGAATACTTTAGCAAGAATGGAGGTAGGGACAGCCATGGAAGAGTATAAGCCACCAAGGGCAGCCATGGTGGCTCCCTTCAGCTGAGAGGGACGACATTTCACAGGTGTAGAAAGCTCTTCAGCTCTCCATTTCTTCATTCAACATTTATATGCCAAGTGCCAGAGAGGCAGAGGTCAAATGTCCCCACCCACCTGGAGCATACATTCGGCCATCATTAATGTCTAGCCACCCGCCACCCACTGAAAACAGTGCTCACCCAGAAAAGGGTTCACTGAATGCACAGAAATGCCCCGGGAGCTCTCCCATGTGAAGCTGTTAATGTGCCTGCAAGTTTTTGGCACACGCTGTCACGGCCGTGTGTGAGTCTCCACGCTGGCATCGGGAGACACAGAGCTCCAGTCAGTGTGTGCAGAGGTCCAAGCTCCACAGCCAAGATGATCACTATTAAGAAAACAGAAAGTAGTAAGTGTTGGTGAGAATGAAAAGAATCTGAGCCCTCAGGGCCAGGGATTATAGCTGGTGGGACTTTAAAACAGTGCAACTCATAGAAAACAGTATGGAGCTTCCTCATAAAATTAAAAATTAAGCTCCCATATGGTCCAACAATCCCGTTTGGGGGTATATATCCAAAAGAATGAAAAGCAGGTCTCAGAGATATTTGCACATCTAGGTTCATAACAGTATTGTTTAAAGTAGCTAAGAGGTGGAAGCAATCCAAATGACCAGAAGGGCATAACTGAATATACCACGTGTTTATATACACATGATGGAATATTACTCAGTCTTAAAAAAGGAGAGGCATTCTGTCATTTGCCACATCAAAGATGACCCTTGAGGACATCATGGCAACTTGAAATAAGCCAGTCACAAAACAACAAATATTACAGTTTTATATATATGAAGTATATAAAAGGAGCCAAGTTTGTATAGAATTAGAGAGCACAATGTTTTTGCTGGGGCCATGGGGGATGGCAGTGGTATAGAAAGGGAAATTATTTCGTGGGTAGAGTTTTGGTTTAACCAGATGAAAAAGTTCTGGAGATTAGATATACAACAGTGTGTTTAAACTTGATGCTACTGAACTTGAGAAAGTACATTTTGTGGTATTTTTTTCTTTCACCACAGTGAAACTCCCCACACAAAAATAGAGTTAAGGCTCCAGTAGCCAGGGACAGTGGCTGCAGCCTGGACTCAGAGCATCAGGAGCTACGTGTGCATTGGTGTGTGTGTGTGTGTTTGTGTGCAAGTGTGTGTAGAACAGGGGACTCGACCCTGCTCCAGAGGTCCTGGAAACCCAAATCAACTTGGTCACCAGAGAGTCTAGGGCTATGTTTACTTGGAAGAGCCCTCTGAAGACGTGAACTCCAGCCCAGTCGAGCGGCCGTCTCTGTCTTGGTCCCCAACTTTCTACCACACGAGGAAAAATAGGACATAAAGTAGAGCAGCTTCCAAGAGTCCAAGAGTCTCTGCCACTTACTCAACCTTGAGCAAGTTACCTGGTTTCTCAGCTGCCTCTGCACCATCATCCGTGAAACAGAGGCAACACTAGGACCTCTGTCACAGGCACACCATGGGGACTAAATGGGTCATCCTACAGAGGTCTTTGGCATTTTCTCCACCATGCTATGTCAGTGGTTAGGAAGTTCAGGAGTCTTGATGGGGCTGAAGCATGTATGTATGGAGGAACTCACTTGCAGCTAGAGAACTGGGCCTCTAGCCAGGGGAAGTTGATGACCTGAGCAGCTCCATCTGCAATCAGAGCAGCATGCATTATTCCAAGCCAGTTTGCTTCTCCGTGGAGGGCCGGCCTGTAGCTGTGGCACAACAGCGGGATAAAGGGGTGGCTGGCACCTCTTCAGCGTGCCTCCCCGAGGCAGCCCGCCTTCCCTTCTCTGCTCACCCACGGCTGGGTGGTGAGGAGGTGGTGCAGGTGTATGGGAGGTGACAGGCCACACATGCAAAAAGCTGCAGGTGCCTTGGGCTGGGGCCTCGGGACACTTGCCATGTCTGGTGCCTGGTGCCTCCCATCCAGGCTCCAGTCTCTTCTGTAGAATCACTTCCAAGACCAGTTCCTGAGGGTGCATTTCAAAACCGGTTCTTCCAGCCATTAACCCTGCAACTCCCAAGTAAACCCACACCCAGGTGGCACTAATTAGGGTGGGACTGCGATCAGGATTCTGAATTCAATGCCAGCCTCCCCAGCAGGTTGCTGGGGGCTGAAGTGTTGGTGAGCTGTACGCTGCAGCTCAGAGCCCACAGCTGATGGGGCCTCTCTGTTCAGGCTGCTCCAGGGGACTGCTTGGTCCTGGGAGGCTGAGAACCCTGCACGGTGACTGCTGTGTGATCAGGACACCTAAGACTAGGGTCTGGAGGAGGTGCTGGGCAGGCCGCCCTCATTCATTACTTACATCCTCATAGCCATCCTGTGAGGCAGGTGCATTAATATTATTCCTATTTGGTAGTTGAGGAAGCCAAGGCTCAGTGGTGTTACAACAGTTATCAAGTCCCCAGGCTTTGAGCGATGGAGCTGGTATTTAAATCCAGGTCTGTCAGACTCCAAATCCTACCCCTGGCTGCTTCTCTTTTCTATCTCACAATAAGAACAAAGTGGCTAACCTTAGCTACTCTACTATATACTCCCACTCATACTTATGGGAAGTTGCTGGATGTTGATAAGGGTAACACACTAATGACACAAAACACTCAAAACCTTAAAACTCTCCACTTAACGTATCACTCCATTTTTTCAGTAGCTCTATGCATTTGTTATTAGCTATTATTAGAGCAGAGAGAGGGGACAGAAAGCTCACACACAATCCACACAATTTCACAAGATGCACTGTTGGGAGAAAAGTGACTGAGGTGGATCAACCGTATCCTAGGATCTTGGTGGACTCATTCCTGGGGGAGGCGGACCTCTAGTTCCTGGTGGTGGGGTCTCATTCCTGGAGGGGGCGTGCCTATTGGTGTCCCTCAAGCAGCAAGAGGAAGCCCAATTGGCGGGCCCACAGATGGTCTCTTACTTGGTGGAGGATCCGTATGCCTGGAGGTGGGGTTGCTCTGCCTGCAGAAGGGGGTGGAGTCCCCCTTCCTGGTGGGTACTGGGTTGGGGCCCCAGCAGTGCTGGCAGTTTCAGGAACAGTGGCAGCTGCTACAATACCTCCTCCTCCTTACTGCTGGGGTAGATCCCCAACTCCTGGGACAGGAGCCTGAGGAATTGGTACACCAGCTGGTACACCCCTGCCAGCTGCCCTCCCCACCCCAGGACCTCCTGCAGCTCCAGCAAGTGAACCCAAGCAATGCCCGTGTCTTTAGGGTGTGGCCCTTCCACAGTCATGGATACTAAGTTCTCTCCACGCAGAAAGATCAGACCCCAAAACCCACTTTTCTTCACACTGGCCATTTTGCGTCCTTTGGCTTGATCTTCCTGAACTCATCACAATCACAGAGAATCAAGTTCATATGCACCTTAACCGCTCCAGTAAAGATCTGGCTGTCTTGCTGGGTGCACTGTGTTTGATAGTTGGTGCTGCAGCCTCTTGCTGCTCTTGCCCACAGTCATGATTGCTGTTCCACCAAATCCAGTATCAATGATAAAATTTCAGGAGCCTTAATACCTCGGAGACAACTATAAAGGTATGATGCTGGTTCTCCTAGAGACAACGCAAGGTGTTCAGAAGATTCACAGGCAGCACGTGGAGTCTTAATGGTCCAACATTCTTTAACCACCTCTTGGTGTCACAGCTAAGAACGCTTGTCTCAAAACTCTGCCTGGAAATCCATCTCAGGAACTTGCTGCTGCTGAGAACGGCGCAGGTACAACTGACACTCATGGTTGCTTAAGGAGGTGGTCCTTCAAGTTTCACTGGATTGCCAGGTATGGTGGTGTATGCCTTTAATCCCAGCACTCGGGAGGCTGAGGCAAGAGGATCACTGTGAGTTCGAGACCAGCCTGGGCTACATAGTGAGTTCCAGGTCAGTCTCTACATAGTGAGACCCGGTCTCAAAAAACAACAACAAAAAAGTTTCCCTGGACTTCCATCTCTGGGACCTGCTGCTCTGTAGCTCTTCTCAGGTGTAAACAATTCCTGGCTTGCTCCATGGCACCACTACTTGCAGCTTCATCACTCCTTTAAAAAAAAAAAATCCTCTGCTTTCTTTTCTCTACATAGTGAGACCCGGTCTCAAAAAACAACAACAAAAAAGTTTCCCTGGACTTCCATCTCTGGGACCTGCTGCTCTGTAGCTCTTCTCAGGTGTAAACAATTCCTGGCTTGCTCCATGGCACCACTACTTGGCGCTTCATCACTCCTTTAAAAAAAAAAAATCCTCAGTGGTTTCTCTACTTACCAGCCCAAGTTCAAATTATTTAGCACGCAAAACAAAAAACTAAAGAGAACATGACAAGATGTCAAACTCTGGCCTCCTTTCTCTCTCTCTCAAGAATGCTCTTCAGTCTGGACAGGGAAAAATAACCCTACTGAGTTCACATTTGTTAAGAAGATGCCCAAGAAGGAACTTCAGGCTTCAAAAAGAGTTGTACGAGCAGGTAAGTTTGCTCGGGGCCTGGTGTTCCTCTGTCGCACACTGTAGCAAATGGGAGACAGCCCTAGAGAACGGAGTGGGCAGAGGTTCTGATTTTCAAGAGGGAAAACTCTTTGGGTCCTGCAAACTGAAAACCTATGAGTGTGAGGGTGAGCGCCAATGTAATTGCAGTGTGGGCTGTTGAGCCAACAGTCTGTGTTCCCAAGGAAGAGGAGTCCAGCTTGCTGCAGAGCTGCAGGCTCCTCTGGAAACAAACCCTGCCAGTCTCACCTCCTCCCTTCTTCTAATGCGGCGACAGGGCCTGTAGATCAGGGAGACATCAGTGATGTGGCACATCTGGATCTTAGCAAGACAGCTGCCAGTCTCCCGTGACTGGTAGTAGACAGAGCTGGAGGAGTGTGAAGTCGAGGCACCGTGAGTCAGAAGTTTGCATGAACCTGAGGATGGCTGCTTGACAGTAACTCGGGGGATGGATCCAGTGGTGAGCAACAAGCTCTGCCCTAAGCCCTGCTGTCTTGGACACTTCTAATCAATAGCTTGAAGATGATGCCGTGTGGGAGGGTGATAATTTACAACTGGAGGCTCAGACAAACTGAAATAATGGGAAGAATCTAAGAGGATGAAATTTGAGTAGAATAAGTGGAAAGTTCTGAACTTCGGTTTAACAAATCAATGTCAAAGGGTGAAAAGGACTTAAGGATTTTAGCTGAATAAAAGCTCATTCGATCTTCTGCCAAACATTTGGCAAATTTTGAAATGCACCATGTCCCTGCACACCTTCGTACCTCTCTGTGGGGTGCTCCTTGTCCTCCTCCAATGCACTTGCTGGATTCCAGTCCACTCTTTAGGAGCCAGCTCACCACCCCAACCTGGGTGGAATCATTTGCAAAGGCGTGGACCACTCCCTTGCCTGTGCTTCTGGGGACACTAGGCACACTTTGTTAAAATGACAACCCCTCCCTTCACAGAGCAGGGTGATCGTCCACCGAGGGCCTGCTAACCAACACCAGCAGGATGGATCTTGCTGCTAATTCTGTGTTTGTACAGGAAATGGGCAGAATTGATTCCTACTTCTGCTCATGCAGGACAAGTCAGACAGTTTGAATGTAGGTTTCCATTTTGGGTCTCCTGTTTCAAAGGGCGTATGAGTCAGGCCAGAGTGAACCCCCAGAAAAGCAGGTGAGGTGGCTAAGGATCTTAATGTGAGGAAGGTGGGAATGTCCAGCCACGGAAAGGGAAGGCCCAGGTGAGGATGCACGGGCTGTCTTCCGGTGATTGAGAGAACGTCCTCACTGTCAGGGACTTCAGTAACATGATGAGCCCTTGCACCTGCACCTACACATCCATGATTTTCCTGGCGTAGAAGCAATCTGGGGGTGGTGCTGAAGGGCCTGGCTGGACTCAGACTGGGCATCCGGATCCTGAGGGGCACACTTTTTAGCTTAGTGGCCTTGGGCAAGTTGCCTCATCTCTTATCTATTTCCTTATCTGTGAAATAGAGATAAAAATATTACCACCCATAGGAAGCAAAATGTGACAGTGCAGGAAATGTGTTTAGAACAAAGTCTGCCTTATTCAGTAAATGTTAGCTTAAAAAAGCCCAGGGTGTGCCATCCCCAAAGCCTGAAGTAGTTTGCTATCCAAAGCCAGGGACACCAGATAGAGAACCCCAAGCTCCTCCTCGCTGTGTGATCAGTGTGTGGTCCTGTTCCTTTCAACCCATGTCCTCCTGAGAGCAGTGCCACTTTAGGAAGAGTGGCAATCTCTTCAGCTAGTGACAGCTGGGGCCACAGCAGGGCAAAGGTTTCCCCGAGGCCTGGGAGGGTGCTGCCATGGCTTCAGGACTTCTGGCTGCTAGTGTTGTAGTGTTGGCCCGCTATTGACCCACAGTTTTATTCTAGCCTCCCTTCAGCTCTGAGTGGCAGGGTGTGGTTCCTGCAGGCTGTAATTCCCAAGACCCCTGGCCAGCAGTCCCGCTGACTGATACAGCAAACTGGAGGCTTAGGCAAAAAACTGGAGGGTGGTTGGGGCAGGAGAAGGCACGGTATTTCTTCTCCTCCTTTTCCACCATCCCGGAAAGCAGCTGCATTCTCTCAGCTGCTCCTCTAGCTGCTTACTTCTGGTGACCTTGGTGAGCTCTTCACACCTTTGTCCTTCTGGCCTCAGGTGGTGGTGATTTCCTGTTATTGCTGCTCTCTGGGTTGCCTCACTGTCCCCTGGTTGACTTCCTAACCTTTTAAAAAATCACCAGTGTAACCAATTCCCTGCATCCAATCCCTCCTTTTCTATATCCTCAATTTCACACATCAGTTTTAGTATTCAGAACACAACTAATGTATATAACTTCACCCTCTAATATAGAGAGAAAACTGAGCTTCATAGAGGCGAGATGATTTTCTAATGTTACCAGATAGTAAGGGGTAGAACCGACAGGGTTGAAATCTAAATCTGCTTCACTCGCTATTCTATTTTCTTTCTGATATGCCTTACTGCCTTCTGCAACTACTGCTTGGTCCACTGTTTGGGGGAACTTTTGAGGTGGTGTGAAAAGTTAGCTGTGTTGATAGGGCAAGAATGGCTTCTTTTTCCTAAAATCATTCCAGCAGTTGCCTCCGCATTGCTAGAAGCCGTGCATAAATATAAAATTTAAAACTCTCATTTCAAATACTTTGAGGAAAATCTGAGTAGAGAGAAATCTTACTGAGTCCACACAGGACTGTCATTCAGATGGCTGGAAATAGATTTAAATTGTTAGGCTTAATGGAAAGCTGAGTGAGACTCGGCAATATTTTTGAGAAACAAGAAGCCAGGCTGAAAGAAAATGCCTGCTGCAATTAGACAATATTACGATTTAATCTAGTTAATACCAGTGCAAATAGTTTTCCTCTCTGTCTATTATTTTCCTCCCTTTACTTCTCTTTTAAAACCTTAAGCCAGTGGCTCCTAGCAAATGGTGTTGCATAACAGGCTAGATTGGGGTGATTTCTTCCTAAAGCGAAGACTACAGTTCTTTCCCAATTCTGGGGCGGGGGTGCTCAGAAGTGGGAGGAAGAGAGGGAGGAATCAGGCTCATAAAACAATTTTTCATCAATTTAAAGAGTTTTTTGCATTTAATTTTCTTAAAAAAAAATCACTTGAAAATCAGCCCAGATGTATGTGAACTCAAATCTAGACTCCAATACAAGGTGTGATCTGATATACTATCAATTTACTTCTGAATAATTGAAGCAGTGTTGCAGAGGGGTCATTCTGTCCTAAAAACAAGGTTTGCCTCAAAAGTGTGCGGTGATGCTTGGCTACACATGCCCTGAGGTTCCTCCTGGGAAGGGGTTCCTGCTGGGGTGCAGACATGGGGCCTTCAGCTGTGCAGACTTGCCCGTACATGGGCCCTCACATACACTACAGTGCCCCAGACCTCATTTTGATTTAGATCGTACTGTTATCCCAGGGACAGGTAACCTACCAGATTTGGGATGCACCACACATATCCAGCGGAGCTTTTGTCCTCTGCTGGGCATGGCACCTTAGCCGCCCTGCCCCTGGTCCATGTCTTCCTTCTCTTTGTTACTTCTTGAACTAACGCAAAGGCAGCCGGACCTCTGAGTGGATTGTTTAAGCTTACCCTTTAGCAACTAACCCCTTTAGTTTTCACCCCTCATACCCAGGCCTCAGTTCCCTTGCCCCCACCCCCAGCTATGTGCCGGAAGAGTCTTGTCAAATAGACCACAACTCAGATTCCCCGACCTGGCTGCATGCTTTGCCCATGACAACAAAGATTTCCCCAGGAATTAATAGCTGGTGGTGTTGAAGACCCTCCCCCAATCCCATCTCACGAAACAGGGCCCATTGTGTTCAATATCCACATCACAGCCAGCCAGGGGTTAATAGGACCCAGATTTACCCTGGAGGTGAGTGCCTTTTATCCATTCTAATAAGTCACCAGTATTGGCAGGCTGCAGGCCAATGTTTCAGAACAGCCAATATTTAATAGACTACCTTGGATGATTAAGTGCAATGATTTCTTCGAGCTGTCCCAGGGATAGCTCCAGAAGTTGTCTCAGCTAATTATCTCAAAGCTAAAGGGGAGAATCATAATGCCACTTCCAGCTTAAATCTGGTTTCTGCCAAGAGCTATGCTTCTTAATCCAGGCCCAGGAAGTCCATGGTCAGGTCACAGAGGGACAGGAAGCACTTTTAGGTTTTATACGAAGTTATGTGGCTTTGTGTCTGTTTCCATGAGATTCTTAAGTGAATCTGTGTCTCTTTAGAGGCTGAAAATACTGATCTGGATTTTTGGTACCATTGTACAGGTGTCTCTCTATAATCTTGTTAACGTTTCATTTTCACTTTTGCTGTTATTCCCTTCCTCTAGCTGGTCTTTGAATATGGACCACTGGACCCAAGAAAGCTGCTGGATCATTTAGCAGACAGGTTTTGCAGCTAAGAAAGAGGGCATCATCTGTTTGCAAAGCTATTACCTCATTGTCCATCCTTCCCCACCCCATCCCCACCCAACATGAACACATTCCAATCTAAACCTGGAAATAGTGTGGCAAGCAAGGTCTAGTGACTTCAAAGTAAAGGCAAACTAACTTCTCTCTTCCATTCACAAGCTACATGTAAAGTCTGTTTCATGCCTTAGTAAGATTACTAAATTACACATAGCTTCCTCCAATAAGGTCTTTCCACACCTGCCAGTGACCTCCCAATTAACACAATCAAGTAATCACCTTATAAATGACTTTTAATTTTGAATGTCAGGTTAACATTTTCCTCATTCTCTTCCACCCATCATCTCATGAAATTTCAAGGCTAGAGCTTTGTCCACTTCCTCTGTCACTCAGCTTAAGACTAGGCAGGGCTGGGGCAGTGAAGAACACTCCTGTGAGCAGCTGATGAAGGTCTAGTGTCTGCCTCTTTCCGAAACTGACTACTGTCATGTAAGCAGCGAGGTCAACAAGGGCTGGGTGAAGAGCCTTAGCTGTCATGTCAGGATTGTAGCTCTGAGTGACAATTAGCTTCTGAAGAGCTCTGGTGTCTCCAGAAAACAAAGCCCTTTTGTTCAGGGAGCTCAGAGTTCTTTAAACACCTACACCCTCATTCCTTTTTGCCTCCAAGCTCCACCTGGGAGGCAGTGAGGTGGGGGGAGCCACCTGCACCTGCTGTGGTTGTTGGCTTGCAGCTGGGTGTGCCACACACCTGTGTCTTGGTGCATTTTTTTTGTCCCAGTGACTGGCTCACCTCAAGTGGATGGAGGCAACTAGAATAGATTTTAGCCTAGAAAGACGGGCAGCCTTCTTTTTCTTCCATGAGCTATGTGATCTTGGGCAGGTCACCTAGTTTCCTTTCCCAGTGGTCAATGGAAATAATGATGCCTGTGTTACACGGATTCTGAGATGACTAACTTAGGTGAAACATGAGTGTGTTCTGTGTCTATAAAATGGGGATAGGACTTGTTCATGGCCCACTACAGGTTGGGCTCTGTGGCAGGTGGCAAGAAGTGAATATTTCTGAGTTTTTTGAAACATGTCTGAAGGTGGTTAAGACTTCTGCAATATGATGTCACTAAAACATAGGAACTCTCTGAGGCCTTCTGAAAGTTCATTCTTTTTAGAACCTTAGAGATAGTGAATTATGATAAACACACACATATGTAACCTTCCTGGGGATTCGCATTGCACACTAATATCTTAACATCCTGTGCCCCAAAAAGATTTCCTAACTATGATTAACTTAGTACTGGCACAATTTTTTGACCTTGGGACCCTTTATTCCTGTCACACTGTTCGTATACTTTGAGATAGCTATATTCCTAGGGTGGGTGTTCATGGGACAAGTGACCCGATTGCTGTGATTAATCTCAAATGGGGGTGGCCTATGATTATGTATTTAGTAATGATGAATTCTTTTTAAGCCTATGATTGAATAGTTGTCATAGCCTTCTTGCAAAAGATTCTTGTCCCCTGAATTCAGGTACACCATCATCTAAGGATTTTGTTTAGCAAAACAACAAAAAAAGTCATTTTGGATATATGTGGCTGTTTACCTAGTCTGTATTACGCTCTGTTGTCAGGGTACCCAGAAGAGAGGTGGAGAGAATTATCCATATATTCTTGTAAGTATTTTTCACCACCTTCAGCTGAAGGTGGATTGGGTTGTCAGTCTTTGACATCATGGCTGTCCACACCACTCTATCTTTCTTCTCAAGGACCAGTGCCTCTGGACTTTCACCCCCAGCAGCAGACGCAGCAGTCTCTGTTGCTTATATGTACCAGGCACTGTGTATGTACTTTTAAACTGAATCCGTACTACAACATTGTAAGTGAGGCTTTATTTCTCCCACCCTACAGAGGAGAAGACTGAGACTCATAATGGTTAGATCCACTCTCTTATAGTAAGATGTAAAGCTAGGTTTACTGAACGCAAGGCTTGTGCTCTTCCTAATCCCTGCATCGTCTTTGTTCCTCTCCCCCCAGCTGTATGGGAATTTCCATGGTGGTAACATCTCTTACTCCACAACTTCCTTCGCCTCTGTGAAATTATACATCTTAGTAAAGGAAGAAAACCGCATGTGGTTGTTTCAATCAATGCAAAAAATTTTTTTTGACAAAATTTGCACATTGTTCTTGACAAAAACTCATAGCAACTAGAAAAGAATCTTACATATACAAAAATCCCACATCAAATATCATGTTTTTTTGCTTTTTTTTTTTGATACTGGGGATCGAACTGGGGACCTTGCACTTGTGGCACAGTTGGTGGAACCATTGAGCTAAATCCCCAGTCAAATATTATATTTTTTGATGAAAGATTGAAAGTTTCCTCCCAAAATCAGGAACAAGGCAACCGTGCCTGTTTTACTTGTGTCCAACATTGTATTGGAGGTTCTAGCCCAGTGGTGGTGAGCCTGTGGCATGCGTGCAGTCAGTGGGCTGTTTGTATCATTGAAAGCTCTAAAATGTTTGCCATCACTGGCCTCGCCATTGAAATCAGTCAAGAAAAAGAAATAAAAGGCATAATGATTGAGAAGCAACAAGTAAAACTGTTCCTATTGTTTTTATTTAAAATCTTGAGCTAGGGATACAGCTGAGTGGTAGAGCACTTGGCTAGTATGTATGAGGCCCCTAGTTTGATTGTGTACCTCAAGGAATCTCCAAAGTAATACAATGAGTGAATTTAGTAAGGTTCCAGGATATAAGGTGACTGTAAGAAAATTGTATTCTCATGTGAATTATTATAGAAAATCAAAAAATGAAAATTTAAAAAGTAATTCCATTAAAAATAAAACAGCTAGAAATGAATCTAATGAAAGTTGTCCAGGACTTCCCCACTGAGAACTATAAATTATTTGTGAGAGAAATAAAAGAAGATATAATTAAATGGAAAGCTATCCTGTGTTCTCGGAGTGGAAGGTTCAATACTGATAAAAATTCAATTCTCCCCTCATCTGTGAATTCAACACATTATCCATCAAAATCCCAGGAACATCTTTTGCAAAAACTGAGAGACTAACATTAAAATGTATAGAGCAATGCAAAGAACATGTGACAATAAAATTAATCTTAGAAAGAACGAATTTGGATGACTTTTCCTACCTGTTTTAAGGCTTTTATTATAAAACCAGTGTAATCAAGATTTTTTGTATTGGCAAAAAGATTGACACATAGATCAATGGAACAAAATACAGTCTGGAAATACGTCCACGTATATACTACTAAGAGGTTTTAAACAAAGAACTAAAGCAATTCAATGGAGAAAGGAATGCTTTCTGGTACAACATAACTGAATATTACCTAAGAAAAAAGCGGAAATCAATTTTTGCTTCCTACATATAAAAATTAACTTAAAATGTCCACAAACCTAAGTATAAAACCTAAAACTAGAAGAAAACACAGGAGAAAATGTTGTAACCTTGGAACAGGCAGACATTTCTTAGGTATAAAATAAATTGACTTAGGTATAAAATAAATTGATAAAATAAATTGGCTTCATCAAAATTTTAAATTCTGTCTTTAAGAGATATTGATAAGAAAATGAAGAGCCAAGACACAAACTAGAAAAAGATGTATTAATTATACATATATCAGATAAAGGTCCTACTTCTACAACATATAAAGAACTATCACAACTAAGTAAAAAAAACCAAACAAACTAATTTTAAGTGGTCAAACTATCTGAACAGGTGCTTCCTGAAAGAAGATGTAAATATAGCCAGTAAGCACGGAAAAGGTATTCAGTATTATTAGTCATCAGGGAAATGCAAATTGAAACCACAAGATACCATTAAAATCTTATTAGAATGAATAAAATGAAAGACTAGTCATGCTAAATACTGGCGAGAATGTGGGGTCAATGAAGTTCTTGCATACTGTTGATGGGAAAAAACAATGATGCAACTACTTTGAAAACAACTTGATACTTTGTTAAAAAGAAAAATATCCACTTTCCATTTTATTCTTAGGTATTTACCTAGGAAAAATGAAAACACATCTGGCTGTGGATTTAGCTCGGTGGTTTCTCTACCTGCTTCACAAGTCCAAGGACCAGAGTTCAATCCCTGGTACCAAAAAAAAAAAAAAAAAAA
>NW_022900926.1:73113903-73135277 GCF_012274545.1 Fukomys damarensis
GGAAAAAAAAAAAAAAAAAAAAAAAGTAAAGAAAACACATCTGCACAGAAAGACTAAATATTAATACCAGCCTTATTTGAAATAATCTCAAATGGAAAACAACTCAAATTTTCTAGCAACAGGTAAATGACTAAACAAATTGTGGCATACTGATGTAATAGAATGTTACTAAGCAATCAAAAGGAAAAACTATTGAATTATGCAACGTGGATGAATCTTAAAATCATCATAGGGAAAAGAAGCCAGATTATCCCCTCCCCCCATACATATACAATATGATTCCACTTAAATTTTCTTCAAATGCACACATCCTATTGTATTAGAAAGTAAAACAGTGAGGTAGGAGATGGAGCTCAGTGGTAGAACACTTGCCTAGCAATGTGAGTTCAAACTCCAGCACCACAAAAAATAAGTGGATCTTGTTGTACTACACCCTTTAGGGTATGTTATACACAGATTCAAGAAAACATTTAGGGTTTACATAAATGTTCACTATCTTGACTGTGGTAATAGTTCACGAGTGTAAACATTTGCTAAAACGTTTTAATTTTTGCTATGTTTTGAATGCCCATTATATCTTCAGGAAGTTGAAAATCATTACACCTGTCTTAGGTCTATTTGTTTCCTTGGTTTCCTAAGGGTCAAGTCATCTAGCAGTTTTAAAAGCCTTTTGAGAACTGAAGAGGAGGGACCTGTACAATCTAGGGACCACCCCTAGGAGGGCCTCATCGTCCTCCCTCAGAGCCTTGGCCCCTTCTGCTTGGTGTGCTCATTTGTGACTTAGGTGGGAACATAAATTATGCGCTACTTAAATACACTGTCAGCAAATATTGATTGAGTCCTACAAGGGACAGACCTCTGGAGGACAGGACTTGACCACCTGGAGCTGAAACAATGCAGAAAGGCTCCCAGAGACAAGAGAGCTTGGAATACAGAAAGGGTCTGGGATTCTAGGAACAGCAAGGTGTGAGTGTGCGGGATGGAGGAGCCAAGACAAGGACGCCAGAGCCCCAGGCGAGTCTGCCTGCTGTGACTGGAATGTGTCAGGCCCCCCTAAAATTCAGGTTCAAACTCCCTACAAAGTCAGGCGTTCCCAATGAGGTAGTACTGAGGCCTTGGGGGTTCTTTTCTTATTCGTGGGATGAGGTCTTTCAGCAAAGAAGGTTGCTGTGGGAGCTAGAGAGGAATCAGGGAGGCAGAGCGACATAGAGCCCCAGGAGAGAGAGGAAAAGGGGCCTAAGCAGGACATGAGGTGTGGCAAGTATATCCTTCACTCTGGTCTCGGTTGGTCACGGTGGCTGTGACACTAAGGCATGTCCCAGGAGGGTGGAGACAGCAGATCTCTGAGCTCTTGTCCACCTCCCCTGTCACGCTCTCCTCATCCTTGCATGTCACTGTGAGCACTGTGTCCAGCCTTATCTCTGAGCGTCTGCCACACCCGTGCTTCTCATAAGAGCAGATACATTTCTGAGTCAACAGATCTAGACACAGATAAACTTGGGGAACTTTCTGGCCCTCAGTTTTCTCATCTATACAATGGAGATAAAAGTACTTCAGTAGGCTTATTAGGAAAAGGACATGAAACTATATGGGTAAAGTATCAGGTACATTTCAGGCCCTTCCCCAACTTTTGCCCCAGTGAAGTAGAATTACCTTTTGGCCCTCAACTTTGGGGACGCAAAGGCAAACGAGAATCAAGTTAGGAAAACGTTGGAAATGTTAAAACTCAAACAGCCTCCAAGGGCAGGCATCTTTCCAGGTGGACGCCGGGTTCAGTGCAATTATAGTGCACTTATGAGCATCAGAAGTTTTAGGGTACCCAGGACCTCAGGGTGCTGCACAATTGGGTGGAATTGGAGGGCAGGAGTGAAATTCTCTCTCCTGCATGGGCAGGCATCCCGTTTTGGGACACTTCCCTTAGAGGATCTCCAGTGAGGGTGAGTTTACCCTCCAGGGAAGATTTGGCAATATCTGGGGACGTCTGATTGTCATGACTGGGAGGTGTCATGCGTCTGGCAGGCAAAGGCCAGGGATGCCGCCAAATGCACTGCAACGCCACACACAGCCCCTCCGAGCAGCAGAGAACCACAGCCCTCAAAGCCAAGAGTGCTGTGGTTACAAAGATCAGAGCTAGGTTCAAATTCCAGCTCTGCCATTAACAGGCAAGCGACTTGGAGCATGTTACCTCATTCCTCTGTGCTTCTTTCTACATTTGTAAAATAGAGATGGTGATAAGAGTTAGTACTCTGTAAAGTTGTTGTGGCTGTTGAACATGTTCATAGCATATTCTGTTTTTTGCATCAGTGACTGAAACCTAGGAGAAGTGAGACCCTGCGTAGGGGTTTGGCTCCAAACCTCCTTTTGGAACTGTCAGCAGATGTTACAGATCTTCCCCCAGGGACCACATTTCATAAGCCCACTCCTATTCCTGTTACCTTCTGGTGACACAGCTCAAAGACACTTCACCATGCTGTGCCTTTTTCCAGGAGGATTCTGATATGTCAGTGTTGCTTTTAAATGAACCACCCAGGATGGTACTGAGCAAACCCAGTGCTGAGAAAGCAAGGAGGACATGCACAGTCCCCCTCCTTGGAGATCAAGTCTGGTGAAGGCCACCTGGGATGGGGCTGGTGGGGCTGGCTTGGTGAGCTGAGTGCTGCCCTTGGCTACTTCAACTTCGATCGGCTGGAACTCCAGCCTCTCTTCAGCAGAGAGGGGGTCCCACGGAAGAAAGGGTGCATCACAGAGAACATGGCTCTCTGATGGTAAATGCTCTATAGCAAAAGAGTTTTCCACTTAGCCTGAAGATTCAGTCAAACAAAATGCTGCTTTCTTTGAGACTGAGTGGCACTGAACTGGAAAGAATCTCACAGAAAAGCCATGTTATCAGGTAGGAGATCCTGATTCTGGACACCTTCTCTCACCTGCTGGCCTGGGTCACTGGTCTGATTTACTCTGTTTACATCATTTCCTAAACACCTCAGAAAAGAGCCACTTCTAGAAACAGGATCATATGAAAGGCTCTCCTTTGTCTAACAGTGTCATCCTGCAGCATTCTGTGGAGTTCCTGTTTGACACATAAAACAGGGATCCTGCTACTACAGACAGCAAGAGCAACTTTGCTCCAAACTTTCCAAAGTCCTGGGAGAGACCACTTAAGCTCTTGTCTGACAGAGCTCTGAGAGAGTCTGTCAAACTCCAATGGCTTCAATTTGGTCCAATTAACCTCACACTGGGCTAACTTCTGCCCTCAGCTACAGGTTGGCAGCTACTGCTGACTTCAGGTACAGCAGTAGGGAGGTAACCACAGGAACTAAGTTAGCGTATGAAAGGCAAAAATGTTCTTCATGCACGAGGGGAGAAGCAACCCCGCCAAGGCATGCTGAGCAAGAGGGCACGTTCAACCCAGGAAGCATCACAAAAGCCAAATACAGTGGAAAGAAAGCCCACACCAGCTTAGAGTGGGAGTGAGGCCTGTATGTTGTTTGTTTTAGGTTACTAGTTTCTGTCTATTTGCAGAGCATAAGGAAGGGGCTTTATTTCCAGTCGTCTCTCAGTCTTAAGTCCTTTCAAGTCATGTAAGCCTTGTTTGGGCCCTGTGTTCTCTGGGAATCCTTCACTCTAAGTTTTCTTTTCAGTGTGAGGCCACCCTGCCCAAGCAGCACACCACACGAGTGCCTTCTGCTTCTGGGATCTGCTTCTGCGATCGTTGTATTCCTCCCCAGGGTTACTGTCCTTAGGTAGTAAATACTGGGAAATGGTACTAGAACATCTGGGGTCTGCAAAGCCATTGTGTGAGATGGGAGAAGTCAGAGCTCCGTTCCAGATCCTAATTACCCAAAACCCTGGGGTCCTCCACAGGTTACAGAGGGGGAATCGGGAGACACTAAGCAAAATCCAAGCCCTCTGCCTGAACGATTACAGATCTCCACTAGGATTGTTTTTTTCTTTTCTTTTCTTTTTTTCTTTTTTTCTTTTTTTTTTTTTTTTTTTGGTTTTTTTTTTTTTTTTTTTTTTTTTTTTTTTTTTTTTTTGGTACTGGGGATCAAACTCAGAACCTGTGCTTACCAGGCAGGCGCTGCACTGCTGAGCTAAATCCCCAGTCCTCGACTTTGATCTCTTTAAGTTTCACATTGATACAGAGAAGTGCACCGACCATAAATGCATGCATGACCTGGTGAGTTTTTACAAACTGAACACATTGGGCTGTGCACTCTACCCAGCTCCCAAATCAGGACACTTCTGTCTCCAAAACCCCTTTACACCTCCCCTTCCATGCTGTCCCACATGTGAATCACTCGTGCTTCCTACAGCATGATTGATGGAGTTCATCCACGGGGCCTCCACAAAGGGATTTTTTTTAACAGATATAAATTTCAAAACACAACTTCACAGGAAGTTTCGAAGAAAATACAGAGATTGATATTTTTTTTAAATGCTCAAAAAATTTTTTTTTGGAAAAGAAACTTAAAAACCAGTGGTATAGTAGCAAATGGATGACAATGAGTCCAGATTGTTCCCCCCTACTGACCTGTGTGACCCGGACAGGACCCTGACCACTTGAGCCACCACCAGTGAGGGTCCTACTACTTTCCCGCCGTTGGTTGGATTAAACTCCGAGACAATATGTGACCAGGTGTGTCAGCCGGAGCCCTCCCCAGAAGTAAATGGAGAGATGGCTGAAGTGGGAACATTCCGGCAGCGCCTCTCCCGTTTGCACTTTCATTCAGTCTCGAGCCAAAAACTATGGGCACTCGGTTCCCAGTATCTCCGTCTTTCCTCTGACTCCCTTGCCTGCAGCAGTGTCTCCCTCCAGCTGCTTGGGCAGGTGGAGTATGGAGGCATCAAAGCCAGGGAGGTAAGGCCATGGAGGACTGACCAAGCAGGCCCGGGAGGTGTGTGTCCCTTCCAGACTTCCCAGCCAGGCCTGCCCTGGGTCCTTCACTTGTGGGCTGGCCATTGGGAAATCAGCCCTGCTCCCAGGGCACCTGGAAAGGCCACTGCCCCACCTGCTTCCCATTCCAACAGAAGGGTGTGGTTCTCCATGCATTAAAGCAAAATTCTCACTGTGGATAGGTAACAAAAGGCAGCGACAAGGAGTGTCCCTACTAAATCAAAAGGAATGGACCTTTTCTCGTTACTGGGAGGGGACTGAGGACCACTCTAGCCCTCCTGGCTCTGAGTCACACTGGGGAAGAAAGCCAAGCCCACATGACCCATCATCTGAGAGGACTTCACCTGGGCAGACAGGTGCCTGGAGCCACCCTAGAGAGAAAATCTGGATGGGCCGGATCCACCAGTGTTGACAATGGCTGTGGGTCGGCTGCTGTCTGCTCTGCCCACCTCGGGCCATCCTGACACACCTCCACACCTGGACAGAGTGTGGGCGCTGCCCTCGGGAGGCCTCCCTACCAGACCACACCTGTCTTAACCTTGTGACCTGGTTCTCCTCCTTCTCACTGGGGTCTGGTTTTCCATTCTGCCCAGGTCACTGCCCTCTGCCCCTGCAGGAAGTGCCCTGCTGTGCATCTTTGAGGGCGTGGCCCTCCCCCAGGTGCCCCTTCCTTCCCTCTTCCAGGTGCTGTTCCATCTGAACACACCCTTGGGCCCGTCGCTGGAGATTATCAGTCCAAGAGTGGATCACAGAGGAAGGACTTGTTCCTCTGGTTGCCCGATATCTTTCAGGTGTCAAAATGTAGCACATACCAGGGTCACCCCGGGGTGGAGGTGGGGGGACCAGAGTGTGACCCAGCCCTCTCCTTCCTTGGTAGAGGCCAGGAAGCTCTGGCAGCAGAGGCAATAATGGTGGTGATAATGATAGAAATAACAATAACAGGACAGTAGGGAGGCTCTGACGGTGAGCAATGTAGACAGCCCTGGGTTTCCACTTCATGTAGCCTGGACACCTGCTGCTAATGAAGGGACTCACTTATTGAATACCTCACACTGTGTGCTTTGCATGCGTCACATCTCTAAATCCTTCCAATAACCCTGTGGAGGTCAGTAGCCTTGGAGTCTCAGCCTCAGGTCACGCAGCTAGTAAGCACACAGCTAGAATAAGAACCCAGATGGGTGACTCTGAGCTCCTTCCTTTTTCTCCTTCCTGATTCCTCATCCTACATGCAGAGACCCTTGGTCTTCCTAATTAATTTTCAGTTCTAGAAAGACTGTTCTCATGTGACTGTCTGCTAGGCTTGCTGAGAATGACAGACACCTGTTAAGGCTTGAGGTGGTGCCTACCTTGGGGCATTTATGTTTTAATTCCAAGTGGGAAAGGGACAGGTCTCAGCTGCAGCTAGAGCTGGCTTTCTAGGACTGATCATAACTGACCTTTGGTTAAGTATGAGCCTGACCTTCCTGAGGCACAAAGAAGCCAGAATTTATTAGTGCTCAAGGTTCACCTGGGTGTACAGCTGTGCTAACAGCCTTACTGGTACTGGACTCCAGTGTAGAAATGGACCTAGAGTCACACCGTCCACCCCTGAACCCGTGGTTGGCAATTTTGCTTTAGCAAAGCCATACATCTACCTCCAGCAGGAGATTAGGGTGTGCAAAACTGGCTAGGGAAGTAGGCTGGACCTGTTAATGATAAAATTCCCCGGCATATGCCTAGAACAGTTCCCAAAGGCCTGCACAAGGACTTCTCTCCAGAACTCGAGCAGGTTTTTGACAGCATGGTCTAGACCTGATGTTGACCCAAGGCGAGGAGTGGGAGATACAAAAAGGATGGTCCACACTGAGTTTTTGTCCGTGTTCATTCTTGCATGGTGGTCCGCCCGCACAATGCAGGGTGTATTTCTTTTCCTACTTTTACTTGGCCTCAACTCTCTCTGCAGAGTCTGTTTCTTTTCCTACCTTTAATAAAACTTTGCTACCGTTTGTGTTTATCTTGGCTAAAAGAACTTTTAGCCAGTTCTTTGCTCAGGACAGAACCCAGAAACAAGGTCCAGAAGGAGACACCAGCACCCCCAAATCTAGTAACATATCTAAGAGTCATAAGCTAAAGCAGTTCACATCTAGTCTATGTACAGTTTGGACATATTCAAGAAACAAAATAATTTAAATCAATACTAAAAGGTTTGAGCATTTTTTCATTCTTTTAAACAGGGTCATACTTAAGTTTAAGAAATACTGCACTATGCTGCCCCATTTAGGGTTGTAATAAATATTTATTCCTGTTCGTGATCCCAAGGGATGGAGAGGCCCAATCTCACTTGTGGGGTCCTCCCTTTTCTCTTCCCCTCAAATACTGGGACTTTTCTTCAAGAGATGAAACTCAACTGTCAGAACGTGATGGCAAACTTTGATAAGTGAAACGAAAGAACATAAATCCGTAAGTTAAAGGAAAAGGGTATCCAAAAGAAGAAACCTTCCCGCCAGGCACTGTGGCCTGAAAGTTGACCGGGTGAAGGGTCCTAGAGCCTCAGTAGCAACTCTTTCCTCTGTATGGCCAGTTGGGGGTTTTACAGAACTTGGTGGGCCGGGAAGGACCTTGCTAGGCTTGGCTGGCCCTTCCCTAGGTGTGCGACGTCAGAAAGCTCACTTAGCTTCGGAACCTCAGTTTTTCTTATCTATAAAATGGGAATTCTATGCTCAAAGTGCTGCCTCTCTTTAAAATGAGATCGTGTAAATAGCAGCCTGTCTAACCTGTGAAGCGCCTGACGAGCTTCCTCCATCCCGCCCCATCTGTCCTTTTCCAAAGCGCTAGCGGCCCGGCCGGGGCCTGTAATTCCGCTCTTTCCTCTCACCGCCCCTCAGGCCCATCCGCAGAGCAGCTGCCCCTACTGGGCCCCAAGGGCGCGGGGTCAGGTCGGGGAGCCGCTCCGCAGGATTCCCCAGGGAGGAGAGACTCTAACTCGCCAGAGCTGGGCGGGCCTTGGAGGGTTTCTGCCTCACCCCTCCCGTGAGAGAGGAGGAAATGAAACCAGAGACTCTGAACCCTGCCCTTCTCCTCGCTGCCCCGGCGGTAGAGGCAGATCCAGGAATTATTGTTTCGGATTCTTGCAAGAAATTCTCTTTTCCTCTTTCTTTCTCTTATACGCAAAGGCGAAAGCGGTGCCCAATTTTCTGGAGACTTGAAGTTCACTAGGCAGAGACCGAAGTAGACAGAAAAGCCAGAGAACTAGCTTGGGAAGTCCGGAGAGGTTAACTGGGCAGGAGGGCAACACGGTAGGGATAAAAGCCAAGAGTCCAAGGGTTTTGTCAGGGATGTGCTGGAAAATTCTCTTCTTCCTCTTGGAGATGTTCATTTCTTTACCTGTTTTTACCCACCACAATGGTAATCCTAAGGGATCGCTGGCAGGAAGGGGTGGACCGGAGGACTGCGGTCAGCAGAGCTCCTCAGAGCAGCGTGGGGTGGGGTGGAGGCGGGGCTAGGGCTACGGAACAAGAAAGGCTGGGCCCCATGTTAGCCGTCAGACGTGTCAATCATATCATTTTGACAAATGGCGGAGAAGCTAAAAGGACCTTTCCTCCTGGAATTAGGAACCCAAGCCTTAAAATTTATTGACTATCAAAAAAAAAAAAAAATCATTTGGCTTGAAATTAAAAGAAAAGTGAGTTTAAAAGACAAACACTATCCTCTGGAATATATAACATCCAAAAAGGTTAGTTAGGCTCAGACACTATCTTCAGAGAGGAGTTTTTTTTTCTTTTTTGTTTTTTTACTTTTCTTTTTTCTTTTCTTACTTTCTTTCTTTCTTTATTTTTGGTTTTTTGAGACAGGGTCTCACTATGTAGTTCAGACTGCTCTGGAACTCACTGTATACCCTAGACTAGTCTTGAACTCGCAGTGATCCTCCTGCCTCAGTGTGCTGGGATCACAGGCGTGCGACACCACGCCCGGCTTATTTTTTTACTTTTCTGATGAACTATGTTATCAGAAACTCACATTTGTGCGTGCTATCCCATGATATTTTTGACGGCAGATGGTTTTATATATTCACAAATGTAGATTATGTATCAATAACACAAACACAGTTCAAAGAATTTCTCTTTCAAATCTAGGAGTTAGAGTCCTAGAATTAATTCTGTGTTTGTTTTGTGTGTGTGTGCGTGCGTGTGTGTGTTTTGTTTTTTGAGACAGAGTCTGGCTTTGTAGTTCAGGCTGGCCTTGAACTCACTCACCATGTAGCCCAGGCTGGCCTCCAACTCTTGGTGATCTTCCTGCCTCAGCCTCCCAAGTGCTGGGATATAGGTGTGTGCCCCCATGCTTAACGAAGAATTTTTAATCAGTGGTTAAAAGTATTGGTATTTAGAAGTCTGAATTATCTTCAAGAACCATGGGATGTATCCAATCAAGAACATATCTCAATTTTGGATACAGATTTACGTTTCTAGAGATGATTAAGCTTCATCCCAGGTGATTTGTGATCTAAGCAAGGAAGGGTTCGGCTGATAGCAGACCATTTGGTACTGTGTGAGTCCACCCTGTGCTACTCTAGCAAATACCTGAGAAAAATCAATTTACAAAGAGTGGATGTTTATTTTGGGTCACGATTTTGGAGGTTCCAGTGCCTGGTCAGTTGACCACACTCCTTCAGGCCTGTAGTCAGGCAGCATCAGGGCCAGGGAGAATGAGGAGGAGGCTGGGGTCCGTCTCACTGTCACCTTTCAGGGACCAGCCCCAATACCTAGGGACTTCCCACTGGGTGTCACCATCTACAGGTTCTGCCGCCTCCAACAGCCCACTTTGGGGATGAAGGCTTCAACGTACAGGCCTTTTGGGGCCAGGAACTTAGCTCAGTGGTTCCGCCACCTGCTTCATAAGCACAAGGTCCAGAGTTCAATCCCCAGTACCAAAAATAAAACAAAAACATATAGGCCTTTTGGAGGCCACTTCTGATCCAAGCAGGTACTCACTTTGAAAGGCATTTTCAAGGAAATGCCATGTGTTTTCAGGGGTCAACCCCATGAAACTGAGTCATGCTCACTCACGAGACAGATGCTTGGTAAGTGAGCCACACCCTTGGGCTCAGACTCCAAAGGCAGCCAGAGAAACTTACTCATGATTCATATCTCTTAATCTGTGACTCTCTTCTTAAACTGTGACTTCATTGCCCCTAAATAGCTCTGCAATGTTTCAGCTCTGTGACTTCGTGGCACCCAGGGCAGGGCCGGGCTGAGACAGAAAGGCTCTCTGTTCCTTTTCAAACCCTGGGCTCATGTGCACCTGCACCCTGGCCCTTCTGTGTTCACATTTGATGCATACAGGTGGCCTGTGTCATAGAAAGAAGATAAACCACATGCGCCGCATCAGAGCCATTCTAAAAAGACGTGGGCTTGGAGCTGCAGACTTGGCTCAGTGGTTCCACTGCCTGCCTCGCAAACACAAGGACCCAAGTTTGATTCCTGGTACCCAAAATAAATAAATAAATAATAAAAATAGTTCTTGACTCTATGAATCTATACAACTATAACTGTTTTCTTCCAAAACTGGAAGGAACAGGTGATACGTGTGTATGTCCAAACATCTTTTTAAATTTGTGAATACCATATAAGCTAAACTGATGTCTAATTTCTAAACTACAAAAATTAAACTTGTTTTTTTCACCATTCTGTGCTCTGTCTGAAGGCACATTTCTCAATTAAGTCCTTTAAGGAAAATCAATCTAAATTCTTTTCATGAAGACTGAAGAAAAAAAAAAGTTCCTATTTTCCTTGGAAAATCAGCTGAGCTATTTTATGAATTGAAACTCTTAAAATTAAATCATTTTTATTTCAAAGAAGCCAAAACACACATTCATTCTCCTACTTCCTGCTTCTTGGTGGGATGGCGAGCATTTCCAGAGAATCGCTGTGCCAGAATTCTACTTTTCTGGTCTGTGAACCTGTTTTCCAAGTCTGCCCTCCTTGCTGGTTGAGAAACTTGCTTTTCATGGCAAATGGAAACACATCTTGTGTCAAATTCCATGTTCTTTGCTCTAAAATTAGAAAGTATTGGGTGGGGGACATAGCTGAGTGATAGGTGTAACACTCAATGCCATTTCCTCAAAACTCCTAAAAGAGGGGACCTTCTTTGTTTCATTTTCTCCTGAAATCTAAGCACTTTTTAAAGAAGAAAACAGGGGATATGTGCTCCCAGGGAGAATATGAGGGGCCAAAGCTTTTGTTCCTTGTTGATCATTTGTGTTTAAACTGGAAGCCCCCGAAGCCACTTCATGCCTCCCATCCAAAAAACACATTGGCTCTCTGTTTTCTGTCTTCTTTATTTTTACTTCCTTTTTTTTTTCGTACCGGGGATTGAACTCAGGTCATTGTGTTTGTAAGGCAGGCGCCGGAACCACTGAGCCAAATTCCCAGCCCTATTTTTACTTCTAAAGGCAAAGTGCAAATGGAAATAGAAGGTTGGGTTTAGGATGGACATGGATAGACGGATGGATGGATAAATGGATGAATGGCCGTTCTGTGTTTCTAAACCATGGGGTGAGTGTTGGTTGGCAGAGCCATAGAGCTGGATGGTAAAGTATGTGTCCAGGTACGTGTGCTTCTGCCAGTGGTGACAGTGCCAGTTCTCTCTGTCCTTTGGCTTTGCTGGCGGTGGAGAAAGTTGGTAGAGTAAATTTTTCTCCTCAGTCCCAGGTAGTATGAATAGCTCTGCACAGCCAATCAAAGCGAATTATTGTCAGACCCATTCTGTGCCTGTTCATTTGTTTACTTCCTCCTTTGTTTTGGTCATATTATCAAAATGTGAGCTGCTCTTCATGACCACCACAATTATATAGCCTTCTGGGGTTCAGAGCCTGGACTTACTCATCCAAGTTTCCTTCAGGGGCTTGATACAGAGTCCAACAAACATTTGGATGAGCAAATTCTCTTCATTGTGTCAGAGTTACTGACTCCTGTGTGTGAGACTCAGCCCAGCACTGTGAATGTGTGTGTGGCAGGGTGGGGGTGGGGACTGCAACTCCCAAGGTCTTGCAGTCAGGTGAAGTAGAGGATGGAAATGACTCCCAGTGCCTGAAGGAAGCACAGACCAAGGTGCGTCTGTGCACACATGTGCTATTGAGTCCTCCTCCAGCCCAGTGCTTGGTGCATAATCACAGAGGCTTATTGGTTAAGTTTGCAAGCTTTAAAGGCCAAGATATATGTACTCACTTCTGAGCATGCCTCAGCTGTCCAGCCTCCATACTTTTGAAGTTAGCCAAGCCAAACTGCAGCAGAAGCTGTACTTTGTGAGATGTTGGCTCTCCAGCATCTTTGAAGGGGCTTTGAATAGGATTCACCAGCCCTCATGCAGGTTCTGTGGCACCTCTTTCCCATTCCCTACAGCCCTGGGGATGACAGCAAGCAGCTCACAGCTCTGCAAGTGAAGGGTTTCTCTTTAGCAAACTTGCTGTTGCAGCAGTGATTAGTGATTGTAACAAGAACAACATCAAAATGACTCTCAGGTGAAGCCCGGGCTTAGCTTGGGCAGCCCTGAATGCTATTATGGTTCTCTAGAGCCAGGGGCTGGGGTCAGAGTTTGCAGCCCAGCCTTAGGAAAACTGTTTTAGGAAGGGGAGGGGCTACATTTAGTTTCCTTACACGAAGGGTAGAAGAGACCCACAAGAGACTGGAGGCTGCTGGTGGAGGTAAGGGGAGGCAGGAGAACGGGATGAGAGCCTGGAGCGGAAATCACTGGCTGAGTTTGCCACTTGTGTTAAACAACTGTGATGACGTTGTCAAAGGGGAAAAAATTCAAAATCTGAGCCACGTTGCAAAAGCCATTCAGCAACTTTCCCTTCATTCATTTGACATTAAAATGTGGTATAAATAAACACTGTTGGGTAATTTGGAAACCTAATAACAGCAGCAAGTCCCAGAGGAGCCTGCCTGGGGCCCTGGTCCCTGGAACCCCATGGGTTTCTGCTTTAATGGCTGATTTGAGTTCAAGGGAGGAAGCTTTCCAGGCATCTTTTGTGCCCTGTGTATGGGACACAGCTGGGCAAGAGGTGGTCATGGGCACCTTTTCCATCTGGGCTCCCAAAACTCTGCCCAATACCAGCTTCTAAGAAACTCGAGAGAGCAGTGGACGTTTCCTCATGCTCACCGCACAGAACATGCATGAGTGCAGGAATGGGGGGTAGGTTCAGAGGATCTGGGAGGCCGCTAAGTCCACCCACAGGCCCCGAGAACATTCCTGTGTTCCCAGATGTGTTTCTATTCCCGTTCCGAATCAACCCCGTGTCCTTACCATGGTTCAGCTCTCCTGAGGTGTCCTGACCTCCTCACTCAGCCTGTCGCCCACCACATGTCGTGTCTGAAGAGGATTGGGGGTGATGGCCTGGAGTCCCTCAGAAAGAGAGGAGGGTTTGGCTGTCCCTATGTGCCTGGTAGGTCTCACTCGCCAGAGCCCTAGACCCTAGCATTCTGTGATAAAAGTGAAAGGAAAATTCAGAAGATCCGTGGTGGCGTGAAATGGACTAAAGGTATTAATAGAGACGATTGGGATGTACATTCTCTACATGAGGCATGGAGTGCAAAGGTTCCTGCCAAAGCTACCATCGTTCATACTTCATGTAAAGCTCCAGCCCTTTATAGCATTTCTTCTTCCAGACTCCTTCTTTTTTTTTTACTCCAAAAGGCTCTTTGCTCTTTACCAAACAATTTAGGCCTTGTTCTCATTTTTCACTTGAGACGTTAAAAAATGCTCTTGGGAAACAGTCCTGCCATTCAGAAATTCCACATATATCCATGAGCCTTTATTATTCTTCAAGGTTACAGGAATTTTCCTTGGAAATGATGTGAGCAGAATTTTTGCCTTTCATGTCTCCTCCAGCTTTTAAAATGAATTTTGGTAAACTGAAGCCTCTGCACTTATATTTACTCATTTATTTATTTTGCCAAATTTAGCCTGTTTAAATATGCTTTGTCATTAAAAGCTAAAAAAAGGAAATTCAGGCTCTCCTCCTGAATTTCCTCGTAAAAAGTAATGGGGCAATATAGTACAGTGTGCCATTTGTTTCCTTCACCGTCAGCCGGCATCGAGATTAGAAGACGTAGCCAGGTGAACATAAAAAGACTGTTTTTGACATCTCTTTCTACAATCTGAACAAAACCTCGAAAGCCATTCCACCTTCTAGCCTCAGCTTTGTCAGTTAGACCCCAGAATATGCCAGACTTTAGGAGCTCTTTTATCTCTAGGTGAAGACATTCCTCCAAAACAAGTGAAAGAAAACACTGGATGTTGGCAGCCAAAACAAAAATGTGTGCAGTTAAGACACCGAGGAAGAGTGCTGTTGGACTCACTTATTGTCTGGTATTTTGGAGTGGAAATGATGGTGTCAGTGCAGCATCCTGTCCTAAATGTCCTCACTCTAGAGCCACTTCTATACTGAGCAATTTGTCCTGGCCAGGTGCAGCATGAGGTGTGGAGGCCCGAAGTGGTGCTGGACTCTCCAAACATCTGGAATACAGCTGGGGACCCAGGAGGTGGAACGGAGTCGCCATGTCTTCCGGGAGTCAGAGTGCTAGTGTGAGAACAAGCTGCACTGAAGGAACCTCTGAAAGGTGCGTGAAAATGGAAAGCCATTTCTCCTTGCAACGCCGGCCCACAGCTCAAAGGAACATCTTCCTGGATCTTGTAGGTGCTCTGTGTGCTTTCTTTGGTTAGCTGTGACCAGGTTTGGTGGGAAGTTCACAGCTTTGGGAGCACAAGATCAGGTGTACATCTACAGACACATACTTTAGCCTCCCTCAGTCTTTAAAATGTGCATAATAATCATGACTGCCTTGCCTCTCTGGGGGTTGCTGTAAAGAATAAGCAAGTTAGTGTCTATAAAACCCTCTGGTAACCTGGAAAATGCCATGAGTCAGAGGTGACAACATTATGACTGACCAGGATCTGTGCTGAGTCCTGTTCTCTGCAAAGGGGCCCTGGCCTCTAGGAAATTTGCTTCTGGCTCGTACTGACTGAGACATTTGGCTTCATAGTTATTTTTAAGGTCCATTGACCTGTTTTGGTCTCAGACTCTCCACCTGCTTTACCATGGACCCTGGCTGAATTTACTTCACTTTTCTGTGTATCAGATACTTCCTCTAAAAATGGGTATGGAAAGTCAGCTTTCTGCTACTATCACAAAATGCCTGAGATAATTAGTGTATAAAGAGAAAAGGGTTATTTTGGCTCACAGCTTGATGGGGCAGACCCATTACTTTGGGCTCTTGTGGGTGCAAGTGTTTATAACCCAGGCCTTTGGGGACATCCAACATCTAAAGTACCACCTGTCTCAGGGAGAACACCATCAGAGCAAATCCAGTTCACTCACTTGGCCGGAGTGTATCGAGGGTCTATCCTGTGCCCAGCACTTAAGATAGAATCATGAATAAAATAAAACTCCTGACCTAGAAGAAGAGACGGACAAGTGATCATTCAATTCTAGGATGCCACGGTCGGGTTACAAAAGGAAAACAGGGACAATGCCATGGAGCCAACCATGAGCCCTGCCCTAAATAGTGGGGTTAGAAGGGATCTTTCCAGCTTACTTTCACCATCACCTCTTCAAGAATGTGCTACACATATGTAGGGAGAAATGAGAAAAGCATGAACGTTCACTCTTCCTGACCAGGGTGGGTCACCCACCGTGCATGGAGCCATGGGGGGTTCTGGGAGGGGATCTCCCACCCTCTGCAGCATTCTCAGACTTATTGTCAGGGGCTGTTGTATTCCAAGGCGGAGGCCTCCTCATCCCCGTGCTGATGGTAGGATGATGTCACATCTATACACTTTGCTGATGTGTCCCCTGGAAGTCATTTCTTATTGGGGCCAAAGTATCACTCAGCAGTTATGATAAGGTAGTGGTGACCGATCAACCCGCAGCACACAGTGGACTAGAGTTGACCTTCCCCGACTCACCAACGTGGTGACTTCCCAGACACACCTCCAAAGCTGTTAGGGGGGCCTCATTCCATCCCCTGCTGCAGCCAATGGGGGAACATCAACTGGACTCTTGTTATACATAGAGGGGGCATGGGCACTGAACGGGTAGATCCCACAGCAGCAAGTTATATGGAAATTCACTCATTCATCCTTCCATTTCTTTGTCAAATAGAATAGAATTGATCAAATGAGCAGGACTTGATGAAGTATAACCAGCAAATTACAGCTGTTGCTTCCTTCTTTTGTTGTCTCCCATCATTGCCCTTGCAACCTGCTCTGCCAGATCTCTTTATTCTGCTCAACATCCAAGCCGTCTTAAGACTATTCCGCCCCTTTGAGGTATTAATGAACTGACAGAGTAGCAAAAAAGCCCAGTCCAATATACATTTAAAACTGCTTCCCATGACATTCCAAACTATTTCCCTTTCTGCCCAGCTCACACCTGACTCACAATCGAAAACATTGCACGGACTGTCTGGTATCACTGCTTTGTCTCTTGCCTTTCACTAGCTGCTCTGGCTCCCAAGGTACGGCAGTGTGGGGGGAAGAATGCAAAGAAGTCAAAATGTATTTTTCCTTAGCTGTGGCTGCCGTAACCTAGATATTGGTCTTCTCTGAATACAAATGCTGGGATACAGGGCCTATCTTTTGCAAGGCACTTTAGTGGGTCCATGTCCCGTGCCCTGCAGTTCCTGGCCTTGGGAAGACAGCCTTCTGCGATGGACCCTCCAGTGGCAATAGCACACTGCACATGGCCATCAAATGCCAGGTTCTTTCCACCCTGGCTGCAATCCCATCCAGAAGACCCAAGCTTAGCTACTGTCCTCAGAGCCCACATAGCCCATGGGAAAACACATCTTGTTCCAGAAAGTTCAGAAGTATGAGCCTTGTCCAAGAGCTTCTCACATAGGGGCAGCCAGAACAGCCATGGAGACCCTGCCATTCAGCAAGCATCCACTTTGGGTTCGGCTCCTGGCCGATGTCCCCACTCTGAGTGATATCAGGAAGCCACACTTACTTGTCCCCACTGTGAGGGAAGCATCCAGTGCATTCCCTCAATGAGAGGAAAAGAAAAAGAAGTGCACACAACTTCTTACTAGAAATCCCTTACAACCCACCCCAAACAGTATCTACACGGGTGTCAGTCTATCTGCTGTTTCGGCCAGCTCTCACTCGGCAAGTCCTTCGAGATGGTGAGCTGCATCCCTCATCACACAGGTCAGTTTTGAGCATCAGAGAAATTCTAAAGAAATGGGAAATTTCCAAGTTAACTTCCTATCATTCACTCATTCATAATATTATTTAACAAATATTTACCCTGTGCCAGGGACTGTGTCACAGTGCACCCCATGAAGGGTAAAACTGACATGAACTCTTCCCTCTTCAAGGTGAGCTGGGGTCCCACTGGTTTCAGGTTCCTTCAAGCCTTTCAGGACATCTCAGTTGGAAGAGACCAACATCCCAATGACTGACGCACAGCTCTTCTGCCTTAGGGTGCACCTACGAAGACAGGTGTCACTTCTGGTTAGTGGCTGGGGTCTCAAGTGCTCAAGGTCCTAGAGTGCTGCTGAATCATCTCTGATAATTTCACCATCAGAATTAGTTTAGTGTGAAGTATATTTTGCGGATATCTGATTCTTTAGCGAGTATAAACTTAATTACACTTCTATTTTAGTACTAAGACTCAGGCTGCAAGACAGAGATGGTTCCTTGGTGTCAGAATATCTGCTAGACGGCACACTGTTATGTGACCAGGTTAGATTCAGAAATTTCCTTGTTTATGTGTAGAACAGGTCATAATTGTATGGTGACTATGTATACATCTGTGTGTGTAAGTTTTGTTTTTTGTCACTTTTCTTTTATTAGGCTGAATTTTCCCCATATTTTCTCCTTTATTCCCTCCGAAGTGCCCATTTTCCTGGCTTCAGTGGGTAACTCATTGACATGGTCAATTTAACTGGATTTTTAAATGTAAAGATATATTTTTTTAAGACCCAGCTCCTGTTCTTGGCACTGGTAATCATAAACATTGAACCCAGAATGCCTGCCTTGTTCCTGAAGTTGGAGTTTACATATTTTGGTTTTGTGGAAATGTTGTTTTTCGTCTAATTAAACCTTAACACAGATGAAAAGTTTTGATCTTGTGCAGTAAAAACACCAGAGAATCTTTATTATTGCCAAATATTATATTTATAAAGTCTTATATTCTAACCTCAGTTCCCTGATGTAATACATAAATCTCATTAACCTCATAAATGTGATTTTTCAAGAGCGAAGAACTTTTTTTATTATGTCTAATTTGCATACCAGCACATAGTCCAAGTGTTGGCAGGTAATATTTTAAAGGGCATCGAAGTAGAAGAATAACTGCATATTTGCAGATGTGTTGTGAAATATACCCTGTTAGTCACTTACTCTTTGAAAGGCAGAAAACCAGACACCTAGCAACAGCTTGTGCTCGCTCAGGATCAGAGAAAAGCCATTTACAGCCCGGGGGTACTGCCCCACTTTTGAGGAATGCCAGGCTAGTGCATCGGGTCACACAAAAGATCTGCACAAGGAGGCCTGGCTGTCAATTGTCCATACTCATGCTGACTGACACCAAAGGCTGGCACTTGGTGGCAGAAGAGGCAGGGCTTCCGAGAGCCTTCCTGGCAAGTGCGACATCACTCCTGCAGACAGCCCAAGGCTCCACTGGCAAACCAGGCTTCCCCTTCTGAGCTGGTGCTTCTTCCCCCTCTTCCTCTCTGAGTGGATTTCTAGGACAGGAGGCGTCCCCCTTTCCCTCCTCAAACACAGAAATAAGAACCCAACACCTACCCCACCAGCCGTGGGGAGAGCATCAAAATGCACAGCTCCCTGGAATCCAGTCAGGATGAATTTCCAGAAGGTTCTATCTAGTCTCACACCGGTAAAGATGGGTCAGAAGTAAAAGGAGACAAGCAAAAGCGATGGTGAAGAGCGGAAAGAAAGACACGTTCAAAGCCCAACGCCTATCCGGGAAGAAACTGCTGGAGGAAACCTGAACGCACTTGCATTTGAGGCGGCATAGTCTGGGAGATTCTGGCAATGTCACCCAACCCAGTGGCAAATGTGCTATCTCACACTGAAGCCTCTGAGCAGCTTCCTTTCGGGCGGGGAGCTTGGCACCTAAGTAGTGTTCCAGAAGCACGGTGCTCTCTCTATAACGGAGAGATCTGGCAGCAGGAAGAGATTTGCATATGGTCAAGTAACCTCTTGCTCTCAAGCCCCGGCTTCTGTTGGTCCAGCACAGGGGTGCAATGTGGTGCAATGTGTGTGTGTGTGTGTGGGGTGCATGCCTGAAAAGGACCAGGGCTGGGACTTTCTCTCTCTGTGTGTTCTTCGGGGGACGGAGAGGAGAAAAGAAGAAAGGGGGAGAGGTCTCTGCCCGGAGACCTTGGGTGGTGATGGCCTTAGCCATAAAATGAGCCGACGCCTCCCTTACCCTCTCCCTGTAGTGGCGTGAGAAGCAGAAACCAAGCAAGATAACACGTGGAACTGAATCACTGCCTCGCTGGGAGCACTTCTGCACACACGAATGGAAACCCAATCAAGCTTGCAAAAGGGGGTTGCTGAGTTGGAAGGGGACTGGGTACTCTCGGAAACTGTGGCAAGGTGTGAGGCTGAATTCAGAAGGGATCTGGAGAGCTGGGGTCTCAGCAGCTCACTCCTGGGCTCACTTTCTACTTCTCCATCTGTTTTCATTTCTTCCCATCTTCCTCCCCTCTCCAGGCTGGTTTTTGCGGTCCTAGCTCACAGGGGCCAGCATGGCTGCCCCTCCATCCAAGCCAGGAGCCCACCAGCTCTGTTGGGTTCTCATTTGGTTGGGTGTGGCCTCTTAGTGCAGCGAGTCACGAGGCTGGGCAGGGGTCACTAGGACAAACTCAGCCACCCCTTGTCTAGTCCTGTTGCTGTGAGCTGGGTAGATATCAGGAGTGGTGTGTTCTGCAATCATCCTAATGCTAGCATCACAACGGCCAGTGGAGGGGAGGGCTGGGATTGGAGGGCTTCCTTCTAGATCCCCATCTGGAGGTCTTCTGTGAGTTCCCTCACATGGACAGGGGCGGCGGCTGAGCAGCACACCTGAGCAAAGTGAGCAAAAGTAGGGACAGAAGGCCCTGAAGCATCCAGACCATGCCCTGTATGAGGAGCAGGCTGTTCTGCCCATGCCGGGCTCCTGCTGCATTGCTCACCAATGAATGGGGCTGCAAGTGATGGGTGTCCATTTCAAGTGGGCTTACCCCAAAAGCTGATGGTTCTGGATCTGCATTTCTGGATCCCTCATACTTCCTGTCCTGCTGCCCTTTGTCCAGCCCAGTGCCTGTGGCACCTGAGAGGCCTGGTGAGGCCTGCCATGATCATCCCCGAAAGGATGGGCTGTGGGGTGATTTCTAAACCTACCCCCCTCTTTCCTTCATCGCTGTGGCCCATTCTCCTCCCACCTGCAGAGCTGTGAGAGGAAGAGCAGGTGTCGGAAGCAACTTTGTCCCTTTTGAGTCAACCTCATTATCTGCTGAGGCTCCAGCTCCCGCTGTGCAGCTGGCAGCTCCTCCAGGCCCTGAGCAGCTTTCCTCGGAGCAGTCTGGGGTCCAAATAGTCCCGACCTGTCCGTCTCTCTCCCTGAGAGCAAGCTGCTCTTCCAGAGATGTACAAATAATCAGATGCCTTGGATGGACTGCGACAGGCTGAGGGGGAGACTTTGCCAGCCTGGCAAGGAAGTGGAAAGAGAGCTGTGAGCTGAGGACACTGCCTTGATCCTGCTCGGCTTCGTCCCTTCATCCACCCTCCCCTGCTGTGGGGTGCAGGTGGCCAGGATGTAACTGGGAGCAGGAGACCTGTGCCCTGTGCTGCGGAAGCCACTAGTCAGGACAAGGACAGGTGGACAAGTAGAGGGGGGTGTGCAGAACACTAATTCTGCCCCTTGCCCAGAACTTAACTAGGCCAACATATGCCTGCAGGATTTCACCCTTGAGAATCAACCCTTACAAAGCCAAAGAGGTGAGGTACACGTGCTAGTTATTTAATGACAATAACTAGCACTGTTGCCGTCAGTTTCCTTGTGTCAATGCATTTAATCCCCACCTTATGAGGCATGAGGCATAACTATATTTTATCTTCCTTTTCCCACTGAGAACACTGAGGCTCACGTGGGTTAAATCACACCCCCAAGGTCACACAACGAGTAAGTAGCAAAGCCCAGGCTCAAACCCACAAAATCGCTACTCATACTTCCTCCCAGTTATCGGCCCCTTGTGTTGCAGATGAGACGCTGAAGGCGAGACGGACCAGTCTGTGTTCTGTGTACCTGTGAAACTTGGCATGACTGAAAGCCATCGCTGGGGGAAAAGATGTTCTGAACATCCAACCATTGGAAAAGCAAGCTTACTTTAGGGTCCAGGATGTAGCTCAGTGGTGCCAAGTGCAAGGTCCTGAGTTCAATCCCTGGTACTGCAGGAGAAAAAAAAAAAAAAAAAAGTTTGGGAAGGCAGCGGTG